>NC_092822.1:93249722-93896111 GCF_023375885.2 Dermacentor andersoni | reverse complement strand
CCGCCGTCATCGTGTCCAACCACGGAGGCCGCCAGCTGGATGGAACCCCGGCCACGGTGCGTGAATCATGCTTGAAGTACCTCATTGACCAATTACTACCAAACAGCATAAAAAATAACTTCCAGGGTCTTAAAACTTGGTCTAATACGGCGACTCTCTTCCCCCACCCCACCTCAAATAAAACAAAGGAAAGAAAACTGCATAAAGCTTGCACAATATCTGTATCTACAAAAGGAGCATAGTATTAGCGGAATAATTTATTTATCGATGAGTAGAGAGGTCGGCCCGAGCTTCACCACTCGAGCCTACTGCCGTGCATTGGGGAACGAAAGAAGGAAGATGGACAACGATGATGGGGATGATCGCTCGACCATAGGGGTGTTCATAGATATCTTCGTTTTCCCATTTGCCCGAGCGTCCCGCGCATGCAGGAGTTGCGAGCCAGACATCTTGGCACTTTCGCTTCTCGGAATCTGCCTTTCCCTAGGTACCACTGTTCCACGGAAGAGGACGGCGCTTCGCTCCATTTATCCCTAGCCGAGCTGCTCCATGCGGCAGCGGTTAGATACTCCGGAATAAGCTTACTTTCCTACCGGTTTTGGTGGCGCAGTGCCAACGCATTCGGGTCGCGACTGGCAGGTCCTTTTTTTTCGTATTGCCTATTCCATAGAGCTTTTTAGAGTGCAGATCTTGGACGTTCGTTCCTGCAGCGAGCGTCGGCGTGCCTTGGAGTCGTTGCTCGAAAGCGAGTGCGGCGCGAAGAGGGGGATGAAAAAAGCGATGATTGCCATCAGGCGCGAGGACGAAAGCGGAGAGAAGGGTGCAGCGGAACTATGATGTGGAAATGAGAGAAGAGCATGCCGGAAGGGTGAGGAGGAAACTGGAGCATCGACGGCAACCAAGCATGCGGCGCGCGCGCAAACAAAGCGATGGCGTGGGCCTCGGATATAGTGCGCATGTGGTACTTCGCCTGCGGCGCCACTGCCGCTAGAGAATGTGCTCCACGCGAGCAACACGTTCACTTCTTTCTGAACAATGAGCGACGCAACCGGTGGAAACGCTTCGTCTGCCGCTGCTGCTACTGGGCTGCCAAACGAGCTGCCCGGCATAGGCTCCGCGCCGTCGCCGAAAGCACCCTGTCGTTCAGAATCAAATTCTTTGCCACAACAAATCCCGTATTTAAAGCACCCTTATAGAGTATCGCAATCGTCGTCGAAATTTCTTATTAATTCTTTTTCAAATTTCTGCATTATTACATCATTTGCCTCTTTGTCTTCCGTAGTATATAGTTGTTCTTTACCTATGCTTCAGCACCAGCCTGCCAAAGGGAGCAGTTCGCTGGGGTAGAGGTGTTGCGGTAAGGTAGATGTCGCAGGCCAATGCACAATGAGAAGTTGTTACTGCGAATTCACTTGATTGTTAAATATCCATTTGCCGGTTCTAATTGGGCTCTTGTTCATGGGCGGCCATACGCCGTCCCAGTGGCACGTATTCCTGCCGTGGCCGACGACCGTGGCACGGGCACAGCGCCGAAGACGCAATGCGAAGCCGCAAACCCTATGCTCCCTGCGCCCCAATGACACAGGCCGCCCACTAACGACAAAAAAACTGCCACTTCGCCATTACGGACTCTGTATTGGCCATCATGATCTAGCTGGAACGCAAGCTTAAAGAGACACTAAAAATTAATATTAAGTCAACGTGAACTGTCGAAATGCCATCCCAGAAACCTCGAGACGCTTGTTTCATGCGAACAAGATACTTATTTTAAGAGAAAATACGTTCTGGAGCGTCCGCGTACCTCTAGCGCAGTTCAAATCACCCGCCCTCCTATCGAGGAGTGCTGACGTCATGGTCTCACAGCGACGGTGCGCTGTCGGTGAGTAAAACGACGCCCGCAGACGGCGCTACGGCTTTTCTGCGCAAAACGCAAACGCGCGGCTAGATAAAGAACCAAGACAAAGCCAACAGCAGCGCGAATGCGGAGCTATGGTGGCTAGCGGAAGGAAAAGCGCGCGAAGATAAGCCGGTTCTTTATTTTATGACGCCAACTTTGGCGCTTGTTGCAATGGACGGCCCTGACAACGACACATTGGCTCGCGATGCTGGGCTCGACTTCAGCGATACAAGCACTGATGAACGTAACCTGCTGCTGAGGGCTCGCGCTGCCGGCATCGTTGCGTACTACTACGACAGCAACTGTGTGTCATGGCTTATATATTCGCACATTTGTAGGTTTTCCTTCGTGAAAACCAAATTCCGCATTTACCGTCCCGTCTTCGAGCTGCAGTTGTTCTTGTGCTTCGGAGAATGCTGGCAAGGCTGACGGAACAGCGCTACGGGAAAGGATTGCTTTGAAAGGCACTCCACACGACTTCAGTAAGTCGGCGTTAAACTCGTAATCCTCTGGACGAAAGGGCAGCTAGCACACTATGCGATTTTTCGGCTCTTTGCCAACGCGCCGTGGCAGAGGTACGGCACATAATCACTTCGAACGGAGAGGTTCACTCGTTGGCACACAGTGATAAGTAACGTTGGATTCGCAGCTGCAACTGCCCTTGGCCAAGTTCCGCGGACCGTTCGCGCATCCCACGACATAACATGGGCGTGGCATTCTCGCTGCTTGTTCCAAATGTAAGTTTCGCGTGCCAGCACAACTAGCGCAGCACGACGCCATAACGAAACAACTGAAACTCTAAAGCGCGCGAGGAGCAGAGTCGAGCGCGCAGATTCGAGCGAAAACGAAACCGTTCTACCACCCATACTACTGAACGGTATCGTCGAAATGTTATTTTTTCTTAGAATCGAACAGAAGTTGACAAGCAGCATTTTCTTCCGTATTATAACCTCATAAAATTATCTTTTTAATAGGTGTAGTTCAGTACTAGTGACATAAATTATGATGAGGAGTACCTTCGTCATCGGTGTAGTACCGGAATTTCGCTGGGGGGTCTCAAATCGTGTCATGCATTTGCCTCAATTTCTCGGTTGCTAAAGCTCTGTTCGCGATTATATTGACGCCTTAGACGTTCTGGAACATTGCTTTATCACTTTAGCTTGACTTCATAGTAACCTTTACTGTCCCTTTAAGCGATGCTTACACAGGGATTGAGCAAAGCGCGCCATCCTCCGTAGTACCTAGCCAAACGCACATTAAAAAAAAGAGTTCCTAGAAAACTTTCCCCAGATCTTAGGAAGGTCTCCAGCAAAAGTCCCCAGATGTCCCTCTTGCAAGCCACTCACGGGCACGCTCGGCGCCAGTGTGTATACGAACAAGAAGCTGTTGTGGTGCGATGATGCCGGTTGTCAACATTTCACAACAACAATGTCAACGTTGAACGTTTTTAAGCTATGACGGCGAGCCACACAACTAGAAAGAAGGGTGCTGCAGTCACTGTGACGTGGCACGAGGATTCACGGTGTTACATCTTCCGCGTCGGCTGCGAAACTACCGAAGTGGGCTGAGAATGAAAGTGGTAACAACGGCACGGAAGCCTGAACAATGCTGTGGTGCGCAGCTGAACCACGATAATCAAGGTTATATCCAAAGCAATTCACAGTAAAAGAAAGTTTGAATAGTGGCGAAGGAGCATAGCAGGTCCCAGTGGGAAACGAAGTGCCTGGCTCAGGTTTTCTCAGACTGCTGGTCATGACGCCGAAAATGGGTTATGAGCTATTTCCTGGGGATCACGGAAGGCATATGTACATTCTGCTCACACGAACAACGATAAATTTTTCACGTCGCGGCCCACCATATATATATATATATATAATATATATGTGAAGCGTTAAACACTGCGATCCTGAACCTTGAGCCACCGCACAGGCAACTTTTCTGAACGTGACCTATTTTTGGCTCGCCAAAACTGTAGAATTATGGTTCAGCAGATATGGTATCTCGTACCAAGAAAACGAACACGTCCTTTTAAATCAAATACAGGAATTCATCCATCTTTATTAAAGAACCATTAACAAGTACGTTTGGAAGCTCTACCTGTCACTTGAAAGTCGCCGACAACGGGAGCTAAAACACTGCATGCTGTAAAGAAAACGGCTCGACGGACTGCCTTGCGGCTTTCGCACTCTGTGGCAATATATGTATTTTGTGAAGATAACGTCGCGTACACTGTGTTGAGGGTTCGCAGTTAGCCCAGGACTAGTGCTATTGCCGTTACCAAATGTGGTATTGCGGCCTACCGGCCAACGAAGAAGAGAGCCAACTAGCCACAACTGAATGAGCCCCTTTATTTTCTGACACCCAATTGTATACATGGGGACAACAGCGCCACAGTCGTTCAGAGGGTTTCCAGACAGGTATCGAGTACCGACCAAAACCAATGACGCAACATATCGTCCCCTTAATACTTTCAGTGGTTTAGTAAGCTGTTAGTGAGATAGTACTGCAACGTGCTTTGTACATTAACAATTCGCGCTCATGAGGAAAATATAAGGCAAATAAAAGCGCTGACTGGTCAACAACAAACGAACATCATTTAACGCAAGTAAACTCTGCAGTAAATACAAATTCTGTATACGAAACTCACGATAACTCCATTCTCTCTCTACAAAAACAATTCTCTACAAAATGTTCAAAACAGCACAGACTATACAAAAAAGACAAAAAACTAATAGAGCTGTCGCACATAGTCGCCGTCAAGTTTCGGAGGTTGTCTTGTCCGTGGCGGTTGGACACGAACAGGCGCCGGACCCGGTTGCGGTTCAGGAGGGTCCGGGTCAGGAGTAGCCCGGTCGGCCACAACAGCAGGAAGAGGCCACAGGAGCAGGCAAAGACGCAGCCGCCGCTTGAGATGCCTACAAGCAGCTGGTGGCCCAGGGTTCTCCGGTAACGGGAACCTCGGTATGCTAGCCTCTTTTGCGCTCCAGGTCTCCTCTGGACGTAGATTATGAGGACTCGAAGGGGCTTCGGCAAGCTTGGATGCATACCAGGTCCCACCATCATCGAGGCGGACAGAGGACTGTCCACGCTGCTCCAGCACTTTGCGGGGACTCACTAACGAGTAGCCTCCCTTGAAGGTGACGGAGTGTTTACTCACCCGGACGAAGTCACCAACTGCGATGTTAGTCTTCTTTGCCGCTCGACGAAAACATGTCGGCTTCTTGCAGCTCTCTTGCTTGTGCTTCACCCAACGGCGCAGCTGACGGACTTTGGTGGCTGGGTGCTCGAAAAAGGAAGACGACGTGTTCCCGACGAAGTCCTGGCGTGTTCTCCGCAGCTTCCTCTGCAGCAGCAGAGCCGGGGCGATTGCCGTGGTTGCGTGTAGTGCGCATCGGTAGATGCCAAGGTATTCGATGGCCACTGGGTGGAGCGGTCAATGTTCCAGCAGAGGTGTCTGCACGAATTTCTTGAAAACGCGGTTGAATCATTCTACAACTCTATTCGCCTGGGGGTAATACACCACAGGGTGAGAGAGGCGAATGGCACGATCCTTCAGGGACTGGTTGAATTCTCGGGAACAAAACTGACGCCCGTTGTCACACGCAACTTCGTCGGCGTAGCTCTCTCGAGAAAATACTGAGAGCAGAAAGATTGTCACTGTGCGCGTCGACACGTCGCTGAAGAATTGTACTTCAGGTCACTTGGAAAAGTAGTCCACGAGGGTTATAGCAAACCTACAATCGTTAGGCGCTCTTTCCATGGAACCGACGATGGCGATGGCGACCTTCTGGCATGGACGCTCTGCCAGGAGCACAGCTTGCAGCGGAGTTACTGCAATCTTGGCACTCTGGCCTGCAGCCTGGGAGACTATGCAGTTGCGGATGGCAATTTGAACTTGCTAGCCCATGCCAGGCCACCAAAACCGCTCCCCTAGTCGCCCCTTCGTGCGAATTATTCCAGGGTTGTCTTCGTGTGCGGTGGAAATGACCTGTGTGGTCAGAGAAGGAGGAACTACGAGCCGTGCGCGAAGTTTTGATGCCACAGGAGGCACCGCGAGTCGGATCTTGATCAGATGGACGAAACCCTTGGCGAGACCAATGTCTGCGGCGAAGGGGGCGCCGAACTCACTAGACAGGGTTTTCGGAAGAGTATTGGGTGGATAAACTTGGCCCGGGCCAGGGAGCTGGGCCACGTTGAGTGTCCCTGGCATGGTCGATGTCTCTAAGCAATGCAGAGACACGGAACGGGTGGGTGGCCCTGCGCAGGCAGAAATGGTGGCGGTGGAAGGACGCCAGAAAAACTCATGACATGGCCGGCATGGCTACAGGGGAGATAATGCCTTCAAAAAAATTAGAATGATCTAGAACCCGCGCGGCCAATGTGGCATGGCCGCCTACAGGTCGACAAAGCGAGCCAACCGGCAATAACCCAACGAATGATTCCCTTTATTTTCTGACACCCAATTGCGTAAATGGGCACAACAGCACCGCATTCGTTCACAGGGTTTCCAGACAGCTATCGAGTATGGACCAAAACTAACGACACAGCAGCAAAGTCCCTCGTTTAGAAGGCATTCAAATAACTGCCTATGAGAGCGCTATCGCAGTGCTTCGTTTGAGTTCAGGTAGCCAAATTGATTAACGCGCCCTGTTATCCGTCTTACATCGTCATACCGGAAGATGGCGCCATCGTAAGTCATCGCCCCAGTACTCTCGTGACGTGGAACAATTGCAGCATGACCCACATTGTCATTGTAGAATATATCCGGTCAGCAATTAAGGACTCGAAATAAACATCGAACCTTGTAGGTGAATCTGAGAAATGAACTGGACAATGCGGGAAGCACACGCGCAGGCCCGACACTCGCTGCTTGTATTCTCTCCACTTTGCCCTGTTCAGCGCGTTGCTTCACCTGCACGGTATGATGATTAGTCCCCAACTCAAAATAAAGTCCTCTGAGAGTGGCCTAGCGTGAACGTTTGGCAGAGAAGCTAGAAGCTCCCACAGTTGTTCATTGCGAGGAACAAGGACCATTCCACTTAGCAAACTTTTACTTCAATCTAGAATCTCTATCACATCTTCACTTTATCGGTGGAACTTCACTATAAACGTGAAATGAGAAGTATTACTGAAACAATTTTTGACTGAGAAACTCACTGGTGAAATATTTAATTAACTAAGGCGGAGGAACAATCAGATGTTGTGCCAATGTGACCGCTCATCCCTATGTATACACTGTAATAAAGATCATGACCTATGCATTCTATCGTGCTCTAAATGAGCCTCGAATCAGTTTTCGCAAACTTTACTTTAAAAATTCAAATATAGTGTTCAATTCACCAAAACAGCAAAGCAAAATTCTTAATGAGCTGCTTGGACGCTGCGTTTTGTAGTAAAAGTAGAACGTGTCCGCCTCTTGAGGTAAACCAACATAGAAGGTGAAAAAATTTTCCCTTCACAGGTGATCTCAAAAACAAATCTGTTCTAACTAGAAGAAAGAAAACAGGGTATCTGCCAGGCGGCACTGATAGCCCAGGTAGAGAAAGCTCGATTCAACAGTGGCCACGCGCCCGTTATGCTTTTCGCCTATGACCATTTTCCTCCAGCCACCATGTTACCGATTTCGTGGCAGACGCGCGTGCTATGTCGAAAATGGTTGAAAGCCTCTCTTCATTCGCCGGACGTCCGTGGCGTGCACTGACGTAGGACCTTATTTTTGTGAAAGTAGACTAGTGTCCCTGCATTTATCGGTCGCACCGGAAGCAGTGGATACCCGCCTGCAATGATTCTATGCTGTTTAGAAACCACATACGCCCGTTTCAGATTGACGTTCTGCCCGAGATCGTCGCCGCTGTTGGTGACAAGATGGAAGTATACTTGGACAGCGGAGTGCGAACAGGTGCGGACGTCGCCAAGGCGCTCGCGCTGGGAGCTCGGGCGGTGTTCGTGGGACGACCTGTGCTGTGGGGACTCGCATACGACGTAAGCCGGTTTTCTTCTTTTTCGATATCTCACGGGAGCGTAGCGCCGAGCCTTCGGCGAATTTCCCAGGGTGGCCATTAACAGGCGGCGCGTCTTCTGCGTAAACTGTTATGCACGTGAGTTCGGTCAACTTGTCCGGAAAGCAGTGTTTCTCTGAGCAAATGTTTGCAGTCCGAAACGGCATGGTGCTGTTTCCTTGCTGTCACATCACTGCATATGTCGATGAGACCTGATTTCGCATTTACGAGCAATTCTGCATTCACGTTCTGAACCATTCTTCGCTACACATCGACGTCGCTCCGTTTCGCGTGTCTGGGGATTATGTTCACCCCGACCAGCAAATGCTCATCGCCGCCACTCGAAGCTGCTCCATTTTGCGTTCGCCAGTCAGCATGCTCGTGTGTTTCAATTCAACTACGCGTCGCTGTATACTGAAGGCGTTCCTGATCCTCTCAACGGTTCCTACAACCCTATGCCTCCTCCGTACTCAGTGCACGCTTTCATCCCATTTTTATCGCGTTAGAAATCACATCTGAGATCGGTGTATAGTGTCCGTGGTATCTCCGGCTCTTTTGCTTTGCACTGTTTCGGGAACTGGCCCGTCGTGCGAGACAGCAGCCAGCAGGCGTAATGCATGTGGACGGGACGAAAACAGAGCCTACCATGAACCATCACTGGCACAGGGCCAATGAGCATTTGAAGCGTGAATCATTGCTCTTTATGGCGCATCATGCACGAATCGTGCCAGCAGGCCTAAATGTGGCAAAGAGGCAAAGGAATGTAAGCTTCGCGTTAATAGTTATTTAACCATCGATAACAAATGAGATTTGTCATAAGGGCAGCTTACCTATGGTTTTCACCTTCGCGTGCCTGGTTGGAACTTTTTTCGCGACAAATTTAACAAATGCTGAAGTTATATTCCATTGTATTTCCAGCCACAGGTTCCCGAAAGAATAAACTGAATGCATACATTGCGCGATTGGTCAAAAACTTTTTTGGACCACCCCCACTTCACCTGTCTGTCACGCGACGTCACGAAAACCACAATAGCTCCCCATCTGATATAACATGTACACACGCATTATGCATGATTTGACCAAACAAAACAAAAATATTTATTTATGATTCCACGCCTCTTCGCCATTAACCCTCGTCTATTGGTCAAACGTTTTCGGGCTGCGCCCACTTCACCTGCCTTTCGCGTGGCGTCACAAAACCGCAAAAACTCACCGCGTCAAAGTGACGTGTGCGCATTAATGATACATTAATATGCGGAACAAAACAGAATTTTCTTCTGAAAAGCCGCAGGCTGCCCGTTTCACAAGGAATAAAAGATGGCTGCCGCTGATCGCTCAGGCGCTGGCTGCTTGGTACTGTCGGAGAGCATGGGTTTATTTGCATGTAATAAAACACTTGCGTGGCCGCGTAACGTTTTCGAGCACTTTCGGCACGTTTACGACCTCGTTCTGCTAACTTTTCTTTGCT
Organism: Dermacentor andersoni; assembly: GCF_023375885.2. Taxonomy (NCBI): domain Eukaryota; kingdom Metazoa; phylum Arthropoda; class Arachnida; order Ixodida; family Ixodidae; genus Dermacentor; species Dermacentor andersoni. Next base: position 93,886,747 of record NC_092822.1, on the reverse strand, counting down.
GAGGATCAGTTTGAGCGTCACTCTTCAGCTTCCGTTGCATGTCGCCCCTATTGTCGAGGAGCCACCGCAAGTTAAGTAAAGGAAAGCGGACCAATCACAGACGCCTGCACCACCCTCTTCATCTGGTTATCGATTTTCAGTGCAGTGGCTCGGCCCCATCGAATCCCTGTCCACTTGAGCGTGCTCCTCGCCTCTCATGAGTCAATTAGATAAGACAAGCCGCTCAGTGTAGGCAATGATATTCGTTTTTGAAGCAAAGAAATGTGACCTCCTATGAACCAGGATAGCGTTTCGTTGGTCTGGTCAGACAACCCTGTGGGTGACCGCCCGATGCTTGCGTCGGCGGTTACGCAAATTTGACGTCAGTAGATCGGAATAAAAACACATTGGAATAGTTTTACGCTATAGGGCCCCTTCTTTATTTCTGTTAGAGTGAAACCGAAATATTCTTTTATCGATTTGCGGCTAAAGGGGCAACTCAGCAACCAGAAACAACCGACGTCAGGCAGCATCAGAATTCACGTGTATATTAGGGGCCCGCATAAACGCATATCTCAGGCAGGGAAGTGCGAGTGACAGCCGGCGGAGCGCTCCAATAAGCAAATCCTATCGCTCTGTGCACTAGCAGATCGGCATCGATGCAAAACCCAGGGCCCGCATACGCGCTGAAGAGCTTATCGTTTCGTTTTCTACGGGTTCAGCGCTTCGTTGCGGAAGGTTTACGGTTTGTTTATGTTCGTTGTAAGCTCTTTTTATCGGAACAACAATGCCACATTTCGGCGAGTAAACTCGATGGACTGCTTCTGAGATTATGCTCAATGCCTTGACTCAAGGCACTGAGCATGGTCCCAGAATTCATAATTGGCAAATTGAGAAAAATAAATCCTATGTTATTTCGTTACTTTGCTTCGAAAATTTTTGCATGTGAAGAAAAACTGTTATGACCCGCTATGGAATTCTTTTTTTTTGTTGCTTTGGAGCAGAAATGCAATGGAACGTTTTTTAGTAGAGCGAAACTAAAACCAGAACGAAAAAATTTACTGCCCATCCGCTCTGCGAAGAAGGATAACCATCGAAGCTGAATAGGGGTGACTATATTGAAAACTATAATAATTTATATAATTAATGGCATATTCATTTGATAAATACACATTCACGTAACTTCGCGGTCTTTATCGTCTTTATTTCGTCTCATTCGTTATCACAGTGACCATAGCTTTGCGGTCGCTGTGGTGCACCGTGATAGGTTGTACTGCTATGCTAGGCAAGTTGTTGCCAAACGGTAAATCTATACATGACCGGTGACGCGTGGTCGGCACGTTGACGTCCACGTAGCACTCAATTCCAAACTGTTCTAACAGGAAGGGTAAAATTCACTTGCCGTCGGGCACGGTAGGTCGATGTTATAGTCGACGATTGATGTGTACGCTATTGCGTTTTATTATGCTTTCCGACGCTGAAATGGGATGCCTAAGAACGCCGCCCATTGCACGTTTTCTATATGACAATAAAGATCATACGTCATAACAAGGTAGATAAGATGATAGCATTCAGAGGGATCGCCGTGACTTGCTTTTGTGAACATCTCGTACAAATTTTTTTCCAGATGTCAGCCATAGACAGCTTCGCTGTAAAACATTTCGCTACAAAACCCTGTCACAAACACCAAATGTTGCGTCCCTTAAACGGATTCTCACAGCGCATGGTATTCTCTTAATATTCATGAATTGTATTTATGCTTTTCTTCGGCAAACGAATACGCTACTTTCCAGATCAGATGGGAACGTGCAATGACCACTACATGCGAAAGTGCATTGAGTGACGTTTCCCTGAAAGTTTGTCACGTGTGTACTCAGCTTGTACTTTGTAAAATGTTTGGAAAGTATGCATTCTATCTCGGAGCTTCCTCTCCAACGCAATCTTCTACGCAGGGCAAGCAAGGTGTCGACAGAGTGTTGCACATATTGAGAGAGGAACTTGAGCACACTATGCGACTCCTCGGTGAGCTGTTTGCACTTTTTTGTTGTTCTGTATAGTGTGCACTCAGTATGTCTTGCGCTTTTTGAAATAAGATAGGTCTATGCAACCTCCCCCTCTCTCTCTTAATAAAGAAGTACAGATATAGTTTTCTGAGTACCCCCTGCTACTAAAGAGCGTTCTCACTTGGAGAACTCTATCGAATTTCTTCTGGCTTTCAATAAACGGTGAGGGCTTGGGAAAAATAGGGCACTATGCAGGGCCATCTCTCCCAAAAGTATTAAAAGCAATCCACATCGACGGTAGGATTTTACGCCCTGTAGCTGCAGAGTAGGCTGTGAACGTTGCTGTAGCGGGAGGCTCCGTCATGAATTTCACCTCCTCAAATTTCGTTACCTTAAACCGAAATTTTGGCACGCGAGTGGGTGCGCATTCCACCTTCATATGAATACAACTGCCAGCTACGTGAAAGAAATCATTGGGTTAAGCGCCTGAACGCCATAGCGACAGCTGTGTGGGATATCTTATGCCGTGCCTTTTGTCGGGATTCGGGTAAATGCAGGGATCTGCTCGACCACTGGTGAGTCGACGGGCGATGGTCAATCGCACACAGCACCTTTAACTGCATGCAGTGACTTCGTCTTTGCCAGGCCTTGGGATGTGCAATTGGAGCGCGTAGGAGAAGGAGAGGTTCATTTCACCTACACAACCTTTTTTTTTTTCTCATTGTGAATATAGGGACCGTTTTACAATGTTACAAAGAGGGACCGTGCTACACGAATGGGGGTGCTGTCTGTGAGGGAGGGGGGATGGGTGGCTTGTAGTAGAACCTGTAGGTCACTCCCCCTCCCCTCCCGTTCCCGGAGATCCGCACTTAGCGGCACCGCCCTACGGCCCTCGCACTCGCATCGCAGTTGAGAACTTTATAGCTTGAAGGAAAGGAAGCAATATTTCAGGTAAAACAACTTGCCGCTGCAGTTTAAAAAACAAAGGCTACCACTAAGTCCTACACACTCATTTTTTTAGACACTAAATAGAGAAGTGACAAAGCAAACAATCTCGAAGGGCTGTTATAGACCAGCTAATGATGCAAAAGGCAATACAAATTTCACCGACGACTATGGTACTCCCTAATGCGAAATTTGACCGCAGCTCTATACGTCACTATACGTTTTCATTTCGCGATATACTGCTGGTGCGGACAATCTCTCTCGTGCAGACATTGCAAACGGAGCGAAGTGTACCTCGACTCCTCACAAATCGGAAGATCAGGAGGGACAGCGCGCAGGTGACGTGGGGACGCAATTCACAACAGCCGCCACTGGAACTCTTCTGCTCATGCAGCGCTTTGTTTCCATATATGCTACCAGTGGCGCCATGGGTGAACAGGCGTCACGCGCTACTCCGGCGTCCCTGCAAAGCCGTCGTCGCCCTAGAGCCCGTCTGGAGCGGTACTTCGCTTTTCTTCTCGCGGTGTCCCCATACCTTCCTTCGCCACTTTAGGCCTCATGGTACCGCTGCACCCTCCTCCTCCGCTTTCCTTCTCGCACTCTCTTCACCGTCCTTCATCTGCCGCGGCTCTCGGCGTTCGCTGTTTCATCCTTCGCAGTGCTCGTTCGCTCGGTTACCAAGGATGCCAACGTTCCCCGCACGAACGAGCGCCTAAGAGCAGCGTTCTAAATATATGCCGATCCCAGAGACTAGGTGAAGCTTCCTCGTCCACTCAGCCACCGCTGCTGACCGAGCGCTGGTTCATCATGCCAATCCCGTTGTGCGTGATCACTCCACTTCACTGCCCCGACCTGCACTGCCTTCTACCAGACAATTCTTGTGTCTACCCTCTCTCACCATATGACGTTACTGCTTGCGTCAGCCAATGGGTGCGCTTAATGCATCTCCGCCCATCTTCCTGCTATCGCCACGGCAAGTCTACACCCACTCACCGAAAATATGCTCCTAGCGCAACCATGCGGGAATGAAGAACGAAAAGAGGATACGGAGCGCTATGCGTAACGATGCTCATTGGGCTGTCTTGGTGGCGAATATCATGGCTCATTGCTGTCCCCCACCCTCCACTGCACACTACAACCACAACCGCAACCAAACTCGGTCTTAAACTCGCCAGAGCCACGAAAAAAGCTTCCCTTTCAAAGCGCGTTTTTCTTCCTGGCGCCCCTTGTAGTTTCCGTGTGTTTTAACTGTACTGCGCATTGCGACACCATGACGAGCGGTCGGTATCCTTGTAGGCGTTAGTTGAACATCGCCGATTCTCTCGCGAACCCACGAGACCATGAAGCCGCTTTAGCGTTTTTTGAGCGCGACTGACATTTGGGAATGTCGTTGACTTATTGCTGTCAAGGCTAATTCACTTCCGCTTTCTGTCCTCTCTCTTCCATCTTTCTCTTGCCCCTTTCCCGTCCCCCGGCATAGGGTAACCAGCCAGATGCGTTTCTGGTTACTATCCCTGCATTCTCTATATGTATCCGCAACCTGCTACACTTACATGGTGCGTCAATGAGTCGGGGGAAACTGTAATGATGCCTCGGTTTGTGGTTTGTTTAACTATCTATTTTGTTCATGAAAAACCACAGAGTATGTGCTTTGTTTTTTACTTGCGTTCTAGGTTGTTCTGACGTTAGGGACCTGTGCGAAGAATTCCTCATCGCCAAGAATCACTGCTCGAGACCATTTCGATCTACCCTATAAGCGAGGAAGACATTGTTGCAGGGTCTGTTCGCTGGGATGGTGGTGTATGCGCTGCAAATTTGGGGGCCGTAGGAAAGAGATGACCCGGACATGCTGCTTGGATTGTTAGAGGATGTTAGTAATTGCCCTGACGAACGACTGTTTCATTTTTGTGTAACATTTTTGCGTCTCTGACTGGTTATGTGCATGTACTGAACAACGTTCAGGAGAGCAGAAACTTGCAGAAGTTTCTTATTTCTCCACATTTGTAATCCATCATGGCTGAACCTCTTGTTCAAGAGAATATGTACATGAATTTGCTGAATAAAGAATGCAGGTATTAAATCCTCGTTGGCTCTAGTACGAGTGGAAACGGAATAAGAAAATCGCACGAAAACACGGTTTCTTGAACAATGGACGCTTGACGTAGAGCACTATGGTTCCGTGGCAGAAAGTATTTATTGCAGCGACCACTTAAAAGCTCACTTAACGCAAATATTGTTCATGTGTAAATTCCATGGATAATCTGCATGTCAACTGCAGAAAAGAGTGATGTTTTCTACAGAAAATTAGAAATCAGAGTAACGATATGCATGTACATCTGTATTTGTAGAATTTGTTTTCGTTGCCTTTCATTTAAATGCAGTACAAGTTGCTTTCACTCATAGGCGATTGACAGGTTCGGAAGCGTAGAATATTCGAATGGTGATGCGCCTATAAGCCTGTGTTATAGCAAATTGCTGTGTTATAGTAAATTGACCTGGGCACTATGAAGAGAACGAGACAAATGTGTTGTCATATTACAGTCTGCAATGTGTGAATAATTACTTTGCAAAATTGCCATCTTGCTGTGATTACTGCAATAAAAATACCTCGTTGTTACTCTTAATGGCTTCTTCCCTTTCCAATTACTTTGAATTCTGCCCACCAAGGCTCCAAGAACCAGGACTCTTGCGCTGCTGCCAGTAGCCATTGTTGATCCATTCCCTTGTACGAAATAAATTTGATCTAGAAGCTCGCCCATCTTGAATATTTTTCCAGTTGAAGATTTGCTCCTACGAAGCAGCCGGCTAGCCTGCAGTATGAATTAATCGTAAAAGTAAGCTTTGCCTAAAATGTGCGCATGTAAACTTTGAAATGCGTTTAATTCTGCGGGCCTACACCGCATATATCGAAAACGTGCAGCTGCTGTGAACGATGGTTAGTTATAAATGAATCTCTGTTAACGGTCACTGACACAACTGCAGGCACGATAGTTCTCTTGGCGACGAACATTGATCGGCTGGTTTGGGCAACCAAAATGCGCTCGCATAATTGTTCATTTTGCGTGTGTGAAGTCTTCTTCAAACACACCTTAAAACATTTCTTGCCTTCCGACTTCGGTGAGGAAACTTCATATTCGTGCTGGGAAACGGTGCACCGCTTTTTCTTGCAAGGCACAGCGCGTTTGCACGCGAACTTTTGAGCTGTTCGAGCCACGGGCGTAGTGACGATCTTATTTCAGGGGTATAGAGGGGCTTCTTACCGCCCATATGTACGTCCGTGCGTGTGATTCTATATGTGCGTGTATAAAGGTACACCCGTGAGCAAAAGTATACGGACCAGGAATCTTGCGATAAAACCAATTTTCTCCTTTGTCTGCGAATGCAACATGAAAGAGTAATGATTGCAGCCCAAGCCAAGCATTACAAATTTTCTAGTGCACTCGTCAGTTTCCGTTTATGCGTGTTAATTACGAAGAAATTCTGTTTTCTTTTTTTTCTGCGAACGTGTGGTCCCCATATTTTTGCACACGGGTGTACATAGAAAAAAAAAATCTCGGGGGGTTGGAACTCTAGCCCATTCCGGCGACGCCATTGGTTCGAGCGCTGCCTGCATCAAAAAGTGTCATCTTGCTCAGCGCTTGTGAACAATTGCCACATGTATCTCGCAACCAGCAAAAAAAAAAAAAAAAAAAAAAGATAGAAAAATGCAAGTGGAACACCGCGCGGCGTTTGCCTCCTGCGGGTGCGAGGAGTGGCTTCACTCCATAGCTGGAACATACTGGAGGACCTATGCGCAACTCGGCTCCCCGCGAGAGCTTATACAGCGATATTTGCACGTCGGGGGCACCTTACGACGGCCGCCCGGTGCCTATAGAGATTGAATAACTGTTCAAGGTTAAAATGCAGGATGAATACAAACGGTGCGGATATCAGGGCGGTGTGATTGTAGAGCAGAAATCTGAATGAATACAGATGCTCCTATGCCTGTTGCTCACATTAGTTCACATTACCTTCGACAGCTTCCTAAGGTTTCTTTTTCTTTAGTTTTGGCCTCCAATTTTTGATGTCTTATTTTTGCCATTAGAGATCTGAGCCTCCTTGCATACTGCGCATGGCCATTGGCGCCTCATCCTGCAGCACGTTACCCATGATCGCTTCGTGGTGATCTTACGAAGATAATTTATGCATCTGAGGACAGCACGGAAATAGTAAAGTAGAATGTTGATTGCAGTCGCCCTCGATAAAAAGACAACGCACCTTATTAGCTTGTCTTGGTGCAGTTTAACGAGCTTGGTTGGGCTATTCAAAATTATATTAGGTTTCTGCCGGCAAAGCGAGCACTTGAACCGTAATCGTCTACTACTGGAAAGTCGGTCCATTTAAGTTTTTATTTGCTTTAGAAAGTACCTACCATATGACTTAAATGTCAAAATTTCAAAATAATTTACCTGGGTTTGCTAGGCTTGAATTCGCGAAACCGAAGCGCACGTTCCACATGCCAAGTTTGGATAAGGATGCTTAATTTGGAACTGCGGTGTTCTATTATCAGGTGTTCAGACTGGCCCCATGCTTCACGATAGGCATCAGGTAGTCCAAAACGGACCAGGTTTGTACGCTGGGCCTTATCTTCTACGTCATCAATTCGTGCTTTTAGACTGACTTTATCCGCTGCATTTCGCTTGGCAAGTTGGTGCCTGGATTCTTCTCTTGATACTATTAGAGGAATAAAAAAAACCACAGCCATCTTCGACTTTGTCCAAACTATTTTTTTTTTCAAATTTCGAACAATTTCTTGTTTTGTGACATCTTATTGCGAAGTGTCCTGTCTTCAAAAAACAGAGATACCTATCCAGTGTGAATTTTATCGAGGGCTGCTAAAACTTCCCACGTCGTTTACCTCGTAACGGAACTCGTTTTCGGGCATGGGTTCACTTCTATATCACAGGTGTGAATGAGAAGGTTTCGCGCCATGTGCGTACATTCATTTGCAATGGCAAACTAGATGCGTGCGCGCTGTAGAACGGAAAGAGCAGCGTAGAGCATAGGTTTAGCAAACAGGAAGTCTTGGGTATTTACCTCAACAACATGCCGCCGAAAATGAAAGTACATCGTCGTTGTGCTACCACGCCAACCTAAGAGAGGTGAGAATTTAGTGTTCCTTGCATAGAGGAACCAAAGTGATATCTGTGCCGATATTGGGGCTCTTGGTTCAAGATACGACGGTGGTTGGTGCAGGATTTGCTCTGCTTCAGGTTTTCTAGGACAGAAACACGGCTGGCTTGTTTGATTTCTTCTTTGTGGTGTCGACTGTTGTGGCAGTTTGGGAGGGTCCAAGAAATTTGCGGTGGGGGCAAGCCTCGGGAACGACGCTGGACGTAGGGGTAAAAAGAAGTGCCATCGAAGGATGAATGCGAAATTACCAAGGTAAGCCCTTGCACGAAAAGAAGATTCCGCGCGTAGGGAAGCTGCATCGTCACTGTACCTCCAAGCACGCGTGCAGCTTTGCGAAGCTAAACTCCAATATTTAAACTTGACACGGAAACTGTCGTTTCAACGCCGTGATTGTCGTAGTATGTCACCACCCGTTGATGGACTCACCGTGTCTGTTCAGTGATCAGAATCAAGGCTCGCTGGACTCTTGTCGAACTCCTATTTGGTCATTACATGAAGCACGCCATCGTGCTTCGCAACCTGGAACTCAAACTGCGACGTTTTCTCATTGAATAGTTCTGTGGAATGTCTACCCGCACTATATGTTGTCATAATTTTCGTTCATCTCGGCATGTTTTTTGAAAATTTAGAATTTCCGCGTCATTACACAAGACGGGACTGTGAACGCCACCAGTGTATTCGTTGTGGCACGGTAACGATGACCTGAAAGAATAATCGCTTGACTGCCTAGAAATCGTGGAATATTGAAATGTTGTCCTTGAAGAGTTGAAACCTATAGGACGGAACCAGGTCGGACAAAGAAAGATTCAGATTCACTGTTTCGACGGTGGTAGCACGTGCCTACAGGCCTTTCCATCTAAGAGCCTCGCTGAGGCAATATAGCTATAAAGGCTTATGTATTACGTAATAAGAGTTAAAAATTTAGGTTCCTAGCACGTCCGAAACTCATTGCAACTATTTTTATACATATTTATGCTTATATTATATTATATTATATATATTATATTATACATATTATTTATTGTTATAGCCAAAAAGGATGCCATTTGTCAATAATTGTATCATTGACTACATTACAACATTGCTTGGTGCTCTTTGGCCATAATTTGCCCTTGCACCATAAAATACCCGAAGTCATTTTCATTTTAGTGAGCGGTGAAGTTTACAACTATTTGAAAATCTTCCTCTAACGCCTAATATGTAGCATGCCTTAACTGCTCAGTAGCCGTGAGATGGCTTGGTGGAACAGAGGCACCTTACCGTCGCTTCGTTTAATTGCGTTGTTTATTCCTCTAGATATTGTCGTGATGGGTAATATGCCCGCCCCCACGTTTAACCTTGTCTCACGTTCAGCCCCACAGATGTGTAAAGGACGCTAAAAAGAAACACTGTTTCATCTTAGACCGCTAATTAATGCTTTCAAAACCATTTCTGTTAAATTCCAAGAAACAGCTTCATTTAATAACTATATACTGGACGTTTACATGCCAAATAAAACCACAAGTTTATTACGAGGTACACTGTAGTCTTCGACGCGGAGTTCATTCAGACCTCCAGGAGCTCTTTAACGTGCAGCTGAGTATACACAAGCATTTTTGCATTTAGGTCTCTTTGAAATGTGGCTACCGAGACCGGGACGCATCATGTCAAGCGCAGCATCGCAACCCCATGACCACTAAGCTATCGCAAAAATCAAGCTGAAAGGTTCTTTTTTAAACATTTTTGTCATTTTGCGCCGAAACCTCCATCGTGGATACATTAGTGACACAGATTTTGACGTGTTTCTTTTTTTTTTCGTGTTGTGGTCTCTGCGGCTCAATAACAGTTTTTGAAACTTGCGAGTTCAGTGTATGGCTCTCGAGGAACTGAACATGCGCCATCATGGGGGTTGCGCATTATTGAATACGACTGTTCCACGCGCATTTGGGTACCTTCACCGAAAAACAACCGCGAGTGTGCATATCAGCTGTCGGGTAACTGCATAGGATTACGAAAAATTCGTTCGCTGCAAAAATGAAGCAACAGCTTGTGTGGATAAAAAGCATCGAAAGAACGCCTGTCAGCAGCATCACTTACCCGTTGGCTTGCGAGGCAGCTTTTGCTTGTCAAATCTGCGCTGCGCCAAGTTCAATGTTGGCAGTGCGTCGGGCTTCAATTTTTTCCGCCACCCTATAAAAGAGAGAAAAAAATGTATCTATATGAGCAGTAGCAATAAATTCGCTCGCGCATGTTCGTTCATCGCTTAATGGACCATCAGCTGTTGGCTCGCGAAACGACACTGTTTATTCTGTACGAGATCATGCGTACACACTTGCCGTGTTTCGGTGCTCGTATTTCCAATTCGGAACACTGAGAACAGTTCGCATGGCTGAGAAAAGACAACGGAGAAAGTGACAACTAGTCACGCTCGGTGACGATCATTTAAATGGACTCGCAGCTGAGCGCGAACCTTGCATTCACTGCGTAGGCGGCGCATGAAGGATATAAAATAAATTGCATGCGTGGAGACACGGGTAATCTACTTGCGGCAGTATATGAAAGCACAGGCAACTCATTTCTGGCATCCCAGGCCACGCCACCACGGACTTTCGCGTGCTGCAACGATCTTCACACGCACAGATACTACGCAGCAACTACGCATGCAGCAAGCATTAATGCTCAGATTGCCGATAATGATTCCCAAACGTGATATCAGATTTGACTACTCACAATCCTTTTTCGTCAGCGAACGCTTGAACGCACCATCGTAGAAATGCTTTCTGCACACCATCGCATACTTGGAAGGCGCCTTGCCGTTCCGAAGCCTGACGAGCCATTCTCGGCGACGTGCCGCGTCAACGGGATAGTAGTGAAAGCTTATCCCTGGCTCTGTGCAATATGTGCTGCATTGCGGAACCGAACAAAATGTCACCATGGTAAATGAAGAGTTTTCTGCGGGCACGGAGCACAGAATAGCGAAATGAAAACAGTAGCCCTGTACACTTCCACACACCTAACGGGCGACGGTGCTGCCACCTATAGGTCGATCTCGCGGAGCGTACCGCTATTAGAGCCGAATTTTAGGCGCCCACGCGTATATGTTATCCGTCATAACCACAGCAGTGACTCTGGCGATCTTATGAGTCTTTTTTACAAATACTTCCTCGTGTTATCATTAGCGAAAAAATCAGACGAGTGCTCTTGAACCTCTTCGGTATCAACGACAGCCTCTTAGGCCAATATCGCTGAATCAAAGACCTTAAAGAGCACCAACGTGATGTTGAAGGTCACAGTAGGCGAGAAGGCGTTGTTTGAGAGCCGAAAAAGAAAGACGCAACGTCAACACCCATTCGTAAAAAAAAAAAAAAGAAGAAAAAGAAACGCTTTACGTGAAAGTCGCCGTGTCGGTGTGATGTGATACTTGCAGTGACCTCAGTTGAACAAAAAGAAAGCTCTATATATTAGTGGCAGACATCCGTTGACTCCAGGGGCACATACTCGGTGGCACACACCCAGCGGTCACATGCATACATACCCAGTAGCATGTATTTTATACATTTTTTATACATCGTCAGTTAAATCTTTTTTTTTCTCGTCCCCTATATACTTGAATAAATATGCGAAAATATCGCCGTCACAGCAAAATCATATTTGGAATATAAATGTTGGCGCTCCACATATTAGCTAACCGCGGTGAGCTCTGTTGGCGGGGTCCATTTGCATCGCAATTTGCGCTAAATTTCTACTTTATATATTACCTAGTGCCATGGAAGCGGTCTGCCACGTACAAGTGGCGACCTTTCTCAAAAACAGAAGCACGAAGACGCGTCTTCCGGTACGCCAGGCCTTGATACCCACCTTGCGACTGCTCATCCAGGTTCCCCTGGATGAGCAGTCAAATAAGCTGACTGTCATTAACACCCATCAGGGATTATTCTGCTTTAATTGCCTGCCATTTGGTGTGTCTTCTGCCCCAGCTATCTTTCAGCGAATAAAGAACAGCGGCGGGAGTCCAGGGGTACTTGAACGACGTTCTGGTTCCCGAGAAGGGGAATGGCGGCAGAAAGAACCTCAAGGCACTTCTCCAGCGCTATCGAGAGTACGGCGTCAAGTTAAGGAAGGACAAGTGCACATTCAGGATGCCTGAGGTTTGGTACCTTGGGCACAAGATTCAGTACGGGAGGGCTGCACCCTCTGGAGACAAACATGGACGCTGTCATGAAGGCGCCAACACCCAAGAACGTGAGTGAACTGCGTTCCTACTTGGGTCTTCTCACCTATTACCGCAAGTTCCTTCCCAATATGGCCAGTCTGCTATCCCCGCTCGACCATTTGCTAACGAAAGAATGTCGCTGGAATTGGGGCTCTCAACAACGGGAAGCGTTTCAGAAGTAAAAAAAAATGCTTTATGCAATGCCAAAATGCTTACTCACTTCGATCCCTAACGGCCACTGCGCTTGGAGCGCGATGCGTCACCGAACGGAATAGGTGTGGTACTGTCCCATCGCACTGGCAATGTTGACAAGCCATAGGATTTCGCTCTGGAAGACTTCCCAAAGCGGAAAGGAATTATTCACAACTTGAGCATGAAGCGTTGGCCCTAGTGTTCGGGGTATCAAAGTTTCGCGACTACCTACTGGGAAGAACATTAACCTTGATCACAGATGACAAGCCGCTGGTGGGTCTATTTCGCGAACATTGTCCCACACCCATCATGGCTGCCGAAAGACTTCAGCATTGGTCCTTGCTGCTGGGAGCATACCAGAACAAGATAGAGTACAAACCTGGGTCGGACAACCAGAATGCAGACGCACTCAGTCGGCTTAGTCCAGAAACGACCGAGGACACATCAGAGGAGCTACACGAGTACGTGCACTTGCTGCAGCAGCTGGATGACACGCCTCTTTCTTCGCAAGCAATGCGACAGTTAACCGAGAAAGATCAGGTACTTACAAATGTCAAGTCCTACGTGCTTCATGGTTGGCTAAAGGAGCGCAAAGCACTCGGTCCGCGGTTGGAACCATACTTCGCACGAAAGAGTGAGCTAACCGTTTACGAAGGTCTCATTTACTGGGGTCACAGAGTAGTAATTCCCGAGGCTGCTCGTGGTGACATGTTGACATCCTGCGCAAGACTCACCAGGGAATATCTGCTCTGAAGGCATTGGCCCGTACGGTCGTTTAGTGGCCCGGCATCGACGGAGCTATCGAACAAATCAGTAGGAATTGTACTACATGCACACAAGAAAGCGCAATGCCGCCGGCGAAAATACCAGTAAGCTGGCCACTAACGCACGAGAGTTGGTCACGTGTACATTTGGAAGATGCTGGTCCAGTGAATAACACCATGATCCTAGTGGCCATAGATTCAAATTCGGAATAGATCGAAGCAATTCCAGTGTGTCATGCCACAGCGCAATCGACAGTTACATGCTTGCGTGAAATCTTCTGCAGGCTGGGCATACCAAGAACAGTTGTGACAGGCAATGGAACTCAGTTCACGTCATAGACTTTCACGAAATTTCGGACAGAAAATAACATAAAGCATTTACGTACGGCACCATATCACCCCCAATTGAACGGGCTTGCTGGATGCGCCGTGCGGATGCTGAATGATGGCCTCGACAAAATTTGGTCAGGTGACTTGTCTGAGCAATTGGCTAAACTGCTCTTTAGCTACCGTAAAACGCCCCTGGATGATGGACGATCAGCGTCTCAACGTCTTCTTGGATATCAGATTCGTTCTCGGTAAGGCACGTGCCTTCCACCACCCGTAACCTTTCCTATCCATCCACAGGCAGACCAAGAACGCAAGCTGGATCCAGGCACTCCTGTTTGGGCTCGCAACTTTGGAGAGGGAGAAAGGTGGCTGCCAGCCACAGTGAAAGAAACAAAAGCATCCCGAGTGATCACCGTTGAAACGACAGAAGGTGAGCTTCAGCGTCGCATGGATCGAGTCCATCCTCGATACAGTCCTGTGCCGGCACAACCTTCGCAAGACCAACCAGCTGGTGTGTCGACGCTACCAGACGAGGCTGAACCAGCTGTATAGGAAAATCCGTACAGTGGTGCTCATCTCAAGGACGGATTAGTGCTGCAAAGTGAAAGTGACAACGAAGAGGAGAAAACCGCATTCGCCGTGACGTGAGACTGACGTCATCACAAGTGTCATGGCTGCTTGAGAACGTATTGAAAAGGGTTGTCACTGACTAAACGGGCGCAGTGTTCCCGTTCTTGTGTGAGCGTTATTATGCTTCTGGCAGTCCGGCCGGATGCCGTTCCTGCCCGGTAGCAGTCATAACAGGAAACAAATGAGGGACACGTACGTCTTCTATCTTTGTCCATAACTTTAGTGCACAGCTCTTAGGCGTCCGTCCCTATGATGAGCGTCATTGTAACCGAGCGAATGAGCACAGCGAAGGATCAAAGAGCGAACAGGAAGTGCAGCGGTGCATGAAAGGCGCCGATAGTGAATAGAGTGCAAGAAGGAGGGTGCAGCTAAAACGTGACGCGGAAAGCAATGGGGGAGCTTATGGGGTAGCGGCGTGACAAGGAAAGCGTAGTGCCGCACAAGACGAGCTCGGCGGCGACGACCGCTACTAGATGGCGCCAGAGTAGCGCGCCGTCGTCTGTTCAGTGATGGCCTGCGGAGAGCGTATCCTCCGATACGATATATGGAAACAAAGCGATGCATGAGCGGAGGTCTCTCTGCGGCGGCTGCTGTGAATAGTGCGCATGCGTCATCCAGGCGCCGCCTCTCGCGACCTCCCTATTAGCAAGGTAGTTGCGCCACACTCTCTCTGTTTGCAATGTGCCACGCCGGACAGGTTGTCCGCGCCAGCCAATAGATCGTGAAATGAACACACCTGTAGATTTCCCTTCAGGCAGTATAGTCATCGTCGGTTAATTTCTTACTCCAGAAAGATACGGTACAACCTGAGCCGATCCCGAAGGCGGTACAATGTCTCGCAGCGGGTTCGTAGCATTCTACTGTGAGGGAATGGCTGGGGAATGAGAGTCGACGCCGAAGGGTGCAGTTTAACACAGCGACCCAAAGCGTTCGCTGCCACGAGGCGAGAACAGTACAAACTGACGCGCTCTCGCTCGGGACGCAAGAAAGTAAGTAATTAATTCTAGTGGCTGATAGAAATCTAGAGCGCACACAGGTGCTCCTGCTTGTGCTATGTAGGGCTTGAGGTATATACGTGCCAGTCATGTGAAAGAAGTATAATTAAGTCTAACGGCTTTATAACGTTGTCCTTGGGGTCTCCGCAATCCTCCGTTTTACACGTCGCTTCATTGTAAAGCTCGCGCAGCACACAGCTCATACTTGAACAGGGACGGAGTTATTCCTTCGTTATACAGGTCATTCTGTCCAAGAGATGTTCGTTGTAGAGGTGCTCGTCTGTAATTGCGGTCGGCATGACACAAACATGCGTACAATTTGAACATCGTGTTACTATGCTTGCGGGGTAAGGAATTTGATGCAGCCACTTATGCGCTGGGAGGACAATCCCATCCCCTGCTATGGGAGCCGAATGTTAACGCACACGCGTAAATGTTATCTGTCATAACCACCGCAGGTACTCTGGCAATCTTAGTAGTCTTCTAACAAATACTTCGTCATTTTATATTTAGCAAAAGAGTCAGAGCAGTGTTCTTGAACCGCTTCGGTATCAGCGAAAGCCTCTTAGGTCAATATCGCCAGTCAAAGCCCTTAAAGAGTACCAACGTGAGGTTGAAGATCACAGTTGGCAAGAACGCGCTTTTTAATAGACGAAAAAGAAGAAGTAATGCCAACGCCCATTCGCCAAACAAAAAAAAAAAACGCATTACGTGAATGTCGTCATGTAGGTGTGATGTGATAGTTGCAGCGGCCTAATTTGAATAAAAAGACAATCTATATAAGAGCTGCAGATATCCTTTGACTCCTGGGCCGCATACTCGGTGGCACACACCCAGCGGTCACATGCATATATACACAGTAGCATGTATTTTATGCATTTTTCATACATTATCGGTGAAATGCTTTTTGATCTTCCCCTGTCTACATGTATTAACACACGAAAATGTTACCGTGCACAGCAAAATAACATTTCGACTACAAATGCTGGTGCTCGACGGCTTAGCTTACCGTTGTGAGCTCTGTTTGCGGGGTGCAGTTGCATCACAATTCGCTCTAGATTGCTAGTTTATATGTTACCGGGTGCCATCAAAGTGGCCTGCCTCGTACAAGTGGGGACCTTTCTCAAAAGCAGTAGCAGAAAAAACTCGTTTCGCGGCACGTCAGGCCTTAAGTTCTTGAAAGTGTAGAGATATGTAATATGCCCGTGTCCACCTTGAAGTTTGTTTCATGTTGAGACTCACAGACAATTAAAGGACGCTAAACAGAAACACTAGTTTATCTTAGACTAAGAAGTATACTTTCAAAACTAATTTCGTTGCTTTCCAAGTAATAATTCATTTAAAGAATCTCTACTGGATGTTTACATGTCCATGAAAAACAGTTTCAATATGAGGTACACCGTAGTGTGCGACTCCATATTAATTTAGACCTCCAGCGGCTGTTTAACGTGAAAATAAATCTGAGCATATACGAGTATCGTTGCCTTCAGGCCCCACTGAAATGTGGCCACCGAGACAGGAATGCAACCCATGATGTCAAGCTCAGAAGCGCAACGCCATAGCCACTAAGATACCGCGACAATCAAGCTGAAATTCTTTTTAAAGAATTTTGCAGCAAAACCCCCATGGTAGGTACATAAGTGAGACATATTTCGAAGTGTTTTCTTTTTTTTTGTATTGGGTTCATTGGGTTTCAGTAATAGCTCTTGAAAATTACGAGTTCAGTGTATCGCTATCTTGGAACTGAATGCACTCCATCGTCAGCGATAAAGAAGTTAGCTAGACCTGCTGATCAGACACCGTCAAAAGCCGGTACGCCACTGTGAATTGGAGCGCGAAGTTGAAAGCTGCACGTTAGCCTCTACTTTGGACCTTGCGCCTTTTTTTCAGGCATACCAACCCTCTTCTTATGCCAATAGTGGTTTTTATAGTGTTGTAGATGGTTATTGAGTCAACGCAAGTTAAAAAAAAAAATCTTTTTAGTGTCTCTTAGAGGAGACGTCTTTTGCAAGGCTATGCTCCTGTATCCAGCGCCGTATTCCGAATTCTCCCGCTTGAATATTGTGCATTCTCAAATAATTTGTAGAGATATTTTAGTTTCTGCCTAGCTGATCTAGCTTCCAGTCTAGGGAACTTTTAATTTCAGGCGCACGAGCGTCGTACCTTCGAAAACTTTTGATTATTGTCCTTCTGCGCCGCTTTCTTTATGCGTCATTGAGACGAGGAACTTGCGCTGTACTACAACACTGCTTTTCCTGCCGTCCATGTGGGCGTGTTCGCCGAGACGTCGTCCTCACTGCAGTGCTTCCTCTCTTGCATCTTCTCTGAATGCTTGCTTCTTGGAAGACGCCAGCCTAGTTGCATCAGTTTCATTTGGCATTGCGCAGTGAGTACCGTCATTTGGGTATGCAGTGTACAGGACTGATGAGTTCTTCGTCGCTCCATCGGTTTCTTTATCACAATCTTTAACTTTCGTGAAGTGAGCTCCCAATCTTGATGGTTATCTGCGTGTATACGGTTGAACATTCCTGATCCCGACTCAGCCATGATAATTGGCATGCAACAGGTAAGGAAATCAAAAACAAAAGAGCAGACGCTGTTCTCGTACAGTTTTCGTACAAGCTATGAGCAATGCAGCTTTCTAACATCTTTCTTTTTATTGTATTAGCGATGTGGAAGGGAATACGCCCTAACGTAATGTTTACAAGTTTAATTGCGTCTTCTGTTTAAGGACTTCTCTTTTGATGCACCATTCCTATCATCTTGTCGCAGCACCCTTATCACATGATCTAATAATCCTATTCTGATGAAAACAACCATGCAAGAAGTCTCTCTAAATGTTATCTGCCCGTAATCGCGCAAAGATAATTTTTCTCTTTCAATAATAAAAGGTAAGCATCTGCTGCCTAAAAGGGACTCTGAAGGCAAATAATAAGTCAAGCTAAAGCGATAGAATATTGATTCAGAAGCTCTAAGGCGTCAATATTATCGCGAACAGGGCCTTAATAATGGAGAAACTGAGGTAAATGCCGGACATGATTAGAGACCACCCCCAGGACGTTTAAGCACTGGCCCTATGACGGAAGCACTCCTCAGATGAATTCTGCACGAGTACTCAAACATCCGTTGTAAAAAAACATCCTTGTATTATATGATAGGACGAAATGAAATGCTGCTTATCCTGTTCTATTTGATTTTTAGAAAATAGAACTCATTGGAATTGCCCTTGACAACGAAGCGGGCGGCGGAAATGTTTTGTTTTCGTTCGCCTCCGCGCCACCCACGGTTTCGCGTTTGAGCAGTTTCGTTATAGCGTAGTGCTGCGCTGCTTGTTTTATTCCCGAAACTCGGACAAACTACAAGTACAGCAGATAATTCAACTTTCATGTTAAGTGGGAAGCCCTAACGGTCTACGCCACTTGACCAAAAAGGAGCTGAAGCGGCCAATCTACCGCTGCCTCGTTGGCGCCGTCTGTCGGGCACCATCTTACTCACCGAAAACAGCAAAGGGTGGTGATGACGTATGCAACGCCACCACTCTCAAGGTTGAGTGGCGGGAGATTTGAATATCTTAAAAGGTATTCGGAACCTTAAGATGCAATTTTCTCCTAAACCCAGTCCTTTCTTGGCATGAAGCAAGCTTTGCGAGGTTTCTGGAATGGTATTTAAGAGGTACATATCGACTTATTATTCGCCTTTAGTGTCTGTCACGCATACGTTAACGCCTGGTACGCTTGCTTGAGCAGGCAGAGTGAACACATGAACGCAACGTGCAGCACACACAACAATAATTCGATATGGAATTTAACATCAGTAGCACACGGTATCATTCAACACTTACTGGGAATGAAGACGAAGTGGTTCTCTTGCGGAACACATCTCGCCCGTCTCTGTGTTTTTCTGGACTTCTTACTGCACCTGTAGGGTCTACCGCCCCCTCCATCGCGGTGATGGACGTACAACACCCCGAGGATCCTCCCGGTTCCCGTTCACCCGCGGACGTCGGTTCGAGAAAGCGAGGAAATACGTCGAGTGGTAGCGAGGACACAGAGCTGTACTGCGCATCAGGTGACGAGTCCTCGGAAGACAGCTTTCGACTTGTCCAGTACCGCAAGGCCAAACGAAGAATTATCAACTCATCTTCGGCGTCCAGCTCGAACACTGTGAAAACAGCTCCTCAGCGATGGCCTCACTCCATCCTGTTTGTGCCACAGAACGCTACCGACAACCTGCGCGTCCTCAACAGGCAAGCCCTCTCCGTGTATCTCGAAAACACCGTGCCAATAAGATCAAGGATGTTAGGATAAACACTAGACGAAACATCCTGGCAATCGATGTGATGAACCCGAGTGCACTGACCATACTACAACATGTAAAGCAGCTGGGAAACATCAAGGTCCGATCCATCGTGCCAACGAATGGTGCCACAATAACAGGAGTCATCTATGACCTTGACAATGAAATATCTAATGCAGACCTCCCAATTCTCATAAAACCGGCAAGCGAACACAACGTGATTGTGCATGTTGGTCGCCTCGGCAACACACGTTGTGTGAGGATAACCTTGAAAGGCGACTGCCTTCCACCCTACGTGAAGGTCGGCCACTTTCGCCACCAGGTTCGACCATTTATTCCAAGACGAATGCAATGCTTCAATTGTCAGAAGATTGGACATGTGAAGGGTGTTTGCCGAAATTCGGCCGTGTACCCTCGATGTGCCGAACCCCACTCAGAAGACGACTGCAGCGCAACCACGTTGAAGTGTCCTAACTGTCAAGGTGATCACTGCGCCTCTTCCAAAGACTGTCCCCAGATCAAGAAAGAGATCACCATTCTTAAACAAATGGTGAGAGACAACTCTACCCACAAAGAGGCTGCTGTGAAAGTACGGCGAAGACGACGTCACCGACGAAGGTCTTCCCGGCGGAAAACATCAAGCTTTCAGGAAAAGTCACCTCCTCGAGCATCATCATCAGCGGACGTTTCCAGCACTCCGAGCACCGATGTTGGAAGGGAGAAAACTGCCCGATCTCTCTCCACAAAGGAATGGCCGCCACTTCCACGTACACGACCGCCAGAAGAGCCGCAGAAGAAGCCGCCCCCAGTACAGCAAGGTGCTGTATCCGAGGAGTCGCGGAAAACAGATGAGCAAGTGATAGCACTTATCAGGCCTTTAATGAATGCCATTCGCGTGCTGCTAAGCAACATGCACACACCGTCTGCCGGAAGTGCGCTTCAAGTACTGGACGCTCTGAGTCCGGTGCTTGCAACCCTTGAGTAGATCATGGCTCTACAGCCACGGTCTTTTAGGGAAGAGGTCCGACAAGCAGCTATCTTTCAGTGGAATGCCCGCGGACTCAGAGCGCGCCTTTCGGACTTCCGTCGCTTCGTGTACGCCAATATGTTTCCCATTATCGTCATTTGCGAGCCGAACTTATCGAACAAAATCAGGCTTTCTGGGGCGCTATAACGTAAAACTATTCCAAACTTTTCTATTCCAATTCTGCTATCAGCCCTCCACGATTGGTCAGAAACTTTTTTCGACCACCCCCACTTCACCTGTCTGTCACGCGACGTCACGAAAACCGCGATACTTCCCCATCTGATATGATGTGTACACACTGATTATGCATGATTTGACAGAAAAAAGAAAAACAGTAATTTCTGATTCGACCCCTTTTCGCCATTAGCCCTTGGCTATTGGTAAAACGTTTTCGGGCTGCCCCCACTTCACCTGCCTGTCACGCGACGTCACAAAACCGCAAGAACTCACCGCGTCAAAGTGACGTGTACGCGATAAAGATGCATTAATATGCCGAACAAAACTGAATTTTCTTCGGAATAGCCGCAGGCTGCCCCGTTCCGAAAGGAATAAAAGATAGCTGCCGCCGATCGCTGAGATGCTGGCTACTCGCACCTGCCGGATAGCATGGGTGTATTTGCGTATAATAAAACTCCTTGCGTGGCCGTGTAATGTTTTCGAGCACTTTCGGCACGTTTACCACCTCATTCTACCAACTCTTCTTTGCTGAGGGTCCGTTTTAGCGTCATGCTTGAGCTTCTGTTGCATGCCGCCGCGATTTTAGACCAGCCACCGCAAGTTAAGTAAGGGAAAGCCGATCAATCGTAGACGCCGGCACCACCCTCTTCGTCTGGTTATCGACTTTCAGTGCAGTGGCTCGGCCCCATCGAATCCCTCTCCACTTGAGCGTTCTCCTCGCCTCTGGTCGGCCAATTAGATGCGACAAGCCGCTAAGTGTAGGCAATGTTATTCGTTTTTGAAGCAAACAAAAGTGACCTCCTATGAACGAGGAGAGCGTGTGATTGGTCTGTTCAGACAACCCTGCGGGTGACCGCCCGGTGCTTGCGTTGGCGGTTACGCAAATTTGACGTCAGGAGATTGGAATAGAAACATATTGGAATAGTTTTACGTTATAGGGCCCCTGGATATGAATCATTTATGTCGTCAGCTGTTTATGAAAACAGTAAGGTTTTGGTGTTTATTCGCCGTGACCTCACCTACACTCATCAGCCTGTACCACCTAATGACAGTAATCAATATATATGCCTAAACGTAAGGAAAAAGCATCTGGCTTTTACTTTTGTAGGCGCCTACCTATCTCCGTCAAGTCGATTTGATTACAAAAGACTACGAGACATCCTTTCCTCAACTTCCAATCCCTGGGTCATCATTGGCGATTTCAACGCCCATCATACACTCTGGGGAAGTCCGATCATCAACGCAAGAGGCAGAGCACTGGTTTCTTTCGCCTCCAGTAATGAACTTTGGCGGCTGAATGATGGAAGTCCTACGTTCTTACGTGGCTCCACGTACAGCAGCTGTCTTGACTTGGCTTTCGTCTCACGAAGCCTAGTCAGACGTGCAGGGTGGTTTGCGGACATAGAGACGCAGGGAAGCGACCACATCCCCACGTACATCAAGATCAGAGGATTGACCGCTTCCAAAATACGCGATACGATCCAAAGAGTGGACTGGCCTAAATTTCAGTCTATTATGGAAGAACACTGGAACTTCGACTTGGAAGAGGCAATCAAGAGCGTGGTGCAAGACACTATGCGTACTCTAACATGCTCCTCGAAACTTAATGATTTCGATGTGGAACTAGAATGACTTCGAGCAATCCGACGACGTGCTGAACGAAGATACCGACGTACGAAAACAACGGACGATCTACGGACCGCCAGGCGCGCGCAAAAGAAGATTCAGCGCCGGTTAGACAAGCTCGAATCGCAACGTTGGGCTGCCTTCTGTGAGTCGCTAGATCCACGCAAGCCTTTATCTCAACTATGGAGAACGGTGCGCGGACTGCGGGCACTTCCCGTACAGCGATTCCCATTCAAGGCGCTTGCCCTCTCTCAAAAGAGATCGGAGATTGACGTGGCAGAGGATTTCTGCGCCAGATTATCCGGCCAACTCACAGCTACCAACATTCCATCACCTTCGAGGAGCTGTCCGCCACCACGTGATCACCGGTTGGATCTACCATTCTCGATCCACGAACTTAAGGCAGCATTAGCTTTGTGTAGCCGCACATCAGCGCCAGGACCTGACGGAATTTCCTACCGAGCTCTGTGTCACCTGGGGGAGCGAGCGAGAGGAGTTCTCCTTGAGGTGTATAATGAATCTTGCAGAAATGGCACGCTACTAACAACCTGGAAGACAAGTCGCCTTGTTCCACTGCTGAAGCCTGGCAAGTCGCCGTTGGAGCTCTCATCATATCGCCCGATCGCTTTGGCGAGCTGTGTGAGCAAAGTAATGGAGAGGATGGTCCTAGAACGCCTGGAGTGGTACTTGGAGTACCACAACACCTACCCAGATGCCATGGTGGGCTTCCGACGCGGTCGATCATCGATCGATAATGTCGTCGACCTGGTGACCTATATTCAACATGAGAAATGCCGTAAGCGTCTCTGCGCATCCATATTCCTCGACGTTAAAGGGGCGTATGACAACGTTACGCATGAAGCCATCCTCTCTGCTCACGCAGAGGTAGGAGTGGGTGGTCGGATGTTTCAATGGATACGGAGCTATCTATCCATGCGATCCTTCTTTGTAAGCACCGAGGAAGGCCATACTTCTCTACATTATAGCTACCGCGGCATCCCCCAGGGCGGTGCACTTAGCCCCGTGTTATTTAATCTAACACTAATTGCTCTCCTTGAGCACGTGCCAACCACAGTCAGGCTATTAATGTACGCGGATGACATCTGCATATGGACATCTGGAGTAACACGCCTACAGTTGTGAGCGAGAATTCAGAGAGCCGCCACACAAACTGCTATCTACCTCCGTAATCGAGGCCTGGAAGTTTCCTCCGAGAAATGCGCACTAGTGCCATTTACGCGCAAACCCATGGCAAACTACAGTGTAACGATAAATGGCCAAATAATACGACGGGTCCGATCGTACAAGTTTCTAGGTGTCATCATCGACAGGGACTTGTCATGGAGCCCACACATATCATACGTGAAAAAACGGTTGACAGGCATCTGCCACCTGTTAAAGTTTTTCGCTGGCAAGACCTGGGGAATGTCGCCTAGTGCCATGTTACAACTGTACAGGGTGCTTTTTCTAGGATTTCTGCGATACAGCTTGCCAGCAATAAACAACACAGGCAAAATGAATCTACGCACATTACAAAGTCTCCAGGGTCAAGTGCTCCGGATCTGTCTAGGCCTGCCTCAGAGTGCTTCAACAGTGGCTACGATAGCAATCGCTAGAGACCACCTTGTCAAGACCTACATTGAAATTGAAGTACTCAGGACCCATATAAGGCATCTAACCAGGACTCCTCGTCACCATTTAGCCTCTCTACCAGCGGACAGGCCACAGACATCTTTCAGCCAAACGATAACTGCATATGATGAATCATTGTCAGCTTGTTTCACTCCGGCTGCGAGACCTTCGATCCCTCCATGGTGCCTCGCTCAGCCAAAAATCAACCTCGCAATACCTGGTATCTCGAAAAAAGCTGATCTGTCATCACCAGCCCTTAGACAGCTCACGCTACTATATTTGTACGAGAACTACCGTGACTCTACGCATATTTACACTGATGGATCAGTCCTTCCAAGCAGCTCCGCGGCGGCAGTCGTCATACCAGCGAAAGCTACAACAATTAAATTTAAGACGACCCACGCGACAACATCGACGGCAGCAGAGCTCGCAGCGCTCTTTACTGCCCTTCTTCACATTGGTGATGAACCGCCACACAAATGGCCAATATTCTGCGATTCGAAGGCGGCACTGCAGTCTCTACTGTCACCTTTACGACGCGGACCGCACGAACAGCTAATATTCCATATTACCGAGACGTTACACCATATAAGTGATGCAGGCCATGAAATAACCTTCCAGTGGCTTCCAAGTAACTGCGGGATTATCGGCAATGAACGGGCGGATCACGCTGCCCGCTCAGCTCATACTGAGGAGCGTCACGTCCCAATTCCTGTTTCTAGAACTGACGCGGCACGGAAGCTCCGCCTACTTGCTCGGCAGTGCGCCTCGTCGCAATGGAATGAGCCACATTTAAGAAATACGCGACTGTACTCACTTGATCCAACATTAAGTCTTCGAGCGCCATCACAGCTTCGCCGTAGAGACGCCACGCTGTTACATCGACTTTGGTTGGGCGTTGCCTTTACTAAAGCCTATGCCTTCCGCATTGGGATGACCGACACACCAACCTGTGACCACTGCGGCCATGAAGAATCCATTGGCCATATTTTGTGCGCCTGCCCGCAGTACAGTCCACAGAGGGCATGCCTTAGCCACGAACTTGACCAACTGGACGACCAACCGCTATCCGAAAAAAGACTTCTACAACATCGAAAGGACCTACCTTCACAGAAGAAGGCCGTGCAAGCGCTTTTGCGCTTCTTGCGATCTACCGGCCTGTGTGAACGACTTTAACTGGAACGCCTTTTGTGTGTGTGTCTCCATGTGTGCGCGTTCCCTTTTTTATTTTTTTTTATTTCCTTTCTTTTTTAATTTTTTTTTCGTTTTCCTCTCTATCATCTTTCCAACCCCTATCCCCCATCCCCAGTGTAGGGTAGCAAACCGGAGACTCGTATCTGGTTAACCTCCCTGCCTTTCCTCTTCATTCTCTCTCTCTCTCTCAACACTTACTGCACACGGACTGCGTCCTCCCTTGCCATGTTTTACACTCGCATTACCGCGTTAACCAACGTCTGTGCGGCGATCGTTTATATGCTATCGTAGGGGCGCTTATAGCACCGGTTCTGTTCGGGGCGAATATCGGCGTCCCCCGAATTGTTCCATCGTTGCAATCCGGTCGTCTTCAGTCGTCGCTGGTCTCCGGCGTCACCGATGCCCCGGCCGACGTGACGAAGGCACAGTCGCTGAGGGGCTGTCGCGCTCCGGCAGAGCGGGACTCGTACTGGCTGCCACGCCTGGTGCGCGCCGGCCCAGCTTAGTTCCCTAGACGGGACGGTGACTGGCTGCAGCCAGACTTCGCGCGTCTACCTTCAGCGGCGTGAACGCTGATGTGTCCTGGCAGGTAGGTCCCGGCCAGTGGTAGTTCTGGAGGCGTCGGTCATCTGCTCGCCGAGCCTGGTACTCGGGCGGGACGTTGCTACATCGCCTAGGTACTGGCGCAGGACACAGAGTAGCGATCTGCGGCCGTCCTCTCGTCGAATGCTGCACCCCGGCTACCCCGCCCTTCTCTGGGCGCGCCCCTTCTCCGGGATGGCCATGTCACGCACAAGCTTCACTCCATCTTCCTTTTTTTTTCTCCATCTCTTCTTGCGTGCCTTGGATCGTAGTATCACTTTCTCGTCTTCTTTCTTTGTTCGCTCTTGTCACTCCTTACAGTATGCCTTTAAGTGTCATGTCATCTTGAGGCGCTCTTGAAATAACGCCGCAGGAATCAGAGACGCAGATTTTGATCGGCTCCTCTATATAAGCCGTGCCTGCGGAGAAGGGATTCCGTAAGGGGCAACTCATCCTCATATACCTTTGGCGGAATGGCATGTTGTGACGCTCAGATGCAGCACAAATTTATAATTTTGTTCTGTTTCCAAGGCACGGGTGCTTTTCTGGACTTAAGTGGCAGACTATTTAGCTTACTACAATAATAGTATTAATGCTAAAGGTTGTCTCCACTGTTGTGGAGACAACCTTTAGGCACCTAAATATCGTCTCCACTGTTGTGGAGACGATATTTAGGTGCCGTCTGTTGTTTCACTGCGTAACGCCGTGGAGAACGAAGCCTTCCACCTCTGCATTTCTAGGGGTAACGCAGATCGTTATATGTAATAGCAGACTCGTTAGTCCTGTGTTGAGCTATTCAGCAGGGCACTGCCTGCAATATACGGGTGGGTTCCACAAGAAAGCTTCGGTTTATGCACCCGCTGCTGCCATGCATGCATATAATGCACGTGAAACCGGTGAACCAGGAAGCTAAGCCGCGAGCGATCAATTGCGTGGCCCTACGCTCTATCACCATTGAAATTGTAATAGGGGACAATTTAAGCGCTACTTTATTTAGTTAGCTTAGCCCGACTGATGCCGAAATCTGTTCAGGTGATGTTTTATTGGTTCAAAGACGCATTCACTGTTGCGTAAGAATAATATCTGTGAGTATGTTTCAATCATTCCCCCTACCTTTTGGGCCTTTTAGCGGCAATTTCAACACGCGCTCTCTAATAAGCGAATACGCGACTCACGCGAATGATTACAACTGGCGGTTTCAATACTTTATGCGTGGGCTAGCATTTTCCAATGTTAAACGGGGCATGCAGGTTGCTCCTCAATTCCCTCGTAAATATGACTTCGGCACTAGATACCGCGACCAGCTACCAGCACCATGCTAAAATGTCTCTTTTGGATCCCATTTCTGCTTACTACATTTGGGTGTACAACAGATTCAAGCTTGCAAGCATTCAAGAACTCTGACATTGTATTTGCAAGGATACTTATTGCGTGAGACGACCTTAAAATTTAGCCAAGCAGATGGTGATTATAATTGTGAGGTTCTCTTGTCATCCCACGAAAAATATTGGTTTAGTATTACCTGTAGAATTTATTATGACAACATTAGATTAATAGGCTAATGCTCCTTCCCTGCGCGTATATGTGTTTCAAACATTCTTGCTCAAAAATCGGCAAAGTACAAATATTTGCGGTATAGCAGCAAAATATCGCAAAATAATGTATGACGCAAGGGAATACTGCTACAACAAAGGTTTTGCAACTGTCATGAAATAAAACCCGTTCAAGTTTTAGCACGCTGGGTTCTCCCAGCTTTTTCTTAGTCATCATCATTTATGACGAACGAGGACCAAATGTTTCATACATTTTTGAACATTTGAACACGGTGATAGAACAGGAGCTGTGCACAAATGAAGTGCCTTGGGCGGGTATCCGTTCCTGTCGAGCTTATTCGAATGTCACTAGATGGCGAGGTGTTCTTACGGGCCTAGATAAGAGCAAAAAAGTGATGAGGCGTGCAGACCGGACACAAGAGTAGAGAAGTGGACAATACTTCCACTCTTGTGTCCTGTCTGCACGCCTCACCTCTTTTTTTGCAGAATGAATCCTTACGAACTAGCTCAACTTTCTGTCGTTCTAGATAAGAGCTTTGCAAGCTTTCACTGCGCGGTAAGCGGTAAGTGTATGTCACACATTTTATTGCGTTAAGGGGTTGCTTGCGCTTCTGATAGCATGCTGAAACTTTGCCTCAGCTCACGTAGGTACACATACGCACGCACATACGCACACACGCACGCACGCACTCACTGTATGGAACGTAAAAATTACAAAGAGGCGAGGGCAATTTCGAGACTACTGGCACATGCGGGCCGAAAATTACTGGGTTGTGCGGTCAGCACTTCTTTAACCATTGTTGTGCTCCCTAAAGACAGAGAAGATATAACCTGCTTAAAACACAAGGAGGAAACAATTTTATTGGCCATACGGTGTTTAACTGTGAGCACACTTAGAGCATGCGCTATAGGCACCGGGCGCGGGATGAGCTTGGACCGGTGGCGGCTTCATGCGTCGGCGCCACGAACGTAACGGTACGTGACGGCAGGGCCTGGCTCAGCTGCGTTGATTTAATGTGTTCCGTCGTTCTTTCTGTTTTGCGTTGCAGAAAAAAAAATACCAGGTGAAGCCCAATCTGATGAAACATGTCGCTTTTCTGGGCCAGTGCTGGACAGTATCGAGGGTACATGTATCTTAAATACAATCATAGATACTCTTTGGGTATCTTATATCTGTGTCATGATACGTCTGGCAAGACGTGCATCTGCATTTCCGTTACATGAAAGAATGTATCGTGTATCTTAAAATACAGGATACCGGCTATCGCAACATTACTGTGCCAAACTGTAAAGGACGGCTGAACTCTGCTACTCAAGCTGACGCGGCTGCCCCTAAGCGCCATCAATATAACTGCGGGCAGCAACATTGTTTCATCGTTCCATCACAGCCCTCCAGTGAGGGCCGGCGATGAGGTCTGCGCGTCGCTATTTGCGGAGCGCAGTCACGCGGTGGCGCTCACGCCGTATGGACGAAAACAAGCGCGCTAATGTCGGCGCAACGTTGTGTCGGCGCGCAGCCGACGTCTTCTTTTCTTCATGTTTTCTTTTGTTAGTAGCCTCGTTGCCATAATACTTTCGTCACAGCCGCCATACTGTGCTGCCAACGCCAATGCGTGCGGTTCCTTTCGTGCAAATTCTGATGCCGCTATAGTAACGTAATCGAAGTTTATCTATCGTGGTCCTTTGTTAATGAGTCTGAAGAGTGCAAGAAAGCAGTTGCCTTGCGTCTAGTGGCTTTCACACATTAGCGATTCGAAGGATCTCGTGGATGTAAGTTTCACTGTTGTAAACAAAGGTGAAGATATGGCGCTGCTTCGGGGAGACTTGTGCATAAGGCAGCTATATTGTGTACGTGCCTGTTGCTCGCAAAGCACCAAAAGCAATTTTTTGGAATACGTTACATGCATGAACGGTAATACATTTACGGACAAGGTAAAACTCCGCAGGGGTATTTGTCCCATAGTGCATATGTTTCTTATTGATGTTCTTTTATTTAGATAGTGACCCGCTAGCTGTTTTGCAACCCGAGCAGCTACTCCCGTCAATTACAAAGTGACAAGCAATAGAGACTTTTAGCTTGTACGCTATTCCGGTAAACGGGAGTGGTTTGGGCGGATTACCGGATGATCGGGGCGTAAACGTGAGCGGTGAAGCCGCCTGGTGTTGTAGAGCTCAACCAGACAAACGCATAGCTAAAACTGCAGTAACTCACCATATCCTGCTTCGCCACTCGTGCAAATTTTTGGCAGCGGCGTAATTGTGAACACGATTACGCCACTGTCGAAAATTTACGCCAGCAGCTAAGCAGAATATAGTAATTAGCTCTGTGTTTGTGTGGTTGAGCTTTGCGCCACCAGCTGGCGCCACCAATCTGGCCGCTCACGTTGACGCCCCCGCTAAACCGGAAAACCGCCCGCGCTTGCCCGAATACCGGACACGCTAAAAGTCTCTAATAACCGATGATAGCGCAACGTATGAAGAGCTTCCATGTTAAGGTGCTAAAGCAATCCCAATAAATTGTTTCGGAATGAGAATATTATACTTTTAGCCAGAAACACAAATATGTTGATATACTAACAGGCATTTCATTCACTTAAAGTAAGGTTGGTCGGAGTTAACAAATTTTCCAGAAAACAATTTTTTGCACGTGCGTTTGCTGCTACATTGTATACATCTGTAACAAGAAAGTAGCCAATGTATCCAAGTATCTTAAGATAGAAATCGAAATTATCGTATCGGATACAATATTGTTGCTAGTATATTGTAGCTGCACCTCAAATACTTGTTGCCCTAGTGTCTTGTGTGGTATATGTCGTACTTGCAAAGTATGTGTACCAAGCCCCGTTCTGGGTTCACGAACAGTTACTGAAACATCATTGTAACTACTTACGCCATTTCATGCAATCCTTCATCGCCGCCTCACCAGGTGGAACGGCGGAAAGACTGGAAACGCGCTCTCTGTAGGCAACCATACGTACAGTGCTCAGCAATTGAAACGCGATAGTCGAAGCGCATGGTCGCCGGGACTTTTTGCGCCGACTAAGCGCTGGGGACACCGAGTTGATGCATCGTGGCACGGAGTGAAAGCGAGAAGCTTTATGACCCATGGTGACCACACTTTGTCCCACTGCGATCAGCTAGTGCTCACCGGTGGCGGAAAAAGTAAAGAAAGGGAAGAGGAAGTGGCGGTCGTGCGCTCCGGGTATTGCGATTCAATCTCAAAGCACTGCACATTTCTGACGCTGCTTTGCTATGCTCTAGCACTTCTAACAATAAAAAAGCAGCCATTCATACGCAAGAGCTTTATGTCAAATTGGAATTGCCTGTCTTCCCCTCCACAGCTGTAAGGGATCCGAAAATTTGGCTACGCAGCCGAACACTCGGATTTGTACTCGCCATTTTGCTGTCTTATCAGTGCATGAGTCTTCCTTTTAGGGCATCTTTTCCTTCCTCGCGCTTTCCATATCTACTTGCATCCGGCACATGACTTTTTGCTGTGCATCGACGGCGACCGCAGTTGCACCGCCATGTTCGCCCTTGCCGCCACCGACGGCTCTCGTCTCGCTAAGCTGTGTGAAATGAAGCGCGACTGAAAATTTGGCTAGCTTCTAAGACAAATTTCAAATACCAAAGCAATTATGACGAAAAGAGAACGGGAATTTGTGGTATCAGCGAAACAGCTCAAGACACAAAAAGATGGAGACGTACTTCTATCTTTGTCCGTAACATTAGCGCGCAGCTTTTAGGCTGTACCGATGTGGAGCGTCAGCGTAACCGAGCGGACGAGCACAGCAAAGGATGAACGAGCGAACGCGAAGTGCAGCGGGGCAGGAAAGACGGCGATAGCGAATAGTTGGCGAGGAGGAAAGTGGAGGAGGAGGGTGCAGCGAAACCACGAGGCGCAAAGTGGTGG
Organism: Dermacentor andersoni; assembly: GCF_023375885.2. NCBI lineage: Eukaryota > Metazoa > Arthropoda > Arachnida > Ixodida > Ixodidae > Dermacentor > Dermacentor andersoni. Next base: position 93,855,545 of record NC_092822.1, on the reverse strand, counting down.
AGGAGGGTATGGCGAAAGCATGAGAAGAAAAGCGTAGTGCTGCGCAACACGGGCTCTGCGGCGATGAACGCTACGAGACGACGCCAGAGTAGCGCGCCGTCGTCTGTTCAGCGATGTCACGCGGAGGGCGTATCTAACGATACGATATACGAAGACAAAGCACTGCATGGGCGGAGGTCCGTCTGCGGCGGCTGCTGTGAATCGCGCGCACGCGTCACCTGCGCGCTGCCTCTTGCGATCTCTCGCTGGGCGAGGTATCGCCCCACACTTCGCTCCGTTGGCAAAGTGCCACACGAGACACAATGTCCGCTCCAGCCAAGAAATCGCGATATGAAAACGCGTATAGATTTCGCATTAGGCAGTATCTTAAACGTCGGTGAATTTCCTACTTCGGAAAGAAATAGTACAACCTTTGCCGAACCCGAAGGCAGTATGATATCTCGCAGCGGCTCTCAAAAGAAGAGGGGCTTGTTCGTTATACAGGTCATTCCGTTCTAGAGACGTTCGTTGCACAGCAGCTCGACTGTACTTGGCGTCGGCATGAAAGAAACATGCGTACGAATTGATTGTCTTGTTGCTCGCCTGCGGCGTCACGAATGCGATGAAAACCCTTGTAACACTGCTTTTGGAACGGAGTGTTAGACGCACAAGGCTACGCGTTATCGCTCATGACCACTACAGTCACTCTGGCAATTTTTGTAGTCTCTTGACGAATACTTGGTCATTTTATGATTATCGAGAAAATAACAGAATTTTTGTCCCATCGCTTCGGTATAAGCGAGCACCCCTTAATTCAGTATCTCCCACTCGAAGCCCTTAAAGAGCGCAAACGTGATCGTGAAGTTCATATTTTGCAAGAACGCGCTTTTTCAGAATCGACAAAATAAAGCAACGTCGACGCAAACGCTCATATACATGAAAAAAAGAAAGAAAGGATAGACGCTATACGTGTATGTCACCGTGTACGTGTGATGTGATGCGAGCAGTGACCTGAGCTGATGTCAAAAAAGGGTTTATATAAGAGCGGCAGGTGCCCATTGGCCTGTGGCGCATACCCAATGGCACCCACCCACCGGGTCCACAGATACAGACGCAGTGGTATGTATTTCATTCATTTTTCGTACATAGTCGGTGAAATGTTTTCTTTTTCTCTTCCCCTATATACATGAATAAATACGAGACAATGTCGCCGTCACAGGAAAATAACCTTTCGAGTATAAACGCTGGCGTTCCACGTCTTGGCGTACCGGGTGAGCTGTTGGAGTGGTGCATCTGCATCGGAATTTCCACTAAATTTCTACTTTATTATATTACGTGCTACCATGAAAGTGGCGTAATTTTCTACCGGAGCGCCGCATAAAAGTGCGCGTCTAAGGAGTAACTAGCGAATACCAAAATGTGAAGTGCGGTGTCCCACGGGGCAGCGTTGTATCGCCGCTATTGTTTAACACCATACTAGCCGCGCTTCCAAGTCGTTTGCCTCGGGACAATGACTTCCCTGTTAGCATAGCTGTCTACGTAGCTGACATTGCTCTGTGAATAAGCGACCCTTCGCACCTTAGTCCGCGGCTTCGTACTAGTCTGCAAAGAGCTCTAAACGCTACTTCGGAGTACTTGGGTGAAGTTGGCCTACTCATATCACCTGCTAAGTCGGCTGCAATAGCATATCGCCCTAAACGACGCGCTCGTGGAACAATGAGCCGACTGTACCTTGAAGAAACGCCTATAAACTGAGTGCGACAACACCGTTATTTGGGGTTAATTGTGGATGATCGCATCTCTTGGCATCCTGCCGTAAAATTTTTACGATGCAACTTGCACTCCCTCCTTAAGTAGGTGGCCACCTTGACTGCTAGAGGTGCTGGCTGCGACCAGACAACGGCTCTCCAGCTTTACCAGTCATCTGTACTATCAGGCATGATGTGTGGGTTACGAGTACTGAACGTACCGTCTAGTTTGATGGCCTAACTGGAACGAGATCATCGCGTTGCTTTTCGACAAATGCTGGGATTACCTCGTGAGGCGCAATCTGTTGCATTACTCACTGATGCGCATCAGCTACCCCTGAGGCTGCAAGCAGACCAGCGAGCTCTATATCATATTGAGCGTCTGCACCGCGCAATGAATGGTCAATCCCTATTTGATCGTCTCATTCACCGCCCGTTATCTCGCATGGAAAAATGGCGGCTTTATTTATGAATGTCACTGACATTTCTGAACGTGCTGCTTCAGTTATGCCTTCACCTTCAAAAGATATCACGAAACATGTATTCCCCATTTACCTCACAATGCCTGACATGCACAAAAAGCATGATATGCCTGTTTCGGCAATATTGCAATTGGCTCAGTCTCACATGTTCGATAACCTTTCAGATTATCTTCAAGTATTCACAGATGCATCTGTACACAGCGACGGTCAAGGTGCCTCGGCAGCATTTTTCTGCCCTTCGACTCAAGTAAGGCATACGTTTCAAATACCTTATTCAACTTCGTCAACAACTGCGGAGCTAGCAGCGATTAATGTTGCACTAAGATACGTGCAAAAGGAGTTAACTACATCGAAGATTGCCATCTTTACGGACTCCCGCGCTGCCCTTAGCAGGTTGCAATGCAGTGAGATGGATTGCCGAGTTGTGCGCAGCATTACTGAAGCTGCGAGCAAAATTTCATCACGTCGGGTATCTCTCGTTGCTCAGTGGATACCTTCACAAGTAGGAATCGCCGGAAATGAAGAGGCTGGACGACTCGCTTCAACTTGCTCTCATAACAACTGTGACTGCCCAGAAATTATGTGCAAGCTTGATGACGGGGGCTCTTCAGCTAATTCGTGCCACCTACTCAAGCAGCATCCAGACCCCCGCATCGCAAATGGCACGTTCCCGCCCCGTGATCGCGCCCGAGGCGTTCCTTTCGCGATAGAGCACAACTACTCTAGCGGAGGGTTTGCCCCGTGAACGTGCACGAACGTTTATACAGACAAGGACGTGTGGCCAGTCCATTGTATACGTCTTGTGGTTCCTTTGAGACACTTCAGCACCTTATATTTGAGTGCCCCACTTTCAGTGCCCAGCGCACGTCGCTAACGATAGACTATCACCTCCTTGGCCTGCGGTGTACGTCACTCGACGAATGTTTGTACCTCAGTGGTTGAGCGTCTAAACACAATCAGGCTCATCGCGCTCTACTTACTTTTCTAAGGCCAAATAACTTAGGTTCACGTTTGTAAAGCCGAAACTATTCTATTCAGCATTCTGCAGTAGCGTGACCTTCAGTGACCGGCCCTACTGTGTGTGATCCGTACTGTGTTCTACTTTATACTTTAGATTTGTCCTGTTGCTCTTTCCTTCCTATTTCCTCCCCTCCTTCCTATCTTCCATTTCTGTGTTGCTCTCAGCTCCCTTCTGAAGAGTAGGCAGGCGTTGTGCCCCTTCCGGTGGCAGTTGCCTGCCTGCTCCTGGCTTTCCCTTTCCTGTTAATTGCATATATCTGTTCAAAGCAAATAATAATAATAATAATAATAATAATAATAATAATAAAACCCACAATGCGAAATTACTGGAAGCACTGCGAACGCCTTTGTCCCGTCGCCTGCTTCACATGCCGGAGGTCTGACTTCTGTTGTTTGCGGCGCTGTTCGCACGCACGTTGTACGTCGGGCGCCCAGTGCCTGTAGAAATTGAACAGCTGTTCAAGGTTAAAATGGAGGATGAAAGCAAACGGTGCGGATATAAGGGCGGTGTACTTGAAGACCAGAAACGTGAATGAATACAGATGCCCCTACGCCTGTTGTCGCGAAACACGAGTTCACACCACCTTTCACAGCTTCCTAATGTTTATCTTTTTTTTTGTAGCTTTGTCCTCCGCTTTTCCATTTCTCCTTTTCGCTAATGGGGGTCGGAGCCTTCTTGCATACTTGCGCATGGTCATTTACGTCTCATCATGCAGCACTGTGCCCATGATCGTTTCGTAGTGATCTTACGAAGATAACTTAAGTATCTGTCGATACAAAGAAAACAGTAAATTAGAACATTTATTGCGGTTGCCCTCGCTCAAAAAAAAAAAAAGGAAAGCGCAGTTCATTACTTTTTTATGTTACAGTTCACCGACCTTGCCTTGTGCTGTTCCAAATTATGTTAGGTATCTGTGGGAAAAGTGAGCATTTGGAGAGTAATCGTCGAGTACTCGATAGTCAGTCCTTTAAGTGCCTTTTTTTTGCATTATAAAGTACCTACTGCATGACTTTTAGATGTGAGAACATTATAAAAATTTACCTCTGTTTGCGGGGTTGGAAATGGCGAAACCGAAGCGCAAGTTCGACATTCCTAGGTTGGATATCGATGCTTAATTTCTAACTACAGTGTTCAGACCGGCCCCATGTTTAACGATCGGCACCAAGTAGCCCAAAATGGACGAGGTTAGAACGGCGGTCCTTAGCTTCTACTTCATCTGTTCCTGCTTATAGAATAACTTCATCCACTGCATTTCGCTCTGGAAGTGCGTGCGTGGATTCTTCTCTTGAGGTTATTGGAATAATAAAATAACAGGCACCTTCGACTGTATCCTACGAGGATTTTTATCATCTCGAGCAATTTCTTGTTTTGGGACACTTGATTGCGTTTTGTCTTAATTTCAAAAGATACAGATGCCTATTCAGTACGAATTCGATCGAGGACTGCTAAAACTTCCCACGTCGTTTGCCTCGTAACGGAACTCGTTCACGGGCATGGGATCACTTCTATATCACAGGTATGAATGACAGAGTTTCGCACCATGTGCATACATTCATTTGCAATGGCAAAGATGCGTGGGCGCTGTAGAACAGAAATAGCAGCGTAGCGCGTAGGATTAGTGAACTACGAGTGTTGGTTATTTACCTGAACTAAAAGCAAATGCCATGCATACTGAAGCTTCATCGTCGTCGTGCTACCAAACACATTCAAGGGGGGTGAGAAATTAGTACTTCTTTTAGAAAGGCATGAAGGGGATATCTGTGACAATATCGTAGCTCTTGTTTCAAGATACGACGGTGGTGGGTGAAGGATTATCTCTGCTTCAGGTTTTCGGTGGCAGAAACTCGATTGGCTTGTTTGATTTCTTCGTTCTGGTTTCGACTGTTGTGGCATCGCAGGAAGGCCCAAGAAACTCGCCGTGGGGCCAAGCCTCGGGAACGGCGCTAGACGCCGCGGTTCAAAGAACGGCCATCGAAGGGCGACTGCGGAATCCCCAAGCTAAGCCCCTGCACGAAAAGCGGATTGCGCGCCCAACGAAGCTGCATCGTCGTTGTGCCACGACACGTGTTTCGAACATTGTGAAGCTAAGCTCCAATAATTAAACTTCAGAACGTAAACTTTAGCTTCCACGCCGAGATGGTCGTAGTGTGTCACCACCCGCTGATGGACTTACCGGGTCTCTTTAGATATCAGAATAAGGTTCGCTCGAGTCTTGTGGATCTCTTATTTTGTCACTGCGTGAAGCACATCATCGTGCTTCTCACCCTTGAACTCAAACAGTGACGTTTGCTCATTGAAGAGTTTTGTAGAATGTGTACCCGCACTCTATGTTGTCATTATTTTCGTTGATCTCGGCATGTTTATTTGAGCATTTAGAATTTCCGCGTGATGGCACAAGGCGGGACTGTGAATGCCACCATTGTATTCGTTATGGCAAGGTAATCTCGCTTGACTGCGTAGAATTCGTCGAATAGTGAGAGGCTGTCCTTGTAGAGTTGGAACCCATAAGACGGCCCCACGCGGGACAAAGAAAGATTCAGATTCACCGTTTTAACGACTGGGAGCACGTGCCTGCAGGCCTTTGCATCTAAGGGCTTCGTGGAGGCAACAGTGCTATAGGCGTTCGTGTATTTTTGTATCTCATTCCATCGGAGCTTAAATTTTAGGTTCTTAGCACATCCGAAACTCATTGCGACTATTTTAATACATATATGTATATTTATACAGCCGCGTTACATTGTTATAGCCAACCACGATGCCATTCGTCATTAATTGTATCATTGATTGTATTACAACATTGCTTAGTGCTCTTTGGCCATGATTTGCCCATGCGCCATAAAACACCACAAATCATCTTCATTTTAGCGAGTGGAGACGTTTACCACGGTTTGCAAATCTTCCCCTAACGCCTAATATGTAGTATGCCGTAACTGCTCAGTGTGCGTGAGTTGACTTGGGGAGACACAGGCACCTTACCGGCGCTTTGTTTAATTGCCTTGTTTATTCCTCTAGACAGTGTCGCGATACGTAATATGCCCGCCCCCACGCTTAACCTTGTCTCACGTTGAGCACCACAGATGTTTAAAGGATGCTAAAAAGAAACACTTAGACTGATAAATAATGCTTTGAAAACTATTTTCGCTATTTTCCAAGTGATAGATTCATTTAAAAAATTTATACTGGATCTTTACATGCCAAATAAAATTCACATTTTATTATGATGTACGCTGCAGTGCGTGACTCCGGGTTAATTTAGACTTCCAGGAGCTCTTCAACGTGCAGGTAAATCTGAGAATATACAAGCATTGTTTGCATTTAGGTCCTATAGAAATATGGCCACCGAGACCGAGACCGATGATGTCAAGCTCAGAAGCGCAACGTCATGGCCACTAAGCTATCGCAAAAATCAAGCTGAAAGGTTCTTTTTTAAACTTTTTTTATCATTTTGCGCCGAAACCTCCATCGTGGATACTTCAGTCACACAGATTCCGACGTGTTTCCTTTTTATTCGTGCTGGGGTCGGTGCGGCTGAATAATAGTTTTTGAAACTTGCGAGTTCAGTGTGTGGCTCTTTTGGAAATGAACGTGCTCCATCATCAGAGATGAAGAAGTTAGCCAGGTCTGCTAAGCAGACAAAGTCAAGAACTAGTCGAGGGATCAAATACATTAAACATTAATAATAACTGCGTTGTCATTGCCAAAGATGCTGCAAAAGAGTTCAAGACAAGTATGTATTTTTTCATAAAAGAGCCGTACTGTCAGTGTGAGTTGGAGCTTGAAGTTGAAAGTTTTACCTTACCCGCGATTTTCTACATTGCGCCTTTTTCCAGGCTTACCAAGCCTCTTCTCGTGCTAACCGTGCCTTTCATAGTGTTGTACAAGGGTGATAAGTTAACATCACGCAAATAATTCTAGTTTTTGGTGTCTCTTCAGTGGAGACACCTTTTGCAAGGCTAGACACATGTAGCCAGCGCCGTCTTCCTCATTCTGCGGCTTGAATATTTCGCCAATTCAAGTTATTCGTAGCGATCTTGTAGTTTCTGCGCAGCTGATGCAGCTTCTAGTCTTGGGATATTTTATTTCAGGCGGAAGGTCGTCTTATCTTCGGAAAGTTTTTATCATTGTGCTTCCGCGTCGCCTTGTTTATGCGTCGCAGAGCCGAGGCACTTGTGCTGAACAACCACACTGCTTTTTCTGCCGTCCACGTGGACTTCTTCGCCGAAGTCTTTCTCAAAGCAATCCTTCCTTTCTTGCATCTTCTATTCATGATTATTTCTTCGAAGACACCAGCCGAGATTCTTCTCTTTCATTCGGCATAGCACAGTGAGCACCGTCATTTCTGTGCAAGACTGATTAGTAGCTCCGTCGAAATGTCTGTCCGCGTCTTTCTATTTTGTCAAGTGAGGTCCCAAACTTAAAAAAAATTAAATTATGGGGTTTTACGTGCCAAAACCACTTTCGGATTATGAGGCACGCCGTAGTGGAGGACTCCGGAAATTTCGACCGCCTGGGGTTCTTTAACGTGCACCTAAATCTAAGTACACGGGTGTTTTCGCATTTCGCCCCCAGTCCCAAACTTGGTGCTTATATATATATATATATATATATACCTTTGAGCATCCCTAATCGCGACTCAGTCATGGTTGTTGACACTGAATGGGTAAAGAAATCCAAAAGAACACCGCAGACGCTATTTTGCTACAAGCTAAGTGCAGCGCAACTTTCTAACTGCTTTTTTTTTTATTCGCAATGTTTAAAGGAATACGCCAAGATATAACGTTGACAAGCTTGAAGTACGTGTTCTCTCTAAAGACTTCTCTTTTGAGGCACCATTCTCGTCATATTATCTCAACACCTTATCACGTAATAGTAATCCTATTCTTCTGACAAACATCCATGCGAGAAGTCCCTCCCCTTACAAAAAAAATTGTTGAAAGGTTATTGACATATCATTGTTCAACGTCAACAAATGACCTTGAAAGATCATCGAGGAATTGTTGAAACATCATTGAGGAAATTGTTGACAAGTGTTGATAATTGGCCCGCGACATTCACTGGAAACATCATTGTGGCCTCTCAATTTGAAAGATCATTGGCATATCGTTGAAACTATGGTGTACTTCAATGCTGAAAGCCCATTGAAGCATTGTTGAAGATGTGTTGTTTGTCAATGTTGAAACCCAATTGACGTATTGTTGAAATGTGTTGTTTGTCAATGTTGAAAGCCCATTGAAGCATTGTTGAAGCTCAAAATTAAAAGCCCATTGAGGTATTGTTGAAATGTGTTGTTTGTCAATGTTGAAAGCCCATTGAAGCATTGTTGAAGATGTGTTCAGTCTCAAAATTGAAAGCCCATTGACGTTTTGTTGAAATGTGTTGTTCGTCAATATTGAAAGCCCATGGAAGAATTGTTGCAGATCTGTTGAACATCAACACAAATTATGTTGAAATCCCTTTATGCCCCACTGGGTATTTAGCAGTTTAAACCTGCACTTACCTTAAAATACTGCTGAGCTATGTTGCATATAATTACCTTTGATGTCACGTTGGTATGTTTGCTGTGAGAGGATAGGGATAAAATTTAAATACAGCCGTTTTGTATCGCAGGCCTCTGTCACCCTGGGCTCAAAACATGCTCCTAGATTGCCTGTAATAAAACATATTGCAAAACTGCTAGCAGTACTGTTATGCCACTTTTTTCAGTTGTCAGTGAATGGTCCTCCACAATACCAAGAGTGCTGAACTGATGCAGACAAAAACCATTTTTCTAGGTGAACTGTTTATTTGTAACCAAACATCTGTGTAAATGTACAACCATTTGTAGTTTGAGAACATCAGAAACTTCTTAAAAACTATTGCACAGTACCAACTTCCTGCAGCTTGACACCATAACAAAATTGAATACTGAAGGTGTAGTATGTGTGGCCCTCAAGTAAAACACATTTCCCAAAAGAAATAAATTTAAAAAAGTAAATACCTAAATAAATAAATGTAGAAGCAGACTGACATGACTGTCAATAAGAACACTCAAAAAAGGTACTTGCTTTCTCTATTAGGGAGCCAGTGGTACTATTACCATGGCACGATTTGCTTGAGCCCACAGCACTCAAATGAGACCTGATATGCAGGGTGGTTATCTTTAAGTTTCATGGAATTTATTAAACACGGACTGTTGCAGCTAACATAATTCTAGATACAGAGTGCCAAACATTACTTGCATGAGAAATCAAGACACCATAGTCAGCTGATTAAGAAAAACTCAGTTCCTAATAAAGTTTTTACGAATTGTAGACGGTAATTTTACAAGGTGTATGCACTAAGAACGAACTTCCAGAATGACACCAGTAACGAGACACATGCCATCAAACTGGCTGTAGAAATGCACTGCTGTGGCACTTTTTTGTTAACAAAACGCATTGTTATGCATTGAAGCACAAAAGTAACCGGAATGCCCATGTATTTCTCTCACATTTATGAAAAAATCTCGCAACTGGTGTCATCCTGGAAATTAATTTCAAGTGAATATGTCTTTCAACCTCACTGGCTACAATTTGCAAACTGAAATATGTGCCGTGATGTTTAAGTGAATTAATAAATTTATGAGAATCAGTTTAATGTTTCCATTTCTTGTGCTAGTAATGTCCACCTCTGAATAATCCCGCTCAAGAACAAAAATTATGCTACCTGGCACAGACAACTTTAAAAAAATCTGTAAAACTGAAAAAGGACCACTGTACAATCCTTATTTGTTGGTTGAATGGTGTGTGCCAATTTCAGTAAACCTTACATACTTCTGAAATATGGCAATCACAATAAGTGATGCTTATGGTAGCAGTTTATTATGCTGCATTGCTGTTGCATGATACAGTTGCGTTTTCTGCCATGATAACGTTCCTGTGCAGGTCATTCCATATCAAGCGACTTATTCATATTTACTTCAGATTTTTATATGAAAAAAAAACTATTAGTGATGTGCTGGAATAAAACAAAGTTACTCCTTTTGTGAGTTCAATTTTATTCACTGTCACAAAAAAATAACGAAAGAATTCAGAAAAAGATATGGTTTCATGCAAACATGAAAGGCACATCATTGCCATTACCGGAGATTTTTTGTTGCATTTTAAATTTAAGCCGACTTATACCTATTAATTTTTACTCATGTATTTTAGATAGCAATAAACCATGTTTACAAAGCTATGTAAAATGCAGTTTTTACAGAACTCTGACAATGGCACAGATGCACTTGCAGGTGTGCGATTCCATGCCGAATCGACTAGTGTTTTTTTGACACCACACATATAGCTGAAACATTGCCATGTGTTTACTAGAGTTCAAAACTCGTTACCCACTTTTATTAATTTTTGCCAGATATTTTGTAGCATTTTGGTGACAGTTTAGTTTTCCTACTCAGCTGAGCTAGAGGACATCAATCAACATTCTTTTTCAAATGCACATTGTATTGATCGAGGCCTTCAAATGGTGTGCATGGAAATACGGTGAAGTGATGCAACTGCCAAAATAGCCAATTTTTCAAATATTTGAATACTTCGATTGCTTTTGGCACCGGCAAAAATGAGTCAAATTGCAATCCGTTAGATTTTTTTCGTAACGAAAAATTCACAGGACAGAACTTAAATACAGAATGGTAGCCCAAGTGACATAGTATAGCAAAAAAATATGTGCAGCTTTGAAGGTTCAGCTGATCGCCTGTAAAAAAAAAAAAAAAACAAATTCTAATCTTTTGCAAGAAGCTTCATGTTGAAGGAAAAAACAGCTTTCGTAGTTGGCCAAAAAATATGTGATACATTATTGGATAGCTCTACATGTCTGCTATGCATGTGTGAAGTTAAAGAAGGCATTATTTTTAAATGCGAGAAATTCTTTTTTGAAATTTTGTCAGCACCGACTTTTCTCGGATGTGCGCACAGCTTGCCGGCTGGGAATGCGCACGACAAAGCTGGCTTTGTCTCCACACAGATGACAGAGAAGCGGTGTTAGGGTCTGCATTTTATTGCCAAGGGCCACGTGCTCTAACGCAACGAGGCTTGTGTTTGGTGTGGGCCAGGTAAACCATACAGCCATTGCACATAAACTATCAATACGAGGTCTGTTAGAAAAGTATCTGACCTTTGGCTGAAGAAAAAAAAAACTGGCATAACTGGAGCGTTGGAAACCTAATCACCCTCAAAGTAGTCTCCTTGGGACTCCAGTCACTTCTCCCAGCAGTGCTGCCATTGTTAGAAGCATTCCGAGAAGGCCTCTTTCCGAACGGAGTTTAGCTCAGCTGTCCTTGCAGCCATAATGTCTTCTCTTGTCTGAAATCGCGCTTCTTTCAATGGCCTCTTGATTTTGGGAAACAGCCAGAAGTCGCAGGCGGCCACACCAGGAGAGTAAGGAGCCTGTCGAACTAAAGGAGTCTGGTTATTCGCCAAAAGTCTGAATCAAGTGCGAGAAAAGCATTGTCGTCATGGATGCGCCAATTTCCTGTTGACAACTTCGGTATCTTGCGCCACACAGCATCACATAGGCCATGCAGGACATCCCTGTAGTAGTCTTTAGTGATTGTTTGACCCTGTGGTGCGTACCCGTAGTGTACCACACTGCGGGAGTCAAAAAAAGCAGTCAGCAACACTTTAACGTTGATGCGCACTTAGCGGTCTTTGGTTGGTGACGTGGAATGCTTCCACTGTAACGACTGGGATTTGGTTTCCGGGTCGTAAACATACCCCCAAGACTTGTCACCAGTGATTATGGTGTTCATGAAGTTGGGGTCACTGTTTGTGGAATCCAGCATGTCTGTGAGACTTCAACACGAAGTTGCTTTAGCTCCACCATGAGCAGTTTGGGAACGAATTTCGGTGCAACTCTCTTCATGGCCAAATCTTCAGTGATAATGGAATGTGGATAAAATGTGCTGATGCCCACCTCTTCCACAATTTCTTGGATAGTCACACGACAGTCCCGCATCACCACGGGGTTCACTTCGGCAATGACCTGGTCATTTCGGCATGTTGATGGCCGACTGGAGCGTGGCTCGCTCTCCACCGATGCATGGCCAGCTTTAAACTGGTTGTACCACTCCTTAATCTGTGTGCTGCTCATAGCATAGTCACCAAAAGCAGTCTGAATCTTCGGAATGGTTTCCACTTGGCTGTCGCCCAGTTTCTGGCAAAATTTGATGCAGTAGCACTGCTCCAGTCACTCCGCCATTTTCCTTGCAATAAAAAACCGACGAGAGCACTGTGTACTACCTCATTCAAATGCTGCGTCCCAGCAAGTCACGCTATTGGCAGGCAGGAAAAAACTCGTGCATGCGCACAAAGGTTCAAGGGCAGCTGATGAAAACGCACTTGTTACATATTCATCAGGTGTTCGCAAAAAAAGGTCAAATACTTTTCTAACAGACCTCGTACGTATTAAATACGTGAGGGAATCCTGCAGTGCTAAAAGATATGGTTCGTGCAGTTTACAAAAAGAAACATCAGCTATTATGTAGACAGTAAATCCAGAAAGAGCGCTGATATTGTTTATACAAAGCATTTTAAAGGGCATGTCGCAGTGCAATGCAACATAGAGGGAGCAGGACACTTTGTGCCCTGCTCCCTGAAGCCCAATGACGATGCAAGTAGAAAACACCTTCATAATTAGGACTGAAAACCTACATGAGTACGAACAAATTCTTGTGGTGTTGTTTGCTACCACTGTTTTAGAGCCGGAACATGCTCATCTACAAAAGTCATATGTGCCATGTTTAGTCTGATGTGGTCAGACACCATTGGCAACCACTTCTTGCGTTCATGTTAAAAAAATACGAATTGAGACTGCAGCTGCAGCGCTAGACGTCACCTGCCTTCGAAATGATAAAAAAGGCAGTCAGTTTGTTGAATAGTTCTTGTGGCTAATTATATTAACAATATTTCCTTACTAGATGACATGGCTTCATATATTTATGCTATATTTATGCTGTATGTGTGATCCACAAATCAACATTATAAAAAATAATTTATCGCACTTAAACAATAATACCTTTTTGTTACTTGTCACATGTATAGCAGACATGTAGGGCTGTGTAACGATGGGCGACATATACTTTTGTGCCAACCACCAAAGCTAATTTTTTTACCTTCAACACGAAGCTTCTTGCAAAAAATTTGAACTTTACAGTTTTTTTAGCTGATGAACTGAACCTCCAAGGCTTGAAATATTTTGCAGCTATCCCAAGTCAACCAGTCTGATTTTATATTTATTTTGTGCCTTCTGTATTTCCCTACGTTAGAAGAAAATTCAAGCTTTGCAAATTTTGGCACTCACACCACTTCAGTCTCTTGACATGAACACCATCTGAATATTTGATCATACAATTTCCCTTTCAGAAGAAACGTGTATCAGTGCCTTCTAGCTTAGCTGGGCAAGAACAATAAATTTTTGCCAAAGTTCAAAAAAATTTTTGCGAAGGAAAATAAATGGGGAGCAAGAGTTTGGAGCTTAAACTATATCTGTGATGGTCAAAAAAACGGTTGGTTGCCCTGGAATGACTCAAGTGTATGTACGAAAGCAAATTTTCTCATTGTACCTACTCAAAATCAAGCAAACTTGAAATGGTTTGCCATAATGGAACAGTTCTTGACAAAATTGGGTGGTTTGGCATGAAATGGCTTAAGATACTTAAAAAATATATTAATAAGGAAACACTTTCCTTACTAGAACCATATCAAAAACTAACATAAAAATGTAGTGAACTATAACAAAGCACAGCACTTGTATTCTGGATTGAGCAATCCAATGTGGACTTCTCAGGAGACTAGCATAATTAACATAAATAAAATTAACATAAAAATGTGAAGGCATAGAAAGGCACAACATTTGTAAGCTCATTTGAGAAATCCTAATTGGGCCCTTCAGGAGACTAACACAGAACATAAAAATGTCGAGAGTTACAAAAGCACAACACTTGTGTTTTGGTTTGAGCTGTCCAACTTGGGCTCTTGAGAGGTTATTGGTCCCATGCGAAAAGCGAGGCCACAGTTCTTTACATAGGGCATGTTGGTACCAGGCAATTTGCAACACGTGAAGCCTGCAAAAACAAGAAGCCAGAACAAGTTTTAAAAAGCAACTTCCACATGCAAAAGAATGGCATGCAATCTGCCCTCGTTATAACGAAATTGATTTATGTATTTGTGTTGCTTTAGTCCAACTTTCCACGGGTACAGCTTTACAGCATGACCATTTAAATTTATTCAGTGCGGCACAGGACTCCACTAAGTGTCAAATGCAGGAAAGGGCAAAGAGGAACAAAACACTGTAGCAAAATAACTTTATGAATATCCTCAATGTCAAAGATGTGAGCTTTGCTTGCTGAGAAACGAAATGGTGAAACAAATTCACGTCGTTCATAAATAAACCTGAACTGACAACTAAAATTATTTCTTGTAACTTTCATAATTAAAATTTGCTGCACTTCACTGTGCTTTTCCATGCTCCAAATACAATACTGTCATGTCACTACAACTGAGTGTAGCTTCATTTGATGTTAGGTTTCCTGAGTTCACATGCAATCGGAATGTACTTCTCACCTTACAATGACTTAAGACTTTCTACATTAAAGAAGACACTGCTTACAGTGAAGTATGTTTTCTGCCTCGACGACTGAATTACTGTTCTAATGAGGATTCCGTGTAGTGCACCAAGCTGCTTAGCATGACACATGCAGAATGTGACAGAGACGAAGAAATGCCGTCTTTTAAGAGCCATATGCGATAGGACTGACTTCTTTAACCCTTTTAGGGTTCACTGCCGTACATCTGTGGCTGTGATGGAACGTTCTGAAAAAAATTTGCCTTTTCAGAACAAAGTGTTGCCTAGCATCCCACTGGAGGTGCTGCAACCTTGTGAGACTTCTAGTAAATATTCTTATAGTGCTGTCGCTCCTTGGGTTTCTCCAAAACTGATTTTTCACCTAGCTCCTTGGTGTCTGTCATTGCAGTAATTTGGGAGTGTTGCCACAAGTTTTTTGTAAGTTTCATTACACAAAAAAATTATGCTGCTTTATCCTGCATAAAAAAATAAAACATGTAAAACTGCAAATACTGAAATGGTATTGCCACTTTATTGTTATTTAAAAATATTATTTACCAGTTTATTTTTTCGGAATGTCACTCTGAAGAACTTAAATCTGCAATAAAAATATTAAGGGTGCGCGAAAAGTGATTTTTGAGGCTGAACCGAATAATGCTAGAAGCAAATCAAATAATGGATAGTTTCTGAATAATGAACAGCTGATATCACAATTATTGTAAGATGAGGCTCACATCCTAGTATTATTAAAGTTAGCAAGTTTCTGTCATTGTTATGTTATGAAAAGCTGTTTATTAAAAGCACAAATGGAGCAGCAGAAAGTTTCTTCACATGCACAGGACTCTTCAGTAAGCATAAATGATTGCTGTACAGCCTCTCAAGTACAGCTACTGAAGTAACGTAGCCTGGTCTGCTATTATAAGTTGTTACGTTTTATGTCTACACTATGTTATTGGAGGTGAAAATTTACCGTACTTTGGCTCAAATTTCATGTTTCATTGGTGTTTCGAAATATTAGAATACTCGCATTTACAAATAGTGACCATTCAAAGACTAAATTGAATAGGACACTATTCAATTCGAAAGTTTTGAGCATTTGCACACCACAAAAAATATATAACTCCTAAATTAGAGAGGCATATTTCTCCCCAAAATGTGATCCTCAACGGGCTAAACAAGAGCGACAGAAAAGCCCATTTATCTTTTTGATTAATTTAAGCCCATAATCTACTTGGCAATGGTTCATAATAACCCTGTTAACAGGTAGGTGAAGTAAGGAAGCAGGAATCAATTCTAACAATTTCAGAATGGGAGTAGTAGACATGTCCGATGGTCTGTAAGAAGCTTTATACATTAGGCCCCAAGAGCCTATTCTCAATTTATTGAAGTATATGGGGAAAAGCCACATAAATATTTTTTTCATATCTTAGAATACACATAAATATTTTTTTCATATCTTAGAATACAAAGTGATAAAGTGTGCGTTAATAAATACGAGTCATAGGTTAAGTGCTTAGAATGAGTAAGCGCCCACTAAACATAGTACTGTTGACAGCAATGCTTGCAACTCTGTCCCTGATGTTTCTTTGATTGAAACAACCAAAAGAAAATTGCCACACCACTCAGGTTCCCTCTGCTAAAAGGCTGCTGTCTGGCATCACATGGACCTCCTTCAATATAGGAGCAACCTTAATTCGATGTGGTCTGTTAAAATTGGTGAAACTACTGTTTCACATCTCAGAACCTGGAGAGCTGTTTTGACTTCTGTAATTTGGTGAACATGCTCCTGCTCGAGCTGAGCAGTAACCACACTTGAGCATACCTTCTCCGCAATTCGCGTATTAGAATAACATTTTCAGGCTAACTAAACATGTCCTCCATGCCAATAGATTTGGAGCGTGCTTCACAGACAACTATTCCTTGCAATGACAGCCAAGTAACACTGCTAATGCGCAAATGCAGCTCATTTTATGTGGTGGAGCCACTAAAAACTTTCAGCAGTGAAGGCAGCTTTTAAATTTCAGAAGCATTTGAGTATGGCGGCATTACGCACTTAAGATCGTACGAACAGTCATTCCAAATAGTAGGCTATTGTCGCATACAACTGCACACACGGGCTACTTGAAAGTCGTTTGTTATGCCAATGGCAAGTTCATAATTTTAGAAAAAAATGGGAATGTAAAAATGCAACCAGAAAGGATATATGGTACTTGCCTATAACAGCACTGACCCTGGTGGGGTCAAGAGCCTTTTTTGCCCCTTGGTGTTATTTCCAAAGCCCAAATGGCCCATGAGCTCCTCCTCTGTGAACACATGGTGAAGCAAGGCCCTTGCAAACTTTCCTGGTCCACCATGGCAGGCCATGGTAAACTGTGCCAGGATAACCTTCTCAATGTGCACTCCTTCAACCTATGTGAACCTGCATGTTTAAGTAAATGTTAGCAAAACAGTTTTAAGCCTTTCAAGCACATTCACACAACAGCCCTACTGCAAATAAATTACAAAAGTACCTGTTGCAAATCTAGATTGCTAAACTTGACTTCTTACAAGCTTCTTATGCTGTCTGGACGCCACATGTTTCAGAAAAACAATCCAGCACAAACAAGAATAATAAACCAAAGTATCCAAACATCTAGTACTTGAAAAAGGGGAGTACCAGCGAAACACAAATGACACGCACACAAGGAAACGGCATTAGACACGGACGGACGTTGGGACGGACCAGCGTCCGTCCCTGTCTAACGCCTTTTACGTGTGTGCGCGTCCTTTGTTTTGCTGGTACCCCCCTTTTTCAAGTTCATCACGCACCAACTGGCCCAAGAGCTTGCGCTAATGCACATCTAGTACTATTTATTGTGATTACCATTCTTAGGATACTTCATATTTTCAGGTGTTTGTCTCTATTTTCCCATCCATTTGTGTCAATAGGTAGTCCATGGTCTAATGGGGAGATTGGGCTGCTATGTTAAAGGAAGAGTTCAAAATCAACCGTTGGAACAACTTGGGTGACTGGGTATGCGACCCTGGGCATATGCCACTTTTCAATGAATCTCCTTCCCACTATCTTGGGCAACTGCTGCTGCTTGTGTTGGCAAGCAGCATTAAGAGCTCAAAGAGGGACATGATTGTCGATCATTACTAAGATTACCACTACACGTCACGTTAGCTTGCTGTGCTGCAGAAGTAATATGTGAGATTCCACTCCACTGTATGAAATGTACATAAGCTGCAAGGACAGTATGTGCCAACCACCACCTCAATTAAATTAATCGACTCGCAAAGCACAGGCTGCACAAGATCACGGAGTGAACTCAGAAGTTTGTGGACAGTCAGTTGATGTTCATGTCAGGGACCTCTAGGGAAACTCAGTCATTTCCTCGATGTGCATCATCGTGCCGTCATACATTGTATTACAATTCTGTCTGTCTCGTTGTACCACCATTCTAATAGTCATCACGTATCACCACAATTCAAAATATAAATAGACACTTATATCTACTGTTTATTTAATCTTTATGGAGAATACTTTGAGCATGAGTTTTTGCAAAGATCATGAATTCTACAGCTTAAAGGAGCACTAAAGCAAAATTAAATTAATTAAATTCGGGCGTTTTAAGTGCCAAAACGACAATCTGATGTTTAGGCACGCCTTAGTGGGGAACTCTGGACTAATTTTTACCAAATCAGGCTGCAAGGTACCTGGGCAGTTTTATATTTCACCTCCATCAAAATGCGGCTGTTTGATCCTGTGACCTCGTGCTTAGCGGAGCTGTGCCAACACCCCTAAGCAACTACGACATGAAAGCACTAAAGAGAAAAATTATTTTAGATGTATCTGTACATGACCTTCCTACTATTCAAGAGATTCACTCATACCGTGACAAGAGGCTGAGTAAACTGTAAAAGCAGCAAGAGGAAAGATTGGTGGCAGTGCTGCCTTGAAGTTACCACACCCGCTTGCTGTGACGTCATGGATTTTGATGATGTCTGTTGAGGTGTAGCAATTTTTTTTTACAAATAAAGATGTTCTTCATCGTATTCCAAAAACCCAAAATAAAAAGCGTCAGGAACTTTTACAGAACCAACACAGCCCAAGTTTGAAAAAATACTTGGAATCCATGATGTGACAATGAGGTGTCAGCACAAAGATTTTGGGGCGATACTCAGAAAATTGAACTTTGAGCTTTATTTTCTCTAATAATCAAACAACTACCAAGAAAGTTACAGAAGTAGTTATTTAACACGACGCTTTATTTTAAATTCATTTAAGGTGTCATTAGTGTCCCCTTAATACAAAACAAGGAATGCACTTGGCTGCGTAATAGGTTAACATGCATCACTGGTTCTCATTAAGGTAGGATTATCAGTATAGCAAAGGGCATGCACTGGCTGCTCCAGAGGGGAGCCCTTCCACTTCCCCTCAACCTCCCAATTTCCAATTTCTTTATGAGCAGTGATGCAATTTCTGTATCTTAACGAGACATAATGCCAAGGAGATTAAAAATGCCATGCTGGCTACAGCATGTGGTGACCGGCACTTCACACCGTCCAGCTCGGCATCAATATTTTTGGAATTTGGCCCTTGAAATGCAGAAAGCCCCGATCGCTGCTCGTTCTTCAGCCAACTTTCTCAAAGGGTGCTGCTGTTCTGGTTTGATACCTCTAGCTGTGCACTGCTGTATGACATAGTTCATAATACCTTCGTTCTGGTAAAACTAGAAAGATGTGCACTCATGCAGACCACTAATGTCCACACTAAGTTTCTGAACGCCCCTCTCATATCAGGCATATACACTGAAAAAGGCACATTCCGCGTTTAATATGTTCACAAGTGACAATGAAATTCACTCCCAGTCCCAGTGCAGTTGCAAAGTCTTTAAGCTGAGTGCTTAAAGGCACCATGTCTCCTAATGAAGGCACTCTGCACCAATTGATCACTGGAGCAAATGCGTTGCAGTTGCATCAGCAATGTTGTTGTTTTTTCTGCTTCCTGCAATACATTTTCACGGTATCACTGTATTTGATCATCGCGACGCTACAGAATGGATGGCCAAAGAATTCACTTTTACCGTTCCAGCTGGGGCCTCTCCCAGCTCATTTTGAATCTGAAAAAAGATGTCACTATTAAAACGTGAAGCCACGATGCAGCAAAAGCGACAATCAAAAGAGCTACATGGACCATTAGGCTGACATAAATGGACGGATACACATGACTAGTCATTGAATACACTTAAGTGTGGCCGCTCTTGCCAATGGCAGTGTGAGCTTGTCAAAAAATTTATTTCACATTCCTCTAGTTACTTTAAACATTATTTCCATGCATCTACTTAACTGTTATGGCCACATATTAAACGCAGCTCCTTCATATAAAACCAGTGTTACATTCCTTTACTCCCCGTCTACCTGATGCTACTGAAGTTTTGCTTACTCTCAAAGAAAGAATTTCACAGAACTGCTCTTTCGACAAAGCATTATTCCAAGCTTGTGGCAAAGCGCCGTGATTTAGTTCACAACGATGCGCTCCCCTTTCAATCTGTTCACTCTATAGTGCTCTGATTCAAAGCAAAAATTGCTTTTCGACATAACTAGCTACTTCTATGGTCACAAGAAACAATGCTAATTATTGATGTTTATGTTGCCGATAACGTATACATGCCGCCTCGAAGCACAGTGGGACGACAACGCAGATATGCCAGGCATCTCGTTCCTTTACTGATTTTAAAACTATTGTTAAATCAGTTACTGAAGTGCGAAAAGCTGCAACTTCACGAAATTACATTATTTTGAATGTTGTAGGACCTGGAGTGCCGTGAAATCTGCCTTTCCGTGAATGCAAAGAGCGCCTACGCGAAGCCGTTTGGGCGAAGCACTCGATGGCGACGAACGGAGAAGATGAAAAAATAAAGTTGAATGCGCGCGACCTGGGGGAAAACAAAACGCACGCGGTTGGCAAGGCGTATAACTCGATGATTTCGCAGCACTCTGTGGCATCACCCCTATTGTATCTCACGTATCGCATGTACACCCTTGAAATTCTTTATTATTATTGCGCGACAGCCTCCTCTGTGTTTTCCGATCGCGCGAACATCGGCCGCACGGCGTGTCAGATAGTGGCCTTGAAGCACCGCGGAGTCACTCGATCCTGAAGGGAACAGCGCAACAGAATACACTTTCGCCAATCCCACCGCACCCCCCCCCCCCCCCTTTTGCTGAAAGCTCGCTCACACGCCTTGTACTAGCGTGGCGCAAACGAAATATCTTCGATTACAGTACAGATCGGATGGTTTCACGTCGCATTGTTTTGCGCTCATTAATAAGGCTAACTCAATCGGTGCTCGAACGCCGCATCAGAAATCATGGCGTACAACATGCCCTGTTTTAGGTGGCACCACATAGCTGCCTTACGTCACCACAAGCGGAGTGTAAAGTTAAACCAGGACAAAACTCCACGTTATCTACCACAAATCTAGTGCTGTACAACCCATTCTCGCAACGGAAGGATAGTACTAGGAATGAAAACTAGAAAAGAGGCGCGCGGAAGACACGCACAAGCGCTGAAATCATTTCCCCGCTTCCGTTCACCGCGTCGCAATGGACGAACAAGGGGAATTCGAAACACTCACTCACCCTTGATGTCGCTGAGTCGGAGGCGATCATGGCGATCTTCGAGGCAACAAGTCCATAAAAAGCGAGCAACACGCAGGAATATTCCAAAGATGTCACAGCGAAGCACACAAAGAACACAGAAAATGCAGGAAACTCTCAAGCTAACGGCTTGCACGAACTCGCCGGAATGCGCCAAACATCAACAGCAGCAAACGCGCAATCATACATGTACACTCATACAAATACACGCTTATATTATCATAAATTGTACCATTGGATAACAAATTATGTAATTTCATGTTATTACTGAACAATTGTTGCGATTTGCAAGTGTATAAAAGTTTTTTGCTTCGCTTCTTTGATGAACTACTTTCTTTAGCGCAGTAAAGCAGTGCACCGGCCGGAGCTAATGGCATGCGCGGGAAAAGGCGCCAAATTCAAACGTCACAAACGCCGCGCTAATTTGTGCGCGCACAGTTTTCGTCGTTTGGATTTAAAAAAAAGAAGTAATGCGTGCCGCAACCATGCGAACTGAACTATTGACCAGAAAAGTACAGAAACGTCGCTGTTTGTGCTTCTTATTTCGACGTCATGGCAAACTGCGGGCGGTCTGTCGTCCCATTCTTTAAACATTTGTGCGTGTGCTCCTGCGCTGTGCGATTTGTCACCGAGAACGTATAGCAGCGCAGATTGTGCTTGGTGGCCGAGCAGATTCCGAACACATTCGCCAGCACCCCGTCTAGGTCACAGAAAAGAATTTGGCCTCCATGTGAAATATGAGCACCATGTCGTACATATCGGCCAAGCTTTTCGTTTCGTTCTGTATAGCGCGCTAACGGGTAAGCGAAACGCACTCTGTAAAAACGATGTTCACTCCTTTCTCCGCCGCACCCACCGTGGTGGCATAGTGGCTGAGCTGTTGCTCTACTAACCCGAGTGCTTGGGATCTAATGCCGGCCGCGGCGGCTGCATTTCGATTGGGGTGAAATGCAAAAACGACCGTGTACTGTGCGTTCGGTGCAGGTTAAAGAACCCCAGATGGCAAAAATAAATATGGCGTTTCTTACTACGGTGCGGCTCATAATCAAAGCGTGGTTTTGGCACGTCAAACCCCAGACTTGAATTTTGTTAACGTTCTCCGCCACCTTGACCATATTTAACATGGAGGCATGCAATGCCGTTTCCTAATTAACACACAGCCAGGGCACTGGCCCCTTATAATGGACGCCGATGGAAATGCAGGATGCGTCCAATCATCGGGTGTTTGTCACTGCTTGTAGGGACGTTTGTCTTCTGAAACTGCATATATATATATATTTATGCAGGGTGTTTCTGCTAACTTTAGGCCGAGTGTAAACTCTATGACGACGCGACTAAATGCATGTTGCTCCCTTTGGTATGTAGCGTGTCGCGCTATTTGTGTATTTTTGCTTAATTAGCTATTTAGTCAAGCATAATTAACCAACTTCTGAAGCAAGGAAGTTAGGAAAGAAATTCCAATTAGAAAGTTGCAGAGCTGTTGGCAACACGTCCGAATAAACAGTTTCTGTCTTTCTATCTGTTAAGTATTATTGTTTTTCACCTTACTGCGGATGCTCGCGAAATAGAAAAAGCACCACGTGACATATGCCCGCCTGCGAGTCGTGATTGCACAGCTCCTAAGCCTTCTGCGCACAAACGAAAACATACCATTTAACCGGTGTGAACACCCGTCTGCTTATCGCCATCATGAACCGCAGCGAGGGAAGCACGTCGCTGGCGTCAATACCACAGCCAACGCCTTCGTCACTGCCCTGTCGCCTTTTAAGCGGCAACACACCCTGCTCGATGGTATGCTCGTTTGGGAGCGCTGCAAGCACGGCGCGCAAGCGGATATGTCAGGTGATATTTTTTCTATTTCACGGGCATCCGCAGTAAGCTGAAAAACACTAACACTTAATAGATAGAAAGTGAGAAATTGCCTAATAGGACGTTTTGCAAAGTGCTCTAGAGCTTTCTAATTAGAATTTTTCGCCTAACTTTGTTCCTTCAGAATGGCTAATTTTCTTGACTAATTAACTACTTAGGAAAAATACAAGAATAGCGTGACACGTACAAGAGTGAGCAACATGCATTTGGTCGCATCGTCTTATGGTGCATCGGCATATTTTTAAACTCTGAGTAAAGTTAGCTGAAACACGTGTATATACGTCTATGGTTCAAGTAACGTGAAACAACACCCTGTATATATGCAATGGTGATCAAGTGATCAGTAAACCAACATATATGTGCAAAAGACGCACACATACATATGTGCGTGTGTTTTTCACATGTACTTCGAAACTCAATATTGCTTGTGACTCAATTTTATTCAACAATAAGTTAACAGCATTTAGTCAACGACTTTATTGTTGGAAACTACTCAACAATGGTTCAATAGTCAATACTATTCAACAATATGTCAAGAGAATTTAGTCAATGACTTTATTGTTGAAAACTACTCAATATTGGCTCAATAATACTCAATACTATTCAACAATATATCAACAGAATTTAGCCAACGACTTTATTGTTGGAAACTACTCAACAATGGCTCAATAATACTCAATACTATTCAACAATATATCAAGAGAATTTAGTCAATGACCTTATTGTTGAAAACTGCTCAACAATGGCTCAATAATACTCAATACTATTCAACAATATACCAACAGAATTTAGTCAACGACTTTTTTGTTGTGAACTGCCCAACAACTTTACTGTTGAATTATTGCCTGTGGTTTCAATAATTGTTGAGGTATTGTTGAAAGGCTATTGAGTCAACAATTCGTCAACAATATGCCAACAACTTTTCAACAGTCATTTTCATAAGGGTCTAGATGTTTTCTGCACATAACACGACATCTCCGTATAACATGGCCTGTTGAAATACACTCCGCATTACTTAAAGGCTCCTATATATGAAAATCTAGACTAATTCCCTAAAATTTCGCAATTCTCCTTTTTCCCACAGGTGGAGAACACCAGGTAGAAGGCGGAAGAATTTGCCCAAACGCTTGACAAAAAAAAGTAATGGCATCTGAACACGAACTAGAAGGATTTTGTGTGGCCCATAATCACTCTAAAACTTCTAAGCCGCTCCCCTAGCCATTGAAGCAGTAATCCCGCGAAGATGACATTTTCTCTTTGAACATTAAAGTAATCATCTTCTGCCTCAGTGTCACGCCATATTGTGAGGCACTTCGGATAACGCCGAAGCATCACCGGCGGAGATTTCGATCGGCTCCTGCAAATAAGCCGCGAGTTCAGATGTACGTTTGGCGGATTGGCATGGTATTGCGCTGAACAGCGGCACAAAGAAATAATTTTGTACTGTTTCAAAGGCAGGGTTTTTTTTTGTGGACGTTAGTGGCACATTGTTTAGCTTACTACAATAATAATATCAATGCTGAACATCGATAGCGAGAATTGATGATTCAATGGGTAGAAAGGACAATGCAAACAACAACTGCGCCCGAGTGTTTTTGAGCAAGTGACGACAACTCGACGGTACAGCGAGTTTTAATAAGGCGCGAGATCGCTAATGTCTCCAAGCGATAACTAACGTTGGTAGGAGAGAATCAGGCGTGCTGTTTAGGCCGTAATACTCGGATTACAAAACTGGGAGAAAGGAGGATAGATAGCTATGTGCTTTATTGGAGAAATGGAGATGTAGAATGTGAATATTTGTTGCGGAGATGATATTTAGGTGCGATTGGTTGTTTCAATGCGTAACTCCGCAGAGAACAAAGCCGCTCACCGACACATTTACAGAGATAGCACAGACAGTTATATGCACTAGCAGGCTTGTTATATGTGTACAGTCCTGCAGATATACGGCCTACACATCAAACCAGTGGACCAGGAAGCTGCGTGGCGAGCAAGCAATCACGTGGCACCATTCTTTGTGGCCATTGAAATGGTCACGTGGGACATTTTATATCCGACTTCAGTTAGCTTAGCCCGACTGACGCCGAAACCTGTAGAAGTGACGTTTTATTGCTGCAAATTTGCATTCACTGTTGCACCCGAGACACTTCTGAGAGATTCGTGACTACGTTTGAGTCATTCGCTTGGCCTATCGACCTTTCAATGGCAATATCAACACGCGTGCTCTAGTAAGCCAATATGCGACAACACAATGGGTTCAAGCATATAAACGATTACAACTGGCGGCTCAAATATTATATGCGTGGACTAGCATTTCCAGTGTTAAACCATCCAAGCATGGTGCTCGACAATTCTTTCGTACATATGGCTTCGGCATAGATACACCGAGCAGTTAACAGCGTCACGCCAGGATATTTCTTTTAGATGCCATTTTCGTTTAATACATTTCGGTTTACAACCGATTCAAGTTTGCAATCTCTCTGGACCTGTGACGTTGAATCATGGATGTTCTCGTTTCATCGCACAAAAAATATTGGTTTAATGTTACCTTTACAATTTATTATGATAATATTAATTACTAAGCTAATGCTCTTTCCCTCCACGTATGTGTTACAAACATTATGCCTCGAAAAATGTGCAATGTACAAATATCGGCCACATAGCTGCAAAATATTGAACTCTCACGCAGCCGTTAATCATTTCTCGAAATGAACATGAACTTTAAAAGTGTTTTTTCCTTATTGTATACTGTGAAGTTGCCCTTATATACTATAATGCATGAAGCAAGGAAATACTGCTACAACAAAGCTTTTGCAACTGTTATGAAATAAAACCCGTGGAAGCACGCTGGGTTCTGGCCAATTTTTTCTTAGTCAGCATCATTTATGGCTAACGAGCACCAAATCATTCATACAATTTTGAACCGTGGCATGATCATTTCAGATATGTATCCGGCACTGACAATGGTAGCAACATAAATTATATTATATACATTCGGTAATAACACGGTGGTGAAATTAGTGGTGGGCAGAAACGAGTGCCATGAGCGTGTTTCCGTTCCTCTCGAATGTATTCGAATGTCACCAGATAGCTAGGCGGTCTTACGGGCCCAGATAGGAGCTTCGCAAGCTTTTAGTGTGCTGTAAACAGACGGCTTTTGTCGGACATTTTCTAGGGTTAAGGCGCTGTTTCCGTTTCTAAGGACATGCTGAGACTTTCAGCTGGCATTTTACCCACACACAAACACACAAAAATTATGAGTCTGCGAGGCTGTGTGGAACCTGACAGTTACAATCAGGCGTGGACAATCTCCACACGACTAGCACATGCGGGATGTCGACCTTTCCTCCAAAAGAAAATGTGCTACTGGTGGCGGAACAGTGCCCAAAATATTTGCTTTGTGCCTTCTCGTGCGCACTATTGAGCTCATGGATAACGTTGCTTTAGGCCAGAGCTCTAAGTATGCTCGCGTATACGGTCAGCACTTCTTGAATCATTGTCGTGCTCTCTAAAGAAACAGAAAACATAAGGAGTTTAAAAAATATATGAATGAAACAATTTTATTGGTTACATGGTACACAATTGCGAGAGGGAAATAGAGGGAGAGATAAACGGGACTGGAAAGTCATGGGGGTTAACGGGATGAGCTTCTGGTTTGCTACCCTGCACCTAATTGCGAGCATGCAAAGAATACGCTATAGGCACCGGGGGCTGGATGAGTTTGGACCGGTGGCGCCTTTATGCGGTGGCGCCACGATTGTAATCGCATGTGATGGTCAGACTTGGCTCAGGAGACGCTGCAACCAGCTACGATGATTCAAGTGGAAACTTTAGCTCGGGGCCAACTCCGATGCGGCCTATTCAAGTACATGTCAAACGCGGAAGCGCTCTTCTGAGATAACCACTGGGGAAATTTTCATGAAATTTGGTGTATTTAAGAGAGAAAGTTTAATTATAGTGACCGTTTGTTGCGGAATTTCGATATAGAGATTTAATTTAATACAAGAATTTTCAGACCTACTGAAGTTAGGAATATAGAAGCACTAAGTTTACAAATTATTAACTCTGTTTCAAGAGCAGATATCGCGGTTCTGTAAACGGCATTCATTAGATCATTCAAAGCGGACAAATTCTATGTGTCATATATTTCTGGTGAATTGTTAGGTTTTGTACAAGGGTTCTGCAAAAGCTGTATTTCCAACTTACTATATTTTTTGCAGGTTCATGTGCAACATACAGATCTTGTCCGCTTTAGATGTACTATTACATTCAGCTCACAGCACTGTTATACCATTTTTCATTGCATAACTACAGAGGTGTAAACTTCATAGTTTCGTTTTCTGAAACTGCGATTTCGCGCCACTTTTTTATAAAAAATTTATGACATAGACGAAAAAATTCGAAGCCACGTGTCACTAGATTTTAAGTTTTTCTTTTTATATGTAGCAAACCTTGTCGTTTGTGGACGAGTGGTTGCCGTCAAAAACGAATTCTCGTTTTACATGTATTTAGATTGGAACAGCCGAGCTGAAGCTTCCCCTTAATATGTGCCGTCGTTCTTTCTGTTTGACATTGCCGAAATAAACTATCGAGTTAAACAACTTCTGATCAAATGTGTTGCCTTTCTGCGTGCACGTACAGTTACTTAAACTGACTCTAGCTGCTTAGGCCATTCACTTCAATCGCTCTTCATCGTCGCTTCACCAGATGCAACTGCGGAAAAATTGGATATGCGCGTTTGGCAGGAAGCCGTACGTACAGTGCTCTGCAATTGAAACGCGATATTCGAATCACATTGTCGCCGGTGCTTTTTGCGCAGACTAAGTGCTTGCTACACCGAGCTGATGCATCGTAGTACACAGTGAAAGCGAAAACCTTTGTGATGCATTGAGGCTGCATTTGGTTCCGCGGCGATTAGCTAGTGCTGACATGTGTCGCAAAAAAAATGAAGAGGCGGTGGCAGTCGTGCACTCCACGTATCGTGTTTCGTTCGCAGAGGACTGCACATTTCCGATGCTGTTTTGCTACAGTCTAGCTCTTCTAAAATTAACAAAGGAACCGTTCATTCGAAGAGCTTCGAGTCCCATTGGAATTGGTTGTCTTCGCATCGGCTACTCTCACGGCTCCGAAGCTTGGGCTACGAAGGCGAAGGCTCAGATTTGTACTCGCTATTTTGCCGTCTTATCAGTGCATCAGTTTTCATTTCAGCCGAATTTTCCTTCCTCGCGCTTTCCAGCTCTAGTGGCGTCCGGCACATGACTGCTTGCTGTGCATCGACGGCGAATGCAAACGCACCGCCATGCTCACACATGACCCCACCGATGGCTCTAGTCGCGCTGAGCTGTGTGAATTGAACCATTATTGAAGATTTGGCTAGTTTCTAGGAAATTAAGAATGACGAAGCATTGCAAAGGCAAAAACAATTACAATGAACAGAGAACGAGAATTTGTGGGATCGGCGAAGCAGCTAAATAAGCAAAAGAGGGATACGTAGTTCTTTGTCCGTAACTTTAGCGCGCAGCTCTTACGCAGTTCCTATGTTGAGTGTCAGCGTAACCGAGCGAACCAACACAGCGAAGGATAAAAGAGCGAACACGCCGTGCAGCGAGGCATGAAAGACTGCAATGGCGAAGAGAGGGAGAGGAGGAAATCGGATGCAACAAAACCATGAGGTGGAAAGCGATGGAGGAGGGTACGGCGAAAGCGGCCTGAGAAGAAAAGCGTTGTGCCGCGTAATAAGTGGTCTGCGGTGACGACCGCTACAAGGTGGCGCCAGAGTATCGCGCTGTCGTCTGTTCAGCGATGGCATGTGGAGAGCGTGTCCACCGATACGATATATGGAAACAAAGCGCTGCATGAGCGGCGGTCTATCTGTGGCGGCGGCCGGTAATTAAGTGCACGCGTCACCCAGGCGCTGCCTGTCGCGATCTCCCGATTTGCGAGGTGGTCACGCCACACTTCGCTCTATTTGCAATGTGCCACACGGGACACACTGTCCGCGGCCGCCAATAGATTGCGAAATGAAAATGCGTATAGATTTCGCTTTAGGGAGTTTAGTAATCGTCAGTGAATTTTTTACTCCAGAAAGAAACCGTACAGCCTAGGTCGAACGCGAAGGCGGTAGAATGTCCCGCAGCGGGGTTCGTAGCGTTCTGCCACGAGGGAATGACTGGAGAATGAGAGCCGACCCCGAAGGCGTGGTGCAGCTGAACGCAGCGTCCGAAAGCTTTCGCTGCCACGAGGCGAGAATGGAACAAACTGACACGCTCTCACTCGTGACGCAACATTAATGAATTCTAGTGGCCGACAGCAATCTAGAGCGCACATAAGTGCTCTAGCTTGTGCTATGTGGGGCTTGACGTATACGTGTCAATCATGTCAAAGAAGTATAATGAAGTCTAACGGCTTTATGGCGTAGTGCTTGGGGCCTCTGGAATTCTTCGTTGTACAAGTCGCTCCTTTGTAAAGGTCGCACAGCGCACAGCTCACCCAAGCACAGGAACGGAATTATTCATCCGTTATACAGGTCATTCTGTTTAAGAGACGTTGGTTGTAGAGGCGCTAGACTGCTGTTGGCGTCAGCATGAGATAAACATGCGTACAATTCAAAATCGTGTTACTATGCCTGCGGCGACAGGAATTG
Organism: Dermacentor andersoni; assembly: GCF_023375885.2. Lineage (NCBI taxonomy): Eukaryota > Metazoa > Arthropoda > Arachnida > Ixodida > Ixodidae > Dermacentor > Dermacentor andersoni. The sequence goes on along the minus strand of NC_092822.1, from coordinate 93,825,584 downwards.
GCTTATATGAAAGTAGCGTATGGCGCTCCTGCGGTGCCATTGGAGCCGAATGGTACACGGGCACGCATACATGTTATCGGTCGTAACCACCGCAGGGTATCTGGCAATCTTCCTAGTCTTCTAACAACTACTTTGTCATTTGATCATTATCGAGAAAATCAGAGTAGTGATCTTAACCTGCTTCGGTATCATCAAAGGCCTCTTAGGTCAATATCGCCTAGGCAAAGCCGTTAAAGAGCACCAACGTAATGTTGAAAGTCATATTTGGCAAGAACACGCTTTTTGAGAGCCGAGAAAGGAAGAGGTATCGAGGACGCCAAAGCCCATTCACGAAAGAAAGAAGGAAAAACGCTTTGCGTGAATGTGGCCGTGTAGGTTTGATGTGATACTTGCAGTTGAATAAAAAAGTAAGGTCTATCTATATAAGAACGGCAGATACTCGTTGACCCCTGGGTCCCATACTCGGTGGCACACACCCAGCGGTCCCATGAGAGTGTACTATGTATTTTATACATTCTTCATACATCGTCGGTGAAGTTTTCTTTTTTAATATTCCCCTGTCTACATGTATTAACACGCGTGATTGTTACCATGCAGAGCAAGATAACATTTGCAATGCAAATGGTGGTGCTTGACGGCTTAGCTTACCGCTGTGAGCTCTGTTTGCCAAGTGCATTCGCATCGCAGTTTGCACTATATTTCTGCGTTGTATATTACCTGGTGCTATGAATGTGGCCTGCCAAGCCCAAGTGGCGATCTTTCTCGAAAAGAGAAGCAGAAAAACTCGTTTTCCGCCATGTCAGGCCTTAGAACCCGCAGGGCGAAATTACTGGAAGCACTGCGAAAGCCTTCGTGCCCGTCGTCTGCTTCACATTCCGATGCTCTGAATTCCGCCACTTGCGGCGCTGTTCGCAAGCACGTCGCTGGCGCTGTGCTGCCACCTTACGACGCCCCCCCCCCCCCCCCCCCCCGTATTATTGAAATTGTATACCTATTGAAGGTAGCATGAATGCATGAATTGTAGCATGAAAACAAACGGTTCGGTTATAAGGGCAGTGTGGTTGAAGAGCAGAAACGTGAATGAATACAGACGCCCCTGCGCCTGTTGTTGCGAAACCCGAGTTCACACCAGCTTTGACAGCTTCCGAAGTTTTTTTTTTTTCTTTTTTTAGTTTTGTTCCCCGTTTTTCGGTTTCTTCTTTTTGCTAGTGGGGGTATGACCCTCCTTGCATACGGCGCATTGTCATTGACATGTCATCATGCAGCACGTTACCAATGGTCGATTGCTGGTGACCTTACGAAGATAATTTGTGCATCTCTGGATAACATGGCAACAGTAACGAATTTTATTTCTATTGCCTTCGATAAAAAATAAAACACAACTCATTAGATTTTCATGATGGAGTTTAACGGCTCTGCCTTGTGCTGTTCCAAGTTATATTAGCTGTCTGCGGGCAAAGCGAGCATTTGGAGAAATCGTCTAGTAGTCAGAAATCGCGACCTTTCAGTCATTTTTGCGTTAGAAAGTCCATAATTAATACCTTTGAAATGTAAGAATTTTATAATAATTTACCTGTGTTTGCTTTCCTAGAATTTGCGAAACCGAAGCGCAAGTTCGACATTCCCAGATTGGATATGAATGCTTAATTTGGAACTGCAGTGCTCTCTTATCAGGTGTTCGGACTGGCCCCATGTTTCACGATCGCCATCAGATAGCCCGAATAGGACGAGGTTATAAAGGCGGCCCTTATCTTCTACGTCATCTATTTCTGCAATTAGACTGACTTTATCCGGGCATGTCGTTCTGAAGTGCGGGCGTATATTCTTCTCTTGATGTTATCGGAGGGAGAAACAAAGCAGAGATGTTCGACTTGGTCAAGCCATTTTTTCTTTTTTCGAACAATTTCTCGTTTTGTGACATCTTATTGTGAATTGTCTTAACTTTCAAAAACAGAGATGCCTATCCACAGTGAATTGGATCGCGGGCTGCTAAAATTTCCTACGCCATTTACCTCCCAACAGAACTCGCTTACGGGATTAGGTTCACTTCTATATCACAGCTGCCAATGAGAAGGTTTTAAAAATTAAAATTAAATTATGGGGTTTTACGTGCCAAAACCACTTTCTGATTATGAGGCACGCCGTAGTGGGGGACTCCGGAAATGTCGACCACCTGGGGTTCTTCACGTGCACCTAAATCTAAGTACACGGATGTTTTCGCAATTCGCCCCCATCTAAATGCGGCCGCCGTGGCCAGGATTCGATCCAGCGACCTCGTGCTCAGCAGCCCAACACCATAGCCACTGAGCAACAACGGTGGGTTGAGAAGGTGTTGCTCCATGTGCGTACACATTTGCAATGGCAATGAAGATGCGTGGGCGCTGTAGAGCAGAAAGAGCAGCGTAGCGCGTCATATTAGTGAACTAGGAATGTTGGTTATTTACCTGAACTAAAAGCAGATGCCACGCTTAATGAAGTTGCATCGTCGTTGTGCTGGCACGCCCATTATGAGAGGCGAGAATTTAGTGTTTCTTTTATAGAGGCACCGACGTTATATCTGTGCCAATATCGTAGCTCTTGCTTCAATATACGACGCTGGCCGGTGCAGAATTTGCTCTGCTTCAGGTTTTCTTGGGCAGAAACTCGACTGGCCTGTTTGATTTCTTCTTTGTGGTGTCGACTGTTGTGGCAGCATAGCAAGTCCCAAGAGACTGTCGGCGAGGGCAAGCCTCGGGAACGCCGCTGGATGTGGCGGTTCAAAGAACGGCCATGGAAGGTCGAGTGCGAAATTACCAAAGTAAGCCCCTGCACGAAAAGCAGAGTCAGCGTGTAACGAAGCTGCATCCTCGTTGGGCCACCAAGCGTGTGTGCAGCTTTGTGAAGCTGCATTAGTTAAACTCCGGCACGGAAACTGTATATCCCAAGCCGAGATGCACATTGTGTGTCACCACCCGTTGTTGGACTTACCGTGTGTGTTTAGATATCAGAATTAAGGTTCGCTCAACTCTTGTGCATTTCCTATTTTATCATTAGGTGAAGCACACGATCGTGCTTCTCACCTTTGAACTCAAACAGCGACGTTTTGTCATTGAAGAGTTCTGTAGAATGTGCACCGCAATATATGTTGCCATTACTTCCGTTCATCTCGGCATGTTAATTTGAGAAGTCTGAATTTCCGCAGGATGACACAGGGCTAGAATGTGAACGCCACCAGTGTATTCGTTATGACATGGTAGCCATGATATGAAATAATAATCGCTTGACTGCCTATAATTCTTCGAGTATTGAAAGGCTCTCCTTAAAGCGTTGAATCGTGTAGGACGGCACCACGTGAGACAAAGAAAGACTCAGATTCATCGCTTTAACGAGTGCGATTACGTGCCAACATGCCTTTGCATTTGAGGGCCTCGCTGATGCAATAGTGCTATTGGCATTTATGTATTTTAGTAGCTCATACCATCAGGGCATATATTTTAGGTTCTTAACGCATATGAAACTCATTGCGACAGTTTAATACATATACATTTGTTTTACTACAATTCATTGGCCCCTACACAGCCACGTTACATTGTTATAGCCAACCAAGAAGCCATTTGTCATTATTTGCATGATTGACGGCATTACAACATTCCTTGGTTCTTTTTGCAGTGATTGGCCTTTCGCCATAAAAGAACACGAATCATCATTTGTAGTGAGTCGTGACATTTCCCACTATTTGCAAATCTTCCCCTAACGCTTCATATGTAGCAGGTTTTGACTGCTCAGTGGGCATGATATGACTTGGTGGAGTAGAGGCACCTTACCGAAGCTTCATTTTTTTGCCTTGTTTATTTCTCTTCACAGTGTTGTGAAACGTAATATGCCCACCCCCACATTTAATTTTAGCCCCACAGACGTTTAAAGGACGCTAAAGAGAAACACTGTTTCATTTTTAGCTGACATATATTGCTTTAAAAGAATGTTCGTTACTTCTTCAAAATTGTTTTTACTATTCTCGATACTTGGTGTTTGCATGCCAATTAATACTAGAATCTTATTATGAGGCACTCCGTGATGTGGGATTCTGGATCAAGTTAGACCTCCAGGGACTCTTTGACATGCAAATAAATCTAAGTATTCACGAGCATTTCTGCGCTTAGGTACCGCTGAAATGGGGCTGCCGAGACCGAGAGGGAACCCATGGTGTTAAGCTGAGAAGCGCAATTCCATAGCCCCTAAGCTACTATGAAAATAGATTGAGCACAAACTTTCTTTTTTTACTTTTACAATTTTGCGCTGAAACCCCCATCATTGGTCCATCAGTGACACAGATTTCTAAACATTTACTTTATATTTTTCGTACTGGGATAGTTAATGCTCACCGGAAGTTCTTGAACCTTGCCAGTTCAGTGTGTGGCTCTCTTGAAACTAAACGTACTACATCATCAGCGATAAATCATCGCCGATGATGAGCCCGCTGATGATGAACCATCACAAGGCCTGCTGAGCAGACACTGTCAAAAACAGTGACGTCACTATGAGTTGGAGCGCGAAGTTGAAAGCTGTACTAAGCCCCGACTTTGGACGTTGCGCATTTTTTGAGGCTTGCCAAACGTCATCGCATGCTAACCATGATTTTCATAGTGTTGTAGATGGGCCATAAGTTAACACAATTGAAATATTTCTAGTTTTTTGTCTCTCTTCAGCGGAGACGCCTTTAGCAAGGCTAGACCCTTGTAGCCAGCGCCGTCTTCGTCATTCTCCCGCTGGAATATTGTCAAATGATTCGTAGAGATATCTTAGTTACTGCATAGGCAAGGGCGAGCCTTTAGTTTTGGTAACTTCAAATTTCAGGCGGAATGGGGTCGTACCTTCTGAAAGGTTTTGTCATTGTCCTATCGCGGCAGGGGTCAAGCATAAATTAATGTCAGGGGTCATAAAATGGCAGGGGTCAAGCATAAATTAATGTACTCGATTACGAAAATGAAGCAGCGGGAAATTGCGCGCTGAGAATACCGATAAACATACAGTACTACACAACTTGAGAAATAATATTGAAACGTCCAAGAATGCAGAAGAAAAAAAAAAAGATTGAATCGTCGCGATGGCACATCACAGTCGCCGTAGGCGTCGAAGTCCCTATAGTGAAATTATTTTTAAACAGCTCTGATAGCGTCCACGCAACAATAATTGTTTGCGTACTGTAAAATGCTCATATTCTGCGGCCTAAAGCTCACCGCACGGTGCGAAAACGCTCTCGCAGCGAAAGCGAAACATTGTGCGCGGACCTGCATGCAGACGCGCAATCGCTCGCTGCGAAACCGTGCGATCGCGCCTTCATTGAGGCTTCATTCGGTTATGCTCCGTTCGGTTATAAAGACAGTCCACTATAAGAACGCATCTCACATAGTTTGCTCTGAGCGTTTGCCTACCTTTCTCGCAATAAGCCAGTTCGGGCGACTCCATCGCGGCGTCCGCGCGCAGTGGCATTCACTATACACGTGTTCGGCAAAAGATAGCGTCTGTAAACGATTCTGCGCTTTAGTTTGCCCAAGATTATTATTTTGACAGTAAAAAACTGTCCTCGTTTTGAGAGTGCTTCCGGAAGACTAGGAGGGTTGCCGCCTGGTGTCTTTATTGAGCGCCGTAAGCCAAACCTATAAGGAGCGCGCCGCTTATGCCTCATACTACGCAAGAGGGGCGCTTCCGACAGATGGCAACTCCGTAAGTCCTCGGCCCCAATAGTCGGCGAGTAAAGGTGGCCCTAAGAACCAGTTGACGGTTTTGTTGCGCTCGCTACATCAGAAGTGTTGGCATGCTGCAGTGCATTTCTGGTGCGTGCTTCGTGCGAGCTCCTGGTAGCAGACGACACAGCGCTGCGCTCTGCCAACTCTACGCTTGCGATACCGCCTGTCGGCTGAGAATGAAGAAGAATGACATTAATAAATTACTTCAAGCATTGCGTGAATGCTCGGAACCGCACCTTTATACTTCAATACTTGCCGTATAATATTTAATTTATATTTTATATTTATTAGCAAGCAGAAACATTTTGCAGTTCCTCGATTAGCTCTTCATATGACGATGTATACTTGAGAGGCGGCAGCCTCTCGTCTATTGGTCGCGTCCTCCCCTTCTCCTACCTCCTACTTGGGAGTGGCCCGTCTAGCGACGTAAGCAGCGAAGTGAACAGTTCGTTTTCCGAACCGTTATAAGATTCCGCCCCTGTTTACCTCTAGCCCCCGTATGTATCCCCCGAATGCGTCCCCAGGGCGGCTTACGAGGCCGCGTCGATCGCGGGAGAGGAGTGAAGGAGGAAAGAAGTGGTTGGCGCTATCTTTGGAGATTGAGGGGTTTTACACGCCATGAGAGGTGCGCTGTACCTAGCGTCGATACGCGTGCATTTTGCATTGCAGTTGCATATTATTACACCAGGTGACACGCCGTGTAGCACTTGCATAGGTAGCGGCACAAGGTTGATGCACATAAGGACTGCGCCTGTCCTTGTGTGCTCTCTCTGTGGTCGTTTGTTTGTGCAGTTGGAATGAAATGTTTGCTAATCTGCGCGAACTCGCCCAACAAGAAGTTCTTCAAAGGTAAATACAGAAGTCTTGAGGAAGAAAAAGAAGTTTAAGAAGATGTATACAAAATGGCAGAATGAAAAACATGTACAGCATACCTGATTAAGTACCGCAGGCTAGGCGACAGTCGCCTCCCCGTTTCAGAAGAATTGTCAACAAATCATCATCATTAACATCGTATCGGGCCACTTGTCACGCGATGTGACATGCGCGCCACGTAGCGTGGATACGTGCAAACTTAGCACTGCAGTTGCGCTGTATTCCACCAGGTGTCCCGACATGTAGCAGTTGTACGCAGCAGTCGCATGTAGCTGGGCCTGATTAGCTCAAGCAGGCTAGGTGACTGTCACCACCTCGTTTCGAAGGGGGTGCCAATAAATCGTCATCACCAACAACAGCATCGCATCGTGTCAAGTGTCAAGGGATGTGACATGTGCGCCGCGTAGTCTCGATATCTCTACTTACTCTTCGGTTCACGTTATGGCGTCTCCTCGCAAGAAACGAACATGAAGAAGCGCTTCGTAGAGCTACGCGCGCAGCCGCAACCAGGCAACATCGGGCTCAGCAGACGGTTGCGCAAAGAGTAGGACAAGCCGCAGCTCGCCGTCAATGCCAGGCGGACAGTTCAGATCGTTCTCGTGGAAACGAAGCGAAGAAACTTCGCCGCGAAGACCCTGTAGTGCATGGTGCCGAAAGTGCAGCTCCTATGGAGCCGCTTCTCCAGCTTACGCTGTGAATGTGCTGCGCTTGCCGCGCAGGTCTAACTTTCTTTTTTATCTGGGGAGCATTTGCCGCGGTGCAAAAACACGTGAAGTGCTACGGCGATGGCGTTTCGCGGCAAATTTCTAGAGCGGACGTTTCGAAACTGCTGCAACCCAGTTTGTAGCTATAGGTGGGCTTTAAATACTGGATGACGGTTTCTGCGCTTATAAAAATGCCTCCTAGAGTCGCTCACTAAATGCAATTGCTAAATACCTGTTCATTGATCATATTGCCTATTGCCGCGCAACTTTTGATGCGCTACAATTTAATGACTGGTCAGCAAAAACTGTGTTCACACACACACACACACAGATACACATTACGTATGTATATCTTGTTTACTAATTGTGATAGTAGGAGAAGTATGGCTCCTGAGGATCCCAGTATTGTGTGAGTGTATTGTTGGCTTGATATGAGGTTGATCACCATTTGAGAAGTCTAAAAGAAAGGGGACTGACACAATCACTATAATATGAAGGGAAGAAGCCTGTTTCCACTTACCATGTGACAATAAACACACGACTCGGATCGTCAGCTTAGTTTCGACATACCTTTTTTCTTTATTTCTTCCTTGCAAAGACGCAAGCGTGCAAACTGGGGGCACACAATAAAACGCCACCCGTAAACATTGATGTTAATCTCCGCATAAGCAACATGTGCAACCACTGCATACGTCACAAGTTGATTCACTGCCAATACGGTGTTCGGTGCATAGTGACGAATCTATGTGATCGCGCACATAAACAAAAGTCGGCTTCAAGTAACATCGTTTGGATTCAACTATTCCTCTGTGTACCGCAAGTTTCTAGGATTTAAGCATTAAAAAATATCAGTAAATGTCTGTGTCACTGCAAGATAGGACATTTCCGCACAGTTTAACGTATGCGCCTGTCTGCCGATACTTCTGTACAAGATATCACAGGTGAACTTGAGTCACGTGGTCTCTTAAGGGAACGGCGGCAGTCCAAGCTTCACTCTTAAACATTAAGCAGCACTATTACGTCAATTATACATTCTGCACTGAGGACTTCGCCATCTCGATTATGTAGTGCAAGCGCGAGAAAAGATACACAAGTCAAGGGGTTATCAACCGACGATGATTGCACACTCAGAACATTAAGAACACTAAGAGCGCTGAGCAAACATACCTGGATTCGAATGAAGCTTGGACTGCGACCATTGTGGCTTTTGTTTAGCAAACTCTCACAAGCTGTATTCACCGATTGCTCACGAAATCACACTTATCTAAACATCAGCGTGTTGCATTCAAGTTCTCATATCTAACACAGACAGCAATATTAAAAATTTTAACTTACGTCGCTATGTTTCAAAGCAAACTTTACGAGAGCTGTTAAATTGTGTACAAAAGAGACACCAATATGAAATAATAAATTAAGTTCAATTGATAGATTTATTTTCTGGGATGCCACTTGCATGAGTTACCATAAGAGTAGGCTTAATAAATCCAGGACGGATTCCAATAAGGACCAGGACGGATTTCAAAAAGGAAGGCGAGAGGTGATGCTAGCGTTCGATTTCCGCACCAGCAACGCCTAACGTCATAAATTTTGGTGCAGTCTGTTCGCCGCTGGTGATGTGTTGAAATGTTCGGGAGAAGGCTGCATCGTATTGGAATGTACGGAAAATCTAAACGTGGAGTGCTATGGGTTTTCGTTTCCTGCGCGAAAACGGCCGAATTATACCCATAACACGTCAAAACCCGCTATTCCTCCAGTGACGTCGTCGGCGTCATGACTACGGCGGGAAATTCAAAAAGCGAACTTCGGCCTACTTTATTCAAATACAGTTGAAACTCGGCTTAACGAAGTGATGGCCACGCTCGAATTACTTCGTTAAACAGAGAAGTTCGTAAAACTGAGAAATAAGTTTTTCGGTCTTTCGAAATGTAAAATTTCAACGTAGCAACGCGCAAAAGCTACCGCGGCATCGTATTTGCCACTAACCTCACCATCTGTCGCATTAGTCATGAAATAACGAAAGCAACCCCCTCCGCCCATACTGAGGCGGTGTGGAGTCCACTGTTTGCACATGAGTGCGACGTGGAGCCTCGTCAGAATAAAGCTAGCGCCGTGACCATGGTGCCCAGATGTTTTAACGCGATAGCTTTAGAGCGCGCGCTTGAAGAGAAACCTGTCCACGTCAAAATAAGAAAGAAATCACCGTTTTCAGTTTAATCACTGATTTCGAGAAAAACTTCGTTACATCGAGTTCGGACAAGTTAGTTTGGTTTATTCGGGTCGATGACAACACTGAGCCCTACAGGTACCTGCCGGGGAACGGAAATTTCTTCTTTATATCGGGAAATTCGTAAAATCGGGTTTCGTAAGATCGAGTTTTTACTGTACTGTTTAATATGTTTTAACTCCAGAGAATGGTAATAGAGTAGCGAAAGACTATCTTACCAGACTTTTTTGATGTATTATTTGTTTTCAGTGTCTCTTTTTTTATTGGTATCTACAACAACAGCACCATGGTGTTTGTACTGACCTGACCCTGTTTCAGCGTTACGCTCACGTGCACAAAGGTGACTTACTTTTTACATTACACATGCGCGATAATTACTTTTTATGTTCGTGATGTTTTCATGAACTCTTCATGTGCAAGTTATGCAAAAAGAAGTCCTACATCAATATGATCGAAAGGTACTGCCTTTTCTCATCAATGCTTTCAGACACTTCACGACACCACATGCACAAATTAAAACCGAAATGTGCTCACATTTTGAACCATGGAGTGAAAAAATGAATTAATTGCGTTGCATAATCACTAACAGTGAATTTCAGCTTGCCATTCATCCAATGCGCGACCTCAAATGCATGCAGCCTTAACTTGACGCTCCCTAGATTAATACTAGAGGTGCTCGAATGAAGAAAAATTTCGCATTGAACCGAATGCGTGTATGCGAGAATGAAAAAAAATTATTTAAATATCTAATGGTATATAGAATACTTCTTTGCATAATAATGCAGAAAAGATATGATTAATTAAATTGCAAAGGAAAAAAACAACTCGCAGGCAACTCGCATGTGAGCGAAAAATAAAAGCTCGTGGCATTTTTTTTTTGGTTGCCATAAAACAAACACCTGAAGCATCAGATGCATCACCTGCATGGACATTTTTGTATCAAAAGGGGGATACAATAATTACTCATAATTACATTTGTACAGGCCCGTGACATGTTCTATATGAAAACAAATATGTACACAAAATTCGCGCAATCGAATTGATGTTCTTTAGATCCTTTAGTCGATTCCTTTACGAAACATGGAAGATTCGCACACCTCTAGCCATTCATACTTTTCAAAAGTAATTGCAATGGAGTATTTACGTTGACTTAAAGTCAGCCAAATGTGCAATCCGCCGGTGATGTAGCCCTCAACGCTCTTGCACTAAAAAAAGTGGCGAAAATCCCCAGTACCTAAAAAAAAAAGCTGCCAGCCATGATGCTCGAGCTTCGCTAATCTCTCTATAGTGTCAACGCTGATAGGCGTAATCAAGGAGTACAAAAATCCCTGAGCTATAAAACGGAGTCAGTGAAGGTTGCGTGCACTTGAGATCCAATGCAAAACTTAAGACACTGATCACATGATGAGCGAAAACACTGAGGAAAAAAGAGTTCACGCAGCCATCGTAAGTTGACCGCAGTCGTGCAGTCATTAAAGTGTGGACAGTGAAAGCAATGAAGAGCAAAACATGCAGGCGCTCAGCCCGCATGACTATAAGCGCTCGAAGCGTGAGCGACTCCAGACAGAGCAACCTGATGCTGTCCCTGCAATCCACATTCGTTATTGCAATAGAAATTCTTTTGTGAAAGTGCAAAAGAAATCTGCAACGCGATTTCGTCATCATTTTCTAGGTGACATCTTTTATTAATATCCAGCTCAATTATCACACACGAAGCAGGAACCATCAGCTCAAGTCGTTCTGCTTCCGTGTGGCATTGCTCCGGAATCTTCATTGCTTACACACAGGCAAGAAACGCAGATTCTGGCAGTCTCAAATATTTTAGAGCACTTATGAAACCCAACAACATTTGTTGCACAAGTGACATACAACTACGCCTCGCCTTTTTTTGCGTCTTCGTAATGGAAGCAGTTTCGGAAATTTCCGCGCTTGGGAACGTGGTGAAAGTTCGACGTTTCCTACGAATACCCATGCACTGAAAACTTTGCGCCACTTGGCGAGCAACGGTAACGAGATCGCCCGCCAGCCGTATTTTCAAGATATTCCTTAGGCCTGAGCTAATCACAAGAGCTGGTGCGAGAACAATTGTGATATTGCTCATATGATTAGTGAAGGAGGCCGGCCATTGACAAGCGAAGGAAACGCTTTGGCGAATTCAGCTGCGCGACAATTGTAACTGTGCGGACACCCGTGAGCCGCAATTTGCATATGCCAGTTGACAGCGCTCACGTATTGGCTTCACGTACTTCTTTCATCTGAACAACAGCAAACATGACATCCTATAGGTGCACCAGGACAGGTTCAGCTCATGCTTCGCCTTGATCTGAAACGACACATATTGCTGAACACATTCAGCAATCCCCTTTTTCTCACTATAGCTGCAATAAAGCGCTTACTGCGAAGATAGGCTACAGAGGAACAACGTGTGCAGTGTAGGCTACAGCCTTCTGCCCACAACAAATCCTTCGTCACTTGCGTAAGTCGCAACCGAGAATTGCCTGGCTTTTACCGCGCAATTAATCTGCAGTGAAAAGTAATTTAAACTTGCAAATAAATGTGCCTTGAATGTTGAATATGTTGCATTGTTTTGTTTAGTGCACACTAGGCCTGAAAGTGACGTTAGCGTCTAATTGAAACCGCTGTCCTACTTCAAGCTGATGCCCATCGCAACGCACAAAATAATGGTTGCTTTGACGCAAGTACCATGTTTTGTTTTGATACGAAATATAAAAATATGACTTTTCTGAGCCCCAGGGAGGCGCCACACGTTGAAACATCACATTGCCGACATCGTAATCTCAGAGAGACTTTTTCGAAACTCCTCGAGTTTTCGACTTCACTGGGGCCAGGTACGAGCGCAGGAGTAGCAGCTTATTTCTGGAGTCTACACGGTTGAACTAGAGAAGGAGAAAGTTGACAAATGAAATAGAACCCAGTCGTTCTTGCATATTCACCATTCACATCTGTCAAAGCACTTCGACGCACATATATTGAAGTGCGGAACGCCCACAACCGAAGAATACACACACACAGTGGTATCTGTAACTTTCGCATTTCCCAAGAAGATGTGCTCGGTCTAGTGCTTTGCTTGATTACAAGGAACGAACCTTTTGTTGCATTCACACGCTTCCAGCGCGTGTCGTTGCTTAGTTCGTGTTTATCGCCATTTCTTGCGTATATTTTTTACGGCACAACCGACCTAACCAAACTTGCGAATAATTTCCCCATGTGTCAATTGTGCCGGCCGAGACTGCTCCGCCTTTCGCACAGCTACTTGCTGGCAGTTCTCGTTACATTGATCTTGGAGAATTGAGTTGAAGTAGCGAATACACGGGGGTCAAGTAGTGAGGAAATGGCGCTAACGATAACAATGATAGAGAAAGCGCTCTGTCTGCGTTTCTTTTCGTGTTCCTGCGGTTAGTGCCCCTCCTGCGTAGGTTGCCTGCCACACGGGTTTTCTCTCTCGTCCGATAATTCCACTAGTAAATTCAGCACATTCAATTGGGGCTCACAGCTGATCTGCGAACGCTGAACTGCAGACACGGCCGCCAGAAGACTCCTTGCACAGCCCTTGTTCATAACCGGTTAAAGAGCCACGTGACCACGTAGCCACGCAGCGACACAAAGCTCAGGCACACGAATCACGTACAGAAAGCGAACAGAACTGTACAGGCACGAGGCACTTATGGCATCGATGACACGACGAGATAGATGGTCAGTTGTGGGACAGCTAGTTTCCACTGATTGCTGCCGCCTTCGAGTCCCACAGCACACACGCAAGTACGCACTCACACACTCACATATCCACGCGCCGCAAACACGCACACACTCTGGACGTCGGCGTATCACCCGGAGAGGCAAGGCGGTCAGGCCGCAGGCGTCCCGGCAGGCGCTGCGCTGGCTGCCCCCTAAACGTGCGGTCAGCGAGCGTCCCGTTCCGTGACGACGTATGCCTTGTTCTCGACGCCGTTTACGGTGTAGCAGGCGTCGGCCTGGGAGAACTTCTTGAGCTCCACCTTGACGGCCGGCTGCGCCTGTCCTGTCGCCGCCTTCCACTGCTCCTTGAGGGACGCGTCGGACGGGCCCCAGTGCTTGGACGGTCGGCAGGCGTGGCGCATTTTCTGCGCCGCCAAACAGGGGAGGGGTGAACGAAAAACGCGTTTACTTGCTTTTTGGAGGAGAGAGGGGAGAGGGGTAGCGAGGAATCGAGAGATTACAAATTTAAAGCAGTACTGTCCTAAGAGCCTTGACTATCGTTATTATTTTTCGTTGAGCGATGGTCCCGCGGTGCTCGAAATCCCTAGCTAAACATATTGACATGCACCGTGTAGATTTGGGCTGGTTGGTACATCTTGTCAAACGGCAGGCTTTCTTTTTCCTTTTTCGTATTTTTTTTTCTTGAACAGCGCGACACACGACAAAAGAAGCGAACACATGACGGAGCGATGGCCCACCTGGCCCCCCAGGCGCAGGACGGCGCTGTATACACTGGGCCTCTCGATCCCGTGTCGCGTTGTTCAAAAAATATGCTCTTCCAAATGACGGCAAGCCTACGCGCACCGCGGTAGAAACCACAGCCCCGACTTCGGAAAAAAAAAAATGACGCGTAGGAGACCGGCACGTGGTTGCGATGCTACGGGGCCTCGTGAACACCCTTTCGGATAGTCTTCAGCAAGCTGCACACACTGCCGGCTCGAAGTGCACGGCATGTGTTGGGTGCTCGTAATCCAGTGCTTGCAAGTCCCGAGTAAGGCCCATGGCTCACCCGCAGCCTCCTGTTCGCATAACGACCACTGTCCCTGGATCGTGCCACATGACCTCAACGACCATCACCAGCTATGAGACTTTGGTGTCACGGCGCATCACCACACAGGGTGCAGTGCGCACGCGCAGAGTGTTCACTCTCGCCCTCTTTTCCTCTTTCTATTCCCCCTTTCCCTTTCGCCCAACATAATGCAGCAAACCGGACGATGGTCTGGTTGGCCTCCCTGCCTTTCCTTTCTTCGCTACCTCTCTCTCTCTCTCTCTCTCAGAGCACCCTAATAATTCAATATAACGTCTTTACCCGCCGCGGTGGCTTAGCGGCTATGGCGTGGCGCTGCTAAGCACGTGTTTATGAGTTCGATTCCCTACCTCGGCGGGATTTCAAATGGACCGGAATGCGAGAACGCTCGTGTACTTACGTTTATATGAACGGTAAAGAACTTCAGGTGATCAAAATTGTTACAAAGAGCCCCCCGCCACCAGACACACATCCCTATGGCGTGCATCATAATGAGGGATATAATTTTTCAATACATTCGCGATGATCTGGGTTCTTTTTCTTTTTCTATTTGTCTCTAAGCTGTTCGCACGTTTCGAATATGATTCGCTAGAGTAAGCGCATGACAAGTTTTTCGTTGCTGTCTGCATTCGTTTGCGTAGCGTTGCTATGGCAACCATCAGCGACCGCCGACTTTTTTAGTTTTCCAACGCCACCTTCCTTCAGAGTTCTTTTTTTTTTGCTTTCTCTTTTTAGTAATTTGTGTAGGTAATTACCCCGACTCGTGCGACAGAGGTTTCTTCGAGACTTTCATCGTTACAGATATTACGAATGACGTGTTTTCTTGAAGTTTTGTTTGGTACTGTGTCTACATGAACATATGCATTGTTTAAGCTTGAAATACATGCACGCCTTCCTAACCCGAAACTTTTGTTTTTGCCTCTGTAGCCATAGAGTCTAATACTACAAATTCTTGACGGAAAGCTGACACTTGAGTCTGCCCGCGTTGCTAGCATGGCGGTCCTGGACTGTTACATAAGCTTGCCTAAGCTTCATTCTTCCGGCTTCAAATGACTGCGATGACCATATGAGCAAGTTAGAACAACTGACCATACTAACTTTGCCGAAGCTAGTTCTTTTTTTTTTATCGCGGCAGATTTTTATGGCATCAGCTGCTCTCATTTACCCTGAAATTTCTACCATGGTTCGACGGTTGAGAACGCTGCAAACAAAAATAGGCGTTTACAATGATTGTGCGTTGTGACACAGTGGGAATGGGAAGGCCCAGTAAGGTAAATGTTGGCCTGGAGCAGTGTACCCTCAGACAATCTGTACTGTTGTTTAAATAATTTAATAAAAAAGAATCACCTAGATAGAGACGCACGCCTGGGCAATGCTGTCGTGATATATACAGGTGCCGGAAGTTGCGCAATGAATTAAATTATGCGTGTGCGGAAAGTACCTAAGCACTGTGCGTAAACACTGTCATATTAAGCTCGCTAAAGAATGGGACAAAAGAAAAACCATACGAAAGACGGAGCCCGCTACTTCGACAACTAATATCTTCCATATCACAGAGACATGCACGTACTTCCGCAACGTTTATGGTAGATGAACTACTGGAGACCCAGATTTTCCTCTAGTTATAATAATTTAAAGGTTTATCGCTCAGAGATGGCCTTCAAGATCGAGAGGCTCGCGCGAGGACCGCGACCGATCTTGGAAGCCGTGTTATTGTTTGGGTCATAGGCAGAGGAGTGAATGTTGTGTCCCCATGCAGAAGATAGAGGTAGCTGACATTGAGTGTACCTGCATCAGCGTGTTCCCAGGCGCCCTGTGGACGGCGACGATGGCCCAGAAAGGTATTTGCAACATGACGAACAACGTGATAGCCCAGCCGATGCCGATTGCCCAGGGCGGGTACTCGTAGTTGCCGTACTTTACGGGTTCATTCTGATCCAACATCGAGAAGATGAAGATGACCTGTGAGATCAAGAAGCAAAGTTCAGTTCGATCCTTCTTACTTCTTTATTTTTCTTACCCTGACGAAGACAAACCGCGATTACCGAACATAATACAAGTATGCTTGTCGAAACAGGAACACCGGGCCTATTTACCCGCTGCTAATCAATGCAACTGTCCTTCCTCCTGCGATCCGCCTTGTGCTGTTTGCAGTTCCACAAGTCGAAGCTTCATGTACGAAGCCACCGCTGACTGTCGCTAGTTTACTAGGCGTTAAGCGCTACAAACGCTGAGACTCGACTATAGTAAAGCGTCCCCCAATCTAACATTCGTAAGCTACGAACGATAATGCCGTGCCCACCACTTTGGCAAGGAGCTTACTCTCGACAATTTCGCTGCGCGTTCGGTCAGTCACCGAAGCACAGCCAACGAGCATATATTCGCGTAAGAGATTCAAGACTACCTCCTTCACCTTGACGCGCTAACAGATTCTGCCAGTGGGGTAAGATTACAAGGGACAGTCGGCAGTTGAACCTTCTAGTGTTAAATACCAGTAGTCATCGCGCAATTAGCGACTGCGTCTTACCAGGAGCACAAGTGGAGAAGTGACAGTCCACGTCACCTTCCAGTACCATCCCAGACGCCTGTTCAGCATAAAGTAGACGTCATCCGAGAACCTGGAATATCCTGCGAAACAACAGCATGCCGAGTGTGTAAACTTCAAAGGAATCGCAGACTCAGCTAGAAGCGGAAGTATTTTGCGCGTACAAATTGTCTAAATGTTGAATGTCCGCTGCAGCGCGAAGAATTGAGTCGTTTGCCAGACACTGCGTACAACATTCAATACCGCTCACAACTTCCGTACGGTATAACAAAATGACAGTGCCGTTATACTGCCCGTCTTATTGCGCCTTATTACCATGCCTAATATATCCTGTCGTTGTCAGAGTAGCTAGCTGGAGTTCGGCTTAGGCAAACTATTGCCGAGGAAAATACGACGCGTTACAGATCACACGTCTCGATTAAAATTAAAGCTTGACTGCGCTACACCTGACAGCGCAGTCCAGTGAGTCAGCAGAAATTAATGTTCCGGAAACGGATGAAAAACAGAAGTATATATCTGTAGGATTGCTAAGAATAATTTTTTATTGGACATAAGTCCCTACTGTTGTCAGAGAGACAGGGGTCACGATAAATGTGTTTCCTAACAGCTGTACTCCAATAAACTTTTGTGTTCCCTGGCATGGATAAAAAAGAGTTACCTTAGAGCGAAGCCTTGAACGCCCCGCAAGCACTGCCAAATTCGATTAATAGCTCATGCCAGCGTATTCACAGAAACAATTCAGACAAAAAACCCTTAGAAACATTGTCAAAGCAGTCCTTCGGTTATTGCGGCACTTGTCCGTGCATCCAAGGTGCATCGCAACTTTATTCATTTCACTACTGGTTTTGGGGATTTAACAGAGCCTCTTTAGAGGAATAAAGACTGTTTTTCTATGGTTCCCGCAACGTTTGATTTTCTTCTCATTAAAGTGCGTCGATTGCGAAAAAAACGCCCACTGTGGCATGCTCTGCGAGCGTTAATGAACTCTTCTTTAACAGCCCAAGACTACAGCACTGTGAATCGCGGCCTTACGTGCAGGTGTCCAGAACTACGTATAGAAAATGGCCCAGGCGTAACTTACCATATATGTAAATGAGTGAGATGACTTCAACAAGACCGATGAAAGTTAGCGTCGTGCTGCCTCCAAACCTGTCCACGATCTCGAATATATACTGGCCGCCCTGCAAAAAAATTAAAGGATGTAATGGCATAGCCTAGCGCATTTGAGAGCGTGAAGATGACAGTTGATCTCTTTAAGATTAGGGTTGACGTCCCGATAAATGTGTGCCAACGTCGCTTCAAAGTCGCGACAAAACAGTGTCGTTTCTGCTAAAAGAATACGGAGGCATGGACGCGTCAAAATGCAGGAAAATGAATCTAGAGCTCGTCAATTCTCTTATGCATTTCATGCCACACCGTATATTTATGAAAATGTCGCATTTCTTGCACATCGGAATTCAAAGCATATTAAGCAGTACACAGTCTCTGATGAAAGACAAGTTAATGATGTGGGTTTGCGGACATTGTCACTGACGGAAGTGTTCAGCATGCATAGAATGAAGAAACGACTCGCTCACCCTAGTAACCATCGGGAGGCCAAGTAGGAAGCAAACGATGCCCATGACGATGGTGAATGCCCACTTGCGCTTTCGCAGGTACGGCGCCTGGTCGCAAACGCTGGTCACGAATGTCTCCAGGATGGCAAACTGTGCACGCAAAGTCCAAGCCATCGTGTCTGATCTAACAAAACACTTAAGGTCGGCCCGAATTAAACGAGCACTCAGGTAAGGTTGAAAACAAGCGCATATTGACGTTTCGACACCGCTACGTGTTCCCCGTTTACAAGTTTGTTTTCTTTCAACCGTAGGCGAGGGGCTGTTTTATTTCGGAAATGTATGACCCTCGCCAGATGAGTTTTCGTCTAACTCTGGACAACAGCAAGTTGAAAGTCACCGATGCCGCACAGGAAATGCAACAAGCAACATTAACCAACTCTTCATCTAGAGGGCTAACGAACAAAAAAGAGGTAGCGGTTACTCAGGTGGCGAGATAGAGACAAGACTGAGCACAATGTTGGTACATCTATTCTTGTATCATACCTCCTGACGTCTGTATTTAGTGATAAATAACTGAGCCGTGCGACTGATCTATCGTGGTTAGGTAATTTTTCAGTGTGAAATGTTCCCGCTTACCTCCGAGTCGAGACCGAGTATGAATAGCATGAGGAAGAACAGAACGGACCACAGTTGTGGAACCGGTAACCGCGTCAGTGCCTCTGGATACGCAACGAACGCCAGGCCTGGACCTGTGAAAAGTGTGCGATGACACATCACGATTCAGAGCCAGAGCTCTGAGGTGAGAATTGTTGTGCACTCGATACTACAAGTAATAATTATTTCATTATTGCCTGTACTTTCTTTGCAATATGATTCGCTGTCACACGTAGGCGCGCACCGCTTGTGGGTGGGGCAGGAAGATCGGCGACTTTCGACTGGGACGACACAAATTGATTCTCCGGTAAATTAGAATAAAAACTTACATTAAATGCGCACAGAACGTTCGAGCAGTGGCTAAGGTTTTCGTATAGTAAATCAAAATAAAGGCCCGCATGAAGTACATGCTGATGCTAATACAGTAATCAAAATAAAACCGTACGTAAGGTCCATACAAGGTATACTAAAATGCACTAAGGATTTAGCAAAGAAAATTGAATAAAGGCAATGTCGGATACCTATGGAGTCCTAAAGAAGTCATGTGGAATATGCAGAAAACTGAAAGGTCGGACATGGCTGTTCTCAATTGTTATAGTTCTTATACAGTCGTAGTTTCCACAGGGTATCCTGTACGTGATATTCGAGACCACTCCGGTAACGCTCGCAATGAATTCAATAACTTTGGCAACGATTGTGCATTGAAACCTTGCAGACTGTCTGCTGCAAATTGTATGACAAAGACGTACCTCCCTGCGCGACATCCTTCACATCGACGTTTCCCAGGTCGTGGGCCATCGCTCCAAGGACGGAGAAAATGACCATTCCCGATATGATGCTGGTGAACGTGTCGAGCACGCTGACTATCATGGCATCCCTGTGAGGCATCGACAGAGACATTAGAGCTAATCAATAGTGCAGTGAAATGGACTTGAAATACCCATCAGTAATTTAGCTCGAGTGCAGCAAGCAAAGTCTGGGTCTATAGCGAATATAGTAACAGTCAGTTCCGCATTATGAGCAAGGCACCAGAGTCTGATGTCCTGAAATAAATGTTTAGATGTTCCTGCAATACAAGCAAATAGCCAAGCTTTTCAATAGCCCCTCTTAAAGGCAATGGCCTTAAGCGGCTTGTTGCAATAGCTCATACCCAGAAAAATGCGGCGTCTAGTTCAGTGACGCAAAAAATACCATCAGGAATGGATGGCAAGCAAGAAAATATGCAATGGCTGAATATAAATGAAGAAAAGAAAGAACGAAGGAAAGAAAGAACGAACAAAGAAAGAAAGAACAAAAATGAGAAAGAGAAAGAAATAAAGGAAGTAAGAAAAAAGAAAGCGAAATAAAAGGTAAATAGATAGATAGATAGATAGATAGATAGATAGATAGATAGATAGATAGATAGATAGATAGATAGATAGATAGATAGATAGATAGATAGATAGATAGATAGATAGATAGATAGATAGATAGATAGATAGATAGATAGATAGATAGATAGATAGATAGATAGATAGAAAAACAGAATGAGAGAGAGCGACCTACAGCGCCATTTGTTCACTTCAAACTGCGGCTCATTATTTCTTGCAAGAAGTCTGACCTCTCCGATTGTCTAACTTAATGCACTACCAC
The DNA here is from genome assembly GCF_023375885.2 of Dermacentor andersoni. NCBI lineage: Eukaryota > Metazoa > Arthropoda > Arachnida > Ixodida > Ixodidae > Dermacentor > Dermacentor andersoni. Next base: position 93,804,887 of record NC_092822.1, on the reverse strand, counting down.
GTGTGCGGCAGGCTTTAGCCTTCACGTGTTTACAGGAGTGTAACATGCTGCTAAATTTTCTTTTCCTAATGCGTGTCCATTAGCAGTGTCTCAATGTAGAAATAAATGCCTATGCAAGTGTGAAGTGTGGGAAGCCGGTCACGTGGCAGAGCTAGATAGTGGAGCTTAAGAGAGCGCGTGCATGGGCATATATATATATATAATATAGACGCAGTCCATGTGCCGAGTGATCTCCTGAACAATGCCTTGCAATGTGGTGAACGCAGTTTAAATCATCACTCCGGGATCTCAAAGAGGTGTGACGGAATGCTTACGCGTTTCTCTAGCATTTACCGCTCAATCGCTACTGAATTGTCTCACTCTTCAGAATTTAGGCGTCTGTCGACTTATTGAGAAATAATGCCGGCACTTCTGTGGCACCGGCCATGAAAAACTACTACCCGGGGATAGCAACGCTGTGAAAAGCTCACCAGCGCGGTTCGTTCGTCAAGTGTCTGACAAAATGGCGGTGTGTGAGCAGGTGCGAACAGGTAGCGAGCGCTGGATGACGCACCTGAATACGTTGTTTGAGAACTTGTTGTAGCTGCTGTACATGATGAGACCACCCATGGACAGGCTGAGCGAGAAGAACATCTGTCCCGCTGCGGCCTGCCACACCTTAATGTCCAGCAGCCGTTCGAAGGAGGGAGTGATGAAGTAGAGCACGCCGTTGATGGCGCCCGGTTGGCAGAGGCCGGTTATCATGAGCGTGATGAGGATCACGTAGGGAAAGGTGGCCGCGAAGTAGACCACCTTGCCCGAGGTCTTGATGCCCTTCACGAGGCAGGCGACCACGATGATCCAGCTGAGCAGCAGGCACAACGCCAGGTCCCACTTGATTCCGCCCAGGTCTTCGAGGCCGTCGCTGATCTCCAGCACGTAACGCCTGTGGAATGTGCAGAACGTGGGGCAAGGCGAAAGGAAAAAAACGAACCTTTTAACTGACTTATTCGACGGCTGATTGAAAAAAAAAACGCGAATTTCGGTACATGTTGATTCGTTGATTGATGGGTTCGTGTGTTATAACTCGGTGTACAAGTTGGACAGTCCATCTCTTCGTCTAATTAGCACATTTCGATGCTGAGCTACAATCAGGAATCACTATATCTATTGGTATCAGCAAAACGAGAACAAGGTAAAAGCGGGAGCCAACGTTTAGACAAGTGTGCCTATCTTTTCCAAGGAGACATATGCTTTCCTCGGCACTGGACATATAGGTAGGGTTCTTCTAAAGGGGACAGGGGAACGCGGGTGGCCAAGGCAACGGCCGAAGGTGTGTTAGCGGCGAGAGTGTAGAATTGAAAAGACAGCTGTGCTATTCAACATCGCTGGAGGAATGTTTGATTAGCACACCTTTCTTTTTAATTTTATTAGTCGCCGCTAATACACCCTCAGTCGTTGCCACGCCCATCCGCCTTACCCCCTCTCCCCTTTAGAAGAACCCTGCCTATATGTACTGTGCCGAGGAAAGCATATGACACCTTGAAAAAGACCAGTCCACTTGTCGAAACATTGGCTCCCAGTTTTACCTTCTCCTCGTTTTGCTCATTGCCTTGAACTTCTATCTCCCGCCTTCCCTATGTTTTCCCTACATCTATTGCTGATGGACACAGCTCGGTGAAAGTAACCGCCCAGAAATACCCTTCGTGCAAGAAATCTCAGTTTTGCTCTTGGGAATTGTTTTGTGTTACGTAAGTCGGTCATGCCAACTTTGAAGGCTTTAATGGAACAGCAAAGGCTAGATCAAGATGGTTCCCGCAAATCCTGCATGTTCACGTGCACGGTTACGAGCTCATTTATTTGTGCGTGCTTGACACCTCACTGTGCCGCTATGCCGCCTATTGGCTCAATTGTTCACTCGCAGCCCTCTCATTCCTCTACCCTAATTCTGCCACGCAGAATTTCGTTATGCGATAATATTTTCGTTGCAAATGCGGTGGTATGGTAATGTACTTACTCCCAGTAGACCTGGCTGGAAGGCTTTGTCACGTTCAGGTTAACATCCGAAGTCTGCAAAAAAAGTTGGATCATATTGAAAAGGTCTTTTAAATGAACGAACAGATGCTGATTTCTTTTTACCCTACCGTTCACGCCAAATCCGCCTACAGTTAACGTTAGTTCGTTTACCGTTCTGCTTGAGAATAATTGAGACACTTGGTCAATGTCTCTTCTCCGCAGACGTGCAATTATCCGTATGCGGGCCTCTGCACCCTAGGTTTTGTAATGCTTTCGTGACTGTTGGGCGGGTACAGTGTAGGTATTATTTCCCACAGTTTCTAAAGACAATGAAGGACCCGTTACGTTCCTCCAGTTTCTCAACGCTTTCTTGGTTCACATATATCTATTCAGATAAGAACTTCCGAACTAAAGCTTCCACAAAACCTCTTAACTTTAGCAAGAAATGAGCACAGCGCGGAAGAACACGATTCGACAGAAGGAAACGCTAACACGGCGTTTTTCTCCAGCCTTTGACCTCCGCTGTGCGTTTCGAACTTCCCGAGGCCTCCGCAGTTGTACTCCTTATCTTGCCTTTCGACCAACGACTTAATGATGATCGTTGCGAGAAAAGTACTATACCTACGGCGACGCCGCGTACGTGTCTCGGCGGACCCCAATAACAGGTCTCGCGGTAAGCGCACGCACGACTAGTCGGTATTCTTAGGTCAAATAAGGAAACAGCGGCGGCCCGGTGGAGACAACGCATAGCAGACGAGGTTCTCACGTTCTGCGACCTCACGAAGCAGGGAGTGTCGTTGGCCCACCGCGGGTCGCAGCGAGCCCACGGCACCTGCGACTGGAACGTGGAGGCAGTGTAGTAGATGGTGTAGGCCATGATGACGTTGTAGTACACCGCCACCACCATGGAGACGCACACCATGGCGAAGCCGACACCTGCGCACAGGGGAGGTACGGAGCAACGTACATACCCTCTTTACCTGCAGTATGAATTGCCTTAATTTATTTCTAGGGTTTGACGAGCCAAAAGAAGCAAGAAGACACGATCTGATAACGGCGCAAGCCGTAGTGGGGGATTGCGTATTCCATAAAACGCGTTGTGTTTGGTGCCTGAATAATTACTAGAATCGTGGCACCGCTGAAGACGAGTGGCACCTGACGGTGTTCCTTCTCTCGCCTTCTGAGCGACAATTATCGCGGTTAAATGATTAAGGAATAATTTTGGCCACCTGAGGTTCTTCGACTCGCACCCAATTTGCAGTACACGGTGGTTCCTGCATTCTGCCTTCACCGGAATGCGGCGGTCGTCGCAAGGATCGGACCCCCCCGGTAACGCTCATCTATCTTTCTCTAAACGCTTGCGCTGTTTTGTTTTGCTGGTTCTTGCTTGCTATTTTCTTTTTCTTTTTGTTTTCCTTTACTCGCGGCCATTGCTTAGTGGTTAGGGTGTTCTGCCGTCGATCGCGAATCCGACTCCCTGCCTCAGTGGCCGCGTTTCCACGGCGGCGGAATGCAGGAAAGACTCTGTACCGGTACCCCCCCCTGCAGGCCGCGTCTCCTTGCCTATGCGTTGCTCTAGACCTTTAAGGCGCACAATTCAACACTGTCAGCGATTCCAAATTATGCTGAATAAGCTCTCGTAATGGCCTGTGTTAACGGCAATCGACACAGAACAGAATGCACCACGGCGGTGCAGTTCGTATGGAGGTCCGAGTTGCAGCAAGAGTTTGTGCGACTGAAATACCGCGACTGATATGCGCAGTATTTCATTGGGCTAACCAGTGGAATCATATCCACGGAGGCGAAGATAACATCCACCCCTTATCGTGGGACTGTCGTCTATTCGATACGCAAATAAATAAATATCTAAAGTGATACGGTGAGCAGGCGATTGTGCACTGAGCGTGCAGACGCTACGGGAACACTGTCCTAAAGCCGATCCTCGGCCCAGAAAGCAGTGAATGCACATTCGTTTCTTTTTTTTTTTTTAACGACTGGCATGCGTGAGCGCCTTAGGCTACGTGGTACTGCTCGCGCACGTGTGCACGTTCATCGCCTTCCTCTCCCTCTTCTTTCTTCCCCTGGTTGCCTCCCCCTGCAAAAGGTAGCCGACCACACGCTTTCCTGGTTAACATTCCTACCTTCTCTTTCTTTTCTCTCTAAACCCCACAATTCTATCTTTGAAGTTTGCTCCAAATTGGTTACGTATAATGCATACCTACTGACAAGTTGGTAGGAATCCCTTTCACAACTACTCCCAACTTTCACAACTACTCCCAAGGCAAGAATAAATTCTAACTCAATCCAAGATTTCTTATTGAGCACTGTCATACCGGCAACTTTCTCGTTGTGACCCCATAAGGCCCTCTGCTATTTTTTTTTTTTTGCCACAGTTGTCCCCCGCAAATGTCGCACGGCACCACGCGGGCGTCCGTGACGTACCTTTGCAGATGGGCGCGCAGGCCCAGATTGTGAGCGGACTCCGACCGGAGAACTGTCCGAAGGCGAGTTCCAGGAAATACATGGGCTTGCCGGCCAACGCAAGCATGATGAGGTACGGGATGAGGAAGGCGCCTGCGAACAGAACGGCACAGCATGGAAAACACGCCGACAAGTCGTCAAAACATCATCATCATCATCATGATCATCATCATCATCATCATCATCCTGGCTACGCCCACTGCAGGGCAAAGGCCTCTCCCATACTTCTCCAACTACCCCGGTCATGTGCTAATTGTGGCCGTGTTGTCCCTGCAAATTTCTTAATCTCATCCGTCCACCTAACTTTCTGCCACCCCTTGCTACGCTTCCCTTCCCTTGGAATCAAGTCCGTAACCCTTAATGACCATCGGTTATCTTCCTTCCTCATTACATGCCCTGCCAATGCCCAGTTCTTTTTCTTGATTTCAACTAAGATGTCATTAACTCGCGTTTGTTCCCTCACCCAATCTGCTCTTTTCTTATCCCTTAACGTTACACCAGTCATTCTTCTTTCCATAGCTTGTTGCGTCGTCCTATATTTAGGTAGAACCCTTTTCGTAAGCCTCCAGGTATCTGCCCCGTAGGTGCAACACAACAAACGATGCAACACAAATGTCAAAAACACTGAAACTTTCCCGTAGCTGAGTAATTGCAACGATGCTGATTTTCATAGATCACATCCGCAGTGTGCCGCGTAAACTTAAGTAGCCTGGTATTGGTGGATTGTCGCAACAGGCGGCTTTAGGTTCGCGATCGAGGCAGTCAATTGGTGTGCCTGAGAATTTATTGTAACGTCACTGGGGTACGTCGCTGCATGTCCTGCAAACCAGCGTTTCTTAGAAATGCAAGTAGAAGACACGAAGTTTCCACGCGGGCTATAAGGGACCCTAACGTAAACGCAAAGTGTTGCAGGTGCGGCTACGGCACATCTTTCTTATCTGGACTCTCAAGAGCATCCATGCTTGTGCTCACCGCTTGCACGTGGACGCGGGTGACGGAAAAACCTGCGAGTCCTATTCATTTACTTATTTAACCAATAATGCCAATCAAAAGGATCATAAGAATACAACATACACACTAATCCAGAAAAATAATGAAAATAAAACGAAAGGCGTCACTTTAAGCTTTGCGCAGCCAGGTTTAAAGATAATGAAATGCAATTTAAGTCAAGTGCGGGTCAAATTCAACTTCACTACTTTTACAGTTGGAGCCCGACCTGAAGCAATTTGATGTCGTTTACCGTTGCGTATGAGGGTGCTTCAATAACGTACCATTTTGTTATGATTAGTCGGCGACGGATAACCACCGCTTGTCGTTTGTGCTTGTGCAAACGTTTTTATTATTCACTTATTTTTTCTTGCTTTTAACTTCTGCACCGTACAAATCGTGAAATGCCATCTATTGCCATAATGACTCTAAAATAATAATAATAATAATAATAATAATAATAATAATAATAATAATAATAATAATAATAATAGTCCGCATCTTATCATGATCACAATTGCGCCATTCACTCTGCCCGTGAATGTGTCTTCGCCGCACGACGTGTGCATTGCAGTGAATTTTGTCCACTAGGGGACATAGACGTAGTACTGCGATTTATACACGATACTGCGTAATGCTGCGTGTCTCGACGACGGCATCAGTGCATCGTTAATGCGTCTTAAGCTGTATCCGGCAATGCACTTATGTCACAACAACTTTATGCTTCGTTGCCAGCATGAACTTATTAAGTGAGTTTAAACTAACGGGTGACAGCTTGCGTTTCCTTCGAAGAAAGCTATCTTATAAATAATGTCATGTGTATGTCATTTGATGTTCATTTCGTGCTTTCAGGTCTTTGAGAATTCTATTACCTTCACATTCAGTGGAATATAATGCACCAATTATCGCGCGTTTTCAGCTTCTTTGCTGCCTTTGTCGCCTAAAGTTGGGGGGGGGGGAGGGGGGGGGGGTTAGCCAAGCTGCCAAAACGAAGCTCTTTTTCCCCCACCGTTATCCTCACCACTAGGGTGTGTTTCGGTATTCACTGTTATGGCAAAATATACCGAACCAAATAAAAACGACCATAAAATACTTGGTGCAGCTACTTTCGAAAGGCGAATTTTCAATTAGCAAAACGTATTCTCGGGCGAGCGTGACGATATAGTGAAAAGCGTAGCGCTGAAAGACCAGGGCACACAGAACATCTCAGACGCTGGCAATGTCCTCTGTGATCCACGTTACGTGCTACTATTTTGCCTGCACGATGCCACTCCCGCGCGTCATCGCCCCCTGATGAAGTAGAAACAAGAGCCAGACACGGCAATATCGAAGCGAAACGGCGTGACTGGCGCAGCATGAGCAATTAAGAGACCTCGATGTTTTTTTGCTTTTTTTTTGCATCCGTCTGTGATGGAATGCGCAGCCATAGTGCACGTTAACAGCTCAGTATTCCAATTTTGATTGTGCATGCGGCTGTCGTGGCGTACGTGAACGCCATGTTGCGCGAGTGTACACCTTGTTGTGCTTCCTTTCACACAGGCCTACGTAAATGTTACCAGAACGTAATTAGGAGTATCGAGCCTAACATGCACCAACTCCCCGCATTAATCTGTTTGGAATCAAATTGATTTCTAGGGTCGGAGACTTGACGTTAAATTCCATTCCGTTTTGCGAGCTTACATCGAGGCATCTTGCCCTGCGGTTGCGTTTGCACACACGTTCGCAACCACCATAAAAGAGCTTAGACGATTAAACGCAAACAGACAAACTGTAAACAACAAAACGAATGAATGAATGAATGCTCCTGATTACAGTGCCAGATCTAAAGCACGACCTGAGCCGATCCACCTGTTCTCACCATCATCACCAACATCACCACCATGATAATCATGGTATTGATGATAATGAGCACCATCATTGTCTGTTATGTTCACTGCAGGAGAAACTCCTCCCTTGCAACCCCCAATCGCCCTTGTGCTGAATTAGCGGATTGCACCCTATGTGTGCAAGTTTTCTAAATTCACCATTATCATCGTAATCGTGAGCGGCAGAATTAAAGGACTGCATAAACACCAAATTGAGAGGCTGAACTGAATATATTGTAAGCTTTGCATGCTTACAAGGAACACTTTAACGAAGTAAGACTGACGGCAGACGGCTAAAAGGTAATCTATTTCAGTTATAAAATCTAGGAATGAAACGTGGCTCCTTCACCGGATTCGTCGCAATAGTCATCACGAATAACTTGAAGGACGCTTAAGCTACGTCCTTTAGAGTGGAGTGCGATAGGATTCAGAGATCCCTGACTACTTTTCACGCGTCCCGGTAATCGCAGCTTATGTAACCGTAATGTTTACCGAGAAACGCTGGCGGTGAATGCTATGCACGCTTTCCGGTAGAAACGCGGCATTTTGCGTGAGCCGCGATGCGGCGGAGGCCAGCGCCATCTGGAGGTGTTGCAACGAACCGGGCTCACCGGTTCGCGGCCGATATTTGCATGCCAGCGCGCGCGAATATCGACCGCCGTGACCGGTTTATGAATAGTAGGAACGCTGGAAAAGCGGTCTGTGTTGGAGTTTTCGCGCAACAGAATTGTGTTTTCTCACATATTCAAATTACAATCCGACGCCATCATGTCTGTAGGTTGTGTGTAAGTCGCACTTTACAGTTTTTCTGACGTATTTTGCTTTGAGAAATTCAATTAGCTCAGTAACTTCTCTGCGCTGCACGGAGGGCCTACATGGTTGGGTGTGCGTGGATATTCTGCGACATGGGTCTTGTAACGCTATCACATTAGAATGTCATTGCTGAAAGCAAAGAGCGTCTTGTTAAAGACGCTGGAGACGATGCGTTTTCAGAGGGGCTGCACGTGCAAAGTCCGTCGCCCCGCGGCCGGGAGACGCAAGCAAGCAAGTGCGCGCATTCCTCATGGCTCCAGAGTCGACGGACGTGGACGCACGTGTTGAATTGAGCCCACGACGCACGAGTTTGCTGCCGCCAACGCTTTGGTGGTTCACGTGACCTGCGTAACGTCGGGCACTGAACATTTACGTAATTCAAAAAATGTTATTCACCCCCACGGGCGCTGAATATTGAAACGAGAAACTGTGTAGTAGAAATTGCGCAATGTTTCATTGCTGAGGACACGATCGTGCATATGCAGGCCGTTACCGTGGCCTTCTAGGCGCGGTTTATTACCCAAGAGTAAGAAGCCGTCGCCCGAGAGTTTGGTGTCATCACCAAGGAGTGCAGACACCAAATTCTCGGGTTACGATTTCCTGGCCTGTTGCAGGGGAAAGTTATTCCATCATCGCTAGCACTGCGTCAATCGACCCCGCCTTCTATACCGATAACCTAACATTTTGGTCTCCATTCCATTAGTTTAGCTGCTCCACTCGTGATGCAGGACAACAGTACTATTCTCGTCTCAATCTCAACGGACTTATCGTCTACTCGCGTTCCATGTCGAATGCGCACTGCTCGCATTATGCGTCATATGGCTGCTACTGTTCTAGATCCCATCTTTTCGCTGTGCTCAGTTAAGCCTGAGCCGCTACTGTCTAAACGGCGCCCCGTCGAATTCTTCTCTTCTTCCATTCCATACGCCTACTCTCTCCATCGCCGACGAAGGTAAAACACTGAGGTCTCGTCATTGCTTGCGCTATGCCATTCGCCCCGGTTTGTTCCGATGTTGGAGGGTCTGGTAAAAGTAGAGCACCTTCTATGTCACGGCGCATCCTTTGGCGCTCGACCTTTTATGCTGAGCTAGTCTTAGCCGCTTGGATAGCAGACCGTTCTCGGAGGAAACGATCCCCAGTACTACGCTTACGCACTCTTGCACGCGCAAGGCCATGAAAGCCCCTACGACTCTTCTTGAAGGCGACTGGACTGTGCGATCGCTTGTGACTGTCAGGGAACACTTCTCTGCGCGTGTTGTGACCTTAACAAATTTTTTGTTATCCTTATTAGCTATCATTTGTATAATTTCTCTCTCCCTTTGCCGCTTCTTCAAATGTAAGGCAGGCAATCGGGCGCGCCATTGCTTAGCCTGCCAACCTTCTTTCATTCTTCGCCTCTCTCTCTTTCTCTCTCTCTTTATTTGCTACGAATAAAGTTTCTTTCGAAATCTTTCTTTTCTTTTAGGCTACTGTTCTCGTTCCCCCCCCATAATAGCTGTGCAGAAGTCGAATGCAGCGATGTCGCGGTTAATTCAGGGCCACTTTCGCACGCAAAATTCGTGCCTGAATTGGTTCGCGCCCGTCAACCCACCTAATCGCACCGCCCTTACGGCCATGGCTCGGGCAAGTCGCAGGAATTTAGCGCGGATCCTCTAGCTTCGAGAATTCGGCCCCTCCCGAGGTTCTCGAGCGTGCGCTGCGCTGCACCGATTTGAATCGGCATTTCCGGGCGTCGCTCGAATGCGAATGCAAAACGCGTTCGGCGGTGAGAAGAAAGTCAACGCGAGAGAGACAGAGAGAAAGAGGAGAATGCGGCAAGGGACGACGACGTCGGGGTTTCCCGCGAGGGCCCACAGCGAAGCAGCGAGCCAGACCGCGCCACTTTCGTCGACCCACTTCGGGCGACCCGCGGGAAATGAGCAACCTCCCAGCGGGTGACTGAACCACCTGGCCGGATGGATCGGAACTGCTCCGCCGCGTCGGGATGTCGGCGCGCAAGGGTTGAGAGCTGCACGCCCGTAATCGGCGAGAGAGCGTATGCGTAATGCCGCATTTATACGGGTCCCCGCTGTTTTCCTGTCGCCGCCGCAGACAATGCCTCGTGCTGGTGGTTGTGCTTGCGACGAGCCCCCGGAAGGCATCCTCCGTTGCGGCCCTACTCTTGGCAATCAGATGCGCTCTCTGCTCATAGAAGCATCGGCACTATACGAATGAGGGAAGCTGTTGTCGACGCCGTCATCGTGTATTTGCGCGGACAGAATGCTCTCGAATCTTCTATTCTCAATATATTCTATTAACCCTGCTCAGTGCAGGGTAGTCAGCCGGACAGTTAATCTGGTGAGCCTCTCTGCCTTTCATCGTTTCTCTCTCTCTCTATCCCTCTCTCTCTCTTACTTTCTCTCTCCAGTGTCGGCTTGCTACCATAAGCCAACAAGACGACAAAGCTCTCACAGAAGAGAAAATATTTACACTGTCTGCTGGACCGTCATTAGAGCACATGCAGCGCTTTTTGAAGACGACTAGGTTACGCGACAGCAAGCCTTTGAAGTCACATTGAATGTTGTTGCGTGTGCGCGTGCGTCACTTCTTTAGCTTGTCTTTTTTTCCTGTTTTTCCCCCTCCTTAGACGTGGGGCGACAAACAAGATGCAACCTGATCAGCCTGCCACCAGCAAAACAATATTTGCTATAGCCATCTAAGGAAGCGAGCGGATGGAACGTACTTCCTGCGTAGTTTTCGCGGACGCCATCGCAGCGTTTATCTTAAGCTGCGTAACGAGTGCGCCGTGATGCAGTCTGTAATGCGCCTCGTGTGGTTACCGCGACTATGGCAGACTGACGCTAAGCACGCACGATGTAGCCTCCGTCTTGAACCGAAGTTGTGTCATGCGAGCGTGCGTGTTCGACTGCTAGGCATAATACTTGTGCAAAGCACCCCCTTTGTTCAACTCAACCTCCCACACCTGTCCTCTCGACACTACCAAGTCGTTATCAATACATTTCTTTATATTTAATTTACTTATATATACTGCGTTCTAATGCTAGACCTTAGCAGCGTGGTAGACGTGTAACTAAACAGAAAAGGGACAAAAACGGGGGAACTACATACAAATTAGGACACGTTATTATGAGCGACATTACAGGTACCACACAATCGCGGCGTAGCAAATATAAGAACATAGGCTGAAACCTTTTGCATTTTTCAAACGTCCGCTGCGCTTTTACACCTCAGCGCGTGCATGAAAAAAAGAAGATATTAAAATAAATAAAAGCAAAATGACAAGCAAAGCGCTCTTCCTGCCCATAAATCGATCGTCACTCTATCTCTTAGTACGTTTCGAAAAATAACGTGAGTATCTAGACTCGGACGCAGGCGGACTGAATAATAAAATACGCACATGCGTTAGCTGGTCGTTACTCAACTTTGCGACGTGCGGCGCTACGCGAAGGCCAATATGCAGGAACTCCGAGAAAAGCGGGGAAATCCCGGCCACCTACGCCTGGCCCCGACGGTAGCACGCATTTTGTGCGCTACCTTCACTACCCCCCTTCCCCTCCCTCCTGGCGACCACACATCGCAAGCCACACCCCATTTTTCGCGTATCTAGCCGGGTCCCAGGCTTATCGGCGGCGCATCGACAAGTTGAAAAGCATGGAACTCGATCGAAATGTACCAAAAATGTTTTTTAGAGTGTCAAAAAAATTCACAGGGTCTCTTATGTTACGCTAAGACGACTTGAACGCGACAGCCCAAGTGCCGATGCATTGAGGATGGACACGTGACGTACACATCCCCCTTATTTCGCTTAGTCATCCCTCTTAATTCGCTTACGCATCCTCTTAGTTCGCTTAGTTTACTTCGCTCAGTCATCCCTCTTAATTCGCTCGGTCATCCACTTCGTTTACTCACCCTATTAATTCAATTAGTTTAATTCTCTTAGTCCTCTTAATTTAGTGATCCGCTTAAATCGCCCAGTCATCAATCTTAATTCTATTACCTTTACCTCGCCTGAGTTGTCCGCTTAATTCGCTTAGCCATCCACTCAATTCGCTTTATCATCCTTCTTAATTTGCTTTATTATCCACCTTTATCAGAGTAACCAGTTGGGCTTGTTGGTTGAACATAGTAGAAGATTACAGCGCGGGAACCGACCGAGACTCCGCTCTGTCGACAGAGACTACGGCGGAACTCCACCGGATCACGCGACTCAGTTACGAGCGACAGCCAAGCTTGTGTTCTCTGGTCTTCTCTGTGCCATCGCCATCCTTCCATCGAAAAGCACTATACACATCGCCCTCGTTCTCCAGACATCGCTGCGTTGACGTCACACAATGTGTATCCGCCTGATTCGGTGTTTTCCATTTCGGCATAGCTTGCGAGCGGCGTAATACATAAACGTGAAAAACGTACGAGAATACAGTTATGACCTTCTCGACAAAAAAAAAAAAAAAAGAACATTGCGGAAGGTTACACGACGCGCTGCATTCAATGAAAGTAACCGCAGTTGTACGCGTCGCCGTTAGTTGTGAAGTCTGTAATTACCACATATTTTAACATGCGTGTACGATCTGCGTTATTTTCTTCTTGCCTTTCCGTTTCTTACACCTGAGTAACACACATGGGACATTGCGATAGCAGATGCTCTTATCTAACGAGACCTTCCTTCCAATTTTTCTGTTGCATCGTTCACTTTCGATCGCGATCGATTCTAATTGTGCTTGAGCGCGATCAAAAGTACCCGCTTAACCGGCGCACGAAACAATGAAGCAGAGGTGAACACCAAGTGCTTGGTAGAACTGTCCGCGCTTCGGCCACACTTCGCAAGTCCGACGCTCTCGCTCCAATAGCGGACCTACTAGTGAAAATGGCAATACATCTGGATACGATGTCGCAAGTTCCGCGCCGTCTCCATGTTTTATTTTCGCCTTAATTCGTTCTCCTCGCTACCAATTAATATGGTTTCGCAGTGCCGGCACCCACCTCCTCCATTCTGGTAGGCGAGGTAGGGGAAGCGCCACACGTTGCCGATGCCCACGGAGAGGCCCACACAGGAGAGCAGGAACTCCCAGCGGCTGCCCCAGTTGCCTCGCGACGTCACCGACTCCGCACGCTCCCTGGGGGGCGGGTGAGGCGCGAACTCGTCGTCGTCGCCATCTTGGCTCTTGTTCGCCGTCACCGTGGGAGGCTGTTGGTGGGCCGCCGCGTCGTAGCCATTCAGGTGCACCGGAGTCAACGTCAGAGATCCCGAACTCTGCGTCAATGCGGAGGATGCGAAGTTCAAAGTTAGAGTGACGTAGAGAAAAAGAAAAGAACGGAACGCAAAAGTATCCGCACTGGTAAGAACGTAAGAGCACGCGACCTTGCACAAGCCAATGATGACGAGGCTACCTTTGACAAAGAAAGGTGCCCCTAGCGAGACGTCGAGCAGCCTGTCTGAGGCACTCCACCCCTATTTGTACAACTTTTATCCCACAGTGCGTTTCCATTTGTCGGCCGTTGACTTTTTTGGGGGGAATGAGGAATGGTAAAGGAATGTAAAAGACATGGATTAAAAGACGACGTGAGATGAGCGCTGAGCGATAACTTTACTTGCCTACACGTGTATGTGTTGCTTTGTCGCCATGCTTTACCATTCCTAACGCTGAACCAACAAGCCCAATCTCTATCCCCTGGAAACACGTCTTACCATACCAATTAGTAATTCATTTGCGGAACTATACACAACTGAACACTCCATCCAAAATTTCAAAAACGTCAGTATTGGCTGTGCATTGGGTTAGCAGCACTAAATCAGATTGTTCAAGCATCAAATTCAGCGTATCAGAAATAATACGTTGGGCTTTGTGGGGTTAAAACACTAAGTGGCGTTTCGATTTGTCATTGACATGGCAGACAGTTCCAGTCGAATACACGAGTCATGAATCGCCCCTCCTAACAGACGGACAGTGAGTTTGGGCCCCCTTTTTCTATTGATAGCGAGTTAGTTTGGACCCCCCTGGGCCCCTGGACCACCACGCGGTCCCACGCTAAGCCTAGACGGTCATGTTCCTTTTGTTCATGACGTGGGCAGCCCGAGCCACCACAGCAAGCTGTGATGTCGGATCCGCAGAGGAAAGCAGGACCTCCCATTCCTCCCAGCTTGAGATGGCGGGCTGTCCGTGCGGGGGAGAATCAGCAGGACAGCCGAAAAGGCCCCTCCAAGACATGTATGCCTCGGAAGCAGAGCCTACGACAGATACTGTGCAAGTCCCGACGCTTCGTGCAGGGCCTTCGGTTTGAACATGCCTACTTTTGAGGCACCATAGAGCGTAGCGCCATGAATATCTGAGGCTGTGAATCGCTGTGTCTGGCTTGTAACGGCTACTTGGGCCTCTGTCACGCTGTCTACACAGATTTTAGCCCAGGTAGCCGGGAACATGCGGTACTATGGGGGTGAATAAACTGAATTGATTTGATTTGATTGATACACGCTCTGATAGGACTTATTTTATTGAGTAAGCATTTTTCGTCGAATACCCCAGGTCCGTCAGGCGAAATGTCTAATGCCTTGTATCTGCAGAAAAAATGAGTAATTAGCGAAGACATTTATTCGTTATGATATTATAAATGTAGATTATTGGTACCTTTATACGCGATAAGCAACAAGTTAACGCATACTTAGAAAACTCCCGTGGAGTTTCTGCATTCGTCTTTTTTTTCGTTTTTGATAGTTTATTTGCGCAATCTTTCAGCGTGCAGGAAGCTTCATAAAAGCCTACCTCGGACCAGTACGAATTCTTCTTCAACTGCGAATTTGTGTTTCTCAGGAACCCGCGTGGGTTTCCTTTGTAGCGCCGTGCAATGAGTTGGCTGGATGACTTTTTTTTTTTACCTTTTATACACCCTTCGCAAATAAATACGATTTTTTTTACGCAGTACCTGACGCAGCTGTATATCTCAGTGTCGTTGAACAGCGCAGCCATTTATGAATGCCAAGTGCACGTAGCACTTCTGATGTCCACACTTTCCCGGAAGGGCTGCAATATGGGGAAAGTTTCCCGTACGTGGAGACAAATTAATGTGCAAGCCGAAGGCCACAGTGAGTGGCGAAATTTCGCAGTCAGTGCCTCCGAACCTCTGTCTAGGCTGTACCACAGTACGACAGGCCGGTTCACCCGGTGACGTGGGTGGACTTGCATCATCCATCGAAGCTACTCATCCCCCTTCGTTGGAGCTCGTTTTTTCTTTCTTTTTTTTTTTTTTGCACAGCAGGCAAACTGAACGGCGAAATTGCGGTAGATTTGCATTCATTTCCTCGACGCAAGGCGACCACGGGTTGAACCGAATGTGGCGGGATATCGTGCAACACTGAACTACGTATACTTCCTTCACAACGCACACCGATAAAGGACATCGCAGAGTGGACCGCAAATCTAATCATATCAGTGCGCGCCTGGAAGCAACTGGTTAAACGACCTCGTAAATATGCCTGCGATTCCGATCGAGTGGGTGTTTTGCTAATATTATCAACAGAAGCTCTATCTTGAGCACGCGAGGATAACTATACATGCAAGAGAGGAACAAGTTTGGCGCGCGAGCGGAGTGCAGAAAAAATAACGTCTGTGTACATAGTTAGCTTGGCTTGGCTATATTTGACAGGCACCTGGGCACGGCCGGTTACAGGAAGTACGCCCGCTATCAGACAACGGTCGTTTCCAACGTTGGTCACTGTGCTTGAACAATGACAGGCCTCAGCCAGAGATATACACCCTATATTCAGACACGGTGCGTGGCTGCTCCACGGTCGTTTTAGCCATAATAAGGATAGCGCACTGAAGTGTGTGTTGTTGAGTCCTAACACGTATACCTGATAGTTCTTATAATATGATAAGTTCGTAACGCGCCTTGGGGCATTAATGTGGGCATTACTAAGGGTGCAGACACACCGTGGACGGTATACTGGTCTATGTATACGGGAACATCACTGCTGCTTGCGACTCCTCGTGACTTAATATCAGTATTAAGTACAAGTCGCCAAAATCTGTTTTCTTTCTTTTTTATGTATAGAGCGGTCTCTTTGGGGATCGAAATGCAGAAAAGCCTTCGCGATCATTGCACAAGACTGCAAGCAAGTGCACCGCCTGCAGACAAGTGCAATGAACTTGTCTGCAGGCAGTGCAGACAAGTGCATTCTTGTTGTTGAAAGGCGGTGCAGACAAGTGTAGACATTTTTGTTGCCGATTGCTGCAACAAAAAGTCTGCCCTCCTTGTTTGAGCGCAGCATCGCAAGGTGTCCCTATGCCAGCTACGTAGCTGCTCGCCCCGGCGCCTTCCACGACAACAGTAAAACTATTCACTGGTATAACTCGCCGCCTCAGTAACTAGCTATGAATTTCAGCCTCAACAATGTAACGATTTAGTGAACTACGCGCGTGTAATTACTATATCAGTTCAGGAATTCAATTCAATGGAGGTTTATTTTTTTCATGGAAGATCCTGGAAAGGGAGATCGGCTAAAAGCTGACTCGCCGACATGAGTAAAACCATAAATATTTACAAGGCAGTTGGACACAACGCGTACATGAACTTGCACATTTCAAAGCCACTGTACGCGTAACAATCAGAAGGTACATCGCAGATTAGGCAGTTATAATTATTAGGCAACATATAATTGTTATATTAACAAAGGACTGTTATAACTATACAAAGCTTATCATTCGCACAATACGCCACATATCCCAGACGACGTATGCCTAAATAGGTCGAAATTATAATACAAATAATTGTTTCGGTTGTGGCAATGGGGCGCAAGCTTCTCGAGGGAGAAGCCACAATTTACTTCGCACCACTCAACTTCCATAGGGCTGCGTAAAAACAAATCACGCACAGAAAGACATTTGCACTCGCGGGCGTTTAACGATAACCAGCTACAGTACCATGTAGACGGGACTACATCGTTCAACGACGCGTGTTTTTCAAACGGCGCTGCGTGATAATAAGATTCAAAGAACGGCATAGCGAGCTCGTAATGTACTGCTGTATCTATTCTGTACTCGATCACCGTTCCTTGAGAGCCTATTGTTTGGCCGAGCAATCGACGTTCCCGAGTGGCTTCGAGATGCGAAGCTCAGCTGTCAAACCGCACGTCGATAAGATGATTGACGCAAATAGCGCCCATTCGTGACGCGTTCGGCGGACGTGAATGCCCGATCGCAAACGGCGGTCTGCTTGAAACTGAGGGAAGTCGAGAGCCCGGTACGCCGCCCTGGTTTGCTTTTGTAATAACCAGCGCCGTTTCTACACTCTTTTTTTATAGTTAATAAAAAAAAAAGAAGAGAGAAAGAGAGAGAATGGAAAAGGCAAAGGAAGGACAGGGAGGTTAATCAGAAGTTATCTTCGGTTGGCTACATTGTACTGGCGGAGGGGCAAAGGAATGCGATAGGTGAAAGAGAGAAATGGATTTTAAATAAAGAAGAAAAAAGAAAAGAACGTATAACCTTATTGGGCCGGATGCCGCAAAATACCATGCGCGCTATTTAGGCAAGAATAAATTAGAAGAAGAAAGCCGGGAGAAACAAGCATTGCACGTTGCACAAACACAACTAACAAGCACACAAACAGTGCATACAAATACACGGAAAATTGCCGCGCGACTGGCCGCTCGAGGCACTTTGCGTGTATTCTCGCGCTCGGAAAAACACTTTTATGTAGCACCTATTGAGCAACACAAAGCTGTATCGGGAGTTCTTCTTGCTCTACAATTTTCTCATTGACACCTTTCATCTGATTATAATATTTCTGAAGTTGATTAATCAAATAAGACTAATTATCTAGTTAGGTGGAATGAGAAAATATAATCTGAGTGTCACCAAGCGACGGCAAACAGCATTACTTCGGTTCTGCCCAGCTACGTGGTATTTGCATATTTTTAATGTTTGGCTCAAGTTACGTGGGATGCCCTTATAGTTACATGCATGTGATTCGTAGGATGCACAATGATTGTATGAATGTTTTGCTTTTTCTTATTTCCACCTGGTCTTCTTTTTTCTTTATTACCCGAGTAGTGTTTCGGGCTTCAGAATAGCTGGTTCTAAGGAGACCTATACCTCCTCATGTTCCTTTGCTTATTAATAAATAATAGTATTGCCATGCAGGCACCACCAGTACCGGCAGCAAGCTCCAGTGACTGCGACAGTCTCCTATCACACAGGAAGGGTCCTCTATCCACCCAAAACCTTTCAGGTGCAGCATGCGTGCTCGCACAAGAAATTGACCACGGAAATACAGCGACATCTATACGCTTATAAGAAATGAGTACAGCGCAGAGACTACGCACGAGGAAAAATTGTTCATAATCGTCAAGGGCGCCGACGGCATGTCTCTTCTTGTGAGAGCATGACAATAGCCGAAACAATTTGCCCACTGTGAGAGAACGCCTGTCAAAGCGATGTGGCCAAGGTCACGCGGGTGGACCCGCCTGCAGGTGATATTCAAGGCATTGTATCGTAACATGCTCCCCTGCAGCGTCGGCGTTGGCCGCAGAAATTGCAATCGAGAGACTTCTTTCTCTGACGCGGTACAAAAGGTGAGGCGTGTAAGCTGCGTGTGAAACGCACGAGATGAGTGAACGTGTCGAACGTGCGGTCTGTCTTTAGCTTGGCTGGAGACCGCAGGAGCGCCTCAACGCTGAGCGGCAGCGATGGCTGCCTGTTCTTGAGGCGGTATGTCAAGGCGAAAGTTTATGCCGCAGTTTGCGCGAAACAATCTTTGTATTTGACACGGAAAATTGCTACGCCGCTCGCTGCGTTCTCCATGCTGTCCTGAGGTTCGCCGCGTTCTTCGCCAGTGAGTTTGGCTCGCGCTTTTTTTTTGTCGCAATACGTCACCTTAGTACGGCGTGCGCTATTAAAAACAGACCTGCTACCTGTGTTATTTATGAAGATTCCAACCTTTTCGTATGCAGTTACAACTTCCCATTTCAGTCGCTAAGCCAGTACATTCAACACAAAACAAGCAAACGAACAGCTATTCCACAAGAAGAACTTTAAGAAAACAACATCATCATCATCATCAGCAGCAGCAGCAGTAAAAACAACTATAGCAGCGCCCTTTTAATCATAAACAGTTGTTTATAAACAAAAAGGCAAAAATTTATGTTTAGACACACCTCATTAGTCACACTTCAACCAAATGCTCAAGGACGCGACACCAATCAGGTATTTATTCATTGAAAATCCGCTTATGGGCTACACGACAATTTCCATCAAAAGTTATGTAGAAGTCGCGAGCGAAACTACCGCCTTATTCGCAAATTGCTTTTTTTCTTGCTGTGTTTTCTTGCGATTTATCGATACCTCGGATGGGATACTAACACTCGGTAGCGAAGAACAATGCTATCTCCGCCGGCCCTCGTGAGACCCCAATCATTGCAATCAACGGCAGGCAGAAACCAGAGCAAGAACTTGAAACCGGCTGGCCGCTCGAAGAGTAGCCTAAATTGCTCTACAAATGGGGAACAAAAGACGGAACTTGGCCGGTCAAAGAGAGCAGCGCGTTCTGAACGATCGCGTGTTAACAGTTGCGACATCCACGCGACGATAAACAGTTGCCACCGTTCGTGGGATAGGCACCAGTGCCAGAAGAGATAGCGCGCGGGAAGGGGGACGCAGCCCTTCCACACCCTTGTGACCCGCATTCCAGTGAGATACAATTTAGCGCTGAAAGTGATCGCAGCAAACCGCTGCCTGTTTGCTTACTATTTGCTTCTGTTCTTTTGTTTTTCTAGTTGTCCGCGTGAACGGAAGCACTGAAGAGTGCGCGGAAATTATGCCTCCCAGGTTACAAATAGGGCAGCCGGACGCAAGCAAAAGCACCAATTGCTTGTTTAACGCTACTTCGTTTAGTTCAGTTACCTTGCTTTTGTTGTCGATTTCACTGGGTTAGTAATTGTAATATCCCTCCTGCCACCTGGTCGTCCGTAGGGTAAATCATTGTCTTTGTTAATGAATCTGTTATCGATCTCGAGCCCGCCGCAGTGGCTTAGCGCCTGTTGGTGTTGCCCTGCTATGCACGAGGTCGCGGGATCAAATCCCGGCCGCGGCGACCACATCTCAATGGGAGCGAAATGCAAAAAACGCCCTTGTCCCGTGCATTGGAGGCGCGTCAAAATTAATCCGGCGTCCCCACTACGGCCTGCCTCGTAATCAAATCGAAGTTTTGGTACGTAACACCCCGGAATACAATCCTATTGTTGTCGATGTCGTTTGAGTCTGCTGCCGCTGATGTTGTTGATGATGATGATGAGACGATGCGCATCATTTTATGCAGCTCGCAGTTACAGATGATGCTTCTGCTGATTACGTTATTATGTTTAATGTTTCTGCCATATGTGATAGTAATGACCTAGTTGTTTTGCGTTTATGCAGAAATTTGAAATACAAACTTTTGTTGCGCTGATGGAGACAAGTCCGTTTGCTCGAAAGTTGGCTCCGCAGAATACCCTTGCTCGACCTATGTTGATCACAAGCATGCCGTTCTCTAAGATGAAAAAAAAAATAATTATCGGGTGTTACGTGCCAAAACCACGATCTCATTATGAGGCACGCTGTAGCGGGGGGAAGTGAGGATTATTTATAGCCACCTGGGATTCTTTGACGCGCGCCTTCAGATATATAAGCACAAGAACATGTCTTGCACTTGGTCCCCATTACCATGTGGCGTGCCATAGCGTCTATATGACTGCTCGCGCACGTACAGTAAGGTCTACTGTTAAGGGGAACACGCAGCCATTTATTATCGCTGAGCGTTGGCACAAAGGCCCACAGACCAGAATTTTCCTTCTATTAAAAGTGCGCCCAGTTGATTACGTCAGCCATTTCTTTCAGATGAAGGCGAAGAAATATTCCGGTTATATAGGCGTTTATCACCACTTAGGTAGTCCACTTAACAGCGCACCGTATTGCGCAATTGTTATATTGCTGATCTAGAAAGCTATGCGCGAATGGCCTACGCAAATACACACAGAACATCTCAACGTGTCTTACCAACTAGACCGACGGTTAGTCCACCTGAAATGTGTGTCGCTGCTTACGGCGTTGGAGCGGCGGCGAGAAGCAAAGGAAACGATCTATATGTTACGTCAGCGGCCACTAAGTTGCGGACACCGGACCTAAAGATGTACGTGGTTGATGCGGATGGGGGGAGACTGCGTAAAAGCACTGTCCGCTCCGCACAGCACTGGAAGAGCTGCCCGGAAGGGAAAGCGTAGGCGTCTGTACGACGATGCACTCTGTGTACACGGCGTTTACGTGCGTTACACAACACGAATCGTCCAGAAGGGTTTCTTCTCCCCACGACTTCCACTCTTACGGGGAAGCCAGCACTCGCTAAATCTCGCAGCTGCGCCAGCAAATGACGCAATCGTTGAAGCGTTATACTGAGGCGTGCATTTAAAGAAGGGAGGCGACCTTTATCCGCACTTCCAGAAGAGTAAAGAAAATAAAATAAAAGAGAGACCATAACCTGCAGTTTGCGACAAGTGACTTCATTTTCCCTCTTGACAATTTGCGCTGGCTCTTAAGAAAGTCGTATGCACTGTCTTCGGGTAAATAAGGTGCGATCGGAATGTATATTCAACCCAGAAAATTATTCATCTGTGTTTATGGTGATCGTTCTTTATTGTGCGCACGACCTGTATGCTTCCGCTGCGCGCAACTGTGTCTCCATGAACGCCCGATGCGACTAGTATTTACGATTCAAATCCTTTCGGGCATTGCAGAACATGCTTCTCTTCGAGATGTCCAAAGGGTGTTATAAATTGGAAGGAACTTTTTAAGTTAGGTGCATAATTAAATGAGGTCAAAATAAGCCCCCTGTACCAGGTAAGCACAGTATACGTTATAAGCGATAAGAGGCACGCCACAAGTGGCATATCTTGGCTATTTCTTGCTAAAATCTATCACGTGGCACTCGGTCGGACATTAATGTCATTTAAGGCGAACAACGCCGGTTACATTTAAATTGCCGCAAGCTTCACTGTTGGAATACTCGTGCCTTGAGGCTGCAGTTCACGTAAGACAATCAGATCAATATAAACAGGCATGATAAAAAAATACAGATGCATCAGAATTCGCAAAAAGAAAGAACAAAAAAAGAAAAAAGAATAAAATGTGCCGTTCCCTCACAATCCGGTTCGCTATAAAACACCACAGCGCTCATTGTTTTTAATCTATAGCAAGATTCACACATAAACATGCGCATACGGTTCGTACAACGCTTCCAGCTACAAGTTCAAGAAATAAGTTTGTATGAGTCGGCCACAAGATTTGACGGAACACGAGATCGGAGGAAAAGCAGAACATCTGCGGCACCCTTACAACACAGCCGAGTATTCCCATGTATTTATTTATTTATTTATTTATTTATTTATTTATTTATTTATTTATTTATTTATTTATACTGTTGGCCAGAGGGTCGCTATAGGGCGGGTAAACTAAACACTAGAACGCGATACAACACATGAATAAGAGGCAGTATTTTACCCGAACATAACATAACAGCAATCATAAACAGACCTAAGTGTGCGAAAAGGAATACAGTGCATAATAGGCTACAGAGCAAATCCCATGCGACACCAGTGAGGAGTAAAAAAAAGATAAATACATGGATAGTGCAAGTGAAAGCTTGTCAATTTTTTATCTTTTTCTTTTTATCTTATCTTTTTCTCTACCAGTATAGGTGAGCAACATTGTGATGTTCGGTTTCACTGACTACTGTTACAGGCTGCACAGAAACTGATTGTTTTCTGAGATCCCGTGGTCTGTGTACTTTTGTGATTGACTGCACAATAACACTTCCTCACGTAAAACACTCAAAACAATATAATCGTATCGAAACGTAAGCGCAGTTTACAAGTGAACCTCAAAGGCGAGCTGTATAATGTAAGTAAATAACAGTGCGTGATTGCGTTTTGCAAATTCGCAATAATTAGGAAAAAAGAACCACCTGCTCTGGGTTTGGCCTGCATTGAAACCGACGAGGCTCCGGCACCTCGTAGCAGAGGGACTTTCAGCTCCTTATCCGCAAATATTTTCATTCATCCAATCATCCTTATTCGCCCGCATCCCATACCCCTGTATGCCCTGTGGCATTCACCCTTGCATTTAAAAAAAGAGATGCAAAAAAAACAAACAACAATCAGATTGGAGGCAATATGACGCAACGATTGCGTAGATGCCGACGGGGAAACATCATAATGTACCTTGAAAAGTATGCACGAATCAAACCCTTCCATTACGGCAGCTACAGAGGTGTACTGATCTAGTTAAAAAAAAAAAAAAAAAAACGCGGAATATGATAGCTTAGTTTTGGAGTGACGTAATTAGTACCAGACGTTTATTTTCTGTAAATTTCGTGACTTATAGCTTGGGGGGGTCACGTTTCAAAATATAGTTTTGAAAAACAAAGGTAAAATACTGGAATTTAAGGATCAGATTGTCCTCAATTGTATATGACTATCGCATATTTTTTTTTTTTTTTTGCTTCATGGAGTTGGTAATGGTTAACACTTCATATCTTGCTTAGCCCCACGTGGGCCAACCTATTATTTTCCATGAGCTCAATTTGGCACCTCCATGCGTATTTGCGCGCGAGAAATGCGGTGCGAAACTCATACAGTAGCTTTTATTATTTTTCTTTACATGCTGGATCAAGTCTTTAATTCCAGGCATTTCAACGAACGAAGGCACAATGAATTCTTTACTGCACTATTCAAGATATTCAAGCTTTCTTCTTTAAATAAAACTGCCCTCCATGGCCAAAACTAAAGGCCAATAAGTTCTAATTTTGTACCTTGTGGTATGGTGCCGGACATTATGGCATTAAAGAGGCTGCGCTTTCGAACGACGTGCACGTCAACACCATCGTAGAGCGAGCGCGTGCTCGAAATAGTTGGAGAGTGGTCGTCTCCCGCTGATATCGCACAGCGCAAACAGTGTTAAATTTGTTTTTCTCCATGCAGGACGCAATCTCGTCCGAGCGCTCGGCAGACTGAGCCGACATCGTGACGCGGGCGAAGCAACGCGCGACATTCACAATCGCGTTGTCGAAACGCACATGGAAAGCAGGGGGCCGACGTGCTGATTGCATGCCGACGCTCGGGCCCAGTGGCGACGCGGCCGCAGTGCAAGATACCGCCGTTGGGACAACAATGGCGGACGACGGTCTTACGCCGGCCTTGTTTGGCAAGACATTGCTTAAGCCAGTTCTCTTTCGTAACGTTCGCACAGAAGTTCTCGCAACAGAGTTGCGATCTTGTATGTCGCGCAACGGTTGGTAACGAGTTGCAACGTTTAACGCAGCGGCGTAGATAGGATTATGTTCTTTTTTTTCTTTCTTTTTTTTACGGTGTGAACGGAAGGGGGGGGGGGCGTAGTCACATGACTGGCGGATTGGGGATTGGATGAGGGAAGATTGGGCCTGGGCACGCGGCATCCTGGTACGCAGATTTTTTCGCGTTATCTTTTAGGGAGGAGGGGAGGGGGAGTGCATGCTATGCGTTAACGCTCGTTTAACGAAGTTGAAGCGGGAGCCAAAACTATTTCGTTATATCCCTCAATTCGTTATATACTTTATTTTATGTACCCCGATACCAATCTCTTTGATCATTTCAAGGATAATTTTACTTGCGTCGTTATATCCCGTTTCGTTGTAACGAATTTTGCGCGTTTCTTATTCATTGATAGAGTAACGGCAGTTCAGCCACCCGAAGCGCTATGAAAACGTGCTATATCGGACCGGATTCCGGGTTACTATTTATCGCCTAAGCTTCTCGTAGAACATGCTCTCAAAGCTTACTGCACGGGCGCTTCTACGTTACGCTTCGTCGGAACACGGCACACGCTGCCCGTAGTCGAACCCTCGACCTCGTGCTAATAAAGCCTCAGAACGGCATAGCCACCGAGGCGAGCCTGTCTCGAAGCGACGGCAAAATTTGTGCACTGCAGTGAATGCAAGCACCGCCACTTCGACACAGCGCTCAAGTACGCGCTATTTCGCAGACAATTTTGCAGTCAAGAAAACCAGAGAGGGGCACACGCACAAGGAATGTGCATGCAGGCTCACGATGAGCTCATATAAGCGCTCACAATTCCACAGGCCACGCAACATCTTTACTGCACATAATCACACATGAATGATGATTTATCGGGGGCGAATATTATTAGCTAGCCGCCTGGTTAACTGAGATGGTAGAGCGGCTGCCTCGGAAAGGCGCTGGTCCCGGGTTTGAGTCCCGGACCAGGACGAACTTTTGTTCAACTGCGAAGCTTTTCTTTTGAGGATCCCGTATGGGTATCTTTTGTAGCACTTAGCTACGTTTGAGTGGACGTCTCATTTTACCTTTATTAGTTACTTCTCTCCACCTTGCGGGTTTCCGCATAACTATTACGTCATATAGCACAATCGTAATCCCTTGAGCTGAATTATCGATGCTTACTTCTACTAAATTATTCGGCCATTATTTATACCAGAAATGAAAGTGATGGAGTGTTTAAATAACATGGGTACACTAATTACCTGTCTAATTAAAAGCTTCACGGCACATATTTCATTCTAAGAAATGTGGCGTTTGCGAGGAATATCCACCTAGGAAGAATTCTGAGGATGCCGCCGGCTTAGAGATACGCGGCGTAACACTTGCGGTGAAGATGCACTGTGTACTGCTTGCTTTTTTTCACAAAAGGCTGTTATATGCATTGAAGCACAAAAATAACTGTAAAGCCAATGTATTTCGCCGGACATTATGAAAATTATTTGCTCGAAACTGGTGTAGTCCCGAAAATTTGTTCCAAATGGACACGCCTTGCAATCTCGCCGGCTATAATTCGTAGATTGAAATATGTTCCAAACATTAATTATTTACGACTTAGTCAGTTCAATTGTGGTAATTATTCAATGGAGCACTTTTATTTCTTCCATAAGTAATGGCCGCCTAACCATGTAATTTAGCTCGAGGGTTAGAATTGCGCTATCTGCTGCAGGCAACTTTTAAATTTTTTGTGCAGCAAATAAAAAGCTTGGTATACTTTTCTATGGCTAGTAATATAACGAAAGACATGGACAGGTTGGACGGAGAGGAGATAACTGACAGCACATGCACTTGCCTCGTTTGTCTGTTCATTACGAAGACACTTAGTTCTACGCTTCAGCTAAAGCACATGACACTTTTTTTTCGTCGTGGTATACAATGATATTCACGCTCTTCGCCATTTCGCATGCACTTACGTAACATAGAAACGACTGCATGTAAGCAAAGGCCCACAGGACACGGTGCGTTAGCGCGACCAGGCTTTAGAAGAATGTGTGTTAAGTGTTACTAATATCGTTTGAACACTGAGCGCAGCTTTAGTTTAATACGAACGTCTAAGGAACACCAGCAAAGGATCCTGCGCCGGAAGAAAGCGCACCTGGCGTTGCAAGCACTCAAGATCACGAGACCCACCCAGTTGAGGTCGCAGCGTCACGCAAGTAGGCCGACGTTTGCAATGACGAAATACGATGTGACATCAGCACAAACGCGGTGTAGGGTGTCGCGGCTCACTCGTCTCTGTCTTCGCTATGTTGTAACGAGCTTCAAGTCAACTGTGCGATCTCACAATTAAGTAGTGGTGGGCGAATGCTCGGAATTTCGAATACGAATACAAATAGTGTGCAATATTCGCTTCGTATTCGAGAAAGAACTATTCAGTAATTTCGAATACTCAAAACTAACCAAATATCTTGCAACATATATTGTGAAAATCTAGGGAGTATACTCCATCTGCTAGACAAAGTATCGCTAATGACCAGACGTGAAGCGAAAACAAAAATTTTCGAAGCAGTGCGGAAACAAAATGAATAATGCAAGCTTTTCTTCTGGCTTCGCGGCGAGATCACCTCTGACAGCCTGTGATTTGTGGCTTCTAGTATGTCATTTATGCTGTTGGAAGTCTAGTCACGTAGTAGTTTTAGCTTTTACGCTATAACCAGCCTTATTTCTCTTGCAATGGCCCCGTTTAAATATGCTAACGGCACACTCGTCTCTCAGCAGCTTTTTGTTGTTTTAATTTCGTACAGCTTCTAATCTTTTTCCGGCAACCACTTACTTACGTTTTTTTTTTTGTAAAGCCAGTGGCAAGCTGCCATTCATTCTTGGAAATCTTGTTATCCTATGTATGAAACTGATTCTTTCTTCCTCATAATTATCTGTCCTTTCTGCAATACTCAGTACAGCCATGGTACCTAACTACAGCAAAATAACCATTCCTGCTGCAAATATACTCATCTGTGTTAGACTAATCAATTCGATATTCGATACAAGCTATTCGTACTCGATTCGCATTCGATTCGTATTCGAAAAAGTTGTGATTCGCTCGGCTCTGTAATTAAGAACTCAAAGGAGTTCCAGCTAAACAACGGAAAGCCAGCGGTGAGCTCTCACTTTGACGTCACACGGTAGGGAGACGATCACAGTAAAAACGATGTTTTCGAAAAAAAAAGATAATCGTGCTAAACTATCCGCCTGAGAGAGAAGTGTACGGAAATGAATGCACTCGTTGAGCCTAATTAGAACTGCGTGAAAGATTGTGACCGTTTTTGCCAGGCTCTGCATAGCATTTGATAGCATTTGACAGCATAACTACTTTATACCTTCGTATTTTGCCCCTTATCTCTTCTATCATCCCTATTTCCCGCAACGCAGAGTAATCGAGCAGAAAGTTATTCCGATGAGCCTCCCGGCTGTTGATCTCCTTATTTTCTCTCTCTCTCTATTAAAGTACATACCTCACGGGCCTTCCCTTATGACACCAAGATTAAAAGCGCCCAAGCCTCCTTTTATGTAGGAAGTGCTTCACAGTGTCCTTGTGCATACTAAATTGTGTCTTATTAGCCGCCGTCAGCGTTGTCTTCGAGACGACGCAGAAGACTGCAGGGCATGAAGGCGTCAGAGACTTTATAGAACGCTCAAGCTCACCCCCAAACTGGTTTTCCGTACGAGCGGCTCTCCAGTTCGGTGGAATCGATATCGAGCCGTCAACAACGTCAGTGTCACGTGCCAGCGTCACATACTGGCCGGTATTACAGGCGCTCAGAAATAAGTAAACAACAAAAAAAGCAATTCCTTCACGTTGCGATTAAGTGCTCCTTGGCTTTCCGGGGGTGGTTATTTTCCTTGTAGGAGCGCCTGTAATATCGGCGAGTGTGTGTCGCTGGCATGTTTCGTTTCGCTGAGCGTGCCAGTGCTCTCTGTCTCTTCGTGTTGCCGTGATTCTCGGATTCAAAGGCCCGTCTCCCGCGTCGAATAACGAGCTCGCTTCCGAAGTCCGCGCCGTCTCCCTTATTGTATCGTTACGCCCGGCGACGCAAGAGAACTGGCGGGCGCCGATCAAATGGCAGCCTTGTCACCGTTCAGCTGTCCGACACGGGATCGCGACACGTGATGGGCGACAAGAAGAAATGCGTCTCGATCGCCATCGCTGCCAAGCAACTCCCGCCCCCCTCAATTTTACGTCACCCTTCTCCTCCTCTACTGACGAGCGCCCGGACACCGCGTTTTCTGTCGTCCGCAACGCGAAGGTTGGCTTGACACCCATTTCCAGCTCCCTCTGTACGATCATCTGACGCCGCCAAAGGGTGTGACTACAATAATTTCAGAAAATGAATCTAATAAGAATAAAACAATGCCAGCGGTGAATACTCCTTAAATAGTTTTCGAATAATGAACAGCTGGTTTCACCATTGTTGCGACAGAATACTGTCATCCTAGCATTAATAACGTTAGTAACTTTCTCTCATTACATTTCACGTTGTGAAAACTTGCTTATTAAAAGCCCAACTGGAGCATTAGGACCAGTATATATGTGTGTGTGTGTGTGTGTGCGTGTGTGTGTGTGTGTGTGTGTGCGCACACACACACACACACACACGACTCTTCGGCAACTCGACCCAAAGACCTTTTTATTCGCACTGTGGCATATTTAACTGCGGATACATGTTTTGTTGTGTTCAAATATAAGAAAGACGGCTCGTCCGTTGGGCTAGTGCACGGTGTTTTCTTGTGCATTTAGAGGTAAAATTAATCTATCAACGAATGCTTTATCTTCCATTAAAGCCAGCGCCAGGGGGAGGTTCCCATGTAATTGTAAGCTATTCCAAGTTATAATGTCAATATTCGCGAAATTCGACAGGCTTATAAAAGCAGCTAAATCGAAAACACCCTACCCCGGTGGCTCCTGGGAATTAAACCCCGAATTCGATTTCCAACCGATTTCCAACTCTTCAATGCGACAGATACAAAACACGACAGATAAAGTGTACGGGGCGCATCCTTATTTCTGGTAGCCATGCGCTGTCTTCGCTCGACTGGCCCTCTCGACCATCAGCAAGATTACACAAACAGCCATGGGTTGAGTTCCTTTCTTTTTTTTTTGCGCATTTACGATTCTCCGGCATTCTATCTTGACCCGCTGTCAGAGCTCCGTGTGTATAACTTTAAATTATGGGGTTTTACGTGCCGAAACCACATTCTGATTATGAGGCACGCCGTAGTGGAGGACTCCGGAAATGTCGACCACCTGGGGTTCTTTAACGTGCACCTAAATCTAAGTGCACGCGTGTTTTCGCATTTCGCCCCCATCGAAATGGGGCCGCCCTGGCCGCGATTCGATCCCGCGACCTCGTGCTCAGCAGCCCAACACCATAGCCACTGAGCAACCACGGCGGGTTGTGTATAACTTTGATAAGAATTTTTTTTTTTTTACAGCGAGAGCTATATATGACTAACGTTCCGTAGTTTTTTAGGAGTCCGGCAACAGGAAAAATCATCATGTAGGCTGATCCTGGTGATAGTGCGAAAAGGGTCCCAGCTCCATGACACATTCAAACAAAAATCAATTATGGGGTTTTACGTTCCAAAACCGCGATATGATTATTAGGCTCGCCGTAGTGGGCGACTCCGGAAGTTTGGACCACCTGGGGTTCTTTAACGTGCACCAAAATCTAAGTACACGGGTGTTTTCGCAGTTCGCCCCCATCGAAGTGCGGCCGCCGTGGCCGTGATTCAAACACGCGACCTCATGCTTAGCAGCCCAACACCATAGCCACTTAGCAACCATGGCGGGTATGGTACACGCCCCTGTGGGCTCGGGAATCATACAAACGAAAACAGTAACAGAGCTCTGCAAGACGAGTTCAGGCGTTTCGAAAATCACCACCTGCCTACGATAACCAGAACTTGCCAAGCACGATTACATACGATTACGATTGCAGTTGCGGCATTGAGCATTCGTTCATTGAATCTGCACGCGAAAGATCTCTATCGCGATGCAATCCCGAACGAGATACCCGTCCTGTGTCTTTCACAAACGTGGTCAAACTCGTTCGCCCAGCTCAACGGCTACACCGGACTCGTGTGAGTCGCGCGCTGCAGGTGTTGCCATATAGGTAAAGAACGACGTTCAGGGCTTTGGAGTTAACCGCTTCATTACATCTGGTCGCTGCTAACGTGGTCGCTCTGAGCGACTTTTAACTGCTGCTGGGGCCTTTCGTCTGTGGCGTGACCGGTGCGAGGCCGTTGCCGCGGGACATCACCGCCGCGCTCTGTTCCTTCTTCTGGGGAGGCTCTACTCTGAGCTACTGTCGTTTTTGTCAGAAGAGTTGTTCTTTCTTGAGGAAGAGGAGTTCCTTCGACAGTGGTCATGACGTTTCCTGTCAGTGGCTGATGGACGCGTATGGCATATATTTCAACCAGCCTGGTTCTTGTAGCCATGCCATCACATGTGTTCACTGAATGCACATGTATGTAGGTGCCCGTGATATGTGTGCTCTCGTATGCATGATCGTCTTTGCATATACACGTCTCATAGCATCGTTACAAAACTATGCAAAGCCACATCATCATTGTACATAACCATTGTGTACACTGTCTATATTGAACATCATTTTGTGTAACGTTGCCATTAGATTATGTCTAACTGCGTTTCCGTAGGTCTAGTGAGTGTGGGCTCTGACACTTCTTTCAAAACGTACCTTGTATGCAATGCTTCCTACTTTGCAGATGTTATGGTCCTAGTGGAACTGTGCCGTGATTGTGACTCGGTGTTCGTATCGTCTCTTGTTGAAATAAACGTTTTCGAAACACAGCGCAGCCGTTCGATCTCGGGACGAACAGAATCGTCACCGACTGTGCCGATGTTTGTGGTGTACAAAGGGCAGAAGTATTCGTGATCTCGACGGTGTACATCTCGCCCGCTGTTTCCAAGTTCGAAATCAAAGCGCTTATGACAACGTATTTCCAGTGGGTTACATAGGATGATACAACACCTGTGATCATCAACGGAGACTTCAACGTGCACATTTCCAAGCCAGAGAACAAATGGTTCATGCAATACACGTTGGAAAAGTTTGGCCTGCAGTGTTACTCTAACCCCATCATACCTACCACGCATCACCGGACTTGGATCGATTTGATTCTAGCCAAGAACCTCCCTAGGGTGGCAGTCGAACCACTTAGTGTATACCACAGTCATCATACAGTCGTGACTACCCTGACAAAATAAAGAGTCTCAGTCGAACATCTGCCACTCTCTTTGCTAAATCATCTATTCATATAGATCAACTCCCATCATCAGACACTTCGAACAAATGACAACCATTCCACTGTTTGGAGATGGAATGACAGCGAAAGCTGAAGACAGTCAAAGTTCTCACACGAAAAGTAAAGTGCTTTCGCTGCCATTCCACCTTCATAGGCTGGAATGGTCTTGCTTTTTTTTTTCGCGCCTTCACTTTATCTCTGCGCTATCCTTTCCGTCACAGTGCAGCTGGGCCAGCAAAGCAGAAGCTCCTCCGGTCAACCTCTTTGCCTTTCCCCGCCCCGTTTCTCTCTCTCTCTAGGATCTTATACTTACACGTATTTCGTTATCCGCCTTTCTCCCTTTCGCCAAGCGTGGGGGCGAAATGCAAAAACGTCCGTGTCCCGTGCATCGGGACACGTGATAGTCCGGTGGCCCAAGATTAATCCGGATACCCCCACTACGCGGCGTGCCTGATAACGAAAATGGTGGTTTTCTGGCACGCAAAACGGCAGAATTCAATTACGCCCCGGCTGACGTCACCATTTAGTTAAACTTTCTAGGCACAACTCCAAAGGAGACAGTAGAGAAGGGGGGAGGGGAGGGGGGCACAACGGGCGCAACACCGGAATCGGGCCGGACGTGCCCGAATGTCGACACGCTCGCTCGGGCCGGCACCCTCCCCATCACGCGATGCGCGCATCGAGGAGACTGGCCTTCGAGCGCAGACGCTAGGACACCTGCCATCCGGCCTTTTGCGCGGGGTGTTTTCATTCCCATTCCGTTGTGGAACCAAACGAACAACGCACGTGGTCGAACGCTGAGCCAACACAACGCCCATGGACTCTTGCATAAAGACTCTTTGATGCCGCCTCCCTCGTTATTCACCGGAAAAGCGCCTGCGCCGGTGACCCAGCGCCCGACCCACTGCCGCCGAAGTGTATTATGGTCGTCGTTTCCTTTGCTTACGCGTTACAGCTGCTACCCCAAGCTTTAGGCCGAGCTATAGGCAGTCTTAGTCTCGCGGTTTTCTCGGAACGCAGTGACCTAAAAAAAAGATGCAGCGCGAACAACGTGGTCCCGACAGCGATCTCAATGGCGCAAAGTCACGAAAGTGACCGGCTGCTGCGGCGGCCGTGATAAGACTACGTAGCTTCGTATGCAGTTCACTCAGTCGTGTCGCTACGATAAATCGTGCGCTTGTTATGTTGTTTGTGCGTCTGTGTGTCGTGTGTTGCGTGTGGCGCTTGTTCATTGTGCGTTGTTTGTGCGCTTTCTCTTGTTTAGTTTTGCTGGATGAATTACAAGCGTATTGTATGTGAAAGGGGGAAACCTTTCTTCTGTGCAAGTATTTTTGTAGTTTGGTGGCTGACACGGCGCGGTAGCCCCGTGGCTAAGACGTTGCGCTGGTCAGCTCGAAGTCGCGGGTTCGATCCCGGACGCGACGGCCGCATTTCGACGGGGGATGAAATGAAAAAAACGGAAACGGTCGTGTCCGTATATTTAGGCGCAGAGTAAAGAACCCCAAGGTTCGTCAAGACTAATTGCTGGTCCCCTCATACGGCATGCGTTCCACGCAATCAGAAGATCGTGTGTTTTTTATATTTCTTTGGGGGGGGGGGGGGGGGGGGGAGTGTGGAGGGTAGTAATTTAGTTCAAGTTTGTGGTTCAGCATCCGCCGTCGTCCGTTAGAATTTTTTTTTTTTTTTACTCGGCGTCCACGCGTGAACTTGGCCGAGTCTCTGTTCAGACAGCCTATGAAGAAACCACTCAAAGCGACTGGTTCGAACGTAACCCGCATCGCAGGAAGTTGCTGATCAGCGTTGGCGATTGCCGTTTGCGCTCGCCGCCGATTCTTGCGTCATCTCGAGTCGCTAATCGCCAAAACCACGGGAAGAAGCGAATTTGCTTGTTTATTTTTTTGAATGAATGTGTGGTGTTTAGCGGCGCAAAGGCCAGGTATGGCCAAAGAGCGACATTCGCTCCTATCTCTCGTCACACTCGCTACCACAGCGACCCCGCCCAAGTAAACAAAATAACTATAGAGGACCACCTAAGCAGGACTTCGGCGGCGCCGCGCCGTCAACAGCGGTATTTTTTTTTCTTTTTGCGTTCGCAACGACAGGCTGTTTTCACGGCTCCCTGCTAGTCGGTGCTGTAGTCCTCGTTGCTATGTAGTAACGTTAGGTGAAGCTTAACAAACAGGCGGGGAAGCAACTTGCGCTGCTTAAAGGTGACGCTGAGGCCTCTGCTTCAGTGGCACTCGCAACTTGCTGTCAAGAACGGTTCCAGATAGAGAGAGAGCTGTTATAAGGGAAAGGAAGGAAGATTGAGCCCGGTTGGCTACCCTGAGCTGAGTATTTGTTAAAAAATCGCTTTTGTGTTCTGATTCAGAGAGGGTGGTTCGCTGGTTGGACGATTTGGTTTTCCTTTTTACCATACTAATTACATTTCCGTGTGTGTGCGCGCGCGCGCCCGCGTGTGTGTGCGTGCGTGTCGCTTGCAGCAATATTTGTGTTCTCCAGTCGCCGCGAAGTGCCTCGTTGAAGACGTCAAAAACTACATGGACCTCGTTTACTACGACGATAGTGGCTACAATATCGAACGTATAGATTCAAAGTTTTGCCGATACGGCGCTACATTTGGGAAAATAATAGCGTTTGCGCTAGTGTGCTTTGTCGCTACCGTCGTTACCTCGCGACTGCTCGGTTTGCCGAAATATTCTTTGGAAAACATCCACTTAGTTTACGGAAAGAAACGCTGTTATAGGACTCAAAGCAAGTCATGCCTTGGGGGTGCATGTCGATGGCTGCAAAGCCGGCAACGGCTACACTGCAACTGTGGGACGACAGCTTACGAGTGATGCGCTGGTATATCGATTCTTTATGATATACGAACGTGCCCGTTCCTGAATTAAAAGAGAGAAAGAGGATGGAGGTGGGCCGCTTGATCGGATGTCTCGAAATGAAGCCGTTATTATTGTTCTCACATTGCGTCGACAGTGAACAAGGAAACACTGTCAAGAGTGTGAGTTATGAATCTAACACTTCACGGCTCTAACTACTGCCCAGAAAGACAAGCGACACTTCAACCACAACGATAGCACCTAGCACGGTCGTCGAACCTCAGCTCAAAGGTCAAGTCCGCTGTCTGCTGTTTTTACATGTCTCTCAACCATTTGTTAGTATAATCACTGGCGCTAGCATGCGTTCAATACTTTAAAACACTTCTAGTGTGGCGGGCGCAATATGAATATACAAGTCTTTTTCCATACAAAAGAATGGACGACGAGATTAAAGGAACTTAGGATGGAGGTATGGTTGTTTGTTGCGCCGTACGATAACTTCGTAAAAGAAGTAATCAGGCAAAATACTCTCACCGGATAAAGGGTAAAACAATGCGTGACGAACAATTGAAACGGGAACTAGAAAATACAAAACAGAACACCTTTCTGAAGTAATATCTCGATAACGTGTTCTGGCACCGCTATGTACTTACTTATCCAGTCGCCTATAGGATGACACAGGTCTCACAACGAGCGCGCAAGGCAAAAGCACGCCGACAATATACGTGCTCGCAAATACGAAAGCGAAAGAATGCGTCCTAGTTAGTGCTAACTCTTTGGTGTATCAACTCCCCGTCGCTGCACGCGCCGCTTTACGACATTGCAGGTAGTTCACGGCTCACTCTGAAGGGGGCGCGGCGTGTATAGCACCGGCCTCCTCGGCCAATCACAAAAAAAAAAAACAACCACCTATGTCACTCCGGTTGATAGGGGGCACGCAACTTCTCATAGATTGCAGTCGCTGCGAAACACCGCCGCGAAACTGGAAAGTCTCGCATTATAATGCGCGACTGAAAACACGTAGAGGCCACTTTCCGTCGCTGTACATACCCTTGCAAAGAAATATACATGACATTCCATTGCGTGTCAACAGAAAGTCTACTGAGGGCAACAAAACCTCAATAAAAATTCAATATGACTCGTACAGTGATTTTGGTAAGAGTGGCTTTCGCCACCTGGCCGCCACGGTTCGTGACGATGGCCCCGATACGGTGGTGGCCGCGCGTGGTGGCCGCACTGTCTGTCCCCGCGTCGCGCGTAAGCATCACGTGACGAAAGATCCATAGAGCTCTCGCCGACGCTGCATCTCGCCCCTTCGCCACTCTGTGATCGTCGACCTCTAATTCCGTGCACCGTTGCTGTAAAAGCATGAGGGCAGGTAAGCACGCGTCCAAGTTTCTAGCTCGAAAAGTAGTCATAGACGAAATTGCTATGAGCTACGGCGAAAATATTTTAGGCTGCGTCGCAGTTGTCAACAATGTTATCGACATTCCCTGCCACTCAGCGCCAGTATCAGAGAAGCCTTCGAGTTATGGCTCAGAAGTGAACGTGTATTGAACATGCATTGAAATGCCTCACGGGACATTTCAATGCCGCTTCGAAGTGACACTCTATCGACAAAATCCATGATCATTCCCACTATTAACGTCATCATTCTCAACCATCAACCAATAAGTTGGAGTACATCATCCCCTGTCCTAGCAAATTGCCGCCGTGCTGTGGGAACTGTACGCAGCGCATGCGCCATAACACTTTGTCATCTTTGATCAGCCGCTTAGAAAAGAACAACATCGAAGAACACGAAAGAAGGGAGACAGGGCACATCCTTCGCTCGTTAAGCACCTATTCACAGATGAACCAGTACCATCTCGACCAGATCGCGAAGACTATCACCGTCCTCGGATGCTTCCCGTCACCGGTCGCTCGATATGTCTCACGCAGATCCGAAACGCACAAATTACAAAAATAATATATGGGGTTCGCCTTGATAAGTGACGTTTCCAGGAGAAAGACAGAACTAAATCTTATTTTCTGAAACGGCAATCCAAGTCAGGACCCGGTTCACCCTAGGTGGGAGGATTCCTTATTCCAGGAACCCTCTGGCTTGGCCTGCCTCCTTCGTAGTGCACGTCGTCAGAGAAAAGCTTGGCCTCCCACGTTTCAGAGGTGGTATAGATCTGCGGTGAGTTGGGGCACTCCTTTTGTGCTTCTATTCGGCGACCTTCTTTGGAGTCGTCTTGTGGAGCTTGTGAGGTGGGGCCAGCGGATGTGTCACATTGTGTGCAATCCTGGACCATGTGTTCCAGGGTGCGTGGGACGTCGCAGCTGGCGCATGTGTATACGAGTACGGCGTAGGATATAGTCTGCGCATGATTATTCCGTGTACGCAGCTGCTTGCCTGTAGGCGGCGGAGGATGAGTTCTTCCTCTTTGCTCAGATTCCTGTGTGGTGAAGGGTACGTTCCTCTGCTCAACCAGTGATGCTGCAGAAGCTCGGAATATTTTGGACCATGTCACCAACTTCCGTGGCCGGCCTGGTGTGGGATAGCAGGAAAGCCCGGCGGGTATGCTCGCGGGCAGCGGCATGTGCCGCCTCATTCGCTGTTATGCCGTGATGGCCTGGAACCCAGTTGATCTGGGTGTCGGGGAGCAGGGCGCGCGCGATGCGATTTTTAAGTATTTTAAGTGCGGTTTCTGATACGCGCCCCTTTTGATAGTTTCAAGCTGCTGTTTGAAAGTGTGTGAGCATTACTGCTACTTCAAGGCAAGTTGTTATTGCCAGAGCAATTGCCGTTTCCTGTGCAGTTTCGGCACCAGGATTTTTTTTCTACAGGGGAGGTGGGGGGGACTAACACGTACTCGGTGTGCCGCCTTGTTGTATTACCAGAATGGCGAAAAGCGGGGCGTCCGTGACGCCTCATGCACGCCATCAACAGGACGCTCTGCGGAGTCCTGAACCCTCGTTACTGCTGCACGTAATTTGAGTGGCACGTGCATCCCGTCCAGCGCAGGGCTTTTAGAAGCGAGGGAGAGAGAGAGGGGGGTGCGAGGGAGAGGTTGCGGCGACAGGGGGGTCGTCCGGCCTCGAGGCGTCCTTGGCATCGCTCAGCGGCGTTGTCGGGATCCGGTTTTGCACCGGCGGCGGCGCGCGGGCGCGTAACATCATTATGCGGCGATGCCAGCAACGCGGCCACCGTCGTCGTAGCGCGGGCACGGAAGGGCTGCCGCTGCTGCTGCGGCACCACTCGCCGGCGTCGTAGGAGCTGTCACCGGCATCCACAGGGAGACAGCTTCGAAGCCGATTAGCAAGCCGTAGTATGGAAGCGACAACAAGGGTGCTATGCAAGACTTGAATTCGGTCACATTGTCGAATTCTGCCATGTTTTATTTTTTTTTGCGTTCTGACCCATTCGCATAGAAAGTAGCTGCCCAGAGAGCCGATCAGGCCAGACAGGGTGCGCTATCTTGGAATGTGTCAAGCGCAGGTAACTGCGAAATAAAAGAGGTTTTACTGAAGAAAGAAAAGATCAGGGAGAGATAGGCAGCATGCTAGACTGTGATTGGTGTAGTTTTACTTGGTTAGATCAAGTAAGGTGGTTGACTATTCGTCAGCACCACGTTTCAAAGAGAACGCCAATGCACATCGTCATAATAGTCATTATCAGCATAATCGAAATTCTGCCACAAGATTTTAAACCAACATTTTTGTCGGCCCGCCTCTAGCAGACGTTGAGTCGTCATGTGGTTCGGTACCCACGAGCTGCTTGCGAGAGCCAGTGCTGCAACGGTTAATCTAAATGAGTTTGCGTGTCGTTCATTGCGTCGAGCATCTCACCTTTCAAGACACGCGGAAGCCAGCGGAACCAGAGGTCCGTCGTAGCTTTCAATCATAACGGGCAAGATGGAGAATTCTAAAATGCGCCCGAATTCCGAGTGCAGCGTAATTCGACAGTTAAGGCGTGTACGTGAACCCGACAGAAGCGGGCTAGGTCGGCTTGTCGAATGCACGTAAACGCTAGCCGGTCGGGTTGAACGAGCGTCGAGTCGAGCTGAAGTAGCCCGACTGTTGGTTGACCGATGAGCGGCCCGCTCGCAGCGCGCACGTAAACGCGGACGGGTCGCGCCTGCAGGCAGCGCCGAGGTTTCCGTGGGAGAAGCGTTCTGCGCTCCGGAAGCGGGAATGGTATCCGGACAAGGCAAAGACGAGCACTGTGCAGTGCATCCTCGTTGTAATAAAAGTAGCCACGAAACAGAGCTGTTGCAGACAGCTGCGGGAACCGGAAGCCCAGTTCAGTTGATCCCAGAAGCCCAGAGGCTCGACGCTTTGGGCCGTCGTTCGGACAGAGTCGCCAGAAGCGAGTTCGTGTAAACGCGGTCATGCCAGTCAGGCCGACTCTCGCGTCGGGTTCATGCGAAAATAGCTAGTACGTCTCAACTCGACCTTGTCTATGACAGCAACCCCCAGTTCGGTTGAAGCAGTATTTTAATGCGCGACCATTCTCAGGGTACTTCACGCACTTTCCGGGGGCGTACCTATGTGCGTATGCATGTGTCTAAGCACGTTTGTATCTGACCGCTCTCCCTCCTACCTGGGTCACTAAGTGGCCCGTTGCCGAATGTGCAGCGCGTCGGTTTGCTGCTCTGAGCGAACAGCGTTCGAAACATACAATCTGACCAACTGGGGTTGCCGAGTATGCGGCAACGTGTAACACTGCGTGCTGCTGTTCAGCGAACCTCGTTGAAGCCATCATGGGTCGCTGCATATGCAGGGCTGGGTAAGTAGCCCTGTTCGAAGAAGCTCTTTGACGCTGACTTGGAGCACTGGGTATGTGCCACTTGGTCTGTTCTGGTCTTCAATTATTCATTTTTGATGCAGACATGGGTCACTGGGCATGGGCCGGTAGGCGTGCCGCATTTAATCAACGTCTCTGACGCTAACTTGAGTAAATAGGTATGTTTCACTGGTAATGTGCCATTCCACAATGACGAAGAAAGCTCCCTTAAGATTCTCTAGCGTTGAGCGGAATCGAACCCACGTCACAAAGATTCCCTAAGGATAGCTAGCAGCCCGACGCACTAGCAGGCTGTGCCAGAAATACGCTGGGTATGTGCCACTTTTCATTGAACGCCAGGCGCTTTAGTGACCTGCGCCATGGATGCACTGGAGATGTGGCACTCTTCAACGAACGTCTCGTCAACCTGGGTCTCCGAGTCTGTGTCATTGATTGTTCGGCAAGCTAGGGAACTATTATGAGCGTCAGCGCGCACCGGCACGCCACGCACTTCGGAGTCCACGCGCAGGCTTCGCGGCGGCGGCGCTAGGTGGCGCCGACTGTTCTTAGGGAAGCGCGAATGAGGTGTCCCGCGGCAGTACACGCTTCATACGTAACTCATGTTCGACGGTGGCAATACGTTTGTCTCGCTATATTGATTCAATGCTAAACGCATTGCCGTCGACAGTCACGGTGGGATGGGTTCTTTGTTGTCACGTTGGTTACTATACCGGTCGCACACCGGTGACACTATAGAGCGCAAGAGCTCCCTCTGGCGATTTCTAGGAAACTCTGTGGCCGCAGGCACGCCTCCTCGTCGCCGTGGCTGCTGCTGCTGCTGCTCTGGAGACCGACTAAATTACCGGCGGGGGTCGGCAAGGAGGCGTGCTCCGCGCGGCGCGACTGTGCAGTGATATATATAACCACCATCCTAGTTATGGGCAAAGGATTCTTTCGTGACCGCGCCGCTTTTATGGCCCAAAAGAACGCGGCTCGTCCTGGAACGGCGCGTATAGGCACGCCTGTATAGTATACTGTGCAGCTTACTGATCGTTTCACTAAGTCCTCGCAGCGCCGCTAGAGCATACTGCGTCGTGTCGGCAGCGTGTGTAGCGTGTAAACATACTGCTGAGACAAATTACGCATTTCTTGTTGGAGTGTCAAGGTTTGCGTGCTAAAGTATAAATAAAATAATGCGCAGTCTGCACGAAGCCCTGCGGGATTAAATACGGTAGTGAATTGGTAAACGTTAGCGCATGTAAAGATAAGCGAAGAGAGATACGTCCGCTATATTGGTGCACACCCGGCAATTATCTACATGCGCAGGTAATTGCGGGGGTTTCGTAGGATAGAAGACTGCGTGATGTCTGAGAATGTCGTAATCGTGCATTTATTAAACATATAAGGCAGTTGAAATTACAACATTTGCAACGATGGTGAAGTTACTTAAACTGCGCATGCTGGAGAGTGGTGGATGGAAGGATGGATGGATGGATGGATGAATGTTATGAGCCTCCCCTTTGGAACGGGGCGATGGGTTGCGCCACCAAGCTCTTGCTACTATACTGCCTGATATCCGACCTAGGTTAAACAATGAAAAAAAAAAAAAACTCTATGAACTACCACGCCCAAATTTTCTGATCCCCCATTGCGAACTGTGCTTTTGTACGTCTCCGTCTTTTGTCGTTTACCTAGTTTTCTTCCACCAATCCTCCAATCGCCTCTTACTATTGCCTATTACGGACATGTTTGCTTTTCCTCTGCTCCCGCGGAACCCAAGGGCTTCAAAGAGGCCAGTGGTGCCTAAATCGACCACTGGGTAGACGTCTTCACATTCTAATATAACATGCTCCGTCGTTTCCCTAGCTTTACCGCAGCAAGCACATGCTTCTTCTTCCTTCTTATATCTCGCTTTATAGGTGCGTGTTCAAGGCATCCCGATCTCGCTTCGAAAAGTAATGAGCTCCACTTTGAGTTATCATAAATGGTTTCTTTCCTGATTTCGTTTTTTCCTCTTAAGTAGTTACTCATGGCAGGTATCTTTTCCATTGCCGCCACCCATGAGATTAATTCAGCCTCTTTGACTTTCCGCGTGACCTTCTTTGTTGCTGAGTTGCCCACCCTACAGGCGTCATACTTGCTGGTAAGCTTCCTAGTTTTTTTCCTCCACTGTGGATCAATTTTTCCTGTACACACATGGTGGCATGACAGCGCCCCCATCGATAGCAGCAACCAAGGAACTCAAACGAGAAGAAGGGCTTTTCTTAAACGACCACCGCTGATCCTTCGGTGCGTTAAGCTCGATCGCACGGATACAATGGACAAGCCATCATCCCCCACTGATAAAGAGTCGTTTCTCGTTCCTGACGTGACTCGTAGCTATCGCTGACCGGCTCGCGCTTCGTTAAACAAAGCTATACGGCTCTTGGGACACGTCGTACGCAACCGCCACGATGTCGCCCCGCCTTGGGGCAATGCGCCTGCAACGCTCCCGAGTACTCTAGTCCCCGTGTCACGTGACTATCGGGGGCACAGGTGCTTCGTTGCTACAACGTTTTTATTAGGAGAGTCCGCTTTTCCCGCGATACTCTTGTATATTAGTTGTGCGGATAATAGTTTTAAGTTCATCGTGTTGGCTGCGGTACGTGGTACGTAATGCTGTGCGGACGCTGTAGGTATTGTTGAAATGACTGCACGCGTAGAAGAGCTTTCTATATTATTATTATTATTATTATTATTATTATTATTATTATTATTATTATTATTATTATTATTATTATTATTATTCAAGCTTTCTTTGTCTATGCAATGTTGAAGCTCCCTGAAAAATTTTGCGCATAACGTCAATTCCCACAGTGTGTCACATTTCCAGCGCTTTATTGTTTTTTTTTATCTCTCTCTTCTGTGATCAAACTACGCTTTCGTTCCTGACTCTGTATTCTAACTGCATAACTCTTCATTTAGCCTTTTGATACATCAAAAATATCGAATGACGAAATGGTTAGAGTTGGTAGAACATGACTTCGGCACGTCGCGCTGGTCTCTGTGACATCCCACAACCGTATACCGTAGTCGCATTCGAAACATTTGCAGGCAACTACTGGATGTATGTGCCGGTCTTCATTGCACGCGAGGGCGTCATTTCTAGCTTTATAAGAATGCAAGAATGGCCGCCCTCCTGTGAGAAAAACACAACGAACCATGCGCAGCCGTGTGAAGCTCTAGAAACAGCGAGCGGGTTGTCTGTGCGCTTTTTACGTACAGAGTTGGATACAGCCTTGTTCACGAGTTTGCGGTTTCAGTGGCGGTCAAGACATCGCAAGGCTTCATGCTTGGCGGAGGATGCCGCGTTCCGTAGGAGACGGAAAGCAAGAGTCACCTCATACTTAAATTGAGCTATACGTTAAAGGATACGACGTAATCAACGTGATCTCCCGCGTCCCTGTCGGCTATCAAATTTTACATCGCGTTTCTTGTCCTCCCCTATACATTCGTGTGACCGTGTGGTGCACTCGATGCCGTTTACGCGTGGTCTTGTTTACAGCGGGTGAACGGTGACGTGCATTAGCGAGTTTTAGAACGAGGTACTCCAGCCACGCCTAAGCGTTGGGAGACGCAAGCTCCATCGTGGGCCCTCTGCAGTCTTTTGCGCTCGCTTTGCGTTCTTTCGTATGCGCCAGACAGTGTGCATCTTCCATCGCTTGTGCAGCCTAATCTAAAACTGTTTATTAATGCTCGTTTGAAGGGGCAGCATGTCTTCTCTAAATAAATATAAGTACTTACACTTGGCTAAAGATGCATTGCAATGACTGCGGTTGTCAAGCTACTTTTATTGCCGTAGCAATTATATGGACACTCCAAGCGAAATTTTGCCGTCGGCATAGCCGTGAGGTTCCGCATGTATTAACGCGATAGCATTAGGGGCCCCGTGTTTTGAGGGCCCCATTAAAGCCCGTTTACAGTCACGTCACGTCAACTTCATAGAAATGATAGTTACACTGCAAACTCATTAACACTC
This sequence comes from Dermacentor andersoni, assembly GCF_023375885.2. NCBI lineage: Eukaryota > Metazoa > Arthropoda > Arachnida > Ixodida > Ixodidae > Dermacentor > Dermacentor andersoni. The sequence goes on along the minus strand of NC_092822.1, from coordinate 93,761,524 downwards.
GCATGGCACTCTTTGGCCATACCTGGCTATTGGACCACTTAACACCACACATTCATTCATTCATTCATTCATTCATTCATTCATTCATTCATTCATTCATTCATTCATTCATTCATTCATACTGTCACCTCTGTGCGGGGCTATTAAAGGAATGGATACATACAGTGATTGCGATACACTCAATATTTATGCAGGAATGAAAATATTACTAAACAATAGAAAAACATAACAGAACTTCAACATAAAAGTTACAAGAGTGGATTACATTGACTTGGTTGCTTTCTCTCTGTTCTCAAAGCACCACGTGTCAGAATTTTACGATAATTTCAGGTACATGACGAGCTTAACGTTCGCAATTGTAGTGTATGCTGAAAAAAAACAAGATTTCGCCTTCTCGTTCTTTGCTGTTTTGCTTGCATTAGCCCGCCGCTGTGCTTCTTACGACGACAAAATATTTCTTACGAAAAACGAACTGCGCTGCTACGCGAGTCTACGCGTCAGACTGTCAACACGTGCCTCGTACAAAGCGTTGCGCAAGCTCTGCACCCGTGAGCGTGCGTATCGTTTGGGATCGAATTGTTGCAGCTTATCTCAGGAGTGCTTTTGTGTGATCGCTCCTCAAGAAGCTTACGGAAGCTGTCTTTCGTAAGAACGGCTCGATCGAACAAACACTCGAGTGGCGCTCGGTTAAATGACGAACTGCGCGATAGTGAGATAACGCGACGACGGTGGACGCGCACGGTGAAGCAGTTCTGTGAGAAAAGCTTTACGAAGCAGCTCGTCGTTCGTAGAAATCGCGGCGTTTATCTGAAGCAAAACATAGCGCAAGGTTCCGTTTCTTAACACGTGAAGTAGAAAACGCGATAAGCTCTAATCTAAGGCTACGATAGAATTAGTCGAATCGTGCGGTTTACCACGTCCAGCTTGCATAGTGCACTCTTTAATGTTACTATACATGGTTGTCACACTATCTACAACTTTGGTGTATCTGCAGTTGGTAACGGTAAAGTTAGTAATAATAATGACTAAATAAGGTAGTCACTGTTACTAATCGGTCACCGCTACAATTCCAGAGGCAATTAGCACCACCGGGACATAGTTTCTAATCTAGAAAAAAACATATCGGACCCACCCTGGAGTACCTCGCTAGGAGGCATGGTGAGATAGGTCAGAAAAAGAATATCGAAATGCCGGTGCCCACTGCACTAAGTTCTCGCACTTCCTCAACATGACGTCACAGATTTCTGGCTGCGAATACGCGACTCTGGTTATTTATTAATCGGCAAAGGAATGGTATCTAGTACCCGCCTCGGTATAAGTCAGTTGGGTACGAAATTTCGCTGTTAAACTCGATGCCGCGGGATCGAGCCCGGCCGGGGCGGCCCCAATTTGATGAGAACGAAATGCAAAAGAAGAAAGAAAGAAAGAAAAACAGTCGTGGTGGGACCACGCTCTAAAGAATGCCACGTCACGCTCCCCTCCAAGTGTGTTCCCTTCCTTCGTGGTGAAGACAGACTGGCGTGTTGGGAACTACTCTGTCGGAAATCTAGCGTTGTTGCTATGTACGTATTTATTCTATCGGCCTTGTTTTGCTAAGTTCTATTCGTTTTCAATCTATGGGACGAAGCCGTTTTCCGCGGTCAGCGCGCGCACGTAGGCGAAGAGGGAGGGATGAAAGGAGACGTTCGATATGGAAAACACTCGCATGAAAATAAAAAATACACTTGTCAAGTACAGGAATAATCCGCTGTCTGCGCAACGGCCAATCGTCGTCGCCGACATTCTTGCCGACAAGGAGACCGTGGTTGTTGTTTGCAGCTCGAACAATGGGTCGACGCGAAGCGTGGTTATCGAAGTTGACGGCGCCGACCCCGCCTTCGTCGCGTCCTGGTATGCGGCTGTTGTGGCGAACCGTCGACGTGCCCCGGCGGCGGGTTACCCTCTTATACGAATCGCACAGGTGCGCACATGCGATATCGCGCATTCCTGAGAATGAAAAGCTTCCGCCTTGTTTTGTTTTTTTTTTCTCTTTGTTTTCTTTTTGTTTTGTTTTTTTTGTCCATTGAAGCTTGTTTACCTTACAAGCGAGTCACGGAAGGAACGGTTTTTTTCCACTTTCTCTCCGATAAACGCCGGTAGGCGCCAATTTTTTTTTTTTGTGTATTGTCCTTTGTTCGCTGGGAATAAGCACTCGCGCCTTTCATTCCTACTTCCTAGCATTGTTTTGTGCCTTCCCTGCGTTTCCATGAGAACAGGACATCAGAGCCTAATTTGACGTAATTCCTTATTCGAAAAGGCCCATATTTCCCGTACCATAATTCGGTATGGTCATATGGGTTTACATGGGTACGTACAGGTTCTCACGCAGAATTCTCTATAGTATATCGTATATGATTATGGGTACGAGGCACCATGGAGGGATACGCGATCTTTCAAAAAGTGTTCACGTGTTTGTAGCAGACGTCAAGTCCCGTCTGTGAGCGTTGCTGTCGACTGCTCCCTACGTACAAGTACACATCATTACGAGTGCGTACGCAGACAACAAAAATCATTAAATAAACAAGAGAACACGCAGCTGCAACGCAAAGTTGGGATCTAAATGACGCGATGCCCGCAATCTCAAGCAAGCTGTAGCAGCGACAGCGAATGAGACGCTCACGGTCTCGTCGCCTCCATCTGTTAGCTGTCTGCGTCACGGAAATGGAGGCAATCTATGAATACAATCTTACGACGCCTCCCTCCTCTCTCCCATCAATCAAAACAGAATTCTACAACTTTGTTCAAGCTTGGCCTGAAAGGGTGTCTCCAACGGGAAAGGAGCAGTTGTTAATAAAAACCCCACGGCGACGGCAGAAATTCGCTTTGAGTGCCCACATAATTGATATCGCAATAAAATCGAAAGAATATATATATATATATATATATATATATATATATATATATATATATATATATATATATATAAGGCCTTATTGGTAGTGTTATCCCCTTCGTGACATGTAGCTTGCTATGAAAGAAGGAATGCCGCGGCTTGGGAGCAGAGGTGGCTGTTTAGTCCTAGCCCGTCCCTCAAATCCTTGGCTATACTGCTGCTCTCGGGCTACAACTTAGTTCTCGTTTTGACAGCATGTTCCGGCAGGCCCGGCCTTCGTCAGTTTCTTTAGCCTCCGCCTCTGTAGGCTCTGCCATATGATTGGCCGAAAAACATCCCAGGACACCTACTTCTTTCGAGTTCTGAATGAGAAAGCATTATTGTCCAATAGAACGCCGCTCAGCGGTTCTTTCTAGTTAGGAACTCCTTGCAAGCAAGCGAGCGCGTTGAGACGCTTGGCGAGTTTTTATTTTGTCTTACCCAGGCGCAGTTATAACGCAGGCGAGTGCTAGCGCGGACAAGGAACGCGCGGTTAGCGCAGGCTTCCGAGAGCGAGGATGACGTGGCGTCGCGGCGATGCCCTCTCCCCTCACGCAACACCTGGCGCGCTATCATTGGAGCAGGTTTTCCCTTTCACCCTCTCGGCTCCGTCGAGGCGCGTTTGTGACGTGGCGTCGCACTCAATAGGAATTTACTTGCCGTTTCGTTCCTACAGACGACAGACGCCGGCTTTTTCGCTCGATGGGCCATTTGACGCTTTCGCGTCAGCAAATACCGAGATATGCGCAGAGCAGCATTCCGGGCAAATTGGTAATTCATCACTCAAGTAATAAGGAAAGCTTGGTGTGCCTTCTTCTCTTACGTCCATGTCGTTTCTTGTTGCGCGATATTACTTGAGCCGAGACAACCGCTGGTATTTCGCTGAGGCTGCACCCTAACTGCAAGCAGCGGCGTACCTTGTCGTTGCCGATCGCGGAGGGAAATAGCGCAGAAGCGATCTGGCTCTGACAGTCATGGAAGAGGCCTTACGACGAGGCCTGCCCCACATATAAACTATGTCCGTACTACGTTTCCTACATCACGTACAGCGCTGTGGCAGCTAGAGATACTTTCTCCAGTGGCTGCGTTCGCACTTGGATATAATTCGCCGTTCCTTGACCAACTTTTGTGAAAATGCTCCTCACATAAACTCAGCTCTGAATGAGAAAAAAAAAAGGAATTTGCTCTTAGAAAAACAAACCCGCCAGGTACTAACACGGCTGCTACAACGTTCTCTCAGATCAATTTGCTTTTCGTTGCTGTTGTTTCATTTGCAGCCCGTCGCGGCAGTGTCACCTGCATGCACGCATGCTAGCGCGAGCAAACGCCGCTGGCGCGCGGCGGAGCGTGGACGGCTCGGGCGGAGTGATAACACTTTTTTGGCGACCCGTGCTTGCTGCGTGTAGCTTCCACAGCGTTATTCCCGTTGTAGGAAACGGACAAAATGTACGAAACGCCGTGGTCTACCACATACCGCCGAAAGGTGCATGCACTCGTCGCACGGATCGAGTGTTTACCTGCCCGAAAAAAAGCGAGCGATAAGGATTCTCGGGCTGTGAGTGCAAGTGGTCACGCTCACTGACCGGCCTTTAATGCTCGCTAGCTTTCTTTTTTTTTTCTAGCCTCCTCCCCCCCATCCGAAGACGAGGGCATGCAAACATCGCGTGCTCGCTAGGGACGGTGACCTGCGCGCTCTCGATTCGCGTTCCGAGTGCACCGAGTTATATGCAGGGGCCGCGCTGATGACCCTTTAACTAGCAAGGTATGACAAGTAAAAGCGCGACAATACTTCTTGCTTCTTTTTTGTCGTTACTGCTTTTTTTTTTTCGTCTTCGTCTATGTTTTTGCCATAGAATCGTGCCTCGTTAATATCGAACACTTGTGTTGGCGACCGATTTTGTGCATAACGCGAGTCGCCCATTTATCGCGATAGCGAGCGTTAAGGGAACAACTAACGAACGTTTATCTAGCAAATGAAATAAGTTTGGATGTTCCCTGTCGCAAACGTTCTGCGGAACTGCTAACTCCTCTTATCCTTCTCGCTATCCACCCCGATTGACTTCTCTATCAATTAAGGTTACCTTTCTTTGATTTCTCCCAGTTCCTCAAAGTTTCATTTAGTATGAGAACTTGTTTAGTGTATTCACTAGAAATATGCAAGATGCCCAAGGAATATCGTCCAAATTTATGGTGCTGCGCTCCCATTCTTCGCTTTCATTGATGCTTTACATATACGTCATTGCTAAAGATGTGCTGTCGCTTATAAGAGGCACTTGCTACTACTTGGCACAAAGGCATACGCAAGAACACTAAAAAGAAAAGCTACACCAGAGTGCATGGTAAGTAGCTCTTCAAACTAATTGTGAACGACACGTCTAAGATAAGTATACAGAGTTACAGCATGCATATGCAAGTAGGTCATACGGAACACTGTAAACAGTACTGTAAAGAAAGAAGAAGTAATACAAATGGAATTATGACCGAAGCAGAAGGCAATGCTTCGGCAGGCTACTGTAAAACAAGCTTCGCTAGCGAGCCGGAACCCGTTGTCTCCCGTGCGACCCCGCGCGTGTGTCCGCGAGGCCACCCGCACAAGCAGTGCTGCACGGAATTAAGCGAGGCCGAGCGAAAGCGGAGCCCGCTGTTGAATGGGGGAGTATTGGGGTCACTGCCTTCGCGTTGCTCAATGGGCCGATTAATTCGCTGCGCGCGGTCGGTACTCTCTCAGGAGTGGACGAAACAGAAGGCTGGCCCCGTCGAGAACGTCGCGCGTCGATGCCACCTTCGGCGATGGCATTTACGGGCGCGCAACCCTACTTTAAAGACAAGAGAGAGATAGAGAGAAGAATGGCACAGTTTTGACTGCGCTGTGGCACAGTGGTGCGCGTTCGAAGCTTTTAAAGATGGAGAACCGAGAGCTTTTGAAGTGGAAGGGGGGGTCGGTGTCGGGGTGGCACGAGAGAACTACAGAGAGACTACAAAAGCGACTACGAGGTGTAGTGCACAGGACATCGCCGAGAGAAGCTTTCGTCCTGCGGTGGACGTAAAATAGTCTCACGAAGGTGATAGCGATCCAGATGGTGACAACAACGACGTCACTTCGAGAACAACACGTGATCATCACACGTGCACTTTGCGTATAGGCGATATCTACAGCGCCAAAGTTTTCACTCGCAGTTTTCGTAGCAAATTCAATGTCCCGAATACTCTATGCCTGACACTTGCAGTGGATGTGGTACAAAGTGAGGGGTGCGTCACGCGCGCATCCTTTCACGTTCGTCGGTGTTTGCTCACGAACGAGCCAAAACGTCGCGCTTGCAAGCAGCAGCCAGCGACGTCATGGAATTCCGTGCATCCGAAATGAACGAGCGCGCATAAAAGTCCACGAATGCAACAACCCTCCCCCCCCCTGCCACCCTCCCCCCCTTCGCGCAGAAAGGAGACTCCTCCCTCGGGTGCCCCAAATTCTCCGAATGCGCGAATTCCTTCTGCCTGTACCACATTGACGAACATTTTGCATCTCGTCGCAAGAAGAGAAGGAGAACAACAATACGCGCTAAAGAAAAGCCAACAGTGTATACGTGCCGCCGAAATAAGGAAACTAACCATCGCCCACCACGACATTCCTTTCCTTTTCTTTCTTTTTCTTTTTGCGAGAGTCGTCGACAGACACGCGAGAGGCAATGGCCAACTCACGCGACTGCATACAAGGCACGCACGTATAAATCACGAGGATGAAGAAAAAAAAAAAGAACGAAGGCAAATCAAAGCCAAACAAAAGCGTGCCCACGACCTTTCCAGGTAGACGGGTACCGTTTGCCTTTTTTTCTTTCTTTTCTTCAATGTCAACAAACGTCCTTCAATTCATCACTCCGTCTTGAGAATGCGGGTGAGAAGGTAGCCCACGCTGTCGCGGCGGCCATTTGGGCGCGAGATGAAGAACGAGGCCCCGAGTGAGGCACGAGCACGGCGCGCAGCCGACAGAGGGAGAGAGCGTGTTGACAAATCGTCGGCGAGATCGCGTGCTATTGCCCGTGAGGAGAGAAAAGAAGAAAAAAAAAGAAAGGCGCAGCTAAGAAGATCGACTCTAGCCAAGTAAGCGAAGGCCCGCCAAAGTGTCGAGAACGTCAGGCACGCCGAAGTACCGTTCGGCGAACGAGTTTTTTGTTTCTCGTACGAAGAGAGGGTCGACTCGGTTTCGCACTGTCACTGAGAGGCCATTGCGCCTGGCCTGGAAGAAAGCGGCCGAGGAAACGAAGAACTCGCGTTACACGACAACACCCGACCCCCTCCCTCGGCGCCTACATCACTCCCACCATCACCAAGTGCGACCGCGACGTAAACCAGTGACAGAGAGAGAAGGAAACAAAGCGAAAGAGAGAGTGAATGTGTACGAAGAGGTGCGAGGAGGAATGCGAGTGTTGTTCGTCATAACTTCGCGCGGGCACCCGGACGTCAACGGGTGCTCGCTCTCTGGAGGGACGCGTTCGTCGTGTCGGTTGTTCTCGTTTTGTGGTCGTTGCTTCTTTCGACGCGTGTCGTGCGACCACGGTTCCCGTGTTCTTCGAACGGGCTTTCTCGTTTGCTTAGTATTTCTCTCGCTCTTTCTTTGTGTTCTTGTTCTCTTTATCGCATTCTCTAACGCGGCTGAATTTATACGCGCGCGCACGTGTGCGTGTGTGTGCGCGCGCATCAAGCCACCGTCCTCCTCGGCTCACCCTCGCGCGCGTTCCCTCGCACCCTCAGCGTGCGGGACGTAATAGGATCTTATCCCACTCGGACTTTATGCGGAACATCACGGCGACGGCGAAAAAGTGCCTAGAGTGTTCGTGGAATTGCTATCACGAACCCGCCGGTTGCTAAAGCTCCCCACTACCAGCTGCTATCGCAGTAAAAGCTACCTCGCGCAAGAACGAGAGAAGCAAACGATCGCGGCTTGATGGTGGGGGCGTCCGGCTGTTTAAATATGGGATGCTGAAGTTCACTTGCACCATTGGACACTTGAAATCTTGTTTTATTGAAGAGGCTCGAAACGATGCGAAACGGTTAGCTGCCTGCCTGCCGCGAAGTGTGTCTCGCCCGAGCCAACGAATATTTTGCAATACTAAAGAAACGAATGCAACTGCTTTTTTTTTTTTTTTTTTATCTAGCGCTCGCAGGACGGTTCTCTCAGCGCGGTCTATTAACGGCGGTCCAACGAGACGACCGCCGTTGGAAGGATGAGGAATTCCACTTGGCATTCTGCGCCCTCGACCAAGGGGGGCGGCGGGGGGGGGGGGCGCCTTCCCGAAAGCCGGCCATATAAAGGAGTGATCGTACCCTCTCAGCTGTAACGCCGAGACACGCGCGACCTGACAACGGTGACACCTATCGTCGCTGCCAGTCTGACAGCGCTCTTGATGGATGCTGCCGCGGAGATGAGCGGGGGGCGCGTTGACAAGCGAGGAAAAGGGGGGCGTGGGGGGGGGGAGAGAACAACCCGCGAGCCACTTGCGCGACCGCGGAAGGCGAAACGCAAGCGCCAAGTAGCGGCTCTGTCGCTGGCTTTCGGTGGCTTCCCCTTCGAGTTGGAAGCGGCGGGTGGGTGTTTGTGGGCATCCCTTACAAAAACCGATATACAGATAATGTTGTGTCTCTGTTGACTTTCCGTTGTCTTCCATAGAACGCTCGTTGAGATGCGATCGAATGTCGAGTGATTATTTCGGCGAGTGTGAAAAAACGGGTTTCTACGATGGCTTTTCGTGTCCTCGAGATAAAGCGAACTCTGATAACCCCATTATCCTTTCTCCAGAACGGGGTCACTAACCGGAAATATGCACGGCTTAGCGTCACTTATTTCCTTTTTTTTTTCTTTAGGATATGGGGCATAAACAGAGGGTTATGAGATACGCCACGGGGGAGGCACCAGACTATCGACCACCCGGGGTTCTTTAATGGGCACTTAGATCGAAGTATATGACAATCGAACTATTGGGCCGTGACGGTGAGATTTGTCTCGCTTATATATATATATATATATATATATATATATATATATATATATATATATATATATATGTATATATATATATATATATATATATATATATATATATATATATATATATATATATATATATATTTATGCGTGTGTGTGTGCGAAGCAATAAAGCATTCCCTCCGAGTGTGGTATGAATGTGGTATGAACGTAGAGTGCAATATAACGTATCGCACATGTAATGCATCTACTTGCTCTTGGTATAAACAGGACAGATGATAAAACAGAATCGTGAATGGTCTCTGTCTGAGACTGGGTTTCCCCACACATATAAACCTCATTACGGTGTGCATGCAAAAGCACCAAGGTCAACTAATCAACTTCATACAAGTTTAGAAAGAAAAGCTTCAAATATCGTGTAGTGGCATATACACCGTCTTGCGTAACCGCGCATCTTGATCAAGCTTCGCCGAGGTTTTTTCTATAAAATACCTTTTGTGGTATTGCAAAACATGTAAATCACTGAAGAACTACAGTGCATTTCTCTTTCGCCACAGTGACTTTAGCCTAATTTAAGGAAATGCGAGGTATCGCGTTTAATGGAACTACAACTTTTACAGGTAAGATTATTATAGTCGCTGAAACGAATGGCTTGTCGCCGTAGCTCGTACCTAAATAAGGGAGAACGCTTCATTCGTTTTCCGCAACAACCGCTGCACATATCTTGGTTACATTCGTTGCATTTGAAAGAAAATGTGAAAATGTTGTGACTGAAGGAAACAGATTGTTTATTTAGGCAGTCGATGTTTTAGCAAAATTCATGAAAATTTCGAAACTTCAAGAAACTCGACTGTCGAGTTTACATCTCTGTAACTCAGGAACATGAAAAAAAGGTATGTGACAATTTTGTAAGCTCCAACTAATAATACGTATAAAGCGGAAAGGAATTGATACAATATGCACCGATCTGAATTGAACATTTGACACGTGAACGGGGCTCTCGCAAAACCGTCATGCACACTGTAACAGCTTTACGTAAGTTGGAAATTCATGTATCAAACTTGCGTGCTTTAGGTGCTCTAAAGGATGTAATTCATATATCCGCGATATCTGTTTTAGGAGCGAAGTTACGTATTTAAAAACGCTGAGGTTCAATTTTTTTTTACTAGCACCCAATTTTTCGCGAGACCCCGTTCTCTTTCTTTTTCTAATTGCATGCCCCAAATTGGAATTCTGCTTCCGAGACTCACTAGAATTTATGTTTCTTTTTTCTCAAGCACAACAATCTTTTATTCCAATCGTCCAACTGGTTATCTCGTCAAGGCATTCCAGCGTGTAACATTTATTTCAGTAGGATAATAGGATTCGGTTCCGAGGTAAACCGTCTTCTCTAGGGGACGCTTCGCTTCGTGAACAGACCACCCGCGGTGCCGTGGAAAATGCCACGCTTAATCACGTGGCGACGCGTACGTTGCCAGTGCTTCAAACCTGCCTCCCTTTGCGGTGACGACGCATGACGTCGGTGTAGCGCAGGAAGCCGCTGCAAATGCGAATGTCGTACATTGATGCTTTCAAGCTCGGCGCACCTCCAACCGCTGCAAGCTTCGCCGCACGGCACGCCTACTACGAGGCCGGGCTAGAAGCTGCTTTCCAAGGCACAGTGATGAACACTTTCTGCCGCTGAATTAAATAAGAACCACAGGTCCATATAGTGTTCTCCGTCCGCATTTTTAAATGCGTTAGCATTAGGAGTGTCAAAGTGGAGAAAAAAATTTATCTGGGTGAAGCGAGTGTATCTGAGTGAAAGTACGCATGTATGGGTCTCCTCTGTGCCACCGTCACATGCGATTCGCCCTTCGTAGAGGCAGGACGTGTAGCCAGTGAGCTCCCGAAGAAGGCTTTCCAGTGTAGTGAATGCGGTTTAAATCACTGACCCGGGACCTTAAAGACGGGCAACTGTAATTCTAACGCATTTCTCTTCCATATATTGCTAAATTACCGCTGGATATATTTTTTTTTCTTTATTTGCCATTGCATTTACAGGCACAAGCCGCGCCGTTTCCTTTTTTTTCGGTGCGATGTCATTACAGATTGCTCAGTTTCTGCCAAAGTACTCGATTTGTTTTCGCCAAATTCGTGGATTTAGAACATACGTGTTTTCGAGTTTTGTAGCAACTTTTAGAAATGACGTGATATCGGCCACAGTGCACATACGAACGAAAAGTGCACTTTTTGTTTGAGGCAGACGATCACATAATTTATTGGGACTTAATGTCTTAGTCAGCATCATACAGGCTATAAGACACGCCGTAAGTAATGTGGGAGCCGAGGACTCATCTACACAACCTGGTGTTTTTCAATGTACTCCTACATCCAAGTACACGAGCAATCTCTTTTTTTTTATTTTGGTTTTGATTCCACCTTTATGGGAGCGCGGCCTCAGCGATAGGGAATCTAACCACCATTGAGGCATCGCGGGATGTCGTGAAACCAGAAGTTGCTGGGCCCGTCGGAAGCGCCATCTCTTTGTAGCGAGTGAACTAGTCGGTCATTGTTCGGCGATGCAAGCATCATCAAAATGGACATGCAAATTTGTTGACACCCGCCGTGGTTGCACAGTGGCTATGGCGTTGGGCTGCTGAGCACGAGGTCGCGGGATCGAATACCGGCCACGGCGGCCGCATTTCGGTGGGGGCGAAATGCGAAAACACCCGTGCGCTTAGATTTAGGTGCGCGTTAAAGAACCTCAGGTGGTCGAAATTTCCGGAGCCATCCACTACGGCGTGCCTCATAATCAGAAAGTGGTTTTGGCACGTAAAACCCCATAATAAAGTTTTTATTTGTTTGTTGACTATAGCTAGCACCTGCGACCTTCGTTTGTGCTTCGCAAAAAGAAAGAAAGAAAAGAGCCCACGCGTTAACAAGCTCCAGTACATACGCCTCGGCGTCGGCAACCACAATACAATTACGTATTTACAATCAGTTCTCGGGTTTTTCGTGCCGGCAGCACTATTTGATTATGAGGCATGTCGCGTAGTGGATTAACTTCTGGATTAACTTTGACCGCCTGGGGTTCTTTTACTTGCGCGTGAAAATAAATAGCGAACGCTTTTTTTTTTTTTTCGTCGCACCCGCATCGAAAGCTGGACCTCGAGCTCAGCAGCTCAATGAGATTGTCACTGGCACTAACGCGACAGGCGTGGATACCAGCCGAGAGGTAAATTTTTGTCTCTTAGCTGCGAGAAAGCCGAAACTTTTATTCTGTGTCAAGGAAAATTAAAACAATTTCTTCACTTATATTTCTGTCAATTGAGAGTAGATTCGTAATACGCCAACCCCAAAAAGCAAGTATAGGAATACAAATAATGAAATTTCTGTTTAGTAAGCAAAAAAAGCCTATTAAGTATAGCAGTTCATCAGTAATTGCGTTTCCGAACTGTCCGCAAATGAAATTCAGCACCAACATATCGAAAACGCTGCTACGGCCCTGGCATTACCTAACTCCCGTGTAAGTCATATTTCTCAGCCGTCGAACTGGGCGTGTAGTAAATATGAAACGCTGAATTTTGCGAAGTTTAAAGGAGTTGAGCAGAGGCGGCCGGTACATAAACACGGACGCACATACCTGTTTCATTGTGCCGACAGACCCACTTTTCCCGGAGCCGTCTAAGGAGGGAATGAGATTCTCGTTGCGCTTGCTCGCACGGCGTGCGGGCGTGTTCAGGTGCACCCGCTCGGGTGGCCTTTCGGGAACTGAATGCCTTCCTTTTTCACAAAAAAAGAAGGCAGGAAGACGACTAGGTTGGTGCGCCCGTGTCCATAGACAATGCCCGAAAACCTCCTCCACCCCTCGCGCGCGAGCCCGGGCGCCGCGATATGCAGCGTCTTTCTTATCGTGACGTTCGTAGCGGGCTCGTGAAGAGGCCGTCACGGTTATCGCACGGGACGCGGAGGAAGCCGTCGCGCAACGAGGCAGGCATGCGCACCGACCGGCAGGCCGAGGCGAGTCAATAGCGTAAAAGGGAGGGGGGGGGAGGGGAGGGGTAACATATGCGCGCGCAATGGGCCTGATACCGGCCTCGCCCTCGAGCTTCCCGGTATCGAAAACAGGGCGCGCGGATGTGTCAAGGAAGAAGATAGATAAGGGGAATCTGGGGATCGGGAGGGTCGACGAGAACGAACAGTATCTTTTTTTTTTTTTTTTGTAAGGCGAACAGTATCTTTTTTTTTTTTTTTCACTGCTCTCGCGCTCGTCGTCGTCTTCCTTCACCGGTGGCTCCGATGCCGCTCATCATGCCACAGAAATAAAGGTAAAGCTAATGAAGATAGAGTTAACTCAGGCACTCTGACGTAAGACCTTCGGTGGGAGTCGAACCATCGAGCTTACGTGGAAGTAGAACAAACGACGTTTTGGCGTTAGGGCGAAGTGACACACTTAATTGTTATGCATTTAATTAAACCAATCGAGCACACATTACTCGTTTTAATTAGGGTAAAGTTAATTAAGGTACAGTTAAATAATGTAGCGTCAATTAAGGCACTCGAAGCCACCATTTCTGGTGGGAGAAAACAAGAAGTAACAACGCATCCGAACGAGAACGTCAAGTAATTTAATGAATGTCTCTTGAGCGCGCGGACTTTCGCCTACACTATCTTTGGCGTAACTAAAGTAAGGTTTCACAGTCTCGGAAGAGAACAACAGTTTACGATAGGTAGCGAGGCTTTGGAAGTGGTGAGGGAATACATCTACTTAGGGCAGGTAGTGACCGCGGATCCAGATCATCAGACTGAAATAATCAGAAGAATAGGAATGGGCTAGGGTGTGTTTGGCAGGCATTCTCAGAGCGCTCCGCGAAACAAAGTGGTATATGCAACACCCCACTGGTATGCAACGTCCCCAGCTGGGTGGGCTTGTCGCTTGTTCATCCGTTTCGGCATTGCGCTTGGCGTTATTGTGCCATCTGTCGTTCTTCAATCGATTCTGTCGTTCTTCGGCAGTTCTGTTGGCACGTTTCAACGCCGTGAATTCTCTTCTTTGTTGCTGCAGTAGTAGTTGTTGCCTATCACGTATGTGGGGCTCCTACCCACTATGGGGGCTTGACCAACAAATGCATGGATTATTCTGATTTATAGAGAAGAATAAAATTTCCGAATATCTACGCTTTTAGGCATGTAGAACGTTAAATTATGCGTGAAAAAGTGAAGTCAGATTGAATAAATGATAAATAATTTAACAAAGAAACAAAAAAGAAAAGACAGAATTGAGCAGGACATTCGGCTGGATTTCAAAATAAATTTTTCGACAGCGAACCAAACGTCCCTGTGGCTGAATCGCAAGGCCGTGGCCCCAAACGGAAACAATAACATGCTCTGTTGAGTCCACGCCGAGCCTTCGAAGAATTATTCCCAACACCCTTTTTCTTGCCGCACTAACGCGGCGACAAGACAGAAGAGAGTGGTGTATTCTTTCTTCCCCATCCCGAAACGAGCAGAGGCAATCGTTTGGCCACATTTTCTTCTTCGGTCGACTCCCGCTGTCTCTGTCGGCGAGCTCGTTGTGGTTCGCTCTGCTTGCCGCGACGAATCTCCTCTTTACACATTCCCGACGACGATTCCCGATTCACTTTCCGCATTTACTTCACACATACGTAAGCATACGCACGTGTGAACAGAAGAAAAAGAGGAGGAGGAGGCTGTGCGCGCGGAACGCGCGTGTGAGGGAGCTTCGCACAGACAGAGGCGAAATACTGAAGGTTGGTAGGCTAGCAGTGTTTTCACACTAAAAAAAAAAGAAAGACAAAAGAGATGTACAAAAAAATTCTATTTCAGTAATAAAAACGCAGGGATGCGTAGAGCTACGTTGCTCATAATTTATGAGCTTTACGTCAGCCCCATTCTCGAATTTTGCTGTGTTCTTTTTTCGGGAGCTGCAGCATACAACCTAAGAACTTTATTATTATACTGGAAAGCCAAGCGTTGCGTAGCTGTCTTGTGCTGGCAACTTTTGTGGCTAACAATCTGGTCGATCGGGAGTCCGGAGTTATTACGGTGGAATGCAGATTTATGCAACCTAGTGTCCTGACTTTCCTGAAGCTTTACGATGCATCCCTCCCTCATTCGCAAGCCGTTTTCATCAGTTCTCCCCGCTCATTTTTCAGAACAGGTTGGCGGCGTTACCGACAGCCACAAGTTGACTTTGTTCAGGCGCTGTTATCAAAACTTGAAGTTCGTCTACCTAGCCTGATTTCTCCTAAATCTAATTTGTTCAAGGTGAAACTGATTTTTCGTGATATTTTTCCTAGATACGCAAAATTTTCTGCGCGCATACTTGAAGGCCTCCTTCAAGATAATTTTAGTCGATTTCTGTCTCACTTGGCTATTTCTACGGACGCAACACAATATTTAGAGAAGGCTTGCGTTGGCATTTTTTCAAATCAGCTTAACTGCTCTTTCGCGGAATTTCTGGCAATTATTCTGGCCATCCGAAAATTGAGGCCACAGAAATTTCAAATAATAGGTTTTACACATGCGCTTTCGGTCTGTGCATATTTAACTTGTACTAATCAATCACGCCTGTTGAGTATATTTTCGACTCTTGTACCAGGCAATATACAATTTGTCTAAGTCCGCCTTGTCTGGGTCCCCGGACATAGTGGAAACGTTTTAAATGAATCTGATGACTCGCTCGCATCCTCGACATCACTGAATGGTCCGGTCTTAAATGTCCTTCCTGATTTCTTTTTTCTCATTTCTCTTTTATAACAGGGGCTTTAGACGTCTTTTATTGCTGAATTGTAATTAATCATGTATACTTTCCGCAGATGACTTTCGACCTCTAAACATTTGATGGAAAAGGAGCAAATGCCTTTCACGCCAATTAGAGGTGACGTTGTCAAGCTTCCGCTGTAGGGTTCCCCGCCGAAATGTTTACCTTTATAGATCGCGTTTATCCATTACTGACCTCTGCTCCTTGTGTAATGAACCAGAAATAATTGCCTCTTTCTTTCTTCCTTGCCGGCGCTTCTCCTCCCTCCGCAGAATCTTCCTCATATGTCCAACTCGTAATCTCGGTTTTGCACTTCCAACACGAAACATTTTGTCCTTTGGTGTCTGTCAATTAGGCACAAGCCATGGGTCGATAATGACTGCTCTGCAAAAGTTCATTGAAGCGTCCGGAATCTTACGCTGCCCCGAGACACCTTGTTTAACTTTTTTTATCCTAAGTTTATGTCTAGGCCCTCTCAAAATGTATGTTATCGTTTAGTTGCCTCTAATGCTTCCGTTTGAATGTTTGTCTTTCCCCTTTTGGTGTGTTGGGTGTGCACTTCGATTCATCCGGGTACGAACCATGTTTTAAGGCAACAATAACATCAACATGTATAGCATACGTGATGAAATCAAGAAAGCTAAGGGACTAATTTGGCACCACCCCATTTCAACGGGGATGCCAGTAAGTCGTCATCATACCCAGGCAGCACACCAGCATTGGTCCAACCATGGCCCAATGCTGGCAGAAATTGGTACCAATGTTGGACCAATGTTGGCATATTGGCAAAGTGCAACCCGATCCAATGCTGGCCCAGCGTTAAAGCCAAGATTGGACCAATGTTATGCCAATGCAGCAGCCATTGTGCTGCCAGCGTAGGACCAGCGTTAAAGCCAAGATTGGACCAATGTTATGCCAATGCAGCAGCCATCGTAGGACCAGCGTTAAAGCCAAGATTGGACCAATGTTATGCCAATGCAGCAGCCATCGTGCTGCCAGCGTAGGACCAGTGTTGAGCCATATCGTTGCCATTATTAATGCCAGCTTTGAGCCAATGCCCTTTGCATGACGAATATTCTAGATATGCTGGCTTTAGAGCACGCACACATTCTTACCGCAAACATTTTGCTAGCGGCATTTTTTGTAGCAATTGTCCCCTTACCGTCTTCCTCAATAGTAGCTAGGAAAGCTCGACAAAAAGATGTCAAGAAGCAGAAGTCATATATGCTTGCAAATAATAATGAAAGAATACTGAAATTGACGTTTATGACAATTTATTTGCGAATAAATTTTCACAAACAGGCATTTTCCGTGGACCTAGATGGGTGACGCTCGGTTATCTTCAAACAGTTTATTTACAGGCACTGCCCTCAGGATAGGAATTGGGCAAGGTGCCGAGGACGGTGGGCTGGCCAGGGGTTTCAGGGCAGGGAGCTGACGTCGGTAGGCAGGTTGGTCAGTGCTTGGATTTCGGCGGGCTGATCAGGCCCCACGAGGACCACGATAACGCGGTGGTTTCGTTGATATTGCTACCATATCCCATAGCGACTTCACCATTACTTGGAGGAAATGCTTGCACTGTAAAATAAAAAGAAACATTATCAGAGATGTTGGTATGACAAATGTATGTGGCAGCGTTTTCATTTGAAAAATCGCCATACTGCAACAATATTATAAGTCTGATCAGAGAGTTCGAAGGGGTGAATCAAGAAACTTTCTTGCAAGAGATTTGTCAGGTAACACTTCTTAATATTTCGACATATATGGCATATCTTGTACAAGGTGCTACGTAATATTTAGAACAGACAGAATGGACAGGATCCGTCCGCCTTGTTTACAGCCCACACCTAGTCAGCGTAGCACTTTATAATTGAAAAATTGCAGCAAAACCTGCTACAGCACAAAAAGCTTAGTTTCAGACTGTGTAGACACAATGCGATCTTCGTGCGAAATCTTTAATGTGGAAACCGAGAAGTTCCGTCAGGAAACACTAGTAAAAGAGGCATTTATTATACGAAAAGAAAGAAATACTGTCGGCTGGAAATGATGCTTGACCTAGAACAGTGAGAAGAAGCGTGGTTCCTCGGTATCACTAGCAGGATCAGGCCGCGCGCGTGGCTTGATAAAATCATAGTCCTGGAATTTGGGTGAAATTCACAGAGATTTACACGTGGTTCTACTCCGGGCACTATTCAAAGGCTGCAAATAAAAAGAACTATGTAATTACAGGCACTCTACATTAGCCAGGCCTGTTTCAGTAATATATATACCGGGTGATATTGCTCCTTATAAAACTTATAACATGCGCAAAACAAATGCACTCACCATTGTAAGATCCATGCTCCATGCGATGCGTATCCGAGTTCATCCCACATCGAAGACGGTGGCCACGAGCGCCGACTTTTTTTCTGGTTGTTGTTTCGCCTATA
Organism: Dermacentor andersoni; assembly: GCF_023375885.2. NCBI lineage: Eukaryota > Metazoa > Arthropoda > Arachnida > Ixodida > Ixodidae > Dermacentor > Dermacentor andersoni. The sequence goes on along the minus strand of NC_092822.1, from coordinate 93,743,441 downwards.
TTAATTCTAACACTCACGAAAATTCGTGGCCACTTTGCTGTGTATTTCAAGATGCAGGCTTCTCAGTAGGAATGACGACCGCAAGCGAGCATTTTTCACGATAGGAGTGCGCTGACAAACACGGACAAGACGGCAAGCACTCAGGCGGTGTTGCACCCAGTCGGCGTGCTAGCGATGCATAGAAGGAAAGAGTGAAAGGAAAGGGTGAATGAAGAAAACGGTGTAAACGCCACTTTCCCCCGCTGGACCTAGCCCGACCGCGTTCCTTCGGCGGCAGCGACGGAGGGAGACAAGGAGGACAATAGTGACCCCACTGCTTTTCCCCGTATTCCGAGAGCAGCCAATTCGACACAGCAGCTTATAGCTGCCTGAGTGCTTGGCTGATAGCTTTGAACAGGCTCACGTGGGTGTGTGGAGGAGAGGCGAGTGGCGGCTGAAGGACGAAAAGTTAGGCGGAAAAAAAAATCCGGAATGCGCCGTGCCAACTACAGGCAAAGACAAGAGGAAAAGCCAAAACGTGCAATAAATTTTTTTTTTCTGTCAGGGGCATTCATACAAGGAGCTTACTAAACATGCACGAAAAAACAAATATATTGGAATAAGAGCATGATGATTATGTCACCGCAACATGCCATGCATGCTAAACAAACAAGCAAAAGTTTCACTAATACATATGCACTCCATTTCGATGCAATATAAGACGGTTCCATCAACTCTGTGGCACTGTAATTATCGATTCCCCTCGGAATCCTGATCATCCAAAGCCGCGGAGCGTACATGCAAAATATACAATGCGCAGACAAATTCGCAATACCGTTGCTTCTTATGGAAAGCTCATGTTCCCATGCACGATCAATAAAGCAGCGGCTAATTTTATGCGACTTCCCCTGCTTGCTACGTGGTGCACTGGCTTTTCTCTTTAGGGGGCGCATTTCGCTGAACGCGAAGTACAAAAATGGCGGTGTACGATGCATGGAGTTGACACGGGAGAGCATATTTCTGGTTCCTGCGCAGTGTGCCTGTGATCAGTGCATTAGTATTCAAAACACGTTGTTCAATATCAGCAAGTCGTAGAGCACTAAAAACCGACAATGGGAAAATTGGCTTATTACGGGCCAATGTCCTCCAAAGAAAGCCAACTATTAACCCATATTGGCAAATCCGTTCGAAAGTCGGTCCAATAATTCCCGCCTTGTTGAACGGCAGTGCCAATATTGTTTACTAATTGTGTAATGTGGGCCAACATTGGATCTCTTTCAGAATGGCACAGCCAATATTGTTTACTGACTGTGTAATGTGGGCCAACATTGGATCTCTATCAGAATGGCACAGCCAATATTGTTTACTGACTGTGTATTGTGGGCCAACGTTGGATCTCTATCAGAATGGCACAGCCAATATTCGCGCTACGCTGTTAACCTTAGGCCATCATTGGGCCAGGATTCAGAATGGCACTGCCAATATTGGAACCACGCTGTTAATTTTGGGCCGTCATTGGGCCAGGAAGTGCCAATATGTTTCCAACGTTGGCCCGACCTGACGTGCTGCCTGGGTAAGCTCGAGAGATGAAGCCACCTGCAGTAAATGACTCATACATGACGTGTCCGGGCGGTGGGAGTGCGTTTTTGTCGCTACATTGACGTTCATAGTGACAAAGTGTTGCCGGAAATGTTTGATTGCTTTCTCGGTAGACGTTCAATTACAACGTACGCGTGTTTATAAAAGAACAGTTGATTTCAATAAAAGACGATCTGAACACCCGAGTCGCAATGACGGCACAATTTCCACCAGGACGATAACATACAAAGTACGAAGCATTGTGTACCCGTCTCAAATAAGTGTCCCAGTGCACATCCACGGAAGCGCACAGTCACACATAAACTGTTTGTCACATTATATAATATGATATATGTGTCGAAGATGATACCCCTGGTAGCGAAGCTTCCTTAGAAGCCCATACGTTCAAAACATGGCGGTTCTTCGGCGGTTCGTGGGGCTTAGCGCCATCTGTATGTGGAGGGAACACTTCCGGCGGAAGAAAAAGCAATGTGACGCCATATCCGTTAAAAAGAAAAGTGAAGTCATTTTGTTCTCAAAGGCGCGAAATTTGTTTCCGTAACCTGCCATTAGAGCTGTGTATTCAAATACCCCGCCATTCGACTTGATGGGCGTTCACCTTTGATACGCCTAACAAGGGTACCCCGCAGGGCTCGGTCACTTCACCAATTCTCTTTTAACATCGCGATGATCGGGCTAGTCCAGAAACTGAACGAGATCTAGGGCATCCAGCACGCCATGTATGCGGATGACATCCCGGTCTGGGTAAATCAGGTATCATCGGGCCAAAAAGAAGAAAAGCGTCAGAAGGCGGCAACATGCGTCGAACAATTCGTCAAGGAGAGAGGCCTCGCGTGCTCAACCGAGAAATCAGAAATTCTGAGGATCGGAAGGAACACAACCAAGGAAAAGATAGAAGTGTATCTGGAAGGTCAAGTCATACCAGAGAAGGACATAATACGCATCCTCGGCATGTGGATCCAGGGCAGCAAACGGTGCGTACACACGCTAGGCCTGCTCAAGCAATCGACGGAGCAAGTCAGCAGGATGATCACGAGAGTGTCGCAAAGACGGAGTGGCATGAAGGAAGGGCACACGATCAAGCTGGTCAGGAGCCTGGTGGTCAGCAGCGTCACGTACTCACTCCCGTACCACAACATGACGCAACAAGAGAGAGAACAAGCCGAGACTCTATTCAGGAAAGCATACAAGACGGCGTTGCATCTGCCCAGAAACACGTCGAACGACAAGCTACTCAAGCTAGGTTTTCACAACACATTTGAAGAGCTCAAGGAGGCACAACTGGGTTCGCAGCTGTACAGGCTCCAGCAGTCAACCACCGGCAGGGCGCTCCTTAAAAGATTAGGCTATAAAAACATAGAAGCAACGGAAGATATGATGGCTAACATACCAGACTGTTTTCGCCAGATACTGAAAGCTAGCCCCCTATCGAGGAATATAGACCCGAATCTGCATGCGGCCAGAAGACAGGCGCGAGCAGAATAGGTAGAAAAACACCTGGCCACTAAAAACAATGTGCAGCCCTATACCCGTGGGACCACAACAGCAAAGAACATAGAGTTGCGGCAGTGACCGTGGATCACATGGGAGAGCTGATAAGCAGCGCAACCCTACGGAGCTGCACGGTAACAGAGGGGGAAGAAGCAGCTGTGGCTCTAGCAGCGGCGGAGGGTTACCGTAGAAACAGATCCTTGATAATATTCAGACTCCAAAGAAGCATGCAGAAACGACACGGCAGGTAGAATCAACAAAGGGGCGCTGCGAATCCTCCTCGAGGCAGGGCTTCGGAGCGAAAAGATACTGCATACGATTTTCTGGGTGCCGGGTCACACCGGAATAGGGGGTAACCCGATGGCCGACAGTCTAGCTCGCGAGCTTACATACCGAGTGGGACAGTCAATGAACCCGGATACCACTATGACGGTGTAACCAACGTACGCGGAAATACTAAACCATCATAGAGGCAAACGGATAATATATCCACCACCCCATCCATCTTTAACACAACACGAAGCAGTCGGCTGGTGAAGGCTGCAGACAGGAACATTCTCCAATCTACACATCCTACATAAAATGTTTCCCAGTCAATACAGGGACACATCCCCATGATGTGGAGCCATCCCAACACTATATCATCGCATGGGAGGGCAGAAATAACTTCTCTTTCCACAAAGAAAAACATCCCAGTGCGGAACAGTGGGAGGGCCTGCTCACCGGCGGCTGTCAGGATTGGGGGCTCAATTCCATCGCTCGAGATCCGTTGTCAAGATTGGAGTCCGGCATGAATTCGAAGGTAGCGGGCCCATGCCGTCGTCTAACTTATCCACGCTGAGGACGTTGATGAAGGGAAGAACTGCTTCTCATCGAGAACGAGGGAAAATGGGTTTATTTACAGTAATTAAATCAGTCTAACATGACTGCTTGAGAAAAAGAGTGCCAGTCCAACATGACTGCTCAAGAGAAAGTGTGTCAGTCCAACCTGACTGCACGAGAGAAGTGTGTCGAGTCTCCGCACAACAGCCGTTTTTAAACACTCGGTCCGCCGGCGATACAAGGCAGCGAATGTTCGTTTCGTCATCGCAAAACTAGCCGCCTCCCGCGACAAGGTGACGCGAGCGTTCGTTTACGCACTGTAAATTCGCCGCCGCCCCGAAGAACAGTTTACGCACACAAAGGCACACACATTCCAAGGTCTGGAGCCGACGACAGAGGGGCGCCGTTCCGCAGTATAGTTTACGCCCACACACACGCAAACACACAGGTGCGAAGGTCTGGAGCCGACGACAGAGGGGCGCCGTTCCGGGAAGCTCGGAGTCATTCTGAGTAACTCGTTGTCCTGCTCATCTTCGTCCTGTGAGAAGCGCGAAAAGACAGCTTTCCCGCGGCAGCTCGCTCACGCGTATCAAATCAGGTCCGCGCTGGGGACCTCGGGCACAATAGTTCGTCCGTCGAACCCGTTTCGTCACAACGGTGATGGGGCTGGTGGATGGAGGCGGTTTTCAGCACAAAGCCCGCTTCTTCGAACGCAGCCTAGCTGCAGCGACGGAGAGTGGGGGATGCGCGTCTTGTCCCCCAGTCGTAATTGGGTGGCAATTTTGCCTTGCAGCTCGCCATTATTAACACGGCGTGCTCACAGTCCAAAAAGGATTGGTGAAACACGCTCTCAAAGTGGTCAGGCTCAGCGGTGCTCTGGAATAGGAGCGGCGAACACTCAAGACGACGGAGAATTCAGTAAAACTTGAAGACCTCTGTTAGCCGCTGAAAGCTGTCCTTCCTTCCTTCCTTCCTTCCTTCCTTCGTTCGAGCTTTCAGCGCGGAAAGCGATGCAAGAAAAGGTCAGCCTTACGGGTGTCAGAATCGCACCCCTGAACAGAACATACTTTCCTTGGAGCCAGACGAAACCTCTAGCTGTAGAGTGCTGGTTTTATCTTCCGACACTAAGACCGTTGGCCTGCGCAGTCGCACGAGAACAACTAAAGTAAGCAAGCAATTACGTGGCAGTCGTAACTCACTACTTTTGACTGAACAGGTTGAGAAACGACGAAGCTACCCACGTTGCCATACTCAGACAAAATTCGACAAGCAAAGCCGCACAACGTGTGAGGGGGGCGTATTCCAACAGTTGAACTTTACGCGCGCTCCTTCTGCACACGTCACGAGTTGCATTATTTTGCAAGCGATAGCGGCCTCAACGATGGGCCTCTTACGATGGGCGCTCAAAAAGGTATTTATTGGTAATGATAAAATGTAGTTGTCCTTTCTTTACTCGTCAAGCATATATAAAATTAATTGATTAGGAATGTTATTTTCTGTGAATAAATGTAACTGTGTATTGCTTTAATTGTGTTTTCATTCCGAATGTTTGGTCGGTGGCTATTTGTTCTGCACCGCTTTTTGCCCGGAGCTTCGAGACGTACTCGCGTTCATGTTCAAGTACCTAGAAGGGGTGTCGCCGGAGCCACCGCCTCCACGGCGATCGCAGGCACCAGGAATATTACAGACACCTTAGAAGGCCTGGCAATCAGATTAGCACAACGAACCGTTTGGTTAAGAATTATAGATACGCTACTCCTGAAGCAGCACTGGACAATGAACCCTGGGCAGACCATATACTTGTTAGGCAAGCGTCTCTTATAAGAAGAGATTTAACGTAAATACGGGCATTTATTCTACTAATTATGTCATTCTGTTGTGATTAACGCCATTTCAAGGTCGACTCTGCGCACTACGTTAAGTCGGCCTTGGAATGGTGGAATGATACGGGAGTACCCAAGAGCCATAGAAGAGTAAAAAGAAAGAAAATTCGGCAGGGGCACATAAGGCTGCTTAGGTGCGGGAATGCGAAAGCATCCTACCGTTTGTGGATCTTGGAATGTCGTGAACGCGTTCATTTTATGCGCTCATTACGTGGCGCCACCTCCAAGCCATTGGCTGCGCATTCACGTGCCCAATGACGCACGCACTAGACCACGCCTTTAGTAAGCCAGAAACTTGAGCCGCCGGAGGCCCGGTTTCGATTCCCACATAGAACGAAAGTTACCAAATTTTCTTTTCAAAGCCACCAATTTACTTTGATCACAGAAACTTCCCCCAGTAATTTTATGCAAATCCGAAAATTTTCTGGCGTGTTTTTAACTCTTTGCGCCGTTGGCCATTTTTGGTACCATCTTTCGGTCACGCAAAAGGCGACGGACTTTCGCGTAATGGGGCATATAATGCTTTCGCATTGAAAATATTTGTAGAAACCATCGAGTATTATTGTCAGCGTGAGCGAAATAGGTGAACGCTGCCAGGAATGTATTCACTGTATTGATGCGGAAGCGTCACATGACTCATTGAGCGAAAAAGGTGGCATCCCGCGCCTGTGTAGCAGCGTCTACATGCCCATTGGCTGCGACGCCGCATCACGAGCGTGCCTCGACAGACCAGAGTGGGCGAATGTGAGCACCTGCAGCGCCGATAGCGCGCCAGGTTTTGTACTAGGTGAGAGAGCATCGCCTCGACGCCACGTCACCCTCTCTCTCGCTCTCGTAAGCCTGCTTATTTGCGCAAGCTCTCGCCTGTGTCCTAACTGCGCCTCGGTAAGACCAAACAAAAACACGCCAAGCATCTCAACGACCTCGCATGCCCGCGAGTAGTTCGTAACTCGCAGGGCCGCTCAGCGGCGTTCCATTGGACACTAATGCTTTTGCATTCCCAACTCACAAGAAGTGCTTGGGTGTCCTCAGGTTTTTACAGGAATGATGCACTTGAATGCGTCTATTTGTTGCAAAGAGTGTATTAAGGTAACGTTTTATTGCGATAGCAACTATATAGACACTCCAGGCGAATTTCTGCCGTCGCCGTCGCCGTAAGGTTCTCTATGAGCGAAAGCGTGGGAAGGTGAACCGCCGAACGCGGTTCAATCTCGCGTGCGCAAGCGAGGAACGCGACCCGGATGGGTGCCCTCTCCTGCGGAGCGCGAGGCAGGGGCGTGAGGCGAGGGAAGAGGAGCGTTCTTCTCCGGCGGCTGCTACGCTGCCTCGATGTCCTCCTCGCCCGCCGCTCCGTACAGAGTGGACATAACCACGGCGTCTACTACGGCCTTGGCCACACGAATCACGGACGCCGCAGTCGACGCCTTTGGCGGATGCCGTAGGGACGCGTCGAGGGCGCTCGTGTGTATTGAAATCGGTATGCGACGTCGCTAAAGTGCGCGCTCGTGCGGGCATCATGTTCGAAGCGATCTGCGATGCTTGCAGAGTGCGCGTAATGCCGGCACCTTCGTATGCGCTGTGCTCTCGACGTTTCGCACGCGTTGCAGCGAGAGATGCACACAGGTCAATTGGCTCGCGGCTGCGGCCGCGATTCCTAGCTCCAGCGTTTTCACAGACAGTTGCCGCTGTGATCGAGCGATGTGTGTTCATGCTGACTTGTGAACGCGTGACAACGTGCTGGTTAATTTAGTTAAAACACGTTGACACGCTAGTTGGTTTCAATCCATGACATAATGTGTAGGCGCGAATTAACAAGGACGTACAGAGAAGCAGACACAAAAACAGTGCTGCGTCCGTGCGTCTATTTCTTTCGACGTCCTCGTTGAGTCACGCTAACATATTCTATCATAGTTAATTTAGTTAGTAAGGAATGTTTAAAGTTTATACAGCAGATAAATCTACTATCGTTACTTCGTACAGCTATCTAGCAATTTGCTATCGCAATCGGTGCTTTCCTCACTTTCTGCCGTCCCCTGCTACGCTTCCCTTCCCTTGGAATCCAGTTCGTAACCCTTAATGACCATCGGTTATCTTCCCTCCTCATCATCTCCTGCCCATGCCCATTTCTTTTTCTTGATTTCAACTAGGATGTCATTAACTCGCATTTGTTCCCTCACCCAATCTGCTCTTTTCTTATCCCTTGACGTTACACCTATCATTCTTCTTTCCTTAGCTCGTTGCGTCGTCCTCAATTTCAGCAGTACCCTTTTCGTAAGCCTCCAGGTTTCTCCACCGCACGTGAGTACTCGTAAGACACAGCTGTTTTAAACTTTTCTCTTGAAGGATAATGGCAACTTACTGCTCATGATCTGAGAATGCCTGCCAAACGCACCCCAGCCCATTGTTATTCTTCTGATCACTTCAGTCTCATGATCTGGATCCGTGGTCACTACCTGCCCTAAGTAGATGTATTCCCTTACCACTTCCAGTGCCTCGCTACCTATCGTAAACTGCTGTTCTCTTCCGAGGCTGTTAAACATTCGTTTTCTGCAGATTAATTTTTAGACCCGCACTTCGGCTTTGCCTCTCCAGGTCAGTGAGTATGCATTGCAGTTGGTCCCCTGAGTTACTAATCAAGTCAATATCATCAGCGAATCGCAAGTTACTAAGGTATTCTCCGTTAACTCTTATCCCCAATTCTTCCCAATCCAGGTCTCTGAATACCTGCTGTAAACACGCTGTGAATAGCATTCGAGAGATCGTATCTCATTGCCTGACGCCTTTCTTTATCCGGCTTTTGTTGCTTTCTTTATGGAACACTGCGGTGGCTGTGGAGCCGCTATAGATATCTTTCAGTATCTTTCAACGCTTCCAACGCAGTGCGCCTCCGCCTGCCCCCCTCCTGCGCGACGCTTCGCCTCCTTTCTCCTTCCGCGCTTCGCTCAACGTCACCTAAACGTTCCTGTAGGTCGCGTTGGTTTGTCGAGCGCATATTGCTACACATTTAAAGATGATACGCCACGAACATGCAGAGCGAGCACCATGGCGTCGAAGTGCAAACGAAAGGGCGCGAACGCGCTGGCGGCCGCTACAGTGATGTCGACGGTGCGACGTTTGGTACCTAACGCGCGATTCTCTTCTCCCCCTCCAGGCGTCTTCCTCCGCCGACGCTCGCTTCCCTCTCGGGGACAAACATAATATCGCCGATTTCACAGACAGGACGTGTACAGTCACCCGCAAAAGTTTACGGGGCACGAGTTTCACGACAAATGCGGATTTCTGCTCTGTTAAGGCGCAGCGCTCCTAATTTAATGGATCACGCTGTAGTTTTCAAGAACTGCTACGGATGAAAGCTTTCAATTAGAGGCTACGTGCACAGGTTTCGCGGAAATTTGGCTCTTTCGCAAATGCCGCGTCTCGCAAACTTTTGTGGGTGACTGTACATAATATACAAGGACACCTAATCACTTATTATGAGTTATGGTGCAAAAGCACACCAAGTGAACGCCGCTGAGCAGTCGTTCGAGTCATGAGCTCTTCGTGGGAAAGTGAACGCGTCAAGACGCTTGGCGCATTTTGGTTTGGCCTTACCGAGGCGCAGTTAGAACGCAGGCGAGAGCTTACGCGGACGAGGAACGTGTGGATAACACATACTTCCGAGAGCGAGCGCGAGGATGTCGTGGCGTCGCGGCGATGCCCTCTCCCCTGACGCAACACCTTGCGCGCTATTGGGGAAACAGGTGTTCGATTTCAGCCGCTCTGCTCCGTTGAGGCGCGCTCGTGTCATGGTGTTGCACCCATTGAGAATTTACCCGCCGTTTCTCTGAGAAAGACGACAGACGCCGGCCTAATCACTCAATGGGCCATTTCATGCTTTCGCATAAACTGAAATGAATGATCGATAGTTGAATTGAACCCCTCCCTTCTCGCTCAGCAGGCCACTGCCACTAGGCCACAGTCGCACGCATACACTCCTCTTGTGCCAAAGCTGGCAATAGCTTTTGCAGCGAAGCCGTTTATGCGGACGCTGTGCCGTGGTTGTCGGACTTCGCTAAAATCCCGAAGATAGTGCTATGCCGGGCCGATCCACGGCGGGGGTGACGCAGGCGTTAAGCACTGTCCATACATGGGCCGATCCCGAAGATAGTGCAATGACGGGCCGATCCGGTATTGCAAAAAAAAAGGGAAACACTGGGACAACCACAAAAATAAAGCACTCCTAAAGCACGATCACCACGCAAAGCCCGCAAAAGCGAAAATGCGGGGAAAGAATGCCGAAACAAAGCATTGACAATGTAGACTGCTTGCGAAGTTTCACGTATGGTGTAACACTCGGTGTAACCAACACAGCTTCGCTGTTAGGTATCTTCACGGACTGGAAGGGGCGGTTAACTTTTGAAACGTTTGACGTGCCAGTTTCTCGTGTTCTTTCGTCGTGGCACCTTGCGCTTCGAGAAGCTGTGTTAGACATCACCGTCTCCGGGATCGGCCCACATTGCCCAGTACTTCCCACGTAGCAGCTAATGCTACGCAGAAACAATGCAATGCTGTACCGCCTTTAGGGACGGCCCAGGTCGAACAGGTTTTAACGTCTCAATCGCCGGAGCGCAGGTACCGTCGTCGTTCAACATACGCCACATGACATAGCCGTAGGTATGCGTGAGCGTATAACGCGTAACATCTGATGACGTCACAATCCGTGTTTACATCGCATATACGTTCGTCCTGCACCTATACCCAGAACCCAACAATGGGCATTCGGTGAGCTCGCGTGAAACGGGCGGTGTGGAAATCATGAAGTTGTCGCAGACGCTTGCGTCAGACATGTAGCTGTTCGCCTTACACAAACACGTTTGTGCACCTGGTAACGCTTAGCGTAATCCCAAAGGATGTTTTGTTTGGTAGCCGGCTACCAGCAAAAGGCTTCGCATAACGTTGATTCCCACAGTTCGTAGGGTCTGCTTCAGTTCTTGGAGCGCTGCTCTTAGGCGCCTATTCCGGACGCGAGCGTCGGCGTCGTACCCCGGCGTAACCGAGTGAACGAGCACAGCGAAAGATGAAAGCGAAGGCGGATTACAGCGGGGGATGGAAGACGCGAGGAGGAAAGCGGAGAGGAGGGTGCAGCGAGACTACGAGGCGGAAAGCGGACGAGGGTATGGCGAAAGCGTGAGAAGAGAAGCGTAGTGCGGCGACGATGGCTACGAGATGGCGTCAGGGTGGCGCAACGTAGTCTGGGAGGTCTGTCGGGGGCGACTGTTGCAAATCGTGCCCACGCGTCACCCACCCGCTGCCTCCCGCGACCTCCCGATTAGCGAGGCAGGCGCGCCGCACTTCGCTCCGTTTTCAACATGCCGCACGAGACAGATTGCCCGCGCCAGCGAATATATCGCGAAATTAAAGCACTTATATAGCTGCGCTCAAATTTCGCATTAGGGAGTATCGTAATCGTCGGTGATTTTTTTTTGTTTCATCATCTAATCCCGCAAGCAACAAGGTTGTTAGCTAGCCCCTATGTAGCTGCGTACACATTTATTTATTTATTTATTTATTTATTTATTTATTTATTTATTTATTTATTTACCTATTTAATTATTAACTACTGCCAATCCCAATGGTAACTATTGCAGGAGGGCAAAAGAAAACGAGAAAAAAAAAACAATTACAGATAAAGAAAGCGTCTATACGCGGCTACAGATTTTATACAATATTATTTGCGGTTGAGGGAGCAAAAGTTGTATGGCAAATACATTACGAACACACACAGACCACATAATGATCGCATTCTGTAAAGTACGAAGACTTACACTAGTACACAAGTGCACAAGATTTTAGCTGTGGGTGGTAGTAATGTTAAAGTAATCTTACATTTTTTCTTTCAAATTGTTACTACTTCGTGTGACCTATTACATTATCTAATTGCGTATGAGAAGAAAGAATATATTAAACACTTTGTGTTGAAACGGTATTCTTGTAGAGTTAGTAGATGTTTGTGGCATGATCCTCTAGTTTCAGACTTAGATAGAAGCCTTAAAATGTGGATCTTAAGCTATTTAAAGATAACTGGGAACATCCTTTTCTTTTTTTTTTTTTTTGGCGTGCGAATTCAGCGTGATTAAGCATAATTTTAAGAGTCGAGATCTTACAATTAATTCTCGGGGTGAGTCGAATAAAGAACGCTTGTTGCAGACAAACCGAACGGCTGTTTCTTTGCATGCCTTCCAGCTTGTGAACGATACAAGTCACAATTCATAAATACATATTAACATGTAAGTCAGTTCGTCATGTGCGCGTTCACTCCAGTGGCGCGAGCGCTAGTATGCACGGTAGGCGACGACTGCCATCCTCCTTTCTCGCCATACCTCCTCCCCATTAGGAAAAGTGCAACGGGAACAGGAGTTGGATGTCATTCCTTAGCGTCCCAGCAGGGATAGTAAACCTTCAGGCGCCGCAAAATGTTTCGCGTGAAAAGACGTGCTGCCTCCCGCCAGCACGTCGCACCCGCCTGTCTGTTAAGACACCGTCGGAGGAGTTTTAGCGCAACGCGAAACCTTTGCTATCACTGACCATACATCGCCCGATGGGGCGAAACTGCCAGTCTTGCGGAACTTTTGTTTAAAACTTGTTATCATTTTTTAAAACCTATTCACTTAGTTTGTTTTCATTATTGCAATTGCCGGCCCTTCGGTATATATCCTATCTTCCCAGGTTGTCACGCTCTTGATAATCGTCACCTTATATACGCAGGCTGCCATTCTTTTCGACTTCCTACGAATGCGCACAACAGCAGTGACGGAGATTAGTAATTACAGTTGCACACTTTTGATTTTTCCGTATTTATTGTTTTAAAAAAACACTCCGCATCCATAGCGGCCATTCAAGTGGCTATGCCCGCCGCTGCAGTATTCCGCGTACCCCTTCTCGGATATAGTCGGTGATAACCTCAGAATAAATGGTCACGTGTCCGCTGTCCAAATGAAACACAGTTTCTCATAGCTGCGCAAGCCATTCCTATGACGTCAAGAAGTGTCGCGTGTTTTTCTTTTTCCGAAATATTGCCCGGCATGTGTAAGCGGCTCCTCTTACCGTATCATTGTGTCACTGCATTTAGCATGAAACCTGAACTTGAAACAACGAGCTTTTATCTTTCTGGTCAGTCGAGTGTTAAAGTTAGCAAGACAATGGCTTTTAGCTGGGAGCAGTCCCTGCAGCCGGATCCACTCGCCTTCAGAAATGAGCAGCATGTGCATTTTTTTTTTTTGTATGGGTACAGAGCTTGTACTGATTTCTTATGTTGTCACCGACTATAGTTCTTTCTCCCCTTTCAATTATCTCTCTCTCTTCTCTCTCTCTATCAGGTTACATACGGACTGTGAAAGCGGAAAAAGGTTATCAACCGGTCTTAACAACGATATTTTTTTTTTCTTTCCTTGCCTCAACCTTCGCGAAGCGACACGTACCGGAGCTGAATGCCAAGGTGACGTGAAGCGACGGGACGGAGCAGCCCCTGCCTCACGGCTTTCCGCCTCGATTCACCGGCAAAGCAGGCTTCCTCGAGATAAACGTGACCGCCTGCCAGCGCGAGCGTCGTCCGAGCGTTCAAGTGCGCCTACACGGAAACACACTCGACTTCGCTTCGTGTTCGGGAATTAGCGGCAGCCGTGGCAGCGCGTTGCGGGGAAGCTGCAGCCTAAAGATACAGCGCCTGCACAACATACTCTCTCCACGCGACAACGTCACAGAGCCGTCGACTCCCCCGAATAGCTCTAGCCTCGTTCCGGCACTTTCACTCTTACCCCGCACCGCGCGAACGTTACTTGTATATCGTGTTCCGCATCGACTTCCTCGGGTGATCAGGAAGCGAGCAGGATATGCGCATTCCGCGCTTCGAGAAGGAAGACGCGGGAGCGACGAGGAGGAGGAGTGGACGCTACCCGACGCATGCGCATCGGTATCCGTGTCCTCGTATTATTATAGGCCGTTAATGTATGCGCGCAGCCCTTTTTATATATAGCGGGCTCGCAGGAAGGGCCCGATCACCGAATCGGAGCGCGAAGTGTGCACATACTAACGAGAGGGGCCCGGCACCAACGAGAAACCGCAAATGGGTGAACGCCGGCTGCATAGGCGCCGACTACGGAGGGGCTCCGGGGCCCGAGCCCCTTCCGAGATTCCCGTCGTGGACGGGGGGGGAGGGGGCTCAGCCCTCCTCCCCGGCGACGCCGGAGCCTACCTGACGTGTCATTGCCAGAGTTTTGTCACCCACATGATTTGAGGTTTCTTTTGACTTGCCTCGACCTTATCACTTAAAATTTTCATTGTGGCTATTAGCTTACTGTACCATTGTTGGCGCCGACGTGCACGAATTTTAATTCATACTTTGCTTTCTTTCTGCAAATCCTGACAATAAGCGGACACGCGCATTAGAAGAACTGGAGCCGGCGGCCTCATCCATATTTTCTCACTTCAACATTGTTTTAAATTTCCTCTGCAAACACCGTGCACATATACAATATCTATAAATATATACACAGGACAAGGTTTATTATATCTTTAAAGAGAAGGAGGTAGCCAATTAACAATTATTTCTAAACGTATGGATAGCTTATACCTAGAGAATTAATATGTTTTTGTATGTTCACCTCGCTTCAACATGGTCGGCGTGCTTTTTTGACCCTGAAAAAAAGCCTGTAGGCTATAGTGGCCCCTTCGGCAGGGTCTTTTATTAACAGCGCGTGAAATGCACGTAAACGATAGCTGCCTTAGTACCGCTTCTCTTTCCAGCCAGCAAAGCTAATGACTCACTAAAAAACACTTCTGCAAATTTACAACACTTATTAGGAATGGAAACATCGTCACTCACATGCAGAGGTCATAAATATATACACGGCGTGCCAAGTAACTATCATGCACCAAGATTATAAAAAAAGCCCGTGCGTTACTCCAAGAAAACATGGTGTAAATTTTTTCCAGTATAGTGGTGCAGCTGCCAGTAATTTTTTCGTTACTAAGGTTTAATAAGGTAATTGTAATTAGCTATCTTACTCGAGAGATACTATCATAATTATCCTAGTGTCAATGAGGCATTTGTAGACATAGCCAAGGGTCCTCTAACTGCAGTATATTCAGTGACGTACTAATTGCATACAAATTTTTTCAGCCTGATAAATAAACCCTGCGAAATATGGCGAATACCACGTGACTGCGCTCCCACCAGCATCATAAAGCAGCGCCGGCCAGCTAGAACGAAATGAATGAAATAAAGAAAAAAATCACCACCTAAGCTATCCGTACAGGTGGTTATCCAGCGAAGCTAAAACGTGCGGCCCCGGTGTTTATCACTGGGTGAATCCCGACGGTTGATTAAACGACGGTTTGGTAGGCCGCCGAATCCTCGGTACGCAGTTGCTGCTTGCGCTCGGCTTTACAAGCCTGCTCTTGTGCCCGGGCTGCAGCATCGGGACAGCGTAGACGAGCTCGTTCCCGGTTCTGCTCGCGGCGTTGCTGATCGAAAGCTGCCTGCTCCTCAGGAGTACGTATGACGCGTGGCCAACCCATGCATCTCGGAGCCGGAGGGAAACTGCGGCGTGCCCGCTCGGCTGCGACGGAAAACAACAACGTCACTACTGGCGCAGCCAATCGCGCGCCTCTCGCTTTTTTTCTTTCGTGCATTCGCATGGGTTGCGCCGGAATTTTCGGTGTGCAAGCGACAGACGGACGGAAGGACGGACGGACGTCTGTCGATGACTTATGTTTTACAGCTTCGCTGTAAAACATGAGTGATCGAGCTAGTGCCTTGTCTGCCGTGCCTCGGCCGAAGTAATACGTTGGGTTTGGTGTTAATTCGAAACAAGCTGTGACAGCTGTTTCCTTAAGACTTCCTACTATGAGGTCTCGTAGATTCCGATATAAGGCCGTCACTTCAGTGACCAATTCTTCGAGGTCACACGAAGTTTCTTCATGTGCAAGAAATATATATATATATATATATATATATATATATATATATATATATATATATATATATATATATATAATCCATAGCGTACCCAAGACAACCGGCCGATCTGCTTCGCGTGTGGCTTTGCTGGCCACGTGGCACGGTTCTGCCGCCTGCGGGGTCGGTATCCTCCCGATACTGCGAGATGTCAAGGGAATGCTCCTGACTCCCAGTCCCGCTATTCGCCACCAGTTCCGCACTTCGCTGCTTCCTCTCCTGTTCCCCGAAGCTTCAACACTCGTCCGTCTCCATCTCCCCGTCGACATTGCCTCTCCACCATCGTCCACCGCCCTCCAGCTGTGGAGGAAAACTAAAAGGCGCAGTTCAGGAGGCAAGAACTGCGATCTCTTCGAACTGCTCAAGCCCTCGTTTATTCCCTACGAACGTCATTGAAGTTTTTGCCTAAGGTGTCGCCGTTCACGCGCTTCTCGACACGGGTGCCGCAGTGTCCTCGATTGTCGACCAGCTTCGCCGTACGCTCCGAAAAGTCGCGACGCTGTTTTCTGTCATTTCGCTACGTACAGCAAGCGCTGAGCCAATTTAGCCCTTAGGAACATGTACCGTCCGTATCGCCATACAAGACAGTATACACCACATTGAGTTTGTTGTTCTTCCCCGCTACTCTCGTGCCATCATTCTAGGGTGGGACTTCCTCTCATCTCATCACGCTGTTATTGATTGTGCCCGTGCAGAACTAGCGCTGACTCCATATTATGGCAGTCCTTCTGAAGATTTGCCTCCACCTTATGCTCGGGTGTTCGTCGCCACCGACGCTGATATCCCTCCTTTCTCTTCCGCCCTTGTACCTGTTTCCTGTGCTGCTTTTTACGATTCCTCAGTTCTTTTCACGCCATCTCAACTTGCTGCACGCCGTCATCCCTTCTTGCTTCTCTTTGCCCTCCTTCCCTTTCGCCAGGGCTCCAGCGCACTTTACATTTCGAACCCGTTTTCGTGTCCATCAAGCTTACATCGTGACGAGTGCCTCGGTTTTGCTGATGAATTCGACACGAGCTCCGTGTACGATGTACATCGCCTGATGACTCGACACTTCTTCACGTTGGCGTCATGGCTCTCCATGTCTCTGCGCCTGCATGTGACCGAATGTTTGCTCGATTTATTGATCCTAACCTCACTCCGAGTCAGCGCACGCAGATCGTCGACCTCCTTAACCAATTTCGAACTTCTTTCGACCTCCAAAAACAATGTTTAGGACGTACCTCCACAGTCGTTCATCACATCGACACCCGCAGCCACGCGGCTCTACGCCAACGTCCATACCGTGTGACCGCGACGGAGCGCCGTGTCATCGATGAGCACATAGGAGACATTCTCCGACGCGGCGTGATACAGCCATCACACAGCCCCGGCTTCTCCAGTAGTGCTGGTCGAAAAGAAAGATGGGACAATTTGTTTTTGTGTGGAATATCGACGTCTAAACAAGGTAACCCGGAAAGATGTCTATCCTCTTCCCCGTATCGACGACGCACTGGACTGCCTCCTAGGCGCTGAATTCTTTTCGTCCTTAGACTTACGATGCGGTTATTCGCAGGTCCCGGTGACTGACACTGACCGCCCGAAAACAGCATTTGTTACGCCTGACGGCGTATATGAATTTACCATGATGCCCTTTGGCCTCTGTAATGCGCCTGTAACATTTGAAAGAATGATGTATAACATCCTGCGGGGCCTCAAATGGCAGACATGCCTTTGTTATCTCGATGATATTGTAATCTTTTCCCCCGACTTTTCTTCTCACCTGTTCTGATTCAAACGCGTGTTCACTTGCCTTGCCGATGCTGGACTCCAGTACAACTTAAAGAAGTATCGCTTCGCCGCCCGGCAGCTAGTCATCCTTGGCCATGTTGTTTCGAAAGATGGTGCACTCCCAGATCCAACCAAACTCCAAGCCGTTGCCGAATTCCCACGACCAAAGACCACAAAAGAACTCCGCAGCTTTATCGCATTATGCTCCTACTTTCGTCGTTTGATCCGAAACTTCACCACCATAACAGCGCCTTTAACGCAGCTTCTCGCGGGAAACCACGACCTCTTGGCCTGGCCGCCAGTTTGCGATGCCGCATTCACGACGCTGTGTCGTCTTCTAACCTCACCACCCATACTCCGACATTTTGACCCAAGCGCACCGACAGAAATACACACGGATGCCAGTGGCGTCGGCATTGGCCCTGTTCTGGCACAACGAAAGACTGGCTTCGATGAATACGTTGGTGACTTCGCTAGCCGCGCACTCATGAAAGCGGAAGCAAACTATTCCGTTACAGAAAAAGAATGCCTGGCTATCATTTGGGCCATAACTAAGTTTCCGCCCTACCTCTACGGTCGCCCGTTCGATGTCATCACGGACTACCATGCACTGTGCTGGCTGTCGTCCTTGAAATATCCTTCAGGCCGCCTC
Source organism: Dermacentor andersoni (assembly GCF_023375885.2). Lineage (NCBI taxonomy): Eukaryota > Metazoa > Arthropoda > Arachnida > Ixodida > Ixodidae > Dermacentor > Dermacentor andersoni. The sequence goes on along the minus strand of NC_092822.1, from coordinate 93,725,254 downwards.
GCTCGATGGGCGCTTCGCCTCCAAGAGTATGATATTCGAGTGCTGTGCCACTCTGGCCATAAAGATTCGGACGCGGATGCATTGTCTCGCTCCCCAGTGTCAGGCCCAGACCAATCATCAGAAAGTACAAATATGCGAGTCCTCCCTCACCGCCACAGATATGCTTTCAGAGCAACAGAACGATCCATGGATTGTTGCTATGCTGGCTTTTCTGTCAGACCCGTCAGGGCCTTCTACTGGCCGTGCATTGTGTCGCCAAGCACACAACTTTGCTGTGCGTAATAACCTAGACCTGAGGAGGGAACGGAAGAAACTGGTACATAAGAAGCCGATCAATGAGTTAGCGGTAAGAGGGAAAATAGAGTAATTCAAGATCAAGCTACAGAACAGGTATTCGGCTTTAACTCAGGAAGAGGACCTTAGTGTTGAAGCAATGAACGACAATCTTGTGGGCATCATTAAGGAATGTGCAATAGAAGTCGGTGGTAACTCCGTTAGACAGGATACCAGTAAGCTATCGCAGGAGACGAAAGATCTGAACAAGAAACGCCAATGTATGAAAGCCTCTAACCCTACAGCTTGAATAGAACTGGCAGAACTTTAGAAGTTAATCAACAAGCGTAAGATAGCTGACATAAGGAAATATAATATGGATAGAATTGAGCACGCTCTCAGGAACGGAGGAAGCCTAAAAGCAGTCAAGAAGAAACTAGGAATTGACAAGAATCAGATGTATGCGTTAAGAGACAAAGCCGGCAATACCATTACTAATATGGATGAGATAGTTCAAGTGGCTGAGGTGTTCTATGGAGATTTATACAGTACCAGTGGCACCCACGACGATAATGGAAGAGAAAATAGTCTAGAGGAATTCGAAATACCACAGGTTACGCCGGAAGAGGTAAAGAAAGCCTTGGGAGCAATGCAAAGGGGTAAGGCAGCTGGGTAGGATCAAGTAACAGCAAATTTGTTGAATGTTGAAAGAAAGGCGTCAGGCAGGGAGATACGATCTCTCCAATGCTATTCACAGCGCGTTTACAGGAGGTATTCAGAGACCTGGATTGGGAAGAATTGGGCATAAAAGTTAATGGAGAATACCTTAGTAACTTGCGATTCGCTGATGATATTGCCTTGCTTAGTAACTCAGGGGACCAATTGCAATGCATGCTAGCTGACCTGGAGAGGCAAAGCAGCAAAGTGGGTCTAAAAATTAATCTGCAGAAAACTAAAGTAATGTTTAACAGTCTTAGAAGAGAACAGCAATTTACAATAGGCAGCGAGGCACTGGAAGTGGTAAGGGGATACATCTTAGGGCAGCTAGTGACGGTGGATCCGGATCATGAGACGGAAATAATCAAAAGAATAAGAATGGGCTGGGGTGCGTTTGGCAGGCATTCTCAGATCATGAACAGCAGGTTGCCATTATCCCTCAAGAGAAAAGTGTATAATGGCTGTGTCTTACCAGTACTCACCTACGGGGCAGAAACCTGGAGGCTTACGAAAATGGTTCTATTTAAATGGAGGAGGACGCAACGAGCTATGGAAAGTAGAATGATGGGTGTAACGTTAAGGGATAAGGAAAGAGCAGATTGGGTGAGGGAACAAACACGAGGTAATTACATCTTAGTTGAAATCAAGAAAAAGAAATGGGCATGGGCAGGACATGTAATGAGGAGGGAAGATAACCGATGGTCATTAAGGGTTACGGACTGGATTCCAAGGGAAGGGAAGCGTAGCAGGGGGCGGCAGAAAGTTAGGTTGGCGGATGAGATTAAGAAGGTTGCAGGGACGACATGGCCACAATTAGTACATGACCGGGGTTGTTGGAGAAGTATGGGAGAGGCCTTTGCCCTGCAATGGGCGTAAGCAGACTGCTGATGATGACAGGTGATGCTCAGGGACTCGAAGGCTCAATGATGTTTTTGTCTGGCATTTTATTCACTTTGAATTACTTGTCGCAACCATTGCCTGTATCTTGGCATCATCGGCCGAGGTTGGCACGATGGGCCTGCTAAGCTCGCAAGAAGCATCGGTCGATAAAGTTGCCACGTGACGGTCGCCGAGACAGTCAACGTTGGCAACGCAAATACTTTGCGGCAGAATTTGCTTTGCCAATCCAAAGTTAAAAATAGGCATGAAAGTGCGATTCGCAGTAATAGTAAGTATACCGTGAAGCACGGTAACTTCATACTGTAGTGGAATGTCGGGCAGAGGAGTGACAAGGTACTCGCCATCAGGGACTGGTGGGGAAGACAACAGCTCAATATAGGCTATTGGTTTTGGCGGCAGGAAAATAAAGGCCGTGGGGCGTAGGCGGCACTGGGGTGCGTCAGAAGGTTCTGCGAGAATCGGCAACTCAAGGCGAAGGGTTCTGGCAGAGCAGTCGATAAGAGCAGAATGCGCGGAGAGAAAGCCGAGGCCGAGAATGAGGTCGTGGGGGCAATGAACAATCACGGTGAAGAGGACAGGAGTGTGGCGGCCGGCGATGCTAACACGTGCCGTACACATACCGATGATAGGCACAGTACCGCCATCCGCAACGCGGATGACGAGTGCCGACGCTGGGGTGAGGAGCTTGTTCAGTCGTCGTCGGAAGGCAGCACTCATAATTGAAAGATGTGCTCCTGTATCTATGAGTGTCGTGACAGGATAGTCATCAACGTCAACGTCAAGAAGGTTTCGGTTCGTGGGTAACGTGAGCAGAGGACTTGAGGGCAGGGTGGACAACGCAGCTTCACCTCCAGAAGCTGCACTGCCTAGTTTTCCGGCTGGATCCAGGAGGCGATAGGCGACGGAGAGAAGCGACGGGTTGGGGCGAACGAGACTGATGCCCTCGAGGTGAGAGCCAGCGGCTGTAGCGAAGGTTTGGGGCAGGAGCATCAGTGGCAATGGGTTCATGGCGGGTGGCATAGGGAACAGAAGGTCGAAAGGGGCGGGTATGAGCAGCGGTGTATGTCCGAAGAGGTGGTGGCCATCGGTTGCAGCAGTGACGAGCGACGTGGCCGATGCGACAACAGAGGAATCAGATCGGCCTGTCATCAGGGGTACGCCATTCGGACGGGCTGCGGCGAGATGTGGCAGAAAAAAACTGCCGGGGACGAGAAGGGCTGTTTGAGAACTGGGGAACCGTAGGTGGAGACTATGACCACACGGAGTTGAGACCCATATTCTCAAATTCCTGTTTGACGACGGCCTGAATCACCGCAATTGTGGTTGCCGCTGGATCGGGAGGCGTCGCGGAGAAAGCTGGCAAACAGGCGGCCTCGAGCTCGCTGCGAACAATACGGGTTACGTCGTCACGGGTTACGTGGTCACGGGTTACGTGGTCTGGCGCGGTCGACCCTCACATGTCGATGTAGTAGCAGTGTTGGATAGCCGCGTGATGTGATGTGTGATACGGCGGTTCTTAGCTTGTTCAAGGCGACGGCATTCTTTGATGATAGCGTCGATAGTCGAGACGTGGCCGAAAACAAGCAAATTGAAAGCATCGTCGTCGATGCCTTTTAGCACATGTGACACTTTATCTGCTTCAGACATAGTATCGTCAGCTTTGCGGCGGAGAGCCAAGACGTCGAGGATGTATGAAACGTACGGCTCTGTAGATGTCTGAACACGAGACGCAAGAGCTTTTCTTGCGGCAGCCTTGCGCCCAATGGGGTCGCCGAACAGTTCCCTGAGCTTTTCTTTGAAACTGTCCCAACTGTTTATCTCGTCGTCATGCGTTTGGTGCCACACGCGTGGGGTGCCGCCGAGATAAAAGATGACATTGGCGAGCATGATCGTTGGGTCCCAACTGTTATTAGCAGTGGCGTGTTCATAGAGCTTGATCCATTCGTCAACGTCCTCTCCCTCCAGGCCAGAGAACACACTAGGGTCGCGATGTTGGGCAACCGTGATGATTGGAGCAGTCGTGCAAGCCGAAGACGTTGCAGAGGCGGTCTCGTCACCGGGAGGCATGGTGACAAGCTCGATGTGCCGACCACTCCGGAGTTCCGTGGTGAGGATGGGGATCGCTGACCTCCACCAGAATGTTACGTGTGGAGGCACAGATCAAAGAGGCTATATACACGCTATTTACACTGGAGCCAGATCGCCAGGCCGACACTCGCTCGCGCCAAGGGCACAGACCCACTTCGTCGTCGTTCTCGCGGCGGCTGGTCCCTTGAGCATCGCTCGATGATATCGTAATAATATAGTGGGGTTCGGAAAGCTGGAGGGGCTTCATCCCCCCCCCTCCTGGATAAATGAAAACTTTCCGCCTATGCCCGGCTGTACTTCGAATGCATGCCTCATGATTTGAACTGTATACTAAAAAAACGCCGACATAACATTACTCCACAGACCCACAGGAGCGTGTGACTCAGTGAGGAGGTTGTGGGTTCGAGTATCTTGCCCACATTAACTTTTATTTGTACAGGTGTGCATGGAGGTATTCTGTTCTCGACGCGTGGGGAAGCACCACGTGCGCATTACACGCCACCAAAGCGCTGCTGCTGCTCTCAGCGGGACTTTGTAAATATTTCTATTGTGTATGATGCGTGTGACTGTAGGTGCTGTTTATGTGTTTATGGGATCACTGTTTATGGCATAATTATCATCCTGCCCTTTCCGGGCTAAATCAGGTAGGCAAAAGTCACCAGCGCATCATGACAGCATGTAAGTAAGTATGTATGTATGTATGTATGTATGTATGTATGTATGTATGTATGTATGTATGTATGTATGTATGTATGTATGTATGTATGTATGTATGTATGTATGTATGTACGCACGCACGCACGCATGTATGTATGTATGTATGTATGTATGTATGTATGTACAAAAAGTTATCCGGGACCGAGGTGTCTTTTTGACCTCTCGTGTTTCAGAGAGGACCCGTGCTAAGCGTTCTTGTTGGTTAAAAAGGAAAAAAAAGGGTTACCTACGGCTACAAAGCCTCGCGCAGATGGCCCTAAATTGGCGCTCAAGTAAGTTGTCGTGGCCTCCGATATCGCCCGCGTGCATGTTTGCCGGTTCGATATCGGGAAGTTGTCGAGAAAAAAAAAAGTAAAAGGTTTCGCGTAAGTATACGTCGTTGGACAACTGACTGTGCGGGAACTTACTGCTTCCCGAACGACGCCGTTGCAGATACAAGCCGCAGTGGTGGCTATGACATTTTGCTTCCGAGCCCCAGGTCGTGGGTTCATTTCCCGGTCATACATGGCATAGCCACTTTCTGATGAAGTTGGAAAACAAAAAAAAAAAAAAACGCTCGTGAACTCGGACTTTACGCGCCCGCTAAAGAATCCCGGGCGGTCAAAAGTAAACCGGACCTTCCCACGGCGTCGTCAATGAATGAATGAATGAATGAATCAATCAATCAATCAATCAATCAATCAATCAATCAATCAATCAATCAATCAATCAATCAATCAATCAATCAATCAATCAATCAATCAATCAATCAATAAGCCCAGGCATATTCACTCACGGTCGGGTAACAGACATATTCGTGCAAACGACCACGGCTGTCGCTTCGTAGCTTGAAACAACGCGAGTCAGGCCACTGCCTCAGCAAGACGAAACCGATCAATGTAACAACGAACACGTGCGTTCGAGAAAAGGCCTTCGGTGTCGCTTTACTTGAGCGAGCGCCGCGTGATACCGGATGCAGCGAGTCTTCCAAGTACGGGAGAACACGACACGGCCGTCGACACAAGATCACCGACTAGGAGAGTCCAGTTAGCAACCTTGCGTCGGCTGCTCGGCTGCGACGTCCATCGTGATATCGTGCATCGTGCATCCTGCGTCGGTGATATTCGCCATGAAGTGCTTTCTATATCTCGTTTTCTTTTTTCGTTTTGTTGACGTATGGGAGTCCTCCCGACAGTTTCTAACTATGGGGCTCCCTGCGTAGTTTTGTACACAATTTTTTGTAAAACTGACATCGTTGATGAATAACCGAACTTGAACTAAGGGACGCGAATCGCCTCTCCGCTCTCCTCCGAATTGTATGCGAAATTTCGGCGCCCGAGTTTGGCAGAACGTCGTTGCGTAATGTGCGGGTCATATCGCGCACAGCCGACAGTTAAAAGAGACCTTTGTTACTCGCGGTGAGTCACATTAAGCGTTCGGCAGGGACGTTAGAATACAAGAGGTCGTACGACGGGGCTCCAATGGACTTGGACGTATGTCTAAAGACTTTTCGTTGTTGGCCTATAGCCGGTTCGTGTTCTGAAGTTGAGATCAAGTGCTAATTTGAATGTGCGTGGACCGAGGTAGACAGCACTAAACGGGAACGTTCATTTCCGACTGCGTTATTTCGAAGGCTGGGCGTCTACCGGTAACACACGCACGTTCACCAGGAGAAACAGATCGCGTTCGCGTGGGACGGTAAAGAAATTGGAGATGATAGGCGACGTTAACGCAATTAACAGTATATCTAAAGATGGGTGCGCAATTGGCAATCGACGATGGATACGTTTTGTAGGTTGTGATAATTATTAGGAGGAGTGGCACCCCAGTGACCCAAGCTTGCGTGAAAGAGGTTCAGTGTCACGTGGCCAGTGAACCAAGTTCGTTTCGAACCCGGTTCCTTCGCCACAGCAGATTGATTGATTGATTGATTGATTGATTGATTGATTGATTGATTGATTGAGTGAGTGAGTGAGTGAGTGAGTGAGTGAGTGAGTGAGTGAGTGAGTGAGTGAGTGAGTGAGTGAGTGAGCACTCCCTCACTCGTTTGCACTCGTTTACGCCACTCGTGCGCACTTGTTTACGCCACACACGCATTGCAGGTCTTCCTATAAGACTGTCCTCCGTGTACGCAACTACAGACACCCCGAGAGATAAGCGGTGCGGACAATGCTGTCTCAGCCGAGCCTAACGCTATCGCACTGTTGTCAATAGATGCGGTATGATAGCCGCCACCTTCAAGAAGAGCTCTTTCGTTTTCGCCCAACGCGGAAAATAGGGTAGAGGGAGAGAGGGAGACCAACACGGTCAGCAACTCAAAGAAAGTCGTTTTAAGCACAAGGCTCGTCGGTAAGCTCGGAGCGATAGAAGATTCTTCTTTTTAGTTGGCAGGAGTGCTTCCGCCATTGAAGCCATTGAAGCGGAAGTCTTCTATCTGCATTCCGCAGCTGTTGGCGAAGCTTCCTTGCCGACCCGACGTCGATATGTCGTCACGAATGACGTAGTCATCTGCATGATGAGGACAAGTTCGGGGCTTCGCTTCAATCAACTCGATTTTTCAGATGTAACCGAGCATCGAACGTAGTCAAGAAGTGCTCAGCTCAGATTTTGTCAGAATACGCGTACAGCTTGTACCTGTATCTCTTGCCTTAGACATTGATGTCGCAGTCTGTACTCTGTGTCACACAGGCACGTGGTTCGGAAATAGAATCGTGTTTACAGGAAACAGCGCTAGAGGACGCAACAATCGAGGAGCAACAAAGGCACACCGAGCGCTGTATTGTTCCTCGCTTTCCTCGTCCCTTAGCGCTGTTTCCCCGTAAACTTGCTTAACTAGCTCGGATTCTGTCATCATTTCTGGGGAAGCTAGGAGCAGCACAGCTGATCTCAGCCAATCAGCAAGACGATCACGGCCTGCGTGTCTCTTCGGGTGTCGCAGTGGTCTACTCATTCTCGGTAACATAACATACGAGCCGACGATATATTGGACTTCTTGCCAATATTTACAATAAATAAATAAATAAATAAATAAATAAATAAATAAATAAATAAATAAATAATGTATTGCACCCACCTGCCACTCCAGCCCTGCTGGCGCCACTGGACACTACACACATTTGACGAATCGGCTCCTATGTATATCCATATATAACATCGTACCGCTATAGAGATGTGCTGGTTACCGGCCATGTTCTCTACGGAATTACACAAGGAAACAAAAGCAACTGTACCTAAATATCATCATTGCGAAAATCCTGGGTTAATTATTGCTCCAATTTTTGTTACTTCTCAATTCCATTATGGCCAATAAGTTGGCGAAGTAACATGTATGTGGATGAATTACTGCTTTTCTCTCTTCCCCTCCATTTTTTCGAGGAGGGGATGCAGTAATTCATCCACACAAATTTTACTTCGCCAATTTATTGGCCATAATGGAATTTAGAAATAATAAACATTCGAGAAAAAAAAACGAGAACCCAGTAGTTATTCCAACGCTTGTAATTAAGTCAGGAAAATGAAAGTCTCCCCACACATTACGCTTAACAGCGGCCTTATTTTCATCGAAGTTAGTGTTCTGTATAGTTGTTTTAGGGCACCAGGAAACTTTGAGGATAACGGCTGTATAATATTGTGGAATGCTTGAACAAGTAATTTTCTACAAAATATGTAATATTAGCCAACAAAGAATGCACATTTATCGTTCGTCATTCACAACATGCTTCCCACGTCAACGAAATATAAGCAACGTGCTCCATATGGTTCCCCGAGGAGACCGGCAAAACCAACTAAACGCCACGTATAACGCGTGTAAATTGGGAGAAAAGAAATATTTGGTAAATATTTTTCAAATCACATAATGAGCCTACCGTCTTAAAACTTGGTCAATTTCACCGATACTGTGGCCTCAGTGTACCGAACATATGAAATGTCGCCCGTTTTTCGTACTCCTTGAGAAGCGCGGAAACTTTGCAGGCGTTTCACATACATATGCTATAACGCCTCCGAACGGGATGGAAACGATGGTTTAGCAATTCTGAGTTCAGCCCTAATTAACCTATGCGCTTCAAATTTTGTTTGCAAATCGCCTCTCACGATTCGCACATGTCCTCAGAATGGGAGCTTCTTGCACGATTTAGTTTTCCTGTTTGTTTGTTTGGTTGTTCAGATAACTGTGAGACAGGCGTGTATATAACGTGCTTCTGATTGCATTAACAGATTCGCTGTGAAAGAAGAAGAAAGTGAAAAAAAGACAATCAAACACAATAGACGAGATCGTCCTAAGCGAACTGCCAGTCGATGTGATGATGGCAGCCTATACCTCGGGGTCACTGGGTTACCGGCAAACTGTCAGCAACTGACGTTTCTGATTCTGCAAAGAGGCAGCGCCGCTAAAAAAACAAAGGCGCCAGTCTCCGCCAACTCACTCACGCCTGCTTGCTACCCTCACGCAGCTTCCCTTCGCTTATCGTTAAGACTCAGGTGCTAGACGAAACGTGCCTCACGCGCGTCCTCGCACGGAGCCTTCGTAGGGGACACGAACGTCGTGGTTTACCGCACATGTAGTGCACGCCGAATAATCCACGCGTCTGTGCCGAAGGCAATACTGCGCAACCCCGTGCCGGTAAAACGGTGCAGCGCTGCGAATATCGGCGGATCCCGTCAGCCAGTCAAGTGCAAATTAGTATCGCGGCTCACTCCCCCTACCACACGTATATACCTAGGCAGCCCGGGACGCCTCGAATGCCCAGGGCGGCCCACAAAACTGCGTGCATCAACACTCACTGGCTCATCCCAGCCGTCCGGGACGACAAATCGAAGCGGCCTAGTCTGACGCGTTGTGTGCTGACAAAGACGACGACGAACAGACGGCACGTTCGAAGCGCGGCGCTGTATTCGGGGCGTTTATGTGGATACGTGCAATGTGATGGGTACATACGAATGTGCCCACCGAATGCGAATACGCGTTCGAAGCGGCTCTGTTTTCTTTTGCGCACCTGGATACGCCCCGCAGTTTCCTCAATACTGACCGAATTTAGAGGGGATAAAGGAGTGGGAGTCCTTGCGGCTCGGCCTTCTTCAGAGCCCGCGGCAAGGTTATAACCAACGAAAGGTGGAGTGCAGACACGACCCTGACTAATTACGGCCGCCGAAGCGGGCGCCATAGTATACACATGCACGTATAGCGTATGCAAGAGGTCGGGTGAAAAGATGGCAGCCCCTGGCTAATCCACCCCTGGGTAACGATCACGAGAGAGAGTGCAGCTGGCGTGATAAGTAAACGCCTCGCCGTAAAGCGCAACGTTTGACCTCCGCTCGCTCACACGCACAGCAGGCTGAAGGGGCTGCAGCTTTCTATAGAGAGATGTAGCGACTCCTCGCAGGTAAGGAGGGTGAGGCTGGACATCTGCCAGGCGATGACGACGACGACAAAGACCAAGACGAATACCACGCACGGCTGCTGTTGCACGCACGCATACTCTGCAGCGCCGTTTACGGCAAACCTGTTCCCTCGGCCGCACACTGCCAAGGGCACCGGCCCGGAGCGGATGCGAGGAGCTACGCGAAGGACCGTGCCCGCGGAGCGGAAGTACCCTCTTCAGATATCTCTGCGGAATTCTTGCGGAGGTGTGCTGCTCCATTCGCGGGCCTGGAGTATCACCGCCCACTGCTGTGACTATTGCTCGAATTGAGTCGATTGCAGGACAAAGGCTTCTATATCTATCTTGCGCCTACAAATTCAGATGGGCTTCGTGAATGGACATGGATACGATACGTCGGTCGCTTTTCCTGTGAAGTGAGGGCAGCTCCCTCGATTCACGATGTGCAACGTCACCCATATAGGTGTACCGTATCCGAAACGATGTGCTTGCAGGGCCAAAACACACACTATTAATACGAAGGGATGTTTTCCGGGCACGGCTGCGCGTCCGAGCCAAACCTTCTACGAATGATGGATGGTAACCTGCAGCCGTGCGTTGCCTGCATCAGTGGAAAAGTACCACCGCGTAGGCACTTAACTGCCAACTCCCGCTCCAACAAATAATCGTCGTGCTCGCTTCGCGTCACAGAGCCGAATAGATTTTGTTTCGATAAACGGCTATGCATTTAAGCGGGCATTTCAGAGCTCCCGGTTACAAACTTATCAATTGGGCGCCGACATGGAACTAGGGCGTTTGCGTCGGCCGTCGGCGAATCTTTTTTGTTGCCGCAGTAGTTTCCGCTGCCTTGATAAACTGATTTCGCCTTTTTTATTAGGCACCGCAGTTGGGGCCTGCAGCCGTCATAGCTGAGTCATTCCCGTCTGTGAGAACTAGCTTTTTCAAGCACGGAATGGCTGTACGCGTTTCCTCTTTTCATACCCTTGTTATCGCTTTCCGCTTTGTGAATCGTGTCCGGCTGAATTTCTGATTTCGAATGGCCCATACTAAATGCACTTGGTCACGGCTACCGACGTGGCACCCACGTTAACTTGTCTTCAGCAAACGGCCGAGGCGAGTCATAAAACAGCAACGCCAAATCGTGGATTTCTCGTTCTTGGTGCACACGCTGGATCGAGGTACACTAAACGTCGGTTTCAGTTTGGTATGACCCATTGAAAATTCTTTAATCACTGCGAACGCGTCACCGGCACGTCGTCAGCTGGGCTGACATACGTGCAGGAAGGAAAGGATTAAGGTGGGGGCATCGCGCAACGCGATTGAAGCCTAACGTATCGGCCCAACCCGTGATCGTCACGTCAGAGCCCTCGGTAGGATTTAGTGGTCCCGCTTTGCAGGCAGATGTATACTGCAGGACAGCCGAACATGGGGGGGGGGGGGGGGGGGGGTGTCCAACCACTAAACACTACCGGGAATCAAATACTACCGGGGTTCAAACGTTCCCGGCCAACAAGCTGTCTCTCAAAGGTCACGTGTTGGGCCGATACTACGAGGTAAAAAAGCGATAGGAATGGCTTCGCGGAGAGTTCGCTTGCTAACGCTGGCTTCGTGGCCTTTAATGCTCTCTCCTATAGTGTATATCTTCTCTTCATGCTAACATGCATAGCAAGGAATCTTGGCTGGCAACGTTGACACCCTGTCCCAAAAACATCTTGGACCAGTACTGACATGATACTGACAAGTGTACTTGTTTATCTTTATCGCGGGAAGCGTTTTTCGCCGTCTAACAAATGTTATCGCTCTGCGCGGGACGCGCCCGCATTTATCGGAAGTTTCTCGAATGTTATCGATGGTTCTGTTGTCACCCAAGCTTGTGTAACCTGATTGCATGTGCGACAGGAATTGTGTACAACTTTCTCGAAGACATGCGGGCACCACCGATTGCTCCTGAACCTTCGATGACTCGTGCATAAAAGCCGACGCGCCTCACCGGCAGATCAAATTTTCGACGATCGCCGACAGGTTTATGGCAGGAACTCGACGACGACGCTCGATGCCATTCTGCCGCACGTCACCAACGATGAAAATGACGTCACCTCCTCTCTCCAGCCCGCCGAAGGAGCCCGACAGCTCGCGCGCCTGCGCATCAAGGACCAGCAGAGGACCGACAGCCGCAGCTAAAGTCTTCGAGAACGCTACGTGCTATACCAGCCTGGCGACCGTGTTTGGACCCCGATACGCCGACGAGGACTCAGTGAGCAGCTTTTACACCGTTCTTTCGGACATTACAAGATAATCCGAGGCATTGGCGTACTCGACTATCAGGTCGTCCCAGACGGCATTTCGTTATCACAGCGGCGCCGCTCACGACCTGAAGTAGTCGATGTTGTGCGAGTGAAGCAGTTCTACAAGCGCTAACGAACTTTGGGACTTTGCATAGCTGAACTTTGGAGTTTCATTTTTTTTACTGTATTTCTTTGGTCTTTTGGTACTTTTGTTTAACAAGTGTCCTTTTGTTTTTCGATCCCCTGCTACGTTTGTAGCATTGGGACGATACTTTCTGAGATGGGGGCTTTGGCACTTGCACTTGTTTATCTTTTTCGGGTGAGCGTTTTTCACCGTCTGACACACGTTATCGCTCAGCGCGGGACGCGCCCGCATGTATCAGAAGTTTCTCGAATGTTATCGATGGTACTAGTGTCACCGAAGCTTGTGGGATCTGATTGCATGTGCGACGCAAATCGTGTATAACTTTCTGGAACACGCGCGTGCACCACCAATTGCTCTGGAACCTTCGATGAATCGTGGCATCATTACAGCAAATTAAAGTCCTAGATCTCAATGCCCTAGAAGAAAGTACTGGCAAGCCTCGGCGAGCCCTGAATGATTTAATTTTCAATGATTTAGTTTTTCTACAGCCAGTTTCTGTTTCCCTTTCCATGAGGATCCTGTATCGTGACGTCACGGCATGAAAGGTGGGTCACGTGAGAGCGGGGCATAGTGGCGTCTTGGCACTCTGTCCGGCTCGCTCGGTCGTCTGACATACATTGGGTGTCGAGTAGCGGCACGGGAAACGACCGAGCGTCGCTCGTGGGTGGACTATTCGTGCAGTGTGTAAGGAGACCGCTCAAGAACCTCGACTATATATATATTGTGGGACAAAGCTCAACGAAAATGTAGTATATTTCACGAAAACGGATAAACGTATAATACTTAACTCAGCTACGTTTTCATAGTGGCATTGTTCTACTGTTTACTTTATGTAAGGCTCTCGAATTTGATATATACATTCAAACGCTGTTTCTTTCAGACTGATTGTTTTGGTGTTTATGATCTTGCGTGTCTTATTAGGAGTAGTACATCTTGTATAACGCTTTCTTTTTTTTTCTTTTTTATAGCGAAGTTGCTTATGGCCAGGGTGTCGTGCATTTTACAGAGAAAGCTCTGTATGACTAACGTACCGTGGTTTTATCGGCGTCCGGCAGCAGAACTCATGTCGGCCGATCCTGGTGATAGTGCAGAAAGGGTCCAAGCTCAATGGTACATACCCCCGTGGGCTAGCTGGGGGACCTGTGCCGCGCCCTTGAACTACGCCTGTCGTGCGCGGGATCCAAAGAGGTCCCAAGCACAGGGGGCAAGAACGTAGTTTTTTCGGCAACGAACAGCAACGAGAATGTAAACGGCGCCGGCGCCAAACGACCACCGGCGAAGAACGTTGTCACGATGCAGAACGAACAAATGACAACCATTCCACTCTGTGAAAATGGAATGGCAGCGAAAGAACTTTGCGTTTCGTTTGAGAGCTTAGACTGCCGTCAGCTTTCGCTGCCGTTCCATCTTCTTAGAGTGGAATGGTTGTCCTTTTTTTTTTCGTATGCGTCAACAAATGTGTGTGAGCGAAACTATCATCATCAGTAATGGCTCGTGCCGCTACTCGCGCGTTCGTCATCGTCGTCTTCTTCCACAGCTGGCTCCGTTGCCGCTCATCATGCAAGCGTTCCAGTAGTGCCCCTCCCTATGCGAAAGAGCTGACGCTACTGGCCGGCTGCCAGTCGGTGCGGTGATTTCGGTCTCAAATTCTTTGCCTCAAGATATCGCGAAATGAAAACACTAATGTACATAACGAATGTTTAACACGAATGAACGCGGATGCATAAAAATAAATGTATGTCCGCAGCTTTCGTCACGATGACCACCGAGGAAGACAACAAATGTGTTCGTACCTTTGTTCAAAATTCTCTGTCACCTGTTTACCGCGTGCTGCACAGCTTCGCTGATCATCCTCCTTCACAGAGTGGAATGCTCGTGAATTTTATTTCTTCCTTTTCTGTGCAATGAGGAACATTACTCTAAAGCCTCTTTACGAAATGTCCATTGTTGAGTCGGTGACGCATAATGAATGATTGGATGAATGAATGAATGAATAAATGAATGAATGAATGAATGAATGAATGAATGAATGAATCAGAAAGCAACAAGTCAAAGGAACTCCGACACACCTCCAATATCAAGGCTAAGGGCTAAGACCAATGTTTCAATGAATGAAATAGCTTATAAAAACTCGAAGCATAAATTCCGCCACGAAACATACAGAAAACAAAAAAATGAAACAAGATTCTAGCAGAGAAGATGCCCACATTCACGCTACCACGTTATCCGCACTGAACCACGCCTTTCCGGTGGCAACGTCTGCCGCAGCAGGCGTCATACCTTTGCATCGATAGCCGTAACACTGCAGGGCCGCCTCAATTACCCTCGTTACGTAAGCACGCTGACTGTGGACGTGCCGCGCGGTCGTTCCTTGCTTCCCTCTCTCGACCCCTCGCCGGTTATCATCTCCCCCCAGCCGAACTATCGGCAGCCATGCAGACTGTAGGACTGCACGGAGGCCGTTCGAGATCGGCGTCCGTGGATCGCGCCGCCGAGGTCGCTCAACCAGTTGCCGACGCAGGCGGCCGGGCACGTGTGCCTGATATTATACAATATCACCCCCCCCCCCTCTCTCTCTCTCCTTCTTTCTTCATTGCGCGTAACTTGTTTGTGGACATCTTTCTAGCCACGCGTCGGCACCCACTCCTTACGGAATATAGCGCGAGATAGACGGACGAGCGAGCAGACGACTAAAGGCGCTGCTATCGTCTGCTCTGTCTTGGCGCTACTTCTGTGCGATATCTAACGAGATTATACTCTGTACGCTGTTGGTCCTGTTCTGTGTATCTTGTTAGCATTTCTTCCCCCCCCCTCAATATGTACAACAATCTCACCAAGTCACGTAAGGGAGACAAGGCAGGTAGGCTAACCAGGCTGAACGCGATTGGCTACCCTGCAGCGGGTGAAGGGAAAGAAGGCTAACATATCAGCAGAAAGAGAGAATAACAGTTGACAGCCACGCACGCAAGCAAGCGTTCATCGGTCGGTCAGTCGCAAACGGTTGTGCAAGCTGTTGGATCTCAAAAAACGCAGCACCGTATCCATGGCTTTTTATAGGCCACGGGACCATCGCATCCCCTGGCCGGACGCGCGAGGGACACGGTTCCCAGGCTCTGCTGTAAAAAAAATTCCTGTCATCTAATTAGCATAAAACAATCCGAGTCCAAGGAGAGTCACAACAGACGCTTCAAGGCTTATTCAGCGTCACATGAGTTAACGACCTGGACGATCGAAGAGACCTGCAAGTGCGCTTCTCCACACAGCTAGCCTGACCGAACCAATAAGGCGGACCTTGGGCTAGAATCGTAATGAAGGTGTCAACATGCGAACAGGTCACACGAATAATTCCTGTCGCCCTCCGTTGCCCGCACCGTCCAGGCTTTCGAAACGTGTCTCACATTTAACAACTCGCGCAAACGTCGTCGCATTGCCTAGGGCTAGACAGATGTCTGAAAAAAAAAATGCTTCGAGAATTTTTTCATACCGTCCAAATGAACCGCCGGCAGCTGACCACCTCTCCCATTGAGCCAACACCTTGCCCACTCACTAACCTTCCTGAACCTCTCGCTTCTCTCTGCAGTGGTTGTCACGAACTACGAGCCAAAGCCACGGTTCCATATAAACGTTGCTACAAGGAACCACGAAAGCACCTCGTGATCAACGGTGGTGCGCTTAATTCTTCATGCGTGGCGAGCGCTTTTGCCGCTGGTTAGGCAAGTTGCGCGCGAGCGGGTACGTCGTTTTGTCGGGAGGGTGTAGATGGCGTCGAGCTGTTTGGACTGCGTTCGTTGAACACGTGTCAGAGTTGTCAGCTTGAGCGTGACTCGCCCGCCAAGCACGAGGATGGTGTCTAGACAACGCGCTGCGTCCGTGAGTGAAGGCTTCGAAACGGAGTCAGTCATCCCGTATAGTGGCACGTGCCTTTCGCGAGCATTGTGCACGCGCAAGCGTAGACAGAGCGAGCTCGGCGTGTGAGAGACCTGTCTCGTCAACATTCCATCGCTCGCAGAGCAGCCCAAGTTCCACGTGGCGAAAAACATGGCATTTTTTAAAAATTGTTTCCTGTGTCGACACTGATGGTGCCTCCAGGTGACGCTGACTACTCCTTCCCTCTTGGTGGACGCATGTGCGCCGAACTATGAAGAAGACTGTTTTAAACCGAGTATAGAGAAAAGTAATATTATGACGACAATTCGAAATTTCACGTGCACACGAGAACAAAAGTACGCAAGCGAAAAAAAAAAAGAAAAGAAAACAGGTGGTCTTGAGCGTTCCATAAGATGCGCGCGTTCGTGTCGAACCACAAATGGCATCCCGTGTTGTAAATTAAAGAAAGGAGTTTAAATAATGCGTATCCGGGTGAGCCGCCTGGCGCCATGCTGTTTTGCCATAACGCCGTAAAAAAAGAAAGAAAGAAAAAATGTCTTGAGCTTGCAATGTTTTTTTTTTTTTTTGTATATTAAGGAGATGTTTTCCCAAAGAGTGGATGGCCTTGTATACACGGGCTGCCTCGAGAACGCGGTGATTGCGGATTGGGAAATGCGTTCTCCGGGCGCGACCACAGATGTCGCCACAAGTGTATGCAGAGTGCATTCGAAAAAGCTTGAGCCATGCCGGTGCCTTCCGATGCGACGGGCAAAAGGAAGCAATGGGCATCAGACGCGCTAGGTTTCTGCTCGTTCTTAGAAGGAGCACGTTGTGAGGTGAACGTCCGATAACGTTACGATATTCCCTCTGCCTGCGTCTTTTCTCGGTGCTTTTTTTTTTCCAGAGACGTCGTGTCGTCATCAGTTTGCGTGGCTTCAGTAATCTCGGTTCCAAGAGTATACCACGAAGGTTTTCGCCAGGAAGCGCGCCACTCGATATTCGTGGCTGCCATCTTACCCTCGGTATGTCACACATGCGGAATCACGTTTTCTTCTATCTGGGTCACCATTGCCCACAGGTGCTTGAGCGGGCAATTAATAATTTTCGTTATTTATCCTTAGTTTTCTTGCCACGGAAGATATTGGTACGCGGGGAATCATATGCTTCCTTTGGTGCAGCAGGAACACTTAGTTATGTAATCAGGAACTCTCCCTCCAAGTTAAATATTTATGACAGCTGTGTCTTACCAGTACTCGCGTACGGGGCAGAAACCTGGAGGCTTACGAAAGGGATTCTACTTAAATTGAGGACGACGCAACGAGCTATGGAAAAAAGAATGATAGGTGTAACGTTAAGGGATAAGAAAAGAGCAGATTGGGTGAGGGAACAAACGCGAGTTAATGATATCTTAGTTGAAATCAAGAAAAAGAAATGGGCATGGGCAGGACACGTAATGAGGAGGGAAGATAACCGATGGTCATTATGAGTTACGGAATTGACTCCAAGGGAAGGGAAGCGTAGCAGAGGTCGGCAGAAACTTAGGTGGGCGGATGAGATTAAGAAGTTGGCAGGGGCAACATGGCCACAATTAGTACATGAACGGAGTAGTTGGAGAAGTATGGGAGAGGCCTTTGCCCTGCAGTGGGCGTAACCAGGATGATGATGATGATGATGATGATGATGATGATGATGATGTCTCTCCAACAGTACGCAGCGTACCGTATTTTACAGTGAGTAGCCACGCACGTGCGCTTGTGCCATTAGCCGTGCGCCATAACATGAAGCCCACAGAGCCCTATCATTGTTGGAGGCGACGGATTCAGACTGCCGATAACAGGTTTACATTGGGGTCTCCTTTTGTGCAAACTTGTGGACCAGATGCCAGACGGCAGGTGCCGCCTCGTGTTTTTTTCATTTCGACAGCTGTTAAGCGTGCTCGAAATTGCGTTTCGGAGTTGTGTACACCATTGCGCACGCCAGAATAGCGTATGAAAAAAAATCGGCTAAAATATTTATATTTAAAACGTGTCACGCACCTCATTAAATTAAATCCGGAGCTTTGCGGTATACCGTTTGGTCGGGGATGATGAATAAGGGAGAAAAGCGAAGCAAAAACTGAAAAGGACATTTCGGCTCCCATGCAGAAGCCGAAACGTCCTTTTAATTTTTTCTCTAAATGTCTTTCAGATATTGTTCGGCATTCTCTTCCATTCGTCAAACCTCATCAAACGCTGATTCTGATTCTCTCTTCTCGTTGGATCTCTGCTGCTAGTCGGCACAAAAATTGACTCGCCATCTTGGCCCTGCGGAAGCAGATGTCCAGCGAAGCTGTTGCAAAACCACCACTACAACTGCTGAGGGAAGTGTGCAATGCTTTATTGATGTTTGGGATGCTTGTCTTGAGCTTGTTCTTTATTGAAACGTACGCTGTTCTGTACGTTGTGTGGGTGATTTAAAATGAATGTATGTATAGCTATTCGCTTGACTTTGCTGAGTGCTTGTAGCCTCTGCATCACGAGGGGGATGAACCATTGCATTTTTGCTCGCTTAGGAGGGTACGAGCCATTGCTGATTATGCAAATTTTTGTTCACGGACGGACACGAAAAATGCCGACCACCTAGAGGCTAACAACTTTGCTGTAATATATGCGTAAAGTGTTTTAGTAAAACGAATTCGAAGCTACAGACGGGTAGGTGTTTGTTCTGGGTGTCAGTATGTTGCGATGCAGCGGGTTCAGTTCTTTCGTTATTTCTCGCTTTTCCTTTCCTTTTTTCGAGTCGTAGAATATTATCTGTACAAGTGTGCTAGCTATGGAATAACCGATATTCTCCCGCGTGACGCTTCAGGGAAAAGTCCTCGCATACGCAGGCCACATTCTGCAAACTCGCTAAATCTCGCCGAATAATTCGAAATTCTCAATGCGCTCGGCTGCTGATTCTGATCCAATAAATGGGCTCGAACTCTTCAGCAGACAGGATTATTAGGGCGCCCAAAGCGGGCGTATGACATTCGCGTTCAGCGTCGGCGCGCAAACGGGTTTACGAACTCGGGGCCGGCTCAAACACGCGTGCCCAGACGTGGGCCAATTTAGCCCGCGATTACCGCGTTCTTTTCGGCCGATTTGATAAGCGAGCGGGTCTGAGAATGCGAACACACACGTGCTCGGCCCCAGTATCTCGAGTCTATCACTAACGCGAGAACAGTCGTTGTCTCGGTAAGTGCCACACGTGTACGAACAAAAGAACCACGCCTCGTTGTTTTTTGTTTTTTATTCGAAGGCTATCGCGACGGTCAAAGACACCGCATTTCGTTAGAGCTCGCCATTATATAGGCACGTATGGCCTCGACCTAGCGAGTGTCTTGGGTAAAAATGCGCGCGATATGTCGACGAAACTTGTTGCAACGCCACTCTAGCACGCCCGGTATTCATATAATCGGTAATTGCTTTGTCAGCAAGGTTCAATGGCGCAAAGACAAAAGGTGCGATAAAGAACCGAGGTTGTGAAATTAGCTGCACGCGGACTTCTTGCAAAAGTTCACGAAACCCGTGCTATTTCCGAACAATAATCGATTGTGCTGCTTAAGAGGAAGTTTTAGCTCGGGCCCAACTCCGACCTGCCTATTCAAACACATGTAAAAACGCAAAAACATCTTTCTCAGATAACCCCTCGACCGATTTTAATGAAATGTGTTGCATCTCAGAGAGCAAGTTAAATTCTAGTGACTGTTGGTCGCGGAATTCCTATTTAGGTCCTGCATTTTGTTAAAAAGATTTTCAAAAATGAGAAAGTTTGAAAAGAAAAATAGAACCACGAATTTTACAGATTCACAGCTCTGCATAAAAAATAGATATCTCGGTTCTGTACACGGGATCCATTAGATCATTGAAAGCGGACAAATTCGATACGTCATTTTATATCTTACATGAATTTGTTACGTTGTTTACAAGGGTTCTGCAAAAGCTCTATTTCCATACTACTAAATTTTTTGAGATTCATGTGTAACATATAAATTGTGTCCGCTTTAGATGTAGTATTCGATGCAATTCGCGGAATTGTATTATAAATTTTCGTTGCTGAGTTACAGAGTTATAAACTTGATAGTATCGTTTATTGAAAATTTTGATTTTTGCTACTTTTTAATAAAAGATTGACGACCTAAATGAGATTTCCGAAACCAGGAGCCGGAGATTTTAAGTTTTTTCTTTTAAATGCAACAAACCTGGGCAAATTTGGTGCAGTGGTTGCCGAGAAAAACGAGTTCTCCTTTTACGTGTATTAGGTAGGTGCACTCGAGCTAAAGCTTCCTCATAAGAAAAAAAAAAAAAAAGATCGGTTGTGTAGCGATTTCTACCGTTCGATTCTGTGCCGGCTCTTATCACCCACAGTTCGCGGTCGTCTGATCTGATTGATAACGGGGGCGGAGCGTCGGTCTTACCACTGACGAAGCGCAAAAAAAAAAAAAAAAAGTGGGAAGAAATAGCATCGAAAAAGGCATCGCTACGAACTCGCGGCCCAAGATAACTTTGGCATGTGATGTTGACGAGGCTTCGATGGGAAATGTGTATACCAAAGATTCGTGTATAGTGCCGGTATAAAAGAAAGCTTAATGCATTCTAGGTAGTACACGCCGTGCAGCCACATTCGGGCATGGCTAGTACTGCATGCCCGACGGTACATGTAAAGTCGCGCGCGCGCATAGGGTCTGCAAATTTCGAAAAGTGCGTTGCTTAGCATGCAGATGTCGTTGTGGGACACGTGAACCGTTGCAGTTGCAGTTCAAGTTGACGTGGATTAAAGGGTAGAGGTATGAGTCTTCCCACCTTAAACTGCGCTGTTTTCTTACTATTCGCCATCATTTTCTTCCGGCAGTCATCGGCTTTTCTTCGGCTCTTGACAACGAAAAATCGACACAGCAGAACTGTCTCATCCTTCGGTACGCGGCACAGAAACCAAACAATAAAAAAGTAAAAAAAGAAATGTGATAAGAAGACGCCAACATTCAAGTGGTTATTTATTTTTTTTCAATTGCCGAATCAATGCGTGGGATATGAAAGCAACAAGGACAAGTTTAGAAGAATCGCGTCGACGGTCTTTTGGGACGTCGAGACATGTGTTGCGACAGTTGCGGCCGTTTTTCACTCGCACTAAGCTATGGTAGAGCGTGGTAAAAGAAAATGGTACAGTGTGGCACAGTACTATATATTATAGTATGGTCTGGTATAGTATAGTAAAGTATATTACGGTACAATATGGTGCAGCTTGGCATGTTGTACGGCAGGCTGTCATGCAATATATTACAGAGGGTTTTATTTGCAGAGACGGCGCCGCGCTGCTCAACACGGAGTTGCTCAACACGGAGTTGCCGGCGCTGTTGCCGAAGGCGGACAGTGAAGAGATAGATAGATAGATAGATAGATAGATAGATAGATAGATAGATAGATAGATAGATAGATAGATAGATAGATAGATAGATAGAGAGAGAGAGAGAGAGAGAGGCTCATGCACCAAGATGTTGGTGCACATCGAATAAACCACGAGTGGTCGTAACTATATCCCTGCAGCGTCCATTATGGCCTCTCTCACAATTTGCAGCTGCGCTGAAAGACGCGATATCTTTGGGACGTAAATCCATGTAAGTTATCACTACTGCGAGCGTTATATTCAACCTTTATATTCTTCATCACATACTCCTCATCAACATCATCGCCAGCGTCGTCCTCTTCAGAGCGCGGCCCTACCAAAAAAAAAAAAAGGCATTGAGGTAACAGCTGTCTTGCAAGTGGTGGAGGTCCTGCCGACGTTCAAGGGAGCCAACTGTCTGAGCACCGTGCAAGTGGCGTTTGCAGCGAGGCCACTCGGGGCTATGGCGTTACGCGCACGCACGTGGATGTGCCACTTGCGCAGTCGCAGCAGCGGCATGAATATCCCTAAATCCCAGGAACGATGACGGCGCGTGCAATGCCGAGAACTGCTGCTGCTCTGCCGAGCCACCGAGGGGTGCGCGATGACAACGCGCGCGCGCGAAAAATCAAACAAACACCCTCCGTTTATACACCGTCGCCTATGATCCCGCTCGCTCTCGCTAGTGGCTCTGATGGAAAGCGCCACCACCCACTCGAATGACACAAACCAAGCGATACACAGCACGCAGGGCGAAGACGTAACTTCTCACGCGATTCGTCTCTCAGGAGAGAGAGAGAGAGAGAGAGAGAAAGGAGAGTGAGAGGGAAGTTAGGCGCTAACTGGAGAGCTTAACCTACAGTCGCAGGGTTGACACGCAACTGCGGGTGTATCATATGGTCCAACGTAGGGCGAAGGAAACCTCCGCCTTGACTGCCCATGTTTCCTGCCTCCACAGCCGCGACGCGTCGGACCGTACACTCGGCCACAGTGTAGGAAGGCGCGGCGCTTGGCGAGGACATTTAAGTGGTCAGCGGAGAGGCCGTGCCGAGGGTCAAGGCCGGATGCCTCGCGGCGCGTCGCCGTCGCTTATTTACTACAGTCGTGCGCCCGTAGCCTTGTCAAGGACGGTCGCTCCCTAATCGCTCGCTCTCCAATCGCGTCGCTTCGGAAGGGTGGAGTTCACCCGACTCTCTTTGATAAGCTTGCGCGTTCTGGAATCGCTCGGCAGCACTGCTGCCGTGACCGCCGCAGCCACCTGCACTCTCGCGATGCCAAACCACTTTGCCGTGTCGCTTGAGACTTGTCGTTGCCTTCGCCAATGCTTATTATTTAGTCATTCCCGACGGTGTCGTTCCTTCCGAGCACCGAAACTGTCCGTGCAGGCATAACACGGCTTGACGACCTGCCTCACGCAGAGAAAAATTACGCGGCCCCCTCCATGGCCTCAGGCTTCGGTTATGCCGAAATCTAGATCAAAGCACTGACAACTCTTCCTACGATTATTCTATACTGATTGATTCAGTGAGTGAGTGAGTGAGTGAGTGAGTGAGTGAGTGAGTGAGTAGAGTGACTTTCGCCAATTTATTGAAGCGGGGCTGTAAAGCGTAGCAACGCGTCGTTGGCCATCTTGATCACGAAAAATGGGCAGCGTGACAAGCGTGACCTACGAAGCCGACGGTACCTACAGTCGCTTACTGACAATTAAAATTCTGTTAGATAAAACGCGTTTCGTCAGTACAGTCCAAACGTCTTTCCTCGCCGAGTTTCCGATCACCTATCACCCGCGAAAACGGCCCAAAATAGCCAGCTTATGTTGGCTTTAAAAGCGCAATAGAGCACGATCGAGATGCGGCGCAGACGACCTTCTTTTAACCGTCACTTATTTTGAATATCCCAACTGCCATTCCAGCCATAGCTCGAGTAGCACGAATGCCATTTTCTATGGGGGGCGACTGAGTAGCGCGAAAGCGCGCGTGTATGTGTACACCCTCCCTAAATCGACGGAGAGTGGCTCACGCCACGCACTGCCAGTCATGCGGACCGGTGCGCCGTCCCGGTAGGCGTCCCAGCGCGAGACCTTGGCGCGAAATTTGAACAGGTCAACGTGAGCCAGCGTGCCTATATACAAGTGATTCTCGCAAATAACGGAAAAAAGAAAAGAATTCCGCCCACAAACTGACCAGGAAATAAACGACCTCTAAGTTTCAAATGTCATTCTATGTCTACCAGATTAATTCGGGCGTACAAGAAGACAGCGAACCTTGAAATAAAGTCCTATAGGAGAAGCGTGTTAACGAAATGTGTCGTCCGAGCGGAATATGTGTGAAAGACCGGTGGTCTTAGTTAGAAATATACTTTCTACTTGTTGTTTTCAGATACGTTATCCGAGGCTGCGTTTCTTAAAAAAAATAGAAAAAAGAAAAGAATGAAAGGAAAGCACTGAAGTGCCGGCAGCCATTTTTCGTTACTTCACCAGCAGGCGCTGTGCATCATTGCGCCTACCATAGAAAATATGCTTTTACGTTCGGACACGAGTCAAGGAACACTTTCATGTGCTAGCATGCTTTCGCAACGCCGCAAGCAATTGCTGAGACGAGTGAGAAGCTGAGTGAAGAGTGCAGTTCCGTTTCGCACCATGTAGCCATGCGAGTCAGATACAATCCAGCATTTAAGAGCATCACCGTCAGCGGCTATGCCTCATTTCACGCCTCATTGCCTGGGTGCTTTAACAGCCTGCTTCGTCGACACCTTTCACAACCATCACCTTGAGTCATAAGAAGATAAGCTTTCCCTCTTAGAAGATTGCCGCTGTTTCGACATCGACAATGTACAGGTTCATTTAGTGATCGTGATGCGCTTCTGTACATATATACCGTTCCCTTTCCAGGTCGTTTGCGAATCATCTGGCGATAGCGTTCGATGGGCCGTTGTGGGCGTTCCCTTTTGCCAAGTTTCCCGTCGCCGCGAAACTGTCGCCGCCCTAAGCACTCTTTCTCGAGAGTGTCGCGGGCCAGTGTCGGCAGGTGTGCGCCGAAATGATGCCACGTGAAGGCGCGCGCACATCGACTGGTATGCACACACACACACACACACGCACACACACGCACACACACACACGCACACACACACACACACGCACACACACACACACACGAAAGCACTGCAGATAAGCGGCTCCCAGGCACATTACGAACGCACGTGCAAGCACATGCCCGCGGCCAAAGGGCTGTTCGAAAGCGGCACAGCACCGAGGTCCCGTGATCGACGGTCCGACGCGCCTATTTCTATTGCCCTACAGGCGGCCTTCCGGTTCTCGCCCAGGATTGCACAGCCGTCGCTCGCGCCGGGCGTATCTTATCCTCGCCGTACACACACTACGTGCGCGCGTATAGCGAGTCGTCGAGGAAGGCGTTTAAAAAAGAAGGCCCCCCCCCCCACTGTCCCTTCTTTTGCGCAACCACAAAGACCGCGGCGGCAGTCGGGCAGTAGCTGCTGCTGCGTCGGTGGCTTCGCGCATGTACGCGCAGCCTACGGTAGATTGTGCAACGCGCAGCACCACTGCTGCCGTCGCCTCCGCCCGTCACGTGTGTGTGTGCGCGCGCTCGGCGCATTGTAGGCGTGACGGGCCGCTTTTCACAACACCAGCCCCAGTGACAGTTCCTTATTTTTTTTTTTTCTTGTTTGCGAATTCATTGTGCGCAGGACGTGAATGGATCGGCTCTTCTGTGACGACGCGACGCGTTTTGGGCGCGCATTCGTCCTACAAAGCGCATAGCGAAATTTTCGACGTCATTTTGGGAACTAAAGGTCACGTGGGGGAGGGGGGGGGGGGGGCGAGCTAATTTCCACCGCCTTTGTCGATATCTTTTAGCTGGATCTGGTCCACGCGTCGGCTGCTTTCGTTGATAGTTGAGAGCTTGCTGCCCGCTTCTTCGGGCGCCGATTGTATGCAGTGCAGACGACCTCGTTTGAAGTCGCCGCTTTACTCTCTTCCGTAAACATCCTCCGTTATTCGTTCGTAGTTGATTTGTACTGTCATAAAGACGTTTGTGGTCTGGAGGCTATGACCGTGGCTGCTGCAGTACAGCAGCTGCTTCTTGCTCGTGTCGATTTCAGTTCCGTGTTTTGTCGCCCTGATTCCCCCTCTACGGAAATATACATCTTTCACGCGGACTCTCCCATGTGCGTTCACAACGTTGGCGTACGCTGTCCCCTCAGCAGCTAGTGTCTGGGCAGCTATACAACACGCCCTAATGACGGTGCTGAAACAAAATTTGTTCCAAGTTCGAAGTGGCCACCGCAAGCAACGCCCAACCTCGAACCGGGAAAGATGCGTTTTGTCCTCGCGTATGGACCTTCCGAGGAGTCTACTAAGCCGAAGCTGTTCAAGGCAAGCCGGAACGACATCGCAGTATGCTTCATCGCAACCCAACGAGCACGCGAGGTACATCTTTTGGCTTCGTGTCGGCAGTGATCTTTGGCGTGAAAATCAACAAGTGTGATTTATTTTAAGACGAGTATATTTCTTTTCTTTGACCTTTAATGTTTTCATGAAAGATCTCACGCGCGCAGTCACGGCAATATTTGTGACGCCGCGAGTACGTGTGCATTGCGTGTAGGGACGTGAACTTAAATTGTTATATTCTGCGCACACTCGAGCAACGGTATATAGGCGTGTAGGAACGCGCAAGACGCCTCCAACATTTTTCTCCCTTTCTCTGAGGCCCCGTAATAACTTGCCGGTAGGTGCCACGTCACCCCGGTAGCTGACGCCACAAATACTGAGGTGTTGGTGTGGTCCATCTTTAGCAGTGTATATGTATTTATGTGTGTTGAGTGTCGTCCCATCTCCCCGCCCCCCTATGTAGCGATCGCTGAGCTGACAGCATAAGTAAACGAAATGAAATTAGTGAAAAATGAAATTAAAAGAAGGACCGGAACTAAACCGCATCTCTCCTTTTCTCAACACAAATAAATCTCTCTCGTTCTCTCGCTATCGGGGAACTAAGTGTCAAAGTGGAAAGGGAAAACAGACATTTAAAGACAGCCACATATCCGGTTTTCTGCTAGCTATCGCTGTCACTGCTTCGTGACTGAGCCAATTAACGCTATATACTAGCAGTTTGTTTTTCCATCTGTCTTTCCTTCCTATACACCTGATATCAACATACAGACTTCGCCCTGGGCGAACAGGAGCACTTTATTCGAGTGGCGCGACAGAAACGCATGCACTGAGATAAGCGATAAATGTGCACGTGGTCCCGAGGACAGACGTATGACGTCATTCGCGATTAGCCGACGCGACATCCTGCCGGGCGTGGTCGTCGCCCCCGCGACTGGCATCACCGATACGGGAAGCCAGGTGAGCGGTACGAGTACGATCGGAACCCGTAGATGCGAAACACTCGATATTGGAAGACCGTTTCCTCATTGGGTATGACCTGCGTTTTAGGCGCCCGCCAATAGTTGCAGGGACCGGTGGCCTAACAAGACCGTCCGCGATGCGAAATACCCGTGCAGAGATGAGCGACGTTAAAGACTTTTAGCGAATATGGGGCCCCGATCTCAACTTTGCCGATCTTTCCTTAACTGAGCACGCGTATTGACTATATAGGTCTCGCCTAGATTCGTTTCTGTGTGCGGTCCCACATATACGGTGTAGCTCATGTCAGTTACTCTTTAGGTACTCTAGCGTGCATGTTCATGTGCAGTTGTCGAGGACATTGATCAAGTTGGACTGATCGGAAAGCAGGTGCTCATCACGGATTATTCCTTCATAATAACTCCTAATCCTCTTCGTTTGTCTTTTCTCCCCTTCCCCTTCGTATCTACATGCGGGGAAGCAAGTCAGAAGCTTCTGCCGCCAATTACTCCTCTTATCTAGAAGATAACGAGTGAGTGGGGAGCGAAGTACACTGGAAAGAGAACTATGTTTAAGCATTCCATGCCAGAAAATTGGGCACTGATTTGTGCGTAAGTGCACGTTTTTGTGTAACTTGGTGATAAAGAGTTTGAATTATTTAAACCATGCAATAAGGCGCTAAGCACATGTTCGTTGCCGTCTAACTTTTTTCTCTCTTTAGTTCTAGTTTCTTTAGCGTTTCCTTGCGCATAGGCGGCAGCGATCCGCGGGACTATCTGCGAACTGAAGCTTAGTCGTGTACCTACAGCGTTCGCCCCGTGTTCTCCTTCTGCTTTAAGTTCGCGTCTCTTCCCGTGCTGCAGCCATCATACCCTAACTCTTGTTATCCTTGCATGAAACTTTCCCTTTTTCTAGTTTCACCTATGCCACGTAGGAGAGAGAGCAAGAAATTAGACAGATCGAAGGAGAGGCGTACTTCCCGAACAGCTCTTCATCCGAACCGTCCGCGCTAGTAACATGTTGTCATGCGGCGCTTTGACGTTCTGAAATATTCCGAGTGAGAAAATGATGCCGGTAGAGGAGAAGATGCGGCACGAAGGTTAGCAGGAGGTTGCCTGGAGAATAATGAAAGAGAGGAGTGCTACAGAAGTTCTGGCACGCTGGAGACAGCACAGAAACCACGAAAAGTTCATCTCTGCATCTCGGGCGGTAGCCCAACGCGGCATGACTTCACAAACGGCATCGTAGCCCTCTTGGACGTTTCTACCCCTGCGGCGTGCGTTGGACGCGGTCCCGTGATCTTGCTCGCAGCGACAGGTGGTGAAGTTGACCACGAGGATGTGCATGGCCGGAAACTGGAGTTATTTAACAGCGCGGTGAGAGAGAGAGAGAATAACGTTATTGAATTGGGGAAAGGGAGATAGGGGTTACGCTTGCCCGTTTGCGGGCGTACACGGAAGGCCGGCCACACGATATCGACCAGTCACTTCACTTTCGTCAACGGTTCACTACTACGTGATTTAGTGCCCGACCCGTCGGGGCAGCTCAGCTGGCTATAGCGTCCTGCTGTTGAGCGCAAGGTCGCAGGTTGCATTAATGGCTGCGTTTACAAGAGAGCGAACTGGCAAAAAAAAAAGAAAGAGAAGAAACACGGGCACAATTTAAGTGTACATTACATAGACAATCAGAAGGTAGCCAAATTGGGAAGCTTCAGGATACCGATGGTGATTGATATGATGATGATTTCTTGGCACCCACTTCGAAAAAGGGCGGTGACAAATAGTCACCTGGTCTGCTTCAGCTAATCAAAATAATGTATGCATTCTTATTTGTCTCGCATTTTCCCGAACTATCCACACTCTTTTTCTTCTTCCTTAAAACCTCTAAATCAACCCGTTACTCTTACCCATGCCTGTAACAGATTCAGTCCTATCCGATCGCTTGCCTGTTTTTTTTTTTCTGAGCTTTTTTATTGTTTTTCCACCAGTGCAACAGACGTCTACCGCTTGTCTCGAGTGCTGACCGGTTAATTCTCCTACCACTCTGCTGTCTGCACTGCCGCTTCAGCCACGCGCCGGCGTTCCAAGTGTTCGCTAAGCTACACCGTGCATGCTCCTGCATTGTGCGTCCTACATCCAGCACACCCGACAGGTGGCAGGCAACACAGAGCCGGTAACGGTGTGCTAAAACTCCCTGTTGTTCCTGCGTCCTCCGCTACGGCGTCTCTCAGAGCTCGGGGCGACACCTCACGAAGGCCAGAACACATCGATCCCAGCTTCGTTCCCGCTCACGTGACCCGTGAACCATTAACGCGGTGTCCGGGAAAATGGTTTATCCGGAGCACGACCTACTCTGCTCCCATTGTCAGCTTGCAGCGTCGTCTAATACAGCTTCTGGAGTGCGATGGACGATTGTGCGCGTTTCGGGGGGCGTTAGTGAAACACCCTGCATTTCGACCAGCTTTAACGATTTTATCGTGAGTTGCCCGAGCTTTAGAGCTGTTTAGGACTGTCGTAATGATAGCGATAACCTTACACTTCTTCGTTTGCCTCGACTTTAGCAAAGAAAACGCTTAATTCAAAAGAATAAAAAGAAACAGTAGACAAGCGATATTTTTCACAGCAAGATTCCTCGGGCTTGCTCGGTATCGAACAAACACTCCGCATTTTTAAAAAAAAACACGCATTGTACATCTTGAGCTATAAAGGAATGTTTAGCACGTATAACCCAGCTTTATTTACTGTTTTCTTCCCTTTGCTTCAACCGTAATACGTATTTCAATACTTTGAGTTTACGGGCGGTCTTTCCGCGGATTTGCTTCCTCGCTGATGTGCGACGTAAACGACAATTGTACACATCTAACGCGTGCGCTGGCATCAATGTCGAGCGAAACTATCGTGAAGCGGTTGAATGAATTGCTATAAACGGGTGCACGTCTTCCGAACCGCATATTGCGGAACAGCGCTTACGTGCCCTACCTGGGAGATCAGCATAACGAGGACCTCCCCCCCCCCCCCCCCCCCCCGCCTCCCCGCAATGCCGAGCCCGACTCATGTGATCAACGTGACCATGAATTACATTGCCCCGGGATCTCGTTCTAGTTATCGTCGCAACTCCGGGATCGGCCCACACTAGTCGGGAAGAAACTGATCGAGCAAACGCCCCAAAAACCCCCGACAATAACCGCATCGAAAGCTTCACTTTAATAAAGGAATCATCCGCTTGATGGGATATCTCGGTGCAATGATGACGTTTAGGTATACCAGTTGTGGTTTGGTTGCGCCATTGCGTGGGGAACAGTGTCACCCACTGGCACACCCGTACGAGTAGCGGTGGGTGATAAAAGAAAGAAAGGAGTACAGATGGCCGTATAATTCTACTGATGCGAGCGCTGTCCCACGTGTAAGCTGGCCAGGGAGTTGCAGCGACGCGGTCAACAGATTCCGGGAACGTTCGCAAACGAAAGTATCGCCGCGGTAACTGGGGCGGCAGGCGCACGCGCAACCTGTCCTCGCGGCTTGACGCGTATCAGCGGACGCCTTTCGCTTTCTCCTATTGTTGACGAGAGAGGCACTTGTTGGGCGTGATGCGGACGCCGCAGTAAGTGATAAGGTTGTCCTCCGGATGTGGTGCCGTGGATGTTCCTTCGGCACATTGAGATAGGTACCTACGGGGACGCAGACAATGCGATTGGAATAGTTCGGCACGATTCCCACGGTTGCAATGTCTTGCTGTCTGGGAGGCTGTTTTCTTCTTTTTCGCAGACCATTCTGTATGTGTTTGACAGGTTCACATTTTTTTTTTGACACCTTCACAGTTTGGACGCATTGTTACGAATACATTTTGCCACGTCTTTTCTTTATTCTTCTTTCTAGACTTGCTTTTGTTGTTTGTGAAATTTGCTTATTTATCTGCATTGATGATTGGTGTACCAGGGATTGTGATTCCATGTCAGATAGTGTGCCGATGTCGCGCACTGATTACAAGGGCTGCAGGCTTCGAAAAGCTGCCTCCTGGCAGCTTTGTTTGTTTGTTTGTTTTGATAAACTCCGTGCCATCTGTATTGTTGTATTTGATGAGAGCTGTAATTCGGTCTTTAGAGAAAATAAAGATCGAGTGATGGAAATAAGCTTGACATCAGTTGCTGTGTACTTTGCCCAAGCAGGGCGGTATGTGAAGCAGTAAAACGACAAACACCGACCGAAAGAAGTGCTAAAAATGAATAAATCTTTAAATCGTTTCGGCTTCGCTACGGAACCTTCTTCACAATAAAGTTTGTGAACAAGGCTTCCATAGCGCAGCCGAAACGTCATAAAGATTTACTTATTTTTAGCACTTCTTTCGGTCGGCGTCTGTAGTTTTATCGCTTCGTGTTTCATCCCGACCAGACGGGTTTCCGTCGAGCCCTCGACTTCATCAAGGGCTGTACGTATGACAGTATCGCGATAACTACCCTTAACAAGCTTACCTCACACAAGAAAAATATTGTATAGTAAACGTGACTCGGAATTAAAGGTTTCATTTGAACAGAGTGAATGAGCTTCGTCTCTCGTCCTCGGAGAAAAAAAAAACCAAAAGTTGAAAGGAGTCTACGGACCGGCATCATCGTGGTCATCGCGGTCGACGAAACATGCCTTCAGCAACATTGCTCGCGCGCGCGATCGAGTCTTGAGGGGCAGGCGACCCGACCGGCCCTCCCTTTCTTTTTTTACGAATTTGTTTCTCGCGTCATACGCGCTCTCCTTCGGGGATAAAAAGCAGAGAGAGGGGAGAGGAGAACCGCGACGTGAGGATCGGGTTTCAGAATGAAGCGTCGCGGTCGTCCGATAACTGCGCAGCGCGCGCCACGAGTAATTTGCGCGCTTATCGGTCGCTTCGGGGGAGTCGTGCGTAGGCCGCGGGCTCGTATAATATGCGCCGCGTCCAGGTACGGCCGAGAGCGATCTGCCCCGGAAAATAACCCCCGAGCTGGTTCGCGGCCGCGACGAAACGGCGCATTATAGTCGAGGGGGGGGGTGAGGAAAAAAGAAGGGGGGAGGGGGGGGTCACTCAACCACTCCGCATATCAAGAGGGGCGTCTGCTTAACCAAGTCTCCGACGCTGCCTGCTTGTGAGAGGTGGGGAGGGGGCAGAGTCGCTATCGTGCGCGGATCTCAACGGCGCGCCTTAAAGAGCCAGATTGTATTCTTAGCTTCTGTACGTATACCAGCGAGCCCGCTGCCCAGACGACCTGTTGTGCGGTGTGTTTTGCGTCTGTTTCGTTTCTTCGTTGTCCTTTCTTTCTTTTGCATCGCTTCCATTAATCGCACCGTTCCAGTGGAGGTTTTTGCGTGATTCGCATCAAACTTTACGAAACAAGAGAAACCAGGAAGAAGACAATGATATTCGTATCCCCCAGCTTGTAGTAAATACTTGGTTGTATCTGCTGCGAGGCAAGTCAGGCCAAACATAGCGCCGCTTGCTGTGGGAATTGCCCTGCATTTCATAGAATATAATCACCGGAAGTACGCGTGGAGACAATACCGACGCCGGGCGAATGGGTGGCTGCTGAAAGACGTCTCTCGGTCCTGCTCTCTACGATTTCACCAAGGAGACGGCAAAAACGCGTACGATATATATATATATATATATATATATATATGCACAGAAATGTCTGAAAGGTGGGTTCGATATCTATCCCCCTGAAATTCCCCCGTGGGATATTTCTGTTCACCCAGGGCTTGACCGAATGATTGCATATAGTTTTCAACTACGCCTTTTTTGTCACTGCACGTCTACAGTTCGAGCTCCGTTGTCGTCCCCTATAAATTTTCTTTTTTTGCGAGACCCTAACGGTAGAGGTGTTACCCGCGCGACAAGCAGAAACAATCTTTACGGCGCTGGGTGGCTAAGCCGGGGCAGCTAGCGTACTCCATTTTTCCCGCCACCGCCACATTCGAGGTGCGTGAACGCACACACCACATAAGACCACAAGCGTTTCCCACGAACTGCAGTGCGTACCCACGCGTACGAAGTGGAAAGAACGGACAGCGAACGTCGCCACAACGCTGTCCGATAGTTCACTCGGCGCCGACTAACGCCCGGCTGTTTGCCCCGTCGTCGGTCCCGTCACGTACTACGTGCACCGTGGAGGCTGCGACGCCCGCAACATCACCACTGCCCGCGCTTCTCATATCGGACCAGCGTTGGGACACGCATGGTGTGTGCAACTGTCGGGACAGCGTGACCCGCGTCCAGCAGCAGCTGCTTTGCGCGTTACGTCGCTTCAATAAATCGCCCCCGGCGTGCGGATGCATAGAACGCCGTACGAGGAGTTCTGGCGACGAGTTGAAGCTCGCTGTCGCTGCTTCGCCCTTCGAGCGAAAGCGACAATTCTTTTCATTTATATAGTCTTTTTAGACCCCTGCCATTCCCTTCGCCGCTTAGGCTAACGATCAATCCTTTCATGTGCATAGTCTATTAATTAATTAATTCATGCATTCAGTATATACTATATCTCTTTCTGAGTACAAGAGAGGAGCGAACCCTGTTAAATCTATGAACGCTAGCTTAAGAAAACAGGGCGAAGGTGGGAGATGGAAATTCAAGACGACCAGCAAAACGAGAACAAGGTGAAAGCAGGAGCCAACGTTTCTACAAGTAGATTTGTTAGAACAGAAAACGAAGAAGAAACCAAGTAGAAGAAGAAACCAAGAAGACTTGCCGCCTTGAAGAAGACGAGTCCACTTGTCGAAACGTTGGCTCCTGCTTTCACCTCGTTCTCGTTTTGCTCAGCGCTGTAGCTTGAGCAGTTCGTACGCAAACAGAACACGACCTCGCGTCTGTAGTTGTGTCGTGGATGATATATAGGAACAGAGGAGACACTTTGCTTTCGTACCAGGCGTTTCGAGCGTACGACGACCGAGAAACGCCCGACTGTTCTGTCACGTGCACGACTGAATCCTATTGATCAGATTTGGCATACACAGATTTCCAGCTACGGTTTCTCCCGTCGCAGCTGTATATATCTGAACTCGCTGTCCACACACACACACACACACACACACACACACACACACACACACACACACACACACACACACACACACACACACACACACACACACACACACACACACACACACACACACACACACACACACACACACACACACACACACACACACACACACACACACGCGCGCACACGCACGCACACGCACGCACACGCGCACACACACACACGCAGACACACGCACACACACACGCACACACACACACTTATGGGTGGCGTTGTTGTAGCGATACAGGAGAATCAGTACCCTGAAGGGGTTCTTACATGTTTACTGATATGCCGTGATTTGTGCGAACGTTTAAAGCGCCTCATCGCCAGATTTCTCATCTATAATAATGCCAATGTGAAACTCTATGCGAGCAGCACTCTTTCCCATCAGAAAATCTCTACTTTTCCTCGTTTTGTACTCGGTCGTTGACCGCTTCCCTACGTTAAAGCTGACGTCACTTCCCCCAGTCAGTCTCCTGATGTTGCCAGAAAGTTATCTGGGAGGCCGTTCGCGTAGAAACAGCAGGAAATGGACGTGACATTTCCGCTAGGCTTAGACGCTGCATCACGGTGCGGTGCACGACCTGTATACCGCATATCCCTTGACCTACATCCCGTCTTGAAGCGCTCGCTCGCTATTGTCTCTCCAGCGGTCGTTTAATTGCAGCGGCGCCCCCTACCCGGTGGCTTTGTCGCAACTCTCCGCGTTGAAGCTGGGATAGCTTGCTCAATTCCCAGTGGGGCAGAGCGGAACAGCTCCCGTCAGCTTTGCGCAAGTGTGCGCGCTAACTGTTGGAAATCACAGCGCGGTGACCGGCCGAAAATGTGAGGAAGAACGAAGGATACGTGTGATTTCCACGCTGTGTAATATCACTGGCAACGCTCATAAGCTAGCCCCGTCCAAAACCATGTACACGACAAACATTCTCGCGGTGGCTAAATTGCTCCGGATTTGTAGCGGCAGATTAAATGTGCCAGCTTTCATTCCTGGCCCCGACGATTGGATTACGGCGGAGGCGGAACGCGAGCGATCTCGCGCACGCATATGCAAGTGTCCGTCAAAACAGCCGAGGTTGTCAAAATTATATCTGAAGCCAGCACTGTAGCGTCTCGTAGTGTAGGTGTCGTCTTGGCGAAAGTATTCAATGAGCTGTGAATTGTCTATAATGAACTGCTAAAGTGCTGAACTACTTCAGTACTAAACTTTGTAGCAGTGCATTCAGCCCTAGCACAAGCAACGATTGGAACCACCTTCCGCCACCGCCGTAGCCATCCTAGATACCGACAACTTCAGTACCCCAATTCATGAAACGCCATGTTGAATATGTCTTTGTATCGTGCACAATTTCTTTTGTTACGCTGACCCACATCATTCTGTAATGCCTTCGGGCCTTGAAAGTATGGTAAATATATAAATAAATAGGTTACTATAGGCACATATACACAGGGTGGTCATCGTCAACGTTTACAGAATTTATAAAAATCGCCTCTTGCCGATACCGTAATTCTAGTCCTTGAGCTGGATTATTCAGAAAAGCGCGCTTTACTTGCACGAGAAACAGAAACATATTTAACTAATTAACAGAATGTTAGTAAAAATTTTCCTAATTAATTACTTTTATGGCACATACGACAATTTGCGAACTGTAGCCGGTGAGCTTACAAGGCGATTCCGCTTGGAATGAATTTCCTGAAAGGCACCAATTTGGAGATATGGGTCAGCAAACTCGCCACTGTTGTTACACTGTCACAACACACTGTTGTTCCACTTACCTTTTTTAACAGAAACGCTCTTTTAGCATTGAAGTTGCAGAATACGTTCCAAGAGAAGGGAAGCGCAGTCGAGGACGGCAGAAAACGAGGTGGGCTGAGGAAATTTGGAGGCGCAAGTTAGAATCGGCGATGATGATGATGATGCATTGAAGCAGGCAAGTAACTGGAACGCCCGTGTATTAAGTCCCGCACTTTGGGGGAATATTTCGAAACTGGTGCCTCCCTGGAAATTCATTTCAAGTGGATAAATGCTTCGCATAACCTCGATTCCCCCAGTGCGTGGTATCTGCGCAAATATTTTAATACTCGCTCGTAGCTGATGATGAGGTTGCGACCTGATGACGACAACGCGATCACCGATTACGGGACGACGGCATGATGACGAGAGCATCACGGAAAGGATAGATGCACGGACGGTATGGAGGAAACATTAGTAAGTTTCGAAGTTACATCTTCATGACATCGCGGTAGAACTCACGATGACGTTGAGACCGTGTATGAGAGAGAGAGAGAAAACAAGGATAGGAAAGGCAGGGAGGTCAACCAGAACAGCATCCGGTTTGCTACTCTACACTGGGGGTGGGGGAAAGGGGAATACAAAGAGGAAGAAAGGGAGAGAGTAAGCACTGAGTATGGTGCGGGAGGGACACCGTACACAAGGACACTATTAACGGTCTCTTTAGCCGGTGCACTTCAAGTACTGCACTAGTGCACGAATCGCTTTTCGAGCCAGCGACGGGTGTGGCCAGGGTCCGAGTATCTTTGACTCGGTGAACGGTCTCGAGTCCAGTTGGCGAGATGCACGCAATGCTAAGGAGGCACGTGATACGACAACATGTACGAATATAAGGACAACGATAATGTGCCAACGCACACTCGACACTACAGTCTATGGTTTCACCGTCGGTTTTACGTGTCAGAACCACGATATGATTATGAAGCACGTCGTATAGCGAGGGACTCCGGATTAGATTTCGACCACCTGGGTTTCCTTAAACTGCACCCAATGCGCGCAGCACACGTGCGTTTTTTTTTTTCTGTATTTCGTCCCCTTCGAAATGTGGCCACCGCGGCCGGTATATTTGCATGGTCCCCCGCCCTCCGGCGTAGTAGCGTAACGACAACGCCACCGTGCCACCACGGCGGGTGCACGTAACACTGTGGACCGCTTAGCGGCGACTTGTACGAAGCTAACCGCGTGAACGCGACATACTGTAGCCACTTCTCTAGCTCACCTGCGTTGACTCGCGGCCCAAGGATTTCTTCGCCAATTTGTACAGCAAGAGCCTCTTAAATTCTACGCAGAACAGGTGGCATATAGCCGTGAAAGAGCGTCGCGCGGACACAACTTCAGATACGAGGGAGGAAGCGCAAGATAAAAATTACAGCGAAGAAGCGAGCGAACGAAATAGAAAGCAGGAAGGAAAGAAATTAATGGCGCCTCACTTGCACAAGGAACGACTCCGCCTTTAGCTCGATGTAACAACTCGCACTTCATTTGCGGCACGGGTTCGGACACAGAGGGATGCCACGACCGTATCCGACCATTCTCCCAGATTTTTTTTTTTTTTTCGCGCGTCGTAATTGGCACTCTGTCGCAAGCATCATTACTCATCGCGGGCGAATGAAAACGAGCCAGATCGCCACGCGTGTGCATCTGTATAGCGCGTACCATAATGATCCCGGGCAGGCGCGTTTATCAATAACCTAATAAATAAAATCGACATTTAGGAAACGTACAAGAAACCGGCACTTACACTAGCGAAAGCAGCTCGATCGAGGAAAGAGGAGTCGTGACCGCAACACGTTGCTTGCTTTTTGTTTACGCATTCACGTACGCTATAGTCAGCTGGATCGCGCTTCCGTCGGTGTACACCAGGCTCAACGTGGCACGGGGTGTTTTGGAAACCATCCAGCTTGTCGCGAATCTCCGGTCAGCCTAAAGAGCAAAGGTTGCAGGCGACGACTTAACCGCCACACCGGGAATGGACGAGCTCATACACACTCTGTTTGCGCCTCGCTTGCTAAGTGAGTCTTCGGGAAAGTGGTCCCCGCAAAAACAGTGGGCGCAGCTGGCGTGGCCGGAGGGCGGCCTTCGCTCATTGCACATGTATGCCACGTGTGTGACGCGTGCATCTCATTAAGTTGCGTGCGGTGTCGTGGAAGCTCACTCGGGGAGTCCCCGCGGAGTCGTTTTGATCTCGTAGGCCGTTGCGGAGGCATAGGGCAGTGTAAGAGGGTTAATCAGTTGGCTAACTGGTATTTCGTTATTTAAGAAAAATTTGTGCAAGAGCAACGAGATGCGAAGATGACACGAACAAGCACTTTAACATTGACTGTTGGCCTGTGTAGTTGGTGTACAACTCTTGTCTCTGTCGTCTGCGTCTCTCGTCGGTTCTAGTTGCTTTCTGCTGTTTCATTTTTTCTGTTTTGAATAAGTAGGCACATAGTAGTTATCTACAACAAATTGCGGCAGATCCAACATTTAGCCAGATTCTTGAAATCTATTAGCATGCGTTTTTTTTAAAGTGTCAACACAAGGTCGTACCGTCAACAACAATGTCAACACAAGGTACTAAACCACATCCTCCACGTTACAAGCCGTCCAAACGCCGCACTTTCGCATCTGCTCGGGCGAGCGCGCATGCGCTCTCGTGGAGCCGTGTCACGCAGCGCCACGCGCGCGGTGATCATCTCAAACAGCTAGTTGGCGTTGGAACGGCAATTGTGTTACGTGCGATTGTAACTTAGTGGTTATAGCGCTGGACCGCACGCAGTTGGGGACCGAAGCTTGATCTGACCATCGGGCAAGTAATTCAATGTCCTCAATTATGAGCCATTCGGCAAGTGAGTGAGAGAAAGGATTCCAGAAAGGCAGGGAGGTTAACCAGAGGCAGTTCGGGTTGACTACCCTGCACAGAGGGACGAGGCAGAGAGATAGAAAGGCAAGGGAAGGGGAGCGAGAGGGAGAGACGTGCACAAAGAATCCGCGCACCCTATGCAGCGGTAGCTGGTGGCGTTCCTAAAGGCTATCGTGAAGGCTCGTCGGCCACAGGAACCCTCGTAGCGCGAACAAAGCCATGTGCGCAGAGGTGCTTTGGGAGCACTGGCCTAGATTTTAGTTGTGGTAGTGGGCGATTTTCTAGTCGGTCCCTCACTCTGCACATCATTTGCCTCTCGGCACTATAGCGCGGGCAGACACAGACGATGTGTGCGAGCGTCTCATCACAGCTGCATGTGTCTCACGCGGAGCTGTCGGCCATTTCAATAAGGAAAGCGTAAGGGTTTCTAAATTCGACACCTAGCCACAGGCGGCACTGCCTGGTCTGCTCGCGTCGTGGTAACCCAGACGCTACGTAGATGCATCTGTATATCCGGAGACAACAAACGCAAACGACACGTGGTGAAAACGTTCCGAGTCCCACAGATGCAACGTACAGGGGTGATCAAAAGTTTCCAGGCCACAGCTTGCGTGAACACGTTGACTTCGTGCCCATGTGGCGTGTAATCTATCAGATTATAAGAGCCCCAAGGTTGTTGTGAAGAGGGTAAGGGACAGTGTTTCTCACCATCCACAGCTTTCGAGTGCCAAAATTAATTTACGAGCCCCGCCACTTGCTTGAGAGTGAGCGTTTTCGAACACGCTGTGGCTTGGGAACTTTTGACCACCCTTTTACATTGACGGGACATTAATCGCAGCCCAGACACAGCCAAAGCACATTGACAACTTTCATGTACCGATCGGGCGGCTTCGTCGATGTGGTAATTACCGCTGATGTTGCAACGTCCTGGAAGCCATTGAAAGTTTAGGTTGTCATGGGTCATTTCTGAGTCCAGTTGTTCACTTGGGCCCGTGGCGTATTAGGCTTTGTATGCACTGAAATCACAGCCTTGGAATGAAGCCTTGGAATCACAAAAAAAGAAAACGGTCCATTGTTGTAGTGGTTCCTGATCAATGAAATCAAGTGCAGCACGGAGTGCAGCAAGCTTTGCACCTGTCCATGAGGCCACATATGAAGTTCTTCACTTGATTTCTTCAAATTTGGCCAGAATGATGACTGCAGCAGCAGGGCTGTTGAGATTTTCCGAACCAGCTGTCCAGCTATGTTGCCGGAATCTGTGCACGTTGTAAATGTGTTCCAACGCTTCTAGCTTTAAAGATCGCAACTGCGCTCCAGATTTTTTTTTTCTTATGCTCGGCATTATCAATTGTACTTGCGGCTTGTGGAGACCCTACAATGGCGCCCGCAACACATTCGTGTAGAAGGCGTGAATTGTGTTGGCTAGTAGAACTGGTGTCTTACAATACTTTTGTAAAATATAGAATGCGGCCTCTTTGTTGGCAAGCAAGCAAGATGGTGTCAGGAAATCAGAGTCAGGTGTTAGACGTCTGCTCTCAGAACATCTGCAGCAGTGCAGACTGTCAAATGACAATCTCTGTCGCCATCGATGATGTATTTTTTTGGGGAGAGACCAAGGCACATTCCGAGCGCTTGGGCTTGAACACTGTGAAGTCTGCAAATATTTCTCCTGTCAGTATTTCGTAGCACCGGTAAGCTGTACCACAGGAAGCGCTAGAATAGAGCGTTATACAATTGCCACACTGATGCTACTATAGCGCCCCAGGACTTACCGCCGAGAAACGCGAGGCGGCCAAACGCTTTTGTCATTCTTTGTCATGTATGAGACGTGAGGTCACCAAGAGAAGACTCTCTCGATGACGACGCCAAGAAGACGGTGCATTCGTCTATTTGTTACAATTTGTCTATTAATCCGCAAAGCACACGGGGCCATCGCTTTGCGGGCAAAAGGAAATAGGGCCCGCTTCTCGGGTGCAAGCTCCAGGCCTTGCTTTCTTAGATATGTTGACACTTCCGCTGAAGACTCCCGAAATCGTGCGCAGACTTGTACAAGTGTCGCTCCTGAAGCCCATATGCGAATGTCGTCCGCATATAAGGGGAGCTGCATCGTTTGCGGCAACGAATCGGCAAGGCCGACGGGCACTAGGTCGAACAGGGTAGGGCTGAGTACGGGGCCTTGGGGTACGCCGAGGCTGGTGTAACTAAACGGCGTTGGTCCATCTTCAGTAAATTGTCAAGAAAGAGAAGGGAAGAAGGAAAGGCAGGGAGGTTAACCGGACTGAGTCCAGTTTGCTACCCTACACGTGGGGAGGGGAATGGGGACTAAAAGAGAGAGAGATAACGTGAGTCTATACCGCACTTTCACACGCACTGAGTTAGGTGTAGGATGTCTATAGTCGGGCACTCAAGTCTGTTGCCTTCAGGTAGTGAAGAAGCGCTCGAACTGCTTTCAGGGCTAATGAACTGTGAGGCCAGGCTCCCACGACCTTCGCTTCTGTAAACGGCCTGTCATTCAGTATATTCAAGGCACACTGGAGAGTCGTACGTCGGTTATCAAAGCGAGAACAGTGGCACAGAAGATGACTGTTGGTCTCTTGCACATTTGCACTTAAATTCTCAAGATAGCAGCGCAGCACCCAGGGGCCATTGTCAAGAAACACCGAGATGGTTCGTGGAGAAAGCTTCGCATTAAAAACACCAGAGCGAACTCTGGCGCCATAGCGTCGAAGACCCCCCCCCCCCTTGTGTCTAGCAGATAGAGCACTGCACGGGCCCGGGCTGTCCGAAGCGTTTCTTTCCGGCGGCCCTCGGCCGGATCTGGCTTGAAGCCGTGGTCCCGGGCCGGAGACTTTAAAACGCCTAAGTATGGTGCCTTCGAGCACACGCGAACATTATGCATCGCATGGTCCATGGCATTCTGTGCCAAGCTGAAGCGACACGTGTAAAGAACTGGCTCTTAGTGTACCTTAGCTAGGAAAGTAAAAAAACGGGTGAAGATTCATTTTGTTTTCACAAGAATGAACATTGTTACCGCGTAGAAAAAATAAGTTATAAAAAAAAACATTCTTCAAATCGTCCCCCTGTTACCGCTTTTCCGATTGCGCTATTACAACTCTCGATAGTATATTATTTCAGTGCTGACGCAAGAGGTGTCTCTTTCTACTTGTGCGTTTATTTTATGCTGTAAGCTCGTAAAGTCGCCTGTTGGCATATATATATATATATATATATATATATATATATATATATATATATATGTATGTATGTATAGATATATTTGTATGTTAAAGGACCTCGCCGGACCAAATTGAACGATCAAGGCAGAGGCATGTGCACCAGCAGATAAATAACAGCAAAAGCATTGGGCCAGATCACTGATATTTCCATGGGAGAAACGAAGATTTGGGTCTTTTTTCCCTACACACTGCATCTGATAGACCCCGGGAAGGTGAGGCTGACACATACGGAACAAATCTGTGAGTAAAGAAAGATATTTTTCTGTTTACAGGCCGGGCTTAGTCATGCACACGCGGACCCTGGCTAAGCTTAGCAATGGATACCCGGGCTTGGGACGGGCCC
Organism: Dermacentor andersoni; assembly: GCF_023375885.2. Classification (NCBI taxonomy): domain Eukaryota; kingdom Metazoa; phylum Arthropoda; class Arachnida; order Ixodida; family Ixodidae; genus Dermacentor; species Dermacentor andersoni. The sequence goes on along the minus strand of NC_092822.1, from coordinate 93,682,882 downwards.
GGGCTTGGAACTACAGGGTCGGGCCGGTTCCGGGCTGCGTTCAGTCATGTACATCCGGGCGCGGGCCGGGCCAGTGGCTGGGTATCACGGGCCCGGTCTGAAATCGGGCTTCACAAAGCGGGCCCGTGCACGCAGTGCTCTACTACGGGAGCTGCAAATATGACGCTTCAGTCAGCGTGCGAATGATGGGTGGTACACGGACTTGGTCTAAGCTTCGTCCTTCTGGCTGAAGGGACGTCGTGAGTTTGCAAACTGATAATTTTCGACAATATATTCAGCTGTAAATTACAGGATTCGCGGTCATTATGCGTGTTCGCTGAAGCTGATCACCTTGTTCTCTTAAAAAAAAAAAATGCTTGCTTCGAAATTTAGGCCAGATGAAGCATAGTAAACGAAGCCACAAGCACGAACATGAGACGAGTCCGTGTACAAACCATCATTTCCACGGTCGAGGGACGATCACAGCACGATCACAGCACGTGTGTTCCTCCTAGTAGATTTAGTATACTGTACGAGCTATATAACATGGGAATGATGGTTACTAGATGGATTTATCTGATCGTCGTGTTTGTGGGGTCAAATGATTTTGCGACGTTATAGTTACGACGCTTTAACTTTCTAAATTTTCGAGCACTGATAGTTTTGTGAACGCAGCAAGGCAGTTAGTCTTTGTTCACAAGCGGAATCATTGCGGAATCTATGCATTCATAATGTGATAGCTTATCAGAAATTATTAATTAGTAATCCAAATTCACTTTAACATATAACCGCTATTGAAGAGAGGAGAGAATGCGACAGAATAAGATGCGCTGTACAAAGCGTGATTCCGCCGACAGTGCCCGCAGTGGAGTCTTCGCAAGCTTTCAATAAGGAACGATACACAGCTTTTATGATCACCAGGCCCCATGTTCACAAAAGTTCTTACTCTGAAAGCTTTCGTGCCAGCCAATAGTGATGTCGGACATATTGTTATCGAAAGCAATCAGGCAATGAAGAAGCAGAACTTACGGAGAAAGAGCGTGGCCTCAGTAGCCTTAAAGGGATGTCATTAGGGGCCACCTTTCCATAATGACACTTGTCTGCGTCAGGCTTACGACTACCTTGACGAAGTCCTGTTATCAAAAAGTTGGTTCCGGTGACATCCCGTGTTCGCTAAACGGTGACCAGGCCGCCAACTTCCCGTGTACTTTTGTCCCGTATAGAATACCGCCTTTACCCATCCCAAAACTGGATTAAGACAGTCTATAGATTTCTTCTAGATTGATTCGCTCTTCTCTAAACTAGTTCATTTTTATTATAAAATGTCCATAGACTGTCAAAAGACAAAAGTTCATAAGCTGTCTACTTCTTTATGCCTACACCCATTATATGAAGTGCCTATAGACAAAAATCAACAAGGTGTATGTTTTGTCGATTCCTAATCTATAGACTATCTCTGGACAAATGTCGAGAGGTCTTTTATTTTATTTCGTATTTTATCAGTCAATAGACAAAGTCGATGAGGTATCTAGTTCTGTCTTTTCCCAGTCCTACATATAGTCCATCGACAAAAATTGTTGTCTGTTTTTCAAATGCTGATAAGGTCAATTTTTTTTTTGTCAAATAATTATAAGACCGCACGCGAATGTGCCTTAGGGTTGGCACTGGATTCTGCAGCTCTGATAATTGTGCAGCTCTGGTTCCTTCACGCGCGAGAAAGCTGAATGATGATGCCACCGTGCTCTCAGCGAGATTACGTTTTACGAGTCGCATATCCTGCTGCGGTGCAGCGAATTATTGGGCGAGTAGTGGGCGCGATTCTCGAAACACTCGGGGAAAAGTGGAAGGATTCGCCGCGTGTAAATGGAATACGCGCGCCTACATCCGTAGCGTACGTCTTTTTTTTTTTTTCTCTAGCACACTTTCCTCAGAAGTGTTTTGCAATATTGCGCGCCATGATGAAAGAAACATGACTTTCGTGCGGCTGGGTTTTCACGCAGTTGTACTCGAGCTTGAATCCTTTTCGCACCTGACTCGACTCCGCCTTCGGATATTCTTACCTAGATGGGGAACGCGCGATTCGGTTAGCTATCAAGTTCCATATCACTAAGTGTAGTGCAGCAGAAAGACAACCATAAGCGAGCGATTCTAGAGGCCATCCACATTATTAGGAACAAAAAAAAAAGAAAGAAGTGCGCTAGCTTAGCTTGGAATTCCTCCAATGCTGTCATAGATGGAAAGCAGGGTATAACGAGAACGTGCAGAAAACTTAACCTTGGTCGCCATTATAAATCTTGTTTTCTCGGTGTTGACGTACGCATGTGTGGAAAGAAAAATAGAAGGGAAGGGCAGCAGAGGCGAGCGATTCGGCGGCGCCGAGGGTAACATTATTTATTTTCTTTTATTTCTTTCTTTCTAAACGTGCAAGTCGACGCATGGATACTAAATTGTCGTGTAATTTCCTTCAAACTAAATTCAATTAACATAGGGAACGGCGTTTCAGTACGTTCTTTCTCTGCCATCGCCGAACTGATCCATGTAGTACTTGGATTTGAGGCTGCAGTTGAAGATTATTTGTATTTCTAGCAGCTTCATTGTTTTGTTTTTACCCCCCCCTCCCCCCAATGCTTATCTGTTACTCTATCCCTTCTGTAAAGCCTTCAGGCCTTGAAGCTATTAAAAAAAATGAATGAATGAAAGAATGAATGGTCTCGCTGCCACCACACTAAAAACATGCACCGCGTCAATGCAGGTTGTCTCAGCACTCTTCCTAAACCCTAATTGAGCTTATTTTGCGGAGAAACGTCAATTTAAAAGCGAAAAAAAAAGAGAAGGCGAAATTCCAGCCATCTTTGAATTCAGAACCCAAATCCGCACCGCGCACAGATAATTGCGTGCGAGCCACGAAAATGCACGCGGCACTGCTTTCGCGTGTCACGTGCTTGCTAAAGTTCCTTGGCGCCACTCTAAAAAACTCCCAACACGAGTCAACGTACACTCTATGCTCAAGGAGCGTTCTATTGTGTTTGCTTTATTCTGTTTTTGTGCTTTCGGCTTTCTTGCCCGTTTCATTCTCTGGTTTGACGCGCGGAACGCGAAAACATGTCCACCTGCACGAGAGCGCAAGGCAAATAAAAATTCGTCATCTCGTTGGCATGCGAGTATGCGAACTTTAGGCCCCTATATGTGTGTTTTCGCTTTCTCTCTTTATCTATTTCTTCATCTCTTTCTTTTTATTTCTTTCTTCAGGTGCTTCCGTCATCAGTGCCTTCCGTTCGGAGAACGACTGCAAACGCCCGCATGACGACACAAGAGTCATTGTTCGTTCTGTGGCAGAGCGCGAACAAAAGAAAAAAGAAAGAAAGCGAAAAGAAAGTAAGAGAAAGTGAAAACATTGTTTGCCCTGTGTTCGTGGTGAGCAGTGCTGTATTGAAGCAATCGTCTACGGCAGCGCTGCGCTTTAAATCACGAGTTCTTTTTCACCACGAGGCTGCGAACGCAGAGGAAGGAAGCAAAGAGTGGAGAAGGAAAGGCAGGGAGGTTAACCAGTTTAGCTTAACCGGTTTGCTACCCTACACATGGGAGCGGGATGGGAGAAGGAAAGCCACCAATGGGAGGTGGGTGACGGTCATGTCTTCGGTCGGATACCGTCACACTGGACTCCACTTAAAGCAATCGTGAAGGTGCAGTCTCACAAGGCGCCTCGCAGCTTTGTAGTTGCCGCGAGGGAAGGGAAGGATAAATTTTTGCATTCTCGTTTTTTATGCGCCACATGTCGTGACACGCGACGCGCGCGACGCGAATAGCCAAGATACGGAACGCGGAGGGAAAGGAAAAAAAAATGTGGTTCGTTTGTCCAAAGTTTCGATTTACGCGAAGGGCATAGAAATCACCAGAAATCGTTTTTGCCCTAAAAACGCGCTTCACTGTTTTGGTATTAAAGTGGTAAGAAATAGGTAGTTCGCTCTGATACAAGTACGGCCTGTCTTCTGACGCGAAATTTTGCGTTCACGCGCGAGAGAAATCCCAATGATTTTGCGTAGTCATCGCGTTCAAAATAGCGCTGCAGGCTTTCAGTTGTACCTCTGGCCGCAACTACACCTCTGGTAAGAGTATAGTAACGCCCACTGGAGCAGCAGTATCGGTTTCCATCTGTAGAAATATAGCCTTCGCCACAAACTTCCCCGACAGTATTGTTATCAGCCAATGTTACGCAGAAGAAACTGTTCAACGGTCTCTCCAGAGCAGATATCGAGTGCATCGTTGTATACGGCGCTTATTGCTGGCACTTTGAAGGAAGCAGTAGTGACATCCTCATTAAACTGCCTGAAAATTCATACCCAAAACGCAGTACGCTCTTCCTCCTAAAGGATCATTACCTTCTTAGCGAAGTCCTCCGTAATAGAAACATCACTGCAACTTTTAGACACATTAACTTCCCCGCAACTGCCCGATATATTATTTTCTTTCTTCTTTTTTTACAGTTCATATTATCACTATTTGGCATGCTTGTCAGACTTCGTCGTTTCTATACGCTGATAAGGTAGGTGGTACGTTTCAGTTGAAGTTCCGCTGGAGCTCGAAAAAACTTTGGTTCCGTTTAACCTAAGTTTACTAACATTGTGCCCATGGGCGGGCAACCAAAGTTCCTACCATTGTTCCGTTTAAGCGAGTTTCGTTAATCCAGAGTCCAACTGTATTAGGAAACTTTGATCAAGCTCGACTTATGTCTCTTGCGCGTATTCATTAGCCGTACGTTCAGCTTGCATGACTGAGCCAGGGGCTCTTAATGTTTCTATCAACCTGCGCAGGAACTCTAAAAGAACTTGTCTCATTCAACAAAAATGTTTTCAGCGTATTTATTCAATTCAAGAACATGTCACGTACAGTTACATCACATGCGCTTGAAATAAAGAAACGCGTTGGAAGTACGAAATGATCGTGGTGTGCTACAGAGGCTACGCTTGCCCCTAATAACGGGAGATGTACCCCACAGTTTTTTGCTATCTCGGTTGTTAAACGGAGATATTAGTATTCTTTAGAGTAGCAAAGCGGAAACTTGAATCTGATTGATCTCCCTGCATCTCTCTCGCTCTCTCTTAATATTCCGATTCATCAGTGAGAGCGAATTCCACAGAGAAAAAAAAAAAAGGTGGTGGATCCTATTTTTGGGAAATGATTCGCGAAGTTAAAGTGATTAGCAGTGTTTCTTACGATGGACATGTAATTTGTGCTCACATGTTTTATATGTTATAAGGATTATTGTGACGACAATTGAATCCCCGTATCATTCGTGAATCGCGATACAGTATGGACACATCAGCATGGCACACGAAGTGGGTCAACGACACGCCGAACATTACCACGACACGGCATATCTTGCAGTAACCACTGTACCACAGTTCGGGATCCCACCCCAAATCATCGGGATCGGCAGGCCGTGCATGGTGGACGATACGAAAGGACTCGCATCGACCGAAAATTATTCTTGCCTTACACTGGTGAAGTCGAAGCGAGCATGCCAGATGCCGCATGTAAGCCCAATGCAAGTTGTTAATGTTGGCGTTCGAAAAGTGAGTGTTCTTTCTGAATGTGGCAAGGTGAAATAGCCTCGTCACAAACACAGAAGTAGTTATACCTTATCGGCGAGTGACATTTTTCGTTGTTATAAGAGAAATACAAAACACAAATAGAGCTGTCAGAGACCAGGCTAGCAACTGCCTCCGGAATATAAACGGCTACCAACTGCATCAGAAGCGAGAAGATGCGGAGAGTACGGGGAAGGAGGACAGATGAATCGCAAAGAATAAGTCCACTATGGGGGCGCTGAAAAAGCACCGAATAAGCTGCGCTCGGCAAACAAATACAGCAGTGAGCATGAAACCCAGCGTTTCCGTATAGCGGAAGTCCCAATACTGCAATAAATAACTTCGATGTATTGAGCCTCTCAACACTGAGAAATGTAATTATTCCAGAAGGTGTGCTGGACACAAAGAAACTCTCTCATTGAGCGAAGCGCTAAGTTAAAGGAGAAAAAAATCGCAAGGAAAAAAGTGGGACACGTCCAACGATTGAGAACGTTCCCGTTAATCGAAGACATCCGCGACGAACACGTACTAGGTCAGTATTTTGCTTTTTCATTGGTTTGTTTTGTTTCCTTCGTTTTTTCGTCTGAAAGAAATATTTCTAGCAAACGCTATTTTCGAAGCCATTCATAGCTTAAGAGTAAGAGTTTTGCGAACATTTCCCTAAATGTGTTGTGTTAATCGGGACGCCGTGGGAAACTTCTCGCGCGCAAACGACGCCAGCCAGGGCGAGCAAGCAGCCGTCCCATTCATAATATCCGAGACTGTCGTTATTCGTTCCTTCAAATTATGAGTAACTCCTTCTTCCGTTACTATGGCACCTTGAGCGCACCCTCTTCGTATGAAAACCTCTTTCAGGAAACGTACTGTAGTGACGCTCCCTCGGCTTCCTGTTGTCACTCAACCTCGTCCTGTTTGCTTCGTCGCGGGGGTTATCGACCTCGGTCGTCCAGTGTGATGTGCTCCGCACCTCCACCAATGTTGCAACGGATATAAAAGGTTTACTAGCAAGATGACAGGTGCGGTGGTTAGCCTACCGAGCAGCGGGACTAAATACATAACTCAACAGGCGCGAATAACGGGTAAGCAACGTACACCCCACGTGGTAACATGCATTATGACGTCATTGTTTCGTCATGGATTCAGGTACTGACGTACAAGGGCACCATAGAAGTACACGCGCATCAAAAACAAATAGGCGACATATTATGGCAAAAGCCACATGTAGCGTACCTCGCAGTGAGCGAGGCCCTCTTTAGGAGATGGAGGCCAGTATATTCCCAAAAAACGGCCATACGCGAGAACTATTCGTGAGAACATGCGGTAGCCGAGATCATCATGTTGCACACGTTACCGAAAGCGGCGAGCCAATGAAAAACATAACTTAAGGAAGAGATGCGTGTGAACGAAGCTGCTCAGCTGGGCACCCGTGACAGGCGCAAGAAGTTTCCACCCAGTTTTATAAATAGTGCGAGTGACGTCGGTACACAGCGAACGTCCAGCGGACATCCCTCTAGGAATGTCACCTGAGGGCAGTTAATGTGGGTCGACCGGACGTCCGTACTACACTTCGGACGTGCGTATGGATGTTAATATTGTATCCGTCGGATATAACGTTCCGTCTTGAGTTCAATGCACTCGCGTCTTGTTTTCCAGCGCGAAGTGCTGGCTTTTCTTGTCCGCACTACACTTGCGCCGCATCGCGGCAATTGCCTACCTACCAAGCCTCTTACCGACCTCTGTACACTGGTTTCAGTCTTGCGTGAGAAGAGGCGCCGGTTATCTTGCGATAAGAAGCATATCGCTTTCCTTGTCAATGCAGACGACGATCACACAAACACGCACGCATACACACAGCGCAATTCGCAAAGAAAAGGAACGTTAAGACAACAGAAGATTCCAATTTGCGGAGGTGGAATGGAACGATCGAAAAAACATCGAGCAGCGAGAACTCGCTCCTATAGATAGCGAAGTTGATGTGACTACATCGCGTGCGCTATTAACGCGTAGAGCTGGCACGTGTTTTGCAAGCGTGCATACGTTATTTCTCGAGCTTGTTTACAATAAGAACGCCAATCGAGACCCGCGCCAAGATTTAGTCGAGCGTTCTCTTTTAAAAAAGGTTCGAAGCGATACAAGCACCGCAATTGGAGTTAAATTGATGATACCTGATTTCATTATTGCGTAATGCGATTGGATTCCAATTCAATGGATAATCCGATGATAATTGAAGCCTATATTTCTTATACCGCGATGTCACACGGCCACTTCCGATCGCGCCCAATCCGGATCGAAATTCTCGACTGCGACTGGCTCCATCCCGCATTTCGTGCAAGAAATTTATTCCCGATTGGGCTCAACCGGGATCGAAAGTACGCCGTGTGTCATCCGTATTAGAATTTGATGTAGACAAGTCTAGCATACCGATAAAGAAAGGAAATGTAGAAGTAATCGTGTATTCCTCAAGAAGCAGAAACAGCATCACATGTGGCGAAAGCAGCAGAACTTTTCACAGAGGAAATGTGTGCGCTTTCGACATTTCTGTTTATGCACTTGCGTGCATCTTGGCGAGCCTACTGTTAAGGAACAGGAAATCTGGCGCAACCAATAGAAATCTTCTACACTAATTGAACTTTCGTTTCGGCAAACATCCCTTGCAAATTTGACACATGATATTCAACCGAATCTCAACAATAAACCAATAAACAGTATGAAACGAAGTAATAAGAAACACAGCGCAATTCTGATAACGATTTTTCTATGTGACATAAATAGTTTAGGAACCTCCAGCGCTCTTGTTTTCGTCCCGCGACAACGTAAGCAAGGTCTCGAAGAGTTTGATGCCGAAGCAGGAAGTCCATTAGCGGGGATTAGAAACTGCGAAAGCGACAAACATCGGGCGAAACCGATCAGCGTATCTGATCGGTTACATCCTTCGCACGTCCGAAACACAACGGCGGCCACTGCGGATATTGCATTCTCTCGCTCCTCTATCGGCAGATGCCGGAGACACCGCTGAGGCCGGTCTCGATAGGCGAGGGCAAAAAATGAAAAACGCACAGAAAAAGCGACCTCAATTCGATCCGCCGGGTGCACTTCCTGATGCCTGGGAGCTGGCTAACGTTACAGGGCCGGAGAGAAATAACAAAAATCGTCAAATGAATTCGCGTGGGCAACTGCTATGAGGTGGCGAGCAACAGCTGCGCAGAGTTGTTACAGAAAGTCGGCGCTGTAGCAGACGACGCGAACCGACGGAGCACTCCAGGTTGCAGACGCTGTCGCTTCGCAATTCCTCCCAACCAGAGACCCACAAAAATTAAAAAAATAAACTAAACCGATACGAAACGCGCGCTGGCTTATTGACAAAAGCGCGAAAAAGACGCGGTACACATATCAAACCTCGACGTTCGGATTCTGCCCGCTAAGTTACTCCATGGAAGCAATGTTTGTGAACAAATCCGTAACGCCGCTGGTTTCGATAGATCTGTCGGCAAAATGTAGCGCCAAAAGTGGAAACAAATAGGCGGAAGTATTTTCTTTCTCCCCTCATGGCTCATTACCGTTAAAGCGGATTAGCGAAACGTAAGGTTGATAAAGCAAGTGACCACAAAAAAAAAAAGAAAAGAATTTCACTCGTGAGAAAAGATTCATTCTGTGTTACAGATAAATTCTGTTATAGATAATAGAAAAGGAATCAAGACCTGCTGAATGAAAAAACTTCGTCTGTACAGTTCTTCTTTTATAACAAGTTGCACAGCTGTGGGGCTGTTCCGAAAAAAAAAGATTCTTGCAACAGGCGATCGGAATTGATGCAAGCTCTGCGATAACGTTTCCTGCACCATACTAAATGGAATGCTCAGGTGCAGACGACGATGTAATGGTATCAGTCTCGTCGCAGACGAGAATTACACGCGTGTCGTCTGCTAAACCGATGCAAAGCGCCAAAGGTGACACAAGTGCCACTGCCAAAACACAAAAACAACGTAACGCAAAGCTCGGCTCTACGTCAGAAACTGCGCGCGCTTTCGAAAGGTCGGTCGCCCGGCGTCGAAAAACGACGCGCGCGAGCGCGAGCGAGAGACGACGTTTCGGACTCACCGTAGGCATGGCGGTGGCTTCGCCGGTGAGCTGCCTGTATTCCTCGGCGGCTGTCGACGAACAAAGCGCAAAACTCCTTTCAATTTTCGTCCCCATTCGCCGGGGAAGGGTTGAGCGAGCGCGAGGGGGCATAAGAGAGGAGGGGGTGTCATTACCTCCTCCTCCTTCTCTTCCTGTAACGCACATTCTCTCCCAGGCTTCTCTCTCTCTCTCTGGCTTCGTTCCTGATGCGTCGCGCATACCCGGCACCTTGATCGCTCTTCCCGTGTTTGCTCTTGCTTCGTTATTTCCTTTCCTTCTCGTATTTCTTTGTACCTCTCTTATTCCGTCTTGCTGTGTCCTCCATACCTTTTGGAACGCGAGCGCGCGTGTGACGTTCTTTCGTCGCAGTGTCATTTTGTTCCTGAGGTCGTCTGCTTCTTGTTTTGACGCCCCCGTCTGTTTTCACTTCGCCCTCTTCCTTCGGGCGACCGAGGAAAGAAACAAAGCGAGGAACGCGAGCTGTGCACGCGATCGCATTTGTTCGCGTTTCTTTCTGCTCTCTTGTTTTGTGTTTGTCAGCGCTTACGCACGCGCTCGTTGCCGCCAACATACGCCACCCCGCGGGTGCCACTGCTGCACGGCCATTACTTAGTCACAAGAATGCGCGTCGGCTGACAGGTGCGAAATAAGTGCGGAGAAACAATGCGCGTGCTTCCAGCGTAGCATGCAAAGCCTTCGCGGCCGCCGAGAAGCTGGTCGACGACGACGCTGTTCGATCTGTTGTCACCTCAGCTCTGTAATTTTCCCTAAGTTTAGCTATTCATTGAGTGAGTTATTTATATCCTGGGAAGACGGCCGCATCTTTAAGGCGGTACTGTCCCTATGGAAAGGGTACGGCTGCTCCGGCGCCGACATCTTTAAAGGGACAGCGCCATCCGAAGGAAGCCAGTGTGGCGGAGGCGGCCATGGCCTCGCAAGGCGTGGAGCTGCCAGTCATCAGGGACGATCAGCAGTCCAGTACGTCATTATCGCTCAGTGGGGACGACTCCACTATCGTCGGCCCTGACGAGGAAGTGGCTGATATGGCGGAAGTGGACAGCGACGGCTTCAAGGTGGTGAGTCATCGGAAGCAAAGAACGGTCGGAATCCCAGTGATAGTTTTACCAACAGAGAAAGGTGCTGATTTTAGAGAGCAGAACCCTATCAGGCTCTTCGAAGCCATTAAAGTGCTGCTGGGATCTGCTCCGATTCGCAGTCGCTTCACTACGCAAGGTGCTCTTCATCTAGATATCGCAACGGAAGAGCAAGTTGACGTTCTTCTCCGGTGCTCTCAGCTTTGTGACATAAGAGTTAAAGCCCGGTTGCCCCACTCCTACATGACGAACACATGTGTTATTAGGGGAGTACCAGTGTGGTATTCAGAAAGCGACCTTCTTGACTACTTGAAACCGCAAGGTGTATTGCACGTGAAACGTATGATGCGCCGGGTGGAAACTCAAGAAAAAGAATGGGCAGCGAAGCCTACTACCTCTGTTGTGCTAACGTTTGCTCCCAACACCGAGCGCCCAGAGAAAATTAACCTCGGTTTCACCAAGCATGCAGTCAAAGAATTCGTTGAAACTCCTCCCCGATGCTTTAAGTGCCAACGCTTTGGGCATGTAGCCAAAGTTTGCATCAAAGATCAACGTTGCAAACGATGTGGTGGCGCCCACGATTACAAAGCCTGCAAGGCAGATTTTGCTTGCGCTAATTGTGGGGGCGACCATCCAGCGAGTTTCGGTGGCTGCCCCTTCCGTGTAAGCGCCTTACACCGTCGAGTGTCCTTCATTAGTGGTCCCAAACCACGACCTACTGAGAAGCCGACACCTGGAAGTGACAAGTTCCCTGCGTTAGAGTCGGAAGTTGAGTTCCCTGCGTTAGAGTCGGAAGTTCGTGGCTTGGTAACAAGCGACGTCAGTGAGCGACCTGACCCTAGCAAGACGGCAAAGTCCTCTGTGAGTGAGTCGGTTGTTCGATCTGCTTCAACCAAAACTGTCCAAGTTCCTCAGCGACCAGATCACAACCAGACTCGAAGACAAGGAGGACATTCCCTTGCCTCAAAAGAGACGAAGAAACCAGCTGCAGCGACGAAGAGTGAGTCCCAGTCCGCATCTTTTGTTGAAGTGGTGAGGCAGTGCGTTCAACAAAATAAGGAGCTCAAAAATCGGGATCTGTCCGACCTTCTGCGAGTTCTGTTTGAAGTCCTCCGCTCCTATGTTCAAGCGATGCAGGCTGGCACCCTGAAGACCTTTCTACAGCTCGTTCTTTCGTTTGAGTCCATGATTACCGCCTTCGCAGCGAACTTTGCCTTATAATATGGCTAGTTTTCTTCAACCTCGTGCAACCAAAAATCACCGAAAAGTGCCGTTTATTATGCAATGGAACTGCGCTGGGATTCTAAGTCGATTAGCAGAACTGAAATTATTTTTGAAAGAAACTTGTGTTCCAGTATTGGCGCTCTCGGAGGCTGGCCTACCAAGGGGGAGATCTTTGACTGGATATGTTGCGCACAAGAATTGCAGCATAAAGTCATTTCCCACAGGAAGTGCCGCCCTTTACGTACGAAGAGAGATTCCTCATGTGGCTGTGAACGTTACCGATCTTTGCACCGATAGCATTGAGGTAGCGGCTGTGAAGATACGGCTCGGCTTTCGAACTCTTTCAGTTGCATCCGTATACGTGTCTCCGCGGAAGAAGGTAGCAATGGATTTGTTTCTCCAGCAGCTTTGTGACCGTTGCCCAGCGCCCCGAATTATCTGCGGTGACTTCAACGCCCATCACTCGGTCTGGGGTGACAGGAACACAGACTCCCGCGGACGCGAACTGGTAGAAGTTATCGACAGTTTGGACCTGTGCGTGGCCAATGACGGAAGTCCCACTTTCTTCCGGCCTCCCGCCTCAGCCACATCTATAGACCTCACTCTGCATTCACCTGACATTCGTGTGAAGTGGTCAACTGCACCTGACCGCATGGGAAGTGATCACTACCCAATTTTTGTGTTTACTGCCGACTTCAATACGCGCGGCACTAAAAGAAGCCATGTTGTTAATTGGGACAAATACAGGGAGCAACTTGCACATGTTTCTGGAGATGTGATAGAAAAAATGATTTATGGCAAGATGGCAGCTACCACGGCGGTCAAGTTGCCTAATCATTTTCCGACTCCAGATTTAAAACTCGGGAACCTTTGCGCAGCGCGCAGAAGGGCGGAGCGACAAATGATGCGGAAGAAGGACGACAGATCCTTGAAGACGACCTATAACAGGCTTAACTCTGCCATTCGTCGCCATACGAACAAGCTCTGTAGGTCGCAGTGGGCGTCCTTCTGCGCCAGCTTGTCTGTTTTTTCACCAATGACGAGAATTTGGCGAGTCATTGGCAGCCTTGCTGGTGATTCTCGTCCTCGTAAGCCTTTCGAAGCGCTTGCACTGCTAAAGCAGAAACCTCTCGCTTGCTTGGCAGAGGAATTTGCAGATGCATTTGTACGTGCAAGCTCAGGAATTCATCAGTGCGCTCGGCCTGCAACATCTACGTCTGTTATGGACGCCCCGTTCACACTTCGAGAGCTACAGACAGCACTCAGCAGCCTGCGGCGTCGATGTGCACCAGGTCCTGACGACATTACCAACCAGATGATGCAGAACCTACCTCTAGAACACCGGAAGATGCTCCTAAGCTTTCTCAATCGAGTATGGGAGACTGGCGACGTCCCTCCTTCATGGAAGGTGGCTTGTGTTGTCCCAGTGCTGAAACCCGGCAAAGAAATGACAGACTTGGCCTCGTATCGACCTGTATCATTGACGTCGTGTGTGGCTAAGCTCATGGAGAAGCTGGCAAGTAAGCGTTTATCATGGTGGCTTGAAGATAGAAGGGCTCTGCCAACATGCATGACTGGATTCCGCACAGGTCTAAGCGCGCAAGATAGCGTCTTGGACTTGATAATCCACATTGAACATCAAAGAGCTTTCGGCCTCTCAACACTAGCTATTTTCCTAGACGTATCAAAGGCTTATGATAACGTACTTCAAAGTTCAGTACTAAATAGCTTGATGGACATAGGCGTACAGGGCTATCTTCTGCGCTTCATTCACTCACTTATCAGTGATCGTAAAATCCAAGTGCGGTTAGGAAGTACCATAAGCACCGAAAGGGCGGTATCGCGAGGTGTACCTCAGGGAAGTGTTCTTTCCCCGACGCTGTTTAATGTTGTAATGGCTGGTCTTCCCGCTGAAGTGCAAAAACATTGCAGGCATATCCATATGTCGATATACGCGGACGACATTTGTATTTGGTTAAGCGGATATCAACACAAACGTTTAGCTCTGATAGCTCGACAGGCCTTACTTTCAGTTCAAAATTACCTTCAAGGTGTAGGGTTGACTCTCTCGGTGGAAAAATCTGGCTTCATCATGTTTCCAGGTAGAGGAAGACGGTATGCGCGGCTGAAGATAGACATTGATCAATCTTGCCTTCGTCAATTGAAGTACAAACGCTTTTTGGGCGTAATTATTGACTACCGTCTACAGTGGCGACGAGCTGTGGACTCTATTGTGACATCACTATCTCCGCGTCTCAATGTGATCCGTAGAGTTGCAAGTGAGCAATGGGGAAATCACCCTTCTTCAATGATCAGGCTGCACGATGCACTAGTGACGAGTCGAATAATGTACCAGCTCCCTTTAATTTCCCCCTCACTATCACAGCTGGAACGACTTGAGGTTTTGCACAGAAAGGGCCTAAGGAGGGCTCTTGGCGTTCCGCAGTCTGCTCCTAATAATGCAGTACTTTATGAGTCTCTATCGAGACCTCTTAGCCTAGTCGCTTCACAAAGGCTATTGATGCAAATTGGCCGCCTCAAACAGACGATAGCCGGTCGAGCCCTTCTACAGAGCCTTCGAAAGAGATCCGAGTCCCGAGCGTACTTGGCCCTTAATACTATTGGTTACCTGGGTCTTGACGCTAGAGGTCGAACTAAGAGGTTGAATCCACCTTGGTCTTTCGCGAGCCTCGATTGTTCGTTGACAATTCCTCACGTTCGTGCTAAGCGGAGTTCTCCTTTGGCGGCAACACGTTCGCTCGTACTGGAACATCTTGAAACTGAATATGCACGTCATCTTCAAATTTTTACTGATGGCTCTGTGGACAAGGTCAGAGGATCTAGTGCAGCTGCTTTTCATATTCCCGCTTTAAAGTATGATTGGTCGGTTCGCTTCACTACAGTCGTGTCCTCCACAACGGCCGAAAGCGTTGCCATTGAGGCAGCCCTAAAAAAGCTACGGCTTTGTACGCCTCAACCCGTAGTCATTCTTACAGATTCGAAATCCGCCCTTCAAAGGTTAGAGTATGGGTTCCCTACTGATGCTTTATGTCTAAGCTCCCTACGCTCGGTGCACACTCTCCTTATCAAAGGCTTCTCCATACGATTCCAATGGGTGCCCTCGCACATAGGTATCATAGGCAACGAGATGGCGGACAGCCTTGCCCATAGAGCGCTGTCTGGGAATCCTTTGAGAAAAGTGCCTCAAGAGGACAAGAGACTCTTCAGAGAAGCGGTGTCGTGCCACTTCCACTCTTTGTGGAGCTCACCTCACAAGCCATGTGTGACTAAGGGTCTCAAAAGAAACCAAGCCACTTTACTGCTCCGCATTCGCACGGGCTCTGCTCGTACCCCTGCGTGGATGTGTAAGACTGGCCTGGCGTTGTCACCATTATGTTCAACGTGTGGTGTGTGCGGTGACATAGAACATTACCTTATGTGCTGTACTCTGTATGACGCGGAAAGGAGCGTGTTATTCGGGTCCCTCAAGAGGACAGGAATTCCCCACAGTTCTATACAGGACATTGTTTTCCCGCGCGGGAACCGGTTAGATAGGAAGGAGGTTTCTCGCCTTCTTTTAAATTACCTGCAGGACACGGATTTGGCCTCCACATGGTGACCTTAGGTGTGACTATGTGTAGTGTAGTTGTGAGGTCTGTGTCTGATTTATATGATTTATGTATTTTAAGTGTCGCTACGGTGGAGCAATTGCCGGCAGCTACTGCAAGGCTAATCCCACCAGTAGCCTACAACCACTCAACTCAACAACTCAACTCAACTGGTCGAGGTCGTCGGCGGTATGTGGCCGGGAGAGGCTGACGGCCCGTCGCGATGGTACTTCGACAGACGGCTGTTCGCATCGCTGGCTTGACATATCACTCTACAGTACAAAAATGATAAGCTCAGTAACGTCAAAGATTCGTCCTTGTTGGTTCTGCGTATTTCTAAGAATCATGAGTGAAGTACTGGCCGTATATACTGCACCAGGGAATCCAATCCCAGTTCTGGTGAGCGATTGTTTTTCTTGAAGCTCAGTGGTCCTTCCTGATTTGGTTGCACCTCCACTAGTGTAACTCCACTGGCTCTTAGATTCTCTTTTTTTTTGCCGTTATCATCGCCACTCCACACCTGAGAATTGTAGTGGACTTGACGAGGATTCGAACTTGCGACTTTTAGATTCGATGCCCGGTGTTCTACCTCTGCTCCGGTAGCAATAGTAACAAGCGCAGTGACAGAAGGCGGACTTTGAAAAGCCCTAATGGAGAAAGAAGAAATTAAATAGATTTCATACTCTCTACCGATTCCAGCAAAGTACAGGATGTAGAAGTGTTAGGTAGGGTAAAGGGAGGGGGGAGGGTAGTGACCATAGGTAAGTGAGGTCTAGGCTTGCTCTGAACTTGAAGAGAAAAAGAGTAAAATTAGTCGAGAAGAAGCTAGCCAACCTAGGCGCAGTAAGAGTAAAAGCAGACAAATTCAGGCTGGTTCTTGGAAACAAATATGCAGCTTTAGAACAGGAAGGCGAATGTAAAATTGAGATACTGAATTAAACCATAACGAGGTTCATTTCAGAAGCAGCGATGAAGTGAGAGGTAAGGCAACAAGGCAATCGGTATGTAAGCGTTCACAAGTAACAAGGACCTAATAAACAAATGACAAAGCTTAAATGTCTAACTCAGGAGATCAGAAAGAATCCACATCACTGTCCAATCTGATGAACAAGAGGAATGTTAGCGATATTCGAAATTATAACGTCGGAAAAATTGTCATATATGCTAGTGCTATGAAACGCCTCACAGGGAACTCAATGAGCACGACTAGTTTGAAACCATAATAAATTAGGCAGTATGACTATACTGAAATAAACTTAACAGATCATCTATGCGACGTTTTTGCATGCAGCTATTTGCCGCTGTCCAAAAAGCAGATGTTTCTGGCACCGTGAAAAGGCCTGGAATGCCCATATTGTAATGCGTGTCCAAATGTACTTTGCTCTACATTTCCGGTACGCTTTTGTCTATAGTGTGTTCGTGACTAAATAATTAAATTCCATACAGTAGAAGCCTCACAACCAATGGGTCAAGTGCAGCAAACTATGCTGTCACCAGAAAGACTTCAGCCCACACATATTCACTTGCAGCTTGCCATCAGACTTTGTGACTTTTGTTTCTCGGCCCCTTGCCTTTGCCCTCCGAAGGCATGGAAGTGCAGCCCACGTGAGGCCTTCTGCAACTTGCTGTTTGCGGCTTGCCACTTGAAACAAAGACAATCTTTGTCCAACACATTGAGGAAATTAGATGATCGTCCTCTGAGTGAACAGACAGTACTAGAGCACCGTCCCGACCGATCATCGGCTCAGACGGCAGTGAAAGTACTTTTGTGCTTTCTCAGAACTTATGGTTAGCGCGAGCGGCTTTAACTCAAGTGCTGTCCGTACACGTATCTAGACCTTCTCTCTCCCTTCTCTCGCTTCATCTTCTCCCTTCCCCCAGCGTAAGGTAGCCAACCAGACTATTGACTGGTTAACATCCCTGCCTTCCTATATTACTCTCTTTCTCTCCCTCTCTCTCTCTCTTGGCACTTGAAATGATATTCATGCCTCTGGTGCAACATTTTTACAAGGAAGCTGCATTTTTCATACCCACGAAACGGAATCAATGGCGTGCTGTGAAAGGATAAAGAAAATCTTGATGTTCACAACACAGCATCTCAAAGTACTAGCTGTCACGAACAATGCAAGAGCCTCGGATGTGATGCTTGCGCCAGATGTTTAAGCAAGTGACTTTGGCGCGAGAGGAGCATCTGTGTGATAGTGGGATAACATTTAGGCATTAGGATGCTGCGCTGGAAGGCATGTATGATTTATAAGCCTGTTATTTATGAGGCCATTTGCATTTCTTACTTCGTGCAGAGAAAATGCACTTCTTCAAGCCATACAGGTTCACCTTTGGATGGAAGCATTAGAATAGCTAGTACTTCTGACATGAAGCAACCAGACGACATCGTGACATATCTTTCATTATTGTAAATTTGTTTAATGTCTTTCATTCAATTAGTAAGTACTAGTAATTTCCCGTATGCTGTCCTTGGTGTCCTTGTTTGTTGGCTTCTTATAATGTGCCAAAGCGTGACTTTGGCTTGATCATGCTGCTGAATTCTTTGTTTTGATTGGTCACCTGAGCTTCGTACGAAATAAAAATAAAAACCATAAATTCCTAGTACCTTTACCCATAACATGATTCAGTTGTTTGCTCCACACATCTAGATGGCAGTTTTTTTATGGATGTCTAATGAAACCAATTCGTTTTCATGCAACTACTTACTTATTTCAAATTTGTTGCACGATCGAGAGTGTCACAAGGCAGTGAAAGTCAGTATGGAAGCAAGACATGGAAATGTTTATTTCTGTGCCTTGTGTGAATGCCCTACTTTGACATTCAACAGTAACTATCGTGAAATAACTTGGTGCTATTCTTGTCCCTAAAATGTATCGCAGCTTTTCATGCCCATTTCATATATTGAAGCAGGTCACTCTTATAAAGCTATTTTACTGATCATGCAAATTTCTCTGCTATACAGCATAGGAAGTGTTGTGTTCTTTTAGTAAAGCGAAATATGAACAACACTGAAAGACCATTTTCCGCTAACATCCAAAGGCCCGTTGCTGGAAATCAACGTAATATGCAGAAGTCTTGCAGAAACAGAACTGATTTCCATTGAAAGTACAAATATTTTAGCTAAGAGGGATGTACATACATTGGATATGAATATGTGATCTGAATGAGTGAAACTAGATTTCTTTATTTAAGATATGCTCTGTGTAGGTACAAGGGCCCATTACTCGATCACTCGCCCAAGCATGAAAGCATAACTGAAAGGAGTCAGTCCTTCAATTAATTTGTTCATTGTTAAAAATTAAGTAATGGAGTTTTACGTGCCAGAACCACGATCTGATTATGAGACACGCCGTAGTGGGGTAGCCCGGAAATTTGGACCGCCTGGGGTTCTTTCACGTGCACCTGAATCTAAGTACATGAGTGTTTTCGAATTTCGACCCCATCGTAATGCGGCCGCCGTGGCCGGGATTCGATCCCGCGACTTCGTGCTTACCAGCCCAACACCATATCTGCTAAGTAACCACGGCGAGTAATTTGTACATCTTGCTTTTAAAGAAAGTTTATTGCGAAAGAATAATGCTTGGACTTGAGCGTATAGCCATTATATTGTGCTGCCCTTTATCTATTCTTTTAATGCTTTCGTCTCTGTCCACTAGTGTTCATGGTTATTAAATATTGTAGACAAAGCTATGCATTGCCTCAGATAAGACTGAGAGAGAAGCACCCGACGAAAGATGGGCGTTTAAAGAGACTCGCCGAACATCCATTTGGTGCATACTTGACATGGTTAGAGAGCACAAAAAATGCAGCAGATGCAGTGAGTTAGAATCTATGTACAGAGAAGCTTTGCTTGAGTGCATAAAGTCGAAACACGAGGACGCACACGCACACATAAGCACACGAGCATGTACAAGTTATACCGAGGTTTTTCTTAAACGGGGTTGCTGACTGCTAGCAAGTACGACAGATGCCTTGAACGCATCATGCTTTCCAGGGCAGTAGGCGCATACGTACGTAGCGCAATTAGAATCCATCTGTGGGTGAAGAAAAACCAGACAGACGCTGGTGCCTGGTGTTCACAAATTACATTTTTAGCCGACCCCGCTCAATCAGGCGGAAGCCTGATTCCACCGATTCCACTACTCGCGCGCCGTCAGCGTGCTGGGCGTGTCCTCGACGCCTTTTTGTGACCGAAACATTGTGGCACGTCGTAGTGCGCTACCGGGCCGCCCCTCTAGTGAGGAAGCCGTGAGCTGTAAGAAATGGGAAAACGTGAATGGTGGTGGCGCGAAGCCCACGCGGCGAGTGGCACTGGCCTGGTCGGGAGAGTATGTGACAGCAGAAGTGGCTAAAGCGTCAGAGTGCAAGTAGGCAGGCTTCGGACGGTCGGCAGAAACCGTATTTGTCGGCCGTTCATGAGCAATAGGAAGTGTTTAGGTGCATGCTTGAATACTTTGAACGGACCATCATACGGGGGCCGTAAGCGAAGATGGACAGCGTCGTGACGCACAAGGACGTGCGTGCAGTTCTCAAGGCCAAAGTTGACGTATACACGCCGGGATGAACGTCGTTGTTGTGGGGGGGGGGGGGGGGGGGGGGTCGAGAGTACGCACAGTGCTGCGTAGACAGTAGGCGTAGTCGGAAATGTCAGCAGGTACGGCGGGCGAGTTTACGAGTCAGAGACTCGTAAAGTGGTGCCAAACGTAAGCTCGGCGGCGCTGGTGGAAGGGTCACTGCGAAGAACGGTGTGGATGCCAAGCATAACGAAAAGAAGGCGCTCGATTCATGATGAAGGAAAATCGAAGCCATGAGTGAAGCCTTCAGTTGGCGGCGAAAACGTCCGATGATCCCATTGGATATGGGGTGGTAAGAGGTAGTCTTGATGGAATTGACGCCGAGTAGCCGAGCTAGAGTAGCGAACAATGTGGAGTCGAGTTGGCGGCCATGGTCAGTCGTAATGGTGGAAGGGACACGGTAGCGGCTAATCCAGAGCGTGATGAGTACTCGAGCTATCGACTCCGTGGTTATGTCCAGCAAGGGCATCGCTCAGGCCATCTGGTGAACCGGTCATTGCTAGCATTGTTAACAGGTAGCGATGGTTCCCTCAGGGAAGAAGAGGGCCGACAATATAGACGTGTAGATGGCTGAAGCGGGCGTCCGAGGACAGGAATGTGTCAAAGGGAGTAGCAGTGTGGCGATGCACTTTAGACTGTTGGCAGTTGAGGCAAGCGTGTGACCAGCGACAAACGTCTACGTTTATACTGGGTGACACATAACGAGAAGTGGCGGGTCGCTGTGTTGCGCGAATACCAGAATCAGCCAAAGAATGGAGGGCATCAAAGACGAGGAGCGTCGCACTGGCAATGGCTTCTTTGATACCTCTAAACACGCAGTCAGCAGTGTCATTCCAGGCCAAGGGACTATTCGGTGTCTTGAGGCCTGAGAGAAGGTCGTGAAGACGCTGCAGTACATTGGCGTAGCGAGGAACGAAGCAGCGGTAATAATTGGCAAGGCGAAGAAATTCGCCGAATCGCCTGATGGCGGATGGCTGGGGAAACTCATGGACGGCTGTGACACGAGTGGGGAGTGGACGAATGCCGTGTGCGTAGACGCGATGGCCGGAGGAAATCCAACCCCGTAACGCCGAACTCGCTCGTCGGACCATTAACGACAAGCCGAAACTTACAGAGTCTTGCGAGCATTTGACGTAGATGGAGCTTATGAGCTTCGGCGGTGGTGCTGTAGACAAGAATGTCAAGATAGGCAAAGCAGCACGTCAAACCATGTAACACCTGGTCAACAAAACGCTGAAAGACCTGGGCCGCATTACGAAGACCGAAAGGTATGCGCAGATATTCGAACAGGCCGAAAGGTGTTATAAAGCTGGTCTTCGGTATATCTGAGGTTTCTACAGGAATCTGGTGATAAGCTTTCACCAGGTCGACCTTGCTAAAAATGGCACAGCCACGCAATGCGGACGTAAAATCCTGAATGTGAGGTATTGGGTGCCGGTGCGGGACAGTGGCCTTGTTGATAACACGGTAATAGCCGCAGGGGCGCCAGTCACCGGTTTTCTTAGGTACCATATGGAGTGGCGAGGCCCAAGGACTAGAGGAGCTATGAATGAATCCAAGGTCAAGCATGTGTTCAAACTTCTTTTTGGCGACAGCTAGACAATCCGGCGCGAGGGGACGAGCCCGGGCAAACACGGGAGGACCAGTTGTGATGATAGTATGTGTCATGCTGTGAGCGACCGAATACCGTGAAGAGGGTGGTCGGAAGACGTCCGGAAACTCGGCAAGGACGGCTGACCTAGGGTCGGGAACGGCCACGTGCGCCTGGAGAAGCCCGAGACGTGGAGCGCCACAGGAAAGGCCTTGCACGGTTAAGCTCGTCTCGGAGTCCAAGATGCGGCTGTGCGACATGTCGACGACGAGCTTGTAGTGCCAAAGAAAGTCGGCTCCGATGATGGGCGCGCGCATGGCCGCGATGACAAAGATCCAGCGAAAGGTGCGTCTGAGGCCGATGTCAAGAGTCACCGACTTCTTGCCGTAGGTCAGTATGGCCGATCGGTTGCTCGCGGTGAGAGGAGGTGAGTCGGAAGGATGGTGGCACTTCGCCAACGTAGGAAGAAGGACGCAAGCCTCGGCGCCAGTGTTGACGAAATGACAGACTTTGGTGACACGGTCGCTGACGCGGAGAAGGCGACTGGACATGGAGCCGGCAACAGCGGTCACCGTCAGTGTTCGGCCCAACCGCTAACCACGTAGGAGCAGGGCTGGTGGGGCTGGTTTGTGCGAGACCCGTAGCAACGGTGGTACCACCAAGGCGTAACGGGAGGAGGAGAACGGCGTCCAGAGTGACCGGGGCGGGGGCGGCGAGGTCGTGACGAGGAACGCGGCCGCCGTGTTCGCATGGCGGCGACCTCAGCTGTCAGTCGCGCTACCTGCCGTGTAAGTTTCTCATTAGCTTCGAGGGGACGCGCATAGCTGTCGCCAGCCGCTGCGCCGTGGGACAGAGGGTCAGGAGGGTGATGAACTGCGGCCCCGGAGGGGAAACCGACATCCGTAATCTTGTCGGCCAACTGAGCCAGAGATTCCAGCGTCGAGGATGACGACCCGGTCAGGATTATGTTGTTGTTGGATCATGCGGTCAGGATCAGTTGCGGTAATCGATGCCGCTTTGTTTCAGTGGCGCGCTGGATGAGCGTCGCCTTAAGGTGGTCATAGGGGCAGTCGACGGACGGGCCGCGTTGAACATCGCGAACAATTGCAACAGTAGTAGGTGGGAGTGCTCCAACGACGTGGTTGAACATGGTGAACTCCGAACTGAGGCGCTGGTGACGGAACAAGGATTCGATGGTAAGGAACCAAAGTTCCGAGTTCCACATCCAGGAATCCGGAAGCTTGATAGCGGAGACCTCGGGATCGCGGGGTAGTGGCGTTGACGGCAGTAGTTAATCAGGAGAATCCGATGGCATGACTGACTGGATATAAGGCGGACTGCGAGGACAGGGGGGCTTGAGCTCCTTGCGGCAGTAGCCCCAGCGAAGCGCGACGCCCCCGTAGCTGAGAGTGGTGACGTGAAGTCCGGAGTCACGAATTTGTGGGTGAAAAAAAAAATCAGACGCTGGTGGCTGGTGTCCACAAATTATAGTTTTAGCCGAGCCCGCTCAATGAGGTAAAAGCCTGATTCCGCGTATTCCACTGCTCACGCACCGTCGCTGTTGTTGTGGTTGCTCTAATGAATGACTGTGGCACATACCTAATGTGGGGGATTGGCCATGAATCGGCTGGTTAAATTGAGTGTCTAAAAACAAGCGAGTTAAGAATTTGAACGTTGGAGCTGAAAAGGTAAAATTTTTGTGCGTGAGAAAAAGACAGTCACAAAAAACGTACATAAATAAATAAATAAATAAATAAACGCTATGATGGGGAGAGAGGACGATCAGTCTAACAGGGTAATCGATGGGTTTCAATTAGGTCATTTTGGATTGCCAAGCAAACATTTGTGTGACTGAATCCAATAATGGAGGCTCCAAAAGATAGGATCACAGCCAATATTGCGAAGCAGGATTTCCAGGAGTCGTTTATTTATAAATGAAAAATGCCTGCAAGACAACAAGAACTGGTATATTGTCTCCCCTTCGCCACAGTATGAGCATAATGGTGAGGAGACTAGACCAGACCTGTGTAGATAGAAGTTCAACGTAGGTTGTTACATCCCAAAACTTATCCAAACAACAAAGGCGTTAATTGGACGTTTGTCCCAAGGCAAGCACCCGCCCATCAATCAGTGCTTATCCAGACGTCAATGCAGCGTAGACACCGATTCTTGACGGGTCCCAAAAAGGCCTCAATCCCACCATTACCTGGCAGTCTGAGCTAAGGTTGAAAGGCGAGGGGGGGCATCCAATGCTTCTCAACAACGAAGGCGACCTGGGATTAGCAGTTAATTGGACTTTGGGTACGAGGCAAAACACCACCCATCCAGCGGTCAACGCAACGTGGTCACCGACCCTAGACGGTTCCACAAAAGACTACCAACCCCACCATGGATAGGGGGAGGAGACATCTAAAGCTGTCAAACAACGACGGTGACCCTGAATTCGCAGGTTGCTGTCCTGCCGCTTATTCCATACCATCGGGATTTGAAGGCGGAGTTACTGCGGAGTGTTTTCAGCATGGGCGTGGTATCGCAACGGAGTAGACGATTGTGATTTGCTGCCGGACAGTCTTCAGATTCCCTGGTCGACTCACCTAGGGAAGACGACGGCATTAAAAGCGGAGACTTTTGAGTAGGGGACAGAAGGTCCTGATATGAACTCGGACGTTTAATTTGCTCCCTCATGGAGTGGGCTTCCGTAACTGGAGCCGTGTAACTAAGCTAATAAACCCTTTTTCCTTCATTGTTACAACCTGACTAAGCAGCCAATGGACTTGGTGGATTCCTTGCCCTATCGCCACCCTAAGCCGCAAGAGGTGTCCATCACGAGGTACCGCAGCCTCGTGACGGACACTTTATCTTTCCGTGTTTGGCAAAAATCTCTGGACCAAGGGTATAGAAGACGTAGGTAATCCGTAAAGCTGGTAGTTGCGGAGCCTGATACTGCCTGCGTAATGACACTCCTGCGAAATCTAGCAGCGGTGACTTGAGCAGTCAAATAGCAATAAGGAAAAATCGGTCCACTTATCTATGCCTTGGCTAGAGAATCTGCAATTTCATTTATAATTAGACCGTTATGGCCAGGCACCCAAAATAAACGCACTCTTCGCAACTACCTAGGTGCCAATGAATGAAACGTTCTCATGAAGCTAGAATCACGGGAAGCAGTAAGGGGTGAGCTCAATGATAACGAATTAGTGACTATCACGGCTGACGTAATTCATGGTCCTAATTTGCGCAATGTCACAACCACTGCTATGAGTTCGGCTAAAAAGATCGGTATAAAATCTGGCAGTCGAAGAGAGAATGTCCAATGAAGAATCAAGGAAAATATTCCTACACCTCGGTCTTCTTTACATTGTGAAGCATCTGTTGCAATTACGATGTTTGTTTGAAGGTTCCGCAGATCTTGTTATATACCGTGTAGAATGTGATGTGGAATTAATTTTGCATCATTAGGAAAAATATCATCAAACTGAATATTCGTGTTAATAGTTCTGTCGGGAATTCGAAGTACATCAGATATGAGCACGTCCAAAGGGTCAATTAATTTTTGCGCGAATGTAATTTGCGGAGTATGTAATCGCGCTCAGATGACATCAAAAACAGCGCAGGCTGTGAAATAAATATTGTTTGAGAATGTCGCAGCGCTGATTCATAAACTCTCAAGCACGTCTGCACTTTCAAATGCCGGAACCTGCACGAAAGAGCAGGAACACGGGATTCTAGATAAATAACAGAATTTGCAACAAATGTCGGAAGGTATAAACAGAAACGTAATACTTCCCTTCCTAAGAGGATTAGAGGACGATACTTGTAGGCCGGCACTTCAGAGAAGAGCACGCAACCAAAGTCTAATACAGGACGAACGTGCATACGATGTATTATTAGGAGTGTTTCTCTTCTCAATCCTATTCGACGATTGCTCAGCCTACTAAATATGCCGATTACACGGGCACTTCTTTCCAGTCAGGTGATCTATGTGTGGGCGCCATTTGAGGGAGGCGTTATAAATGATTCCAAGGTATTTAACAGACCCTCCCTGTGGTATGTCTTGAAGGTGAAAAGACAATGAGATGTGCACTATGTCACGTATTGGGAAACTAGAAAAGCACATTTGCTAGCATTGAGTAAAAAGTGATTAACATCTAACCCCCTCTCCAGAGCACATATGTAAGTTTGCAGTCGTTGGTATAGCGTGTGGATGTCGTCTGCGGATGCGAAAAGGCAAGATAGTCTGCATAAACATAAGTAGTTACTTCTTCATGACAGGGAAGCGTGCTCATGAGAATATTAAGAAGCACAAAGGAAATGACTTAGTCTTGCGGTACGCCTCTCGATTGTTTATACCTAGAAGAAAACGAGCCGCTAGTGTACAGTAGAATTCTCTTTCACATTAAGATGAGTGAATCCACGCTACTATATATCCATGAAGACCACAGGATGTTAAATGATTTATCACTGCAGTGTGCTCCACGCTATCGTGTGCTTTAGCGATATCGAGTGCCACTGAGGCAGCGCATTTCTTATGATGTCGAGCGAGTGTTTCTCGGCTTTTTAAGTCGACGTCGGCATGCCAGATTGAGCAGCCGGCCCTGAAATCAACGTGACAGGGACTATGAATAGAATTATCAGTAATCAATTTCATGATTCGAAGGTCAAGAAGCCTCTCAGTTAATTTTACTACCTTTGATGTAAACGCAATGAGCCTCATGTTCTCCGATATATACCCTCCCCCTTGTTTCTTAAGCATCAAAATTACGTTGGCAAGCTTCTATTGCAGAAGAATTCAAGCGCTTTTATTTGAATACTTTACCAGGTCTAAAAAACGTTAGGCGATTCCGGTAACCATATTTTTAACATTGCATTTGTGACTCTATCAGGGCCAGGGGCTGTGTTCGGTAAGCATAGCGCAGTCTCATTTAGCTACAGAGGGAAATTGGAATGAAGCCAACCGTAGGATCTAAAGCAAAATGAATAGCCGGAAACCGATAAACCGATATTCTAAGCCTTTGGTAATTTCTTCCAGGGAGGCGCTCAATTCCTGCGGGGTCAAAACGATCGAGTCTAATGCTAAGGGCATCGGTAATACCTTCCTAGCACGAAGAAATGCGAATAGGGCATGCCTATTTTTTGAAGTTGACAGATAATCGTAATGCCCATATCACATTCATCTTTGGCTCGATTAACAGTACGCTTAAATACACCAGGGTGAAACTGGTAATTTTTTCAATCTGTCGGGCACTGATCATGCAGAATCTTTTTCCAAGTGACTTTTCTTTTTATATACTCCCGCGTACACTCATCGTTCTACTAACGACAAACGGTGCCTTTTGCCGAAGAGATGACAAATTCAGCTTGCTCCAGAAAACCCCTAGAATTGAGCGGATGTTTGGAGCGATTCCCTTATCATTGGCACTGGCAAGTTTCGAAACGGTCGAAGGCAAGGAAGTCTTAAATTTATTGTAGTTCACAAATGTGCATGCCCGATATTCGGAAGATGTTATTGGACAAATAATTTCTAATGACACTGGAACATGATCACTGTTGGTTGTGGAATCATTCGCTAATCACGACAAAACATTGATGCCAGCGCGACAACATGTTTATGTATTTATTTATTTATTTATTTATTTATTTCGGATACTTTCCTGGCCCGAAGGCATTACAGAAAGGAGTGGTAAGTGAAAAAAAAGTACATAATTATACAATAATATTTATTACAATACGGCAGAGAATACAGCAGTCTTGAAATTGCCAACGTCAGAAATGGCAGCGATGGAGGGAGGAAGGTCGTTCCAGTCGGCGCTGGTTTTAGGAATGAAAGATCCATGACACATCTTTGTTCTAAAATATGGAACACCAACTTTAAACATGTGATCGAAACGGGATGAAATGTATGAAGGGCGACTAATAAGATGATCCTTTAATAGTGGGTTGTGGTGCTACAGCTTGTGGAAAAGACACAGTCTAAAACATTTACGGCACAATGAAAGCTCCGGTAATGTAAGTGTGTTTTTCATGGAAGTAATGCTGGCGTAACGGGAATAGTTAGATAAGATGAAACGTGCTGCGCGATTCTGGATGGATTCTAGTGTGTTCATCAGTGTGATTTGATGGGGATCGCATACGGTGCATGCATATTCTAGCTTTGGTCGCAATAATGTTTTGTAGAGGGTAAGCTTTATCGGCATAGACGCAGCAGAGAAATTTCGACGCAAGTATCCAAGAACCCGGTTAGCGTTATTAGTGACGTGTTTGATGTGCGTATGCCATGATAAGTTAAATGAAATATGGACACCTAGGTATTTGTACGAGTTGACGGATTCAAGAGAAGTATCGTGAAGTAAGTAAACACGCGTGTTGTCAGTGTTAGTGCGGCTTGATACATGCATTGTTTTACATTTATTAACGTTTAGTCGCATGAGCCATTTATCGCACCAGTTGGATATGCTTCTAAGATCGTCTTGAAGCTTATCAGAATTAGTGTGGTTAGTTATTTTACGATAAATGATGCAGTCATCTGCGAAAAGCCTGATAGATGAATGGGAAATGCATTTAGGAAGGTCGTTTATGTAAATCAGGAAAAGAAGGGGTCCCAGTACCGATCTCTGTGGTACACCCGATGTTACGGAAGTACGAGAGGATGAACATTCATTAGCTGAAACGTACTGAGTTCGATTAGACAGGAAGCTTTTAATCCAGCTGAGTACATTAGGGTCAATGTTAAACATGCTAAGTTTAAGAATGAGGAGATCATGTGAAACAGTGTCAAAAGCTTTTGCAAAGTCCAAGAACACGCAGTCTACATCGAAGCCCATATCAGTATGGGTAAATAGGTCATTAGTAAAACATATGAGTTGCGTTTCACATGAAAATGTTTTCCTGAAACTGTGTTGTTCAGCCGAAAAGAAGGAATTAGACTCAAGGAAATCAATCAGATGAGAATGTATAATATGCTCCAATATTTTGCATGGTATACTTGTCAGTGATATAGGACGATAGTTATCGGGGGAATGAATGCTACCTGATTTAGGGACCGGAATAACCTTGCCAACCCTCCAATCGCTTGGAAGAACTGAGGAACCTAGAGACTGCGAAAAGAGCATCGAAAGCATAATGGAAGAATATGGTTCAGTAATTTTAGGCATTTTACAGTTAATTGAATCTTCACCTGACGAAGAAGATATTTTTAGGTTTTCAATCAACTTTTGTATGCCGACCCAATCTATATAAATGGAGTTCATTGGTAAATAGCAGCATTTAGTTACCGACGGTAGAGTAGCAGGAGCACATTTGTGAAAAACGGAAGCAAATAGATCATTCAAAACGGAACAGCACTGGTTCGGAGGGATCGCGACATTGTCAGAACGGGCTAGTTGGATTGTTTTGCTTTCTTTGCCATCAACAATATTCCAGAATTTACGTGGATTAGACTGTAAAAGTGATGGGAGGGTGTTATCGAAAAAAAATCTTTTTTGCATTTGTAATAGTGATAGTATATTCTGCGTGAATGCAATGATATGCTGCCCAGCGTTCAGGAAGGTTAGTTGCTTTCGCGCGACGAAAAATGCGTTTCTTTTTGTTGCGCAGACGGTGTAAAATTCCAGTAAACCATGGCGAGGAAAGACTCGAAACAATCTTTCTTTTAGGCACATAGCGATCTATTAGGTTAGCAGTTTGTTCTTGTACAATGACCAGTTCTCTTCAACGGTACGTTCAAAAAAGTTGACTGAGTAGTCAGCAATGAATGATTCTAGTTCATTTAAAATGGATGTGGTATCGGCGGCATTGTAGTCACATATAGTTTTAATGGTTTTCTTCGAGCGAACTTTCTTCTTAACTGTTAAGTGGAGAAGCGAGTGGTCACTTATTCCTTTAAGGTATCTTGGAGGAGAAACCAAATCTGGAGCTGTAGTAAAAAAGAGATCTAAAGTATTAGACGAAGTGCTGGTAGTGCGTGTGGGTTCATGAATCAGCTGGCTTAGATTAAAATCAGCGCAGATGTCTAAAAAATGGGTGCACTCGGAAGATGACTGCTTAAGGGAGGGAACACCGTTTTGCCACACTATGTTTGGAAAATTGAAATCACCTAGTAAGAACAAATGTGATTTTGGGTATCGAACGACTAACTTGTTAAGGACATCATGAAGGTCAGTGCAGAAATTGGTAGTGGAGGATG
This sequence comes from Dermacentor andersoni, assembly GCF_023375885.2. Lineage (NCBI taxonomy): Eukaryota > Metazoa > Arthropoda > Arachnida > Ixodida > Ixodidae > Dermacentor > Dermacentor andersoni. The sequence goes on along the minus strand of NC_092822.1, from coordinate 93,652,920 downwards.
GGGACCTATAACACGCGCAAAAGATGAGGTCGCCAGTGGGAAAAGCAACACGAGTGCAAACTATTTCTAATGGTGAGTCAATGGAGATAGTGAAGGAATGGATAGCAGAGCTCGCGGCAATCAGTACACCTCCGTCCGTACGGTAGTCGCGATCGTACCTGTAGAAGTTATATATTTTTTGACAGTCTAGTATTTCATCATTTTTTATTTTTGCTGAAAGCCATGTTTCGGTGAGCACAACTATATCAGCTGAGCATGCGTCGATATGTGATGACAGTGATGTGCGTTTGTTGGTGATACTTCGGACATTTGTAAAAAGAAGTGATAAGGAGTTTGCTTGCTTTGGAACACGAGATAGCTATGCTGCACCCAAATGTGAAGATTGTGGATCCGATGGTTTGTTGTTTGTTGGGGTAATCGTGCTCCTAGCTGGTCCGATCTCGCATACTTCATCTGTAGCTGCGCAATAAACGTAATATTTATTACCTATGATTAGTTTGTTATGTCGCAAAGAAAAAGACTGGCCGCTGGCCTTGCCAAAGTAATTTAGTGCTTTCCGCGATTGACGAGTGGCTTTGCAAAAGTCTTCGCCGACTGTAATACCATCGGCTTTAAACTTCGCTTTTTGCGCGAGTATATGGTCTCTCATTTTGGAAGACACAAACTTAGCTATAACAGGCCGTGTTTTGCCGACAACGTATGTGCCTAGCCTATGAGCCCTATGGATTGCGACTTCCGAGGGAGTCATGTTGAGACAATTTCTAAGAAAGTGATGGATCTGGACTTCTGATTGAGCCCATGCTTCTGATACGTTGTCTGAGATACCATAGAAGATCAAGTTGTCGCGTCTTGAATGGTCCTCCACAACGTCTAGTCTCGACGCGAGCGCAGCGCTTTCATTTGAAACTGCTTCATGGACTGCGGTAGTAATATCACTTCTTGAAGGCATATTTTCGAAAGACTCCACTGCAGCTTCCACGGCAGTCACTCTATTCGAAAGGTCTGAAACAGTCTCAGCAAGGTTATCTTGGCTAGCCTTTAGTTCAGCTATGGCATTCATCATTTCGGCATGTCGCGTGTCAAACTTGAGCGACAAAGCAGCTATGGCGGCCATAACTTCATTGTGCTTATGTTGAGCTTCAGTATGGGGACCAGGGTTTAATTCTACATCCCCGGAAAGTAAGAGCAACATAGCAACAGAGACACAATCACTCAGAGTGGTAGCCAGCACTTGTGGGCAAGGCAAGAGCACCAAACCGACATTGTTTGTACGTTTACAAAAAAGCGATTAGGACTGACTAACCTGCACAAGAAAGCAGAAAGGAGATCTTAGCAGCGACCGCATGGTAGCTGCTCTCCCGTGCCTACTGGAAGCGCCTTGCTGATGCCAGTTGCTTAAATCTAAGCGCTGCAGTGCTGCCGCTGGCGGCAGTGTCCGTGTCCCACTTGATACCGGCGTGAAAATGACGTCTTCCATGCTGAGATAATCAAGGCTGTTGTCAGCTGCTTGTAGCGGTGGATCCAGCAGGAAATTCGATACAGATGTAGATGTAGCACACGTGCTAGATGGTGACAACGATGAGCCGAAAACAGCAATCTGCACAAGAAAGCAGAAAGGAGAGCTTAGCAGCGACCGCATGGTAGCTGCTCTCCTGTGCCCACTGGAAGCGCCTTGCTGATGCCAGTTGCTTAAATATAAGCGCTGCAGTGCTGCCGCTGGCGGCAGTGTCCGTGTCCCACTTGATACCGGCGTGAAGATGACGTCTTCCATGCTGAGATAATCAAGGCTGTTGTCAGCTGCTTGTAGCGGTGGATCCAGCAGGAAATTCGATAGAGATGTAGATGTAGCACACGTGCTAGACGGTGACAACGATGAGCCGAAAACAGCAATCTGCACAAGAAAGCAGAAAGGAGAGCTTAGCAGCGACCGCATGGTAGCTGCTCTCCCGTGCCCACTGGAAGCGCCTTGCTGATGCCAGTTGCTTAAATCTAAGCGCTGCAGTGCGGCCGCTGGCGGCAGTGTCCGTGTCCCACTTGATACCGGCGTGAAGATGACGTCTTGCATGCTGAGGATAATCAAGGCTGTTGTCAGCTGCTTGTAGCGGTGGATCCAGCAGGAAATTCGATAGAGATGTAGATGTAGCACACGTGCTAGAGGGTGACAACGATGAGCCGAAAACAGCAATCTGCACAAGAAAGCAGAAAGGAGAGCTTAGCTGCGACCGCATGGTAGCTGCTCTCTCGTGCCCACTCACTCATGTTAAATCTAACCCCGAACGAAAGTGACCTCTAGCAAGTGTTACTTGTCCTGTGTTCTGACATGAAATGTGCCTATCACTACTCCACTCCCATAGTTGCTTACCACACAAATCTGTTTCTAGCCCCCACGACACGTGATGCGATTTTCTACAGGCAGCCACAACCCTATCAAGTTGACGCATACTTTGCACACCGGTGGGAAAATAAGCATCAATAATTGGAAATGGTCGATGCCCTAGGAGACATAAATCTATTGCCAAAATTTTGCAGCCGGAGTCCGTGATTTGAAAAGAAATTTTTGCCTTGTGACAAATTTTACTGGAAACAAGTGTCAGTAATCCTTCACCTCGTGAGTGTCGATCCAATCGGAAACACTGAAAACCTTTCAAATGAAAAGATTTCTCCGGGGAAAGCCAAGTTTCTTAAAGAAGTGTGCCATCTGGGTTAAGTTGATTATATAGGCAAGAGAAATCTGTTAAAGCTGAGAATATAGAGCGAGAGTTCCACTACAATACTTTCAATTGTACAATGGTGTTGACCGCACAGCAGCGGCAACTGCCGCCAATAGAATACGTTCTTTAAATACAGGAGATGGTTCACTCTTTTTGATTTTGGTTTTGTAATGGCACAAATTCGGAATCGCATGCTTTTGGAAGCTCGAGTGTCAAGTTTCATATTTGTGGCACTAACGGTGTCTGAATAAGATGGCCCACCCTCCCCTGGTTGGAATGGCGGAGTAGTGTCTGTCGAGCGATAAATGTAGAAGGTGTCTCTATCTCGTTGATAGGCATTCGAGGCGTGGCGTTAGATACTGAGGACTGCATCAGTGTCTTAGTGGGCCGCATTATTTATACCACCTGACTGGAAGTGATTCGCGCCCCGTCAGCATTCTGGACGTGTCCCCGTCGTCTTTTTGTGACCCGACCATTGTGGCGCGTCGTAGTGGCATAGTAAAATATTTAGCGCGCACAATTGACAAGGACACAGTGAAGGGGGACACACGAGCGCTTGTGTCTCCCTTCACTGTGTCCTTGTCAATTGTGGGTGCTAAATATTTTACTATAAATTCGTACCAATACGCCCAACTATCAGTTCTTCTGCAGTTCATTACGTAGTAGTGCGCATACACACTCTATCCGCAAGAAGCGTTTACTTTTTCATTACCGTGCATCTGCGGATGTCAGTGCATCTGCGGACGTCAGTGGCCGGAACCTCGGCCTGAGCGGGCACAGGTGAGGTACCAGATACGCGGCCCGCAGCAAAACACGAATACATTACTCGCAGCGCAAAACTCGAAGGGCCGCTCAGCGGCCTTTCATGGGACATCAATGCTTCGCATTAAAAACTCATAAGTGCTTAGGTGACGTAATTTGTGTGTGGTTTTTATGTCACGGCTTGCTGATAACGGCATGGTTGCACAATGAGCCAAGTAATGCTCTCGAATCAATACACACGATGTAAAAACACGAAAGTCCCATTTTTATCTCTCCTCTTTAGTGCTGTGTCTATTTTTTGGCACTCACTATGTGGCGCAATCTTCTCAATTTCATAGCACCTGAGAATGTAGCGCATCTGCGTCATAATATTGTGACCCGCTGACGAAGAAGACGTTTTAAGCTTGGTCCGAAGATGACGACGCTCTGGACATCGCGCGCTGTCTACTATCTTGTCAGCTGCTACAGTTATTGTAAATAGCCTGTTCATATATTTGTGGCTTATTTTGCCCTCGTAACGTTTTGTGAAATCAGGCTATTTGTCTAATAGTATAATGCATTGGCATGTTAGGTATACAATGCCAGCAGTGCTAGATCACAATAATTTGTTATCAAGCTTTTATTTGTACAACTATCACACAAAATTTCGTATCTGAAACAATAGTGTACAATTTAGTTAGAGGTGCACAGGCTAAGCCATAATCTTCGAGACGTGATGGTAGTATTAAAGCACACAGCTGGCACGTCTTCTAGACGTATACGAGAGAAAATAAAACAAACTAGTTATGAAGGACTTTAAATATTTACACCTGGAACTTGCACTCAGATATATATGCGTGATTTTGACAAGCTGAGTGTTGCTGTTTAGCATTACCTTAGCCTGTTGTGCACAAGTCTCTGTAAAGATACCGTTTAGCAACACTCATGACAATACCTTTCTCCATCCGCCTCCCGAGAAAGGGCTCTCTAGCGGTTAGGCTTTGTCAAGACACTTGAGGCAACTGGAAGGCGACGTGGCCAGTGTAAATAGATTTCGGTTGCTAAAGCTCTTGGAGACCGGTGGCAAGTAAATTTTGCGGCACACTTGAATGCTTGAAATACTTGTGACAGTTTAGAAGCAGAATGCTCAGGTTTTGAAACGAATAATACAATCTGATTCTGCCCAAAATAAAGCTTGAATCACAAGGAACAAGTTCCAGACGAATTTTCGGAGCCAGCCGGCGTTGTCAAGAACAATTCGACACTCGCTTGCCATCAATGTCTACCTACGCCAGATCACAGTGCCACGGCTAGTAAAGTGGCTAGCGAAGCATGAATTCGGCTGAAAATTTGTCAGAAACTTAATCCTTGCGGTTGGGCCTTAATATTTCTGATATTATAGGCAACCAAACCTCGCGCCTGTGCGTTGACAGAAGTATCAGAAATTGCAGGTTATTACTTTTTTTTCCTTAAAGAATGACGTAGTTCGAATTGTTTACTGACAAGTTATCCATTTTCTAAAACTATTTCCCCATGAGCCTGTTCGTTGCGAATAGGAGTCAGAAACCTTTTCTTGTAATTGTTGACATCTTTTGTACTAAACTTCATGCCTGTTTTCTGATCAACGAAATTTTTCAAATATTTTGGGCCAACAATGTTTTTGGCAAAATCAAAGAATTCTGCCTTCCCTGCATCACTCAGGAGACTGCAAATAGACTTCTGTTATGCTTATTTATTGTGACTATGTGTTTGCCCTCGCTGCAAAACTAGGTAAAGCTTTCGTTAAAGGAAATAAAGTTATCAAATGTTGCATTTTAATAATCTTCGCCAAGGTATATATGTGCACATGGTAGCAAGGCTGCTATAGAAAGTTCTCCAATGGCGGCTTCTGGAGGCACGCCAGCGCCATCTCCTTGAAGCTTGCAACGGAGCGCGGCAGACGAAGCAGACTCTGACTCCCAGCTGTCAATCCGTGTCTGTTTTTGCTTTACAACTGCTTTCAAAGGCAAAGCAAACTTCAAGGACTTGACTGCTGTCGCAGCAAGAACGTTGCCTCCCCTGTTTGTAGACAGGTCAAAATTCTATTCTTAATTATGCAGTGCTCTGCAGCATTACACTGCCCTTTTCTTCGATAACACCTCTTTATACTCACTGTCGCCTCACTGGCAGACAGCCTGTGGCACAACTGTTTCTCCAGTGCTAACCTCTCATTCCCCCACGGAAGAGCTCACAACAGGAGCATGATTCACTTAGGCTCTCCTTCGTCTCCAGACACAAGTGGTGCTTGCATATCAACCAAAGATCATTGGCCTAACAAACCTCCCCTGGGCTTTTCTCCTGCTTGGTACGCTTTTTATTTGAAAATGGAGGCAGCCAGGCTGCCCCAAGTCTACCATCTCTCGCTTCTTTTGCGGCGGACTTTTACGCGGCCAAGAAGTTTGAAGCCAGCCCTTTGAAATGCTCCGTTTGGCTGGTCGGGCCTTGCTCTTTTGCCCTGCAAAGGAGCAAGGCTGGTTTTCCATGCAGGAGCTGGTGTCATGGAAGATCCAGGTGCTGTTGAGAAGAAAGAAAATTATGCAACCTAAGTGGGGAGAACATTAGCCTTGGAGATGGCAGGGACGCGGCTCTGCCCGGTCCAGTCGCTACATGATGAAGGCGCCCAGGTCTCCTTGTAGCAATGCTGGATGCGGTGTCTTTCCAGATGGATGAAAAGAGTGCAAAGCTTCTGATACAGAAAGTTTGCCAGCGCCTTGTTGCCAAAGCGGCTCGGGTGGACACTATCCCTGCTCAGGCTGCTAGGCCAGTTGTACATGAGACCATTCAGAAAAGAGAAGCCCCACACACCGGCAGCATTCGTCTTTCTGTAGTCATTCAAATCACACAACCCAAAGGACTGAGCTTCTTATGGACGCCACTGATTATGCATCCGAGGAAGAAAGGCAGGAAAAGCTACATTCGCCATGGGATTTCTTTCGATAATTCCCTGATCGAGCCGACTATAGTTACCCGTGCACGCGGTCACACGTACTGTTAACCACGGCATCAAAGCCAACGTGTACAATGGCATCAAAACCCGCTAGCTTGTCAGCAATCAGGGCCGCAAGTACCCAATCATTATTCCTGTATGCGTGACCACGCTGACAGACGGGCCAAGATGCGACGGGAAATACTGGCGCGTATTTCATCATCGAGTCACGGGCAAGCAAAACACGTGTCATGTTGCGAGCAGTACAAGTTAGACTGACGCCAATAGAAACTAAGAACTGCGATAAAATAAATTTGACCTTTTGCACGCACAGATGAATGTCACAGGCTCAAAACACTGCACTGTCTTCTAGTCAGCAGTATATATGACCTGAGCTTCGCCCCCGACGGCTCCGTGGTTGCTGGGCATGCGTGAGCTGAGACAACGTGAGGAAGGAGAACAGTTTTCCTTTACCAAATGTGGTGTCACATTGCAGTTCGTATCTTACTTCTTCAAATAGCTGCTCTCGAACTCAGACGGCAAGGCCTGTGTCTCGATCACGCGCGCATCGTGCACATGCAATTAGCCCGAATTTCGTGTGCTATGGTATTGTGGCTCGATTTTTTTTGCACTTGTTTAGAAGCTTTAACTGGCAGGGAGTGCGGTGGGCCAGAGCTTGATGACATTTATTGCCCAACTGCCGGTGCTACAGAGACGTATTTTAAGCAAAGATGAGTGTCACGTGCGGTTACCAGTTCTCGTGCTGACACTTGTCAGAACAACTGGTTGCGCATTTTAACTCTGGTCGATGTCATCTCGTATTACGAAAGAACAAGAAATGGTTGTCGCAGGTATCGCAGAATAATTTATCCATTCGTGCCTTCAACAAGTACTGCCGGAATTCGTTCGTGTTGCCCCGATGCAAGAAGAACGGTGGCAGCTTCCACGCACCTGGAAATACGTGTACTCAACTGTCTCTCAGTTGTGGTGAAAGCCGTCCTCTGATATGTATCTCGGGCTTAGGTCTTTTCTCCTACGTCTCTACGGAATGACGAGGCTATGCGCCTCTTACTTGCTGGTGCAACACCGGCTGCATTTAATTACCTTTCTCGCTGCTTCCATTGACCTCAGGAGGTTCGCAAGGGGCTTTCATTTGTTGTAGTTATATACCGAAAGCGTATTTCCTTCGCTTAAACATAATGGACGTGTCCATCTGCTATGGACATGTCCTGGTCTGTCCTGGCTGCGAAGAATCTACCTTGCTGGGTAGATTCAATTCGCACAACCAATGTCAACATTGGTTGTGCGATGACAGACCAGTCGTTGGTCAGACCAGTGACATTGGTCAGTCGTTACACTAAACGACTGGATCTGTAGCGGCGCGACTATCGCCTTCACAGCCCGCGAAGAGTGCTCGCGTGTAGGTAGCGCGAGAATAGAACACGCTAGCTTGTTCTAATTTTTCAACCTGTCCGTCCCCTTTCCCTTTCCCCCCAGAGTAGGGTAGCCAACCAGGCTCAGTCCTGGTTAAGCTCCCTGTCTTTCATTTGTCATTTGCTCTATCTCTCTCTCTGGAGGCGATAGTCGCGCTCTTACAAATCTTTCTGAGAGGGCCCCTGAAAACCGCAATACTAATACAACAGCTTGCGGCTCTAAATATTAAGGAGCGAAACAATTAGCCTAATCCAAGCACCTAGCCTGAAAAACCACTGTGGTTGCCTTCTAATTTATCTACGTCTCTAGAAAACTAAAGTAATGTTTAACAGTCTTGGAAGAGAACAGCAATTTACAATAGGTAGCGAGGCACTGGAAGTGGTAAGGGAATACATTTACTTAGGGCAGGTAGTGACGGCGGATCCGAATCATGAGACGGAAATAATCAGAAGAATAATGGGCTGGGGTGCGTTTGGCAGAGATTCCCAGATCATGAACAGCAGGTTGCCATTATCCCTCAAGAGAAAAGTGTATAATAGCTGCGTCTTACCAGTACTCACCTACGTGGCAGAAACCTGGAGGCTTACGAAAAGGGTTCTACTCAAACTGAGGACGACGCAACGAGCTACGGAAAGAAGAATGATGGGTGTAGCGTTAAGGGATAAGAAAAGGGCAGATTGGGTGAGGGAACAAACGCGAGTTAATGACATCTTAGTTGAAATCAAGAAAAAGAAATGGGCGTGGGCAGGTCATGTAATCAGGAGGGAAGATAACCGATGGTCATTAAGGTTTACGGACTAGATTCCAAGGGAAGGGAAGCGTAGCCAGGGGCGGCAGAAAGTTAGGTGGGCGGATGAGATTAAGAAGTTTGCAGGGACGACATGGCGACAATTAGTACATGACCGGGGTTGCTGGAGAAGTATGAGAGAGGCCTTTGCCCTGCAGTGGGCGTAACCAGGCTGATGATGATGATGATGATATCTACGTCTTTTTTTTATTAACAAACGCCTTTCTCTCTCCCTCTCACTTCAAGTTTCTCAACAGCTCTTTTGGGAGCCGCGGAGTTCTGGTAAAGAAGCCCACTACACCTGCTGTTGTAGGTTTTACGAGCACTTTCAAAAGTAAGCATATGTGAGCGTATGAATCGGCTCACCTCTCTATACACGTCCGTTGCTTTTGTTGCTCATAGATAATGTGGGCAGCTTTGCAACTGTGATCGACATTGTAAGAAAAGCAACAAGGCCGATAACACGAACACTGTGTCTGCCTTAAATGATGCCTGCGTTGTTTTTAAAATATCAACCTACTCCCCACACTCGAGCCGTCTACGCCTAAAACATTATTTTTTCTTGTTGCAAGAGCAAAATTCGCTCTTAAATGTGGCAGTGACATTGTGAATTGTCCTCGGCACAGGTCGCTAGCTGTGTGCGCATTTGTCTAATTTGTTTCACTGTGCTGCTGTCCTTGCAGCTTCTGCTTACTACTTCTGCCTGAGAAAGAAAGACGTACGCCAATCAAATGAAACTTTAAAAGGCAAGGCGTTTCTTCTACCTGCACCTTATACTCGTTGTGTTTATCAAGATTTGGCCTGTCTCTGCCTTGTTGAAAACGAATGCCCACAGGTGCAGATTGCTGTTGGTTTCCTCAGACTAAACCTGATCTGTATATAAATTTTCTAAGGGCATGCTGCTGCTTCAAATGCAAGTGCTGCTCCTGTAAAGGTGGATATAATTAATAGTGACTTGAGTCGTGTATTACACCAGATAATTATTGTTCTAGAAAGGTGACCAAATAGATCTACGGATTTAAGGTATCAAGATGCCTAAACATTGAAATGTTTGCTAAATTAATGTACTGCGTCGCCGCAAAGTATTACACGCAGTTACAGTTCGAGTCGTAAAATATACAGTAGAAGCAGAATCCAGAAAATTTGCTTCCAGATACCTTGCAACAACAAATTATAGAGAAAGGATTGTATTGTGAGCTGCCAATGGCTATCGTCAGCTCTAGCCCATTTTTATATAGAGCCACTATTACTTCATTTCTCTGTTGCATTCACGCCCTTCTTACAAAAAAAATATTGAGGCCTCGTTTTTCACCCGATTTTTCTCGCTCATAACTGCAGATATCTCGACTTTGGCAGCCTTGGTGCCTTAAGGTAGAACACGAGGGTTTATTGGCCAGTTCCGTGCTTCTAAGATCACGTGCTATGTAACGTCTGTGGTTTAAGAGGAACTTCACATCTGCCATTATGACTGTGAGTGCTGTTGCCTAGCACTGCCCGCACTATGTTTGATACACATGGGCAGCCATCCAAGAAAATGGACATTGGGACAATCGCTGCTGTAGTTCACTTGTTAGAGCATCACAAGCGCAAGGCAGGAAATTTGGGTTCAGCTCCCACCAGCAGCAAGTTGCCTCTTAATGCAAAACATTATTAAGATCTATCGCCGGGTTTCTTTGAACATTTGGCCAGGTAGCCTCGATAATAACTAGAGGGACGTGCCTGATGGCAGGTCTTGAACCCAGGTTCTTAATGCATCAGCCCAATTCTTTACCTATTAGTCTACAAATACATGCATAGCTCATCAGAATAGCCTCACGGGTTCGCTTGTGGCAGATAATGCTTTAAGGCGTTAAGTGACACTCACGGAGTGCGGGATTGGCCGGGTTCAACTCAGACGCAACATAAAGCAGGTGTTGTGTACACTTCGGTGATGCGTTGTGCGTGCAACTGTTTTTTGTTTCTCTATGTTGACGTATTGTGCTTTGTATTCCATGTGGTGTTAGGCATTACCTCAATCACAGCTTTGATGCTCTGCCCACAAAACCAGTCGTAGGCAGATGCTCGAGAGTGACGTGAAGCGCGCTTTTCCTCATTCTCTCTTGCATGCCGCAGGTATTGCGTCCCCTTTAGAGCCATGCACATGTGTAGGAATTTTCATGTTCTTATTCTGCTGATGTCTCATGTGTTTCGCATAGGAGGAAAGCCAGCCCTCCACATCGTGGTTGTCAGTGACGCTGAATACAACGCAGTCTCGCTACTTTGACACGCCAGAACAGGTGACATCTGGGGTTGAAATAGCATCTTGCTGTTGCGTGTCGACGGGCGTAGCCAAGGAATGAGGTAGTGTCTGCATACAGAGTTTCAGGTTGAAGAATAGAACTAGCACGTTCATCAAATGCTAGCGCAAATTTAGCTCTAAGCGTGATTTATGCCAGGAATAAAGATTCACGAAAGCGGCTTGGTCAATTGCTGAGCAAAGTGAGCACAAAAAAAAACCGCCATCTTTCACATCTTTTGCAGGCGCCTGTCTTTGTGGCTACATAGTAACTAATTAGTAATTATTTTACTAAGCTATCCACAACTGAATGTTCGCTCGAACATAGGAAAAACATGTTTATAGGCACCCGTGTTTCTCATGTTTAAATCACAATTTTTAGGTATGAAACATAGCATAGCATAAATGATACACTGGGCATTGCAGGCCAAATATCATCTGCACATTGAGTGCCTTTTGGCTTCTCTGTCTAGGGTTGCTCGAGATTTCTTGTTGGAGTGCCTTAAATGTGCATATTCGTTACAAAGCTTCCAAACAGGCTCCTTAGAGCCTTTCAAGCCGCTATAGATGTACTCTCATTGCTCCGATTACGTATGACGATGGCTGAACCTTCTTGTGGCTGTGATGTGATGGCTTAAGACACACATCATGCAGCTCATTTCTGAATTATTGCTGGCATGCTTTTTCACAAACGGTTTTACTAAGATAATTGCACATGCGATGCAAAACAAAAAATGAATGTTGTCTCTCTTTCTTACAGGCGGCGGTGTTTCAACTAAAACTTATTTTCCTCTGTCCAATGGCCTTTTTGTTCAATCAGTGCTTGCCAATTTCCGTTAAGCAACAGCCCACTAAAAATATAAAATGTCAAACAATGATGCCTCCCCTGTCTTATCTTGTCCTTCTCACGTTTGACTCTGCTGCAAGCTTTTAGGTTTCAATACTCGAACGATTAATAAAGAGTTGATGCTGTCATATTATTTGATGGCTATAATACGGCTTTAATTTAGGTGGACCTGAAACTAAATGAAAAAATAAATTAGGCATCTGTAAGTAGGAATGTCTGTTCCTGGTGACCAAACTGGCTCAATGCTAAACTAGAGGCATTTTCCTCAAAGAAATGTCGGACCCTTTTCGCTATTTCGTGACTGTCTATAAGACCTTATAGGCTTCCCCTGAAGTTACAAAAAACGGAGCAGAATCCTCTTGGGGAACTGTTTTTCTCACAAGTGTACTAGACAGTAGCAGTTGCGCTATAAACAGGCACAACTGCGGCTGCGAACTACAGCCTGTAATTTGCTTTAAAATCACTTAACATCTATTTGTGAACTTCGCAGGCTACTTCAACGTCATGCCTGCAAGCTGAATGTTATTTAGGCTATCTCAGGGATGTGATCCATATTTTGGTGAACACCAAGAACTCATCCTGCGACTGAAGTTCGAGCATTTCGAGCTCACCTTTTTGCAATGCTTTCAGAGCGCAGATCATAGGCGCCCGTTCTGGCGGCGAGCATCGCCATCTTTGGTAACCGAGGGAACAAGCACAACGAAGAGTGACAGAGCGAACGCGGAGAGCAGCAAGGGATGAAAGACGGCAATAGGGAAGAGAGCGCGAGGAGAAAAACGGATAGGGAGGGTGCAGTAGAATGATGAGGCCGATAGTTGAAGAGGAAGGATATGGCGAAAGCGTGAGAAGAAAAACGTAGTGCCACGTAAGACGGGCTCTGTAGCGGTGACGGCTACGGGATGGCGCCACGGTAAGCGCGCGTCGTCTGTTTGCCGATGACGCCACCGACGCCACATATGGAAACAAAGCGCTGCATGAGCGGAGGTCTGTTTGCGGCGGATGTTGTGAAACGCGCCCACGCGCCACCCACGCGCTGCCTCTGGAGATATCCCGATTAGCGAGGCAGTCGCGCCACACTTCGCTCCATTTGCAACGGGCCGCATGAGACAGATTGTCCGTGCTATCCAATATATCGTGAAACCATAAACACCTACACAGTTGCACTCAAACTTAACATTAGGGAGTATCGTAATCGTCGGTGAATTTTTTTTATGCTCTCTCTGTAAAGACGATTTTCCAAGCTTGTTGACATTATATACAGTCATCCTAGAAGCAACCCTTGCTGAGTTGAGTTATTGAGTTGCATTATGCTAATTTTGTATATTGCGTTGATGTACTGTGGTCAGTATTACACAGCAGTGTTAGAAGATGTTGAGAATAGAAAGTTACTTATTTTCCATGCTATAATGTAGAAATGGGCATTCTGCAGTTTGAAAAGTAAAAAAAAAAGAACAAGTTTGGTCTCGACATTCACAACCACTTTCGCTGCTTGTAAATAATTTAAGTGCAGGCAAACAGCCTCTACATTGTGTATGTGAAAAACATTGCTCGTTTCTGCTAGAGCATTGCACACCTTAGTTTTGTGTGCAAGCCGCAGCCGTTTCAACGTACTGCGCCGCAATGCATTTTGGTGATGTGAAAAAGCTGTCGTTGTTTCATTGCTTTTACTGTTATACACGTCAATCTTGTGGCAAAGCCACCGCAATTCCACCGTGCTGCACCACAAAGCGATTGACGTGTGCGGGAAAGCACACTTACTGAATATTGTACCTGCTGGATCTGGGCATTTTTAACGCAAATAATTGTTTTTTCATATAAAGTACTTTGAAGTAGGCAAGTTTATGTCCCACCTCGTTTAGGTCTTGTCCACTGAAAAGAAAAATATGTCTGAGAGCTCGAACCTGTCTTCCAGCATAACAACCCGACGCTCTAACCATTAGGCACTTCCGTGCACGTAATTCTTGCTCGCGAATGCATAGCTAGGTGTGAGAAAGAGGCACATGCATTACGGTGCATGTTATGTGTCACGGAATGTGTGTGTGTACAAGTTGCTTAGGGAGAGCATGTCAGCCTCTGCAATTGTTCCTTTGTGGCAACACGTTGACGTGCTTTGTTTGACTGCACCACCTTAGGCATTCGCCCACATATCTCAGTCCCCTAATAGTTGAAGCTAGCACAAAACAGCGACGGTATGATCTTTAGAACCAGTCTAGGTTGTAATGTTTCTTCACTGGAGTACAAAAGGAAATTATGCAGCTCGAACGTACATGTTAGAATCTATGTAAAGCGGTTAATCAGAATCTATAAAACATGCATGTCTAATGCAATGTTGCGATCTATATGATGGAAACCATGTTTGACTTCGCAAGACGAAGTTGCGTATGTCACAAGCATGTTACGTGGGGAAGCCGTCTCATCGCCTGTGCAATTAGGATCAAGAGGATAAGTGCTTGTTAAGTGAAAAATGTTGACGAGAGTTGTATCCACAGAGAAGTACGATACTTATCTTAATACTGCATATTATTACGGTACCCTCGACAGATCTTCGAGAGACGAGCAGCCGCGAGAAAGGCGATGAATCTCTGCGCTTTTCGCGCGAGCGAACATTCGGGTTCCAGAGTAAATACCGTGTAAATTGTCTGTCTTTACTTTTCGCCTTTTCACACGTAGCCTTTTGATGGAGATTTTCGATCCCCATCATCGCCGTGGAAGTCCGCAGCGGTGGGTACACCAAGCTTGTCACCATGCGTCTTGGTGAAGAGACCGCACCAGCAACAGCTGCGGCTTGTGATACTGCTCCAATCGTCACGTTTTCCCACGATCGCGACCCTGGGGCACGACGTTGACCAATGGATCAAGCTCTACGAACACTTCAGTGCTAATAACAGACGAGACTCAACCATTATTTTCGCCAATGTCACCTTTTATCTCTGCGGCACACCACACGTGGGGCTCGAAGCGCATGGAAACGAGATAACGAGCTGGGGCATGTTCAAAGAAAAGCTGCGCGAACTGTTCTGCGCAAGGTTGCCCCGAGAAAGGCTGTTGCGACTCGGGTTCAGACATCTGAAGAGCCGTACGTTCCACATATCCATGACGTCTTGGCTATTTGCCGCAAAGCTGACGACACTAAGTCTGAAGCAGAAGAAGCGGCTAACATAATAAAAGTAATCGCGGGCGATGCTTTCAGTTTGCTTGTTTTTGACAAAGTCTCGACTATCGACGCCATCACAAAAGAATTCCGTCGCCTAGAACAAGCTAGAAGCCGCTGTATCACACAACACAACTCGTGGCTACCCAATACTGCTGCTACGTCAGCATATGAGGTTCGACCACATCAGCCCACCACCTGTGAAGAGGTAACTCGCATTGTTCGGCGAGAGTTCGAAGCCGCCTGTTCTCCAACCTTCCCCGTGATGCCTCCTGATCCACCAGCAACCACGATTGCGATGATTCAGGCTGTCGTCAGACAGGAATTTGAGAACATGGGTCTCAATTCCATGCGTTCGTCGGCTCAAACCAATGTTGCCCAGTTCTCTAGCGACCTTCTTTGTCTAAGCCAGTGCTTTCCCGCCACAAATCGCAACGATCCTAATGGCGCACCCTTGGTGAGAAGCCTAGCTGCTTCCACTGCTGTCGCATCGGCCACGTGGGTCGTTACTGCCGCAACCGATGGCCACCAGCACCTCGGACATATGCCGGCGCTAAGTCTCGCACCTTTGGGCCTACTGCTCCCTGGGCCACCCGCCATGAACTCACTGCCGCTGATGCCCCAGCTCTGAACCTTCGCTACCGCTGCTCGCCTTCACCTCAACGCCATCACTCTCGTTCGCCTAAAACAACTTTGCCTTCGTACTTTGCCTTCGTACTCTTCTCGCAAAGCTTGTGTCATACATACAACAACTCGCCATACACAAACGTGTTGGTCAACGCTACAATGCTTGGCAGAAGTCCAACCAATGCTACCTAACCCTAACCATTTGCCTTCAGAATGCTTCTCGTAACATAAATTGCCACAGTGGGTTGGATGTATATAATTTCTTTCTAGTTTCTCATGCATTTATTGCTGTAGAGGCCAGTGTATTAGACAGCGATCCCGAGCAGTGTTCAGAATGTAGTGTGAGGTACACTTTTTTTGCTGTAAGCTGAAGTTAAAAATTACGGTAGTAGTTCAAATATAGTAGCCAGTATTGAAACTACATATGCATTCAAGGCTGAGCCACAGCTGAGAATACGGAAGCGCAGACACACGCGGTGCTCACTTGGTTAGGCATTCTGTGTATCTTTACCAACAAGCCGAGCTATATATCTTGCGTGTACGATGAGGAAATAATATTATAATATGGTGATTGCAGCACCGCAGTGGTATCATGGCATACCATCGACCTCGTATAAAGCATATAAAAAGTTAAAAACCTGTAAATGCCAGAGACATTCTGCATAGAGGAGGGTTCGAGGATTCACGAGATCCAGACAGGCTGTCACTGGAAGTCCCTTGGGTCAGGTGATACCTCAAATGACACCAAATCTTTCTATATTTCTATGAACCTCTATAGAATGAGGAAGTTTTCAAGAGTCAAGTTGTTGAACATCAACGTACACTATCACTAAATAGCGACCAGATTTTTTGTGTTTGTGAGTAAAGCGGGTTGCATGCATTTCATATTCCTTACTAACTCTAACTTATCTACCTTTTCCATGCATAACCATATTAATTGTAGTATAAATATCGAGTAAAAAATGTATATACGACTGATCTGGTCAGAAATAATAACGATTTTGCTAGGGGATAGCAGGAAGGGCATTTTGTCATTCCTTTCTCTTCTGTGTGATCAAGCTGATCAACTTCAACACAAAGGTAAGCAGTATAAACGTAAACATACTGCAATTCCCTGGATTCACATATGTATTCAGATGAAAGTATTGTGTGTAGCTGTTCCTGTGGCAAAGCAAAGCAACATAAATGCTATGTCAGATGACTATTTGTTAACATTGTTAAATTCTAGTGAGTTCTGATTTATATTAATGCTTGGCTGCTCTTTATCAGGTTCCTAGTGAGATTGTGGAAGTTCAGGTCGACAGGTACCTTTCTCCTACCATGTGAAGATACTTCATGAAATTTTTCTGTTAAGTTCTCTTTAAAACCTTAGCAGCTACCATCATACAAGGATGTGACTTCAGAGCAATTAACGCTATACAGAAGAGTTCATTCACGCCTGCCCTCTTCTTTTTTGAGTGGATTCTTTGCTAAGAAGGTAGCAATGAACAGGTCCACAGCTTCCTCCAAACAAGATGCAAAATTCAACAAGATACAAAACGTGCTAGAACACCGTTTATTTATTTGGAAATATTTGCTTGAGTTTAGCATGCCTCCAAAACAAGCGCGCATCCACTTCCTATTTGCCTAAAGTAGAAAACTGACTTAGAAATGACTTAAATCTACAAGCCACAGTAGAAACCTAACGCACACCCCATTTTTTAAAAAGGCCGTCAGTATTCTAAAGTAAGCATTGCCGCTGTACAACCCTGTTAGGCGGCAAAGCGGACGAGTGCTACAAATGCGGTTTTAGTTTCGTACTCAATCGCGTCGGTGGTTCAGTGGTAGAGTTTTCTTCCTACTAAACTGCACCGCGCAGGCAATTTCCGGCTCAGTTTTATTCAGAAACAAAAGGCGCCCGTTAGAATCGGGTAAATACCATAGTCGAACATTGTGAGCTACTGTTATTGGTTCAAAATCTTCCTAGGGGGCAGGGGTTCGATAATAGGCGCTTTTGAGGGGAGGTGACGTTTGTTCAGTAAATTCACTGTCCCCTAAGCTTCACTGTCACATATCCTGCTGCTGATTGGCGCCGTTATTTGGGTCATGTGCGTGCCTGTGGTCTGGTCAACTTCGGTGTATCCGGCAAGTGCCAATTTTAGGATCAAAATAACGAACATGTAGACCCATAGAAATGCATGGGCGCCGACCGGGACCTTCGGCTGTAATCGAATTAACCGAGAACTTCAATTAACCGTAGTCTCATTAACTGAAGTCTGCTGCATACACTTTTCTGTTCAACAAGGTGGTGCAATTTGAATTTGTAGGTTTCTTCTAAGAATGGGGAAATTTTGCTAAATTTGGCATATGTTAAAGTTGTCCATTGTTAAAATTAAAAGCACAAGCTACAAGCAGGGGCACAATTTGAGACTTGAAACACTTGCACATACAAAGGCAGGAAACATTAGAACTGTCCAGTTAACATAGATTAGCTGTTTTATGTGCACAGCATGTGGTTGCTTTTGGGGAATGTGGTCGTTCTGTAAAATAAAGTTGCATCCCTTTCAAATAAATTGCTGAATCTAGCTTTCCTGTGGTCTCGGTTCTGATTGTGTTTTTGAATGCGCACTGAGTGACTGCAGTCTGAAATGCACAAGGCTGCGCTTTATCCTGCCAGGAAGCACTTTGGCTTGCTAAAGGAGCCTTAACCCCTTCCCCACATACACTTTTTTGTGCATTAAAAATTCATACGAAAGAGACCGACCTTGTCTTGTGGATCTTAGAACCTGGCAGTGTTAGAAACAAAGTGTAGCTACACAAATGCAATCCGCTGTAGGTATTGCAGCTAAAGCCACTTTCATGTGCACAGTAATGTGCATGTAGTGCTGGCTATATCTTGCAAGAGCGCCAAAATAGCTTTCACCACACTGGTAGCTACACCACACTGGGTGCTGTGCTTTACAGAGAAGCTATTATTTATTTTAATTATTTATTTACATCATACTGCAGGCCCTGTGGCCCAAGCAGGAGGGGCAAGGTAACACATCAAATAATACGCGTGCAAAAGGCAGAATTGCACAACTTCAAACTTAAGAAAGCAAGTAAAATAGTACTAAACAGCAATTTTACTTAGGGAGTACTGATAATATGATTTTGAATGGACTCAGTGGAGTTGAGATGATGGAAAAGTATGAGGTTCCATTCTTATATAGTTCCAGGAGAGAAAGAAAATTTTAAAAGGTTTGTCCTGGCAACGTGAAGGGAGAGAGTGAGGAGGTAGGAATGACGGGTATTTTTAGATGCAGAAAGAGCTATGTATGAACTAGAATGTAAAGGTAATTTACGGTTAAGGAACTTCAATCGTATTATTTTTAGTTTCGTTTGAAGGGTGTCGAGAGCATTAGTGCGCAATAATTTAGTTATGGACTCTTCTCGGCTGTACTTGGAAAAAAAAATAAAACGTATGGGTCTTCTCTGTGTCCTTTCAAGTTTGTTAAACTTGGGTTTGGTAAACGGGTCCCAAATAGCGCATAATTACTCCAATTTGGGTCGAGCAAAAGTGGTACAGACTAGTGATTTCACTTCGTAGGATGCATGTTGAAGCCTATGGCGAAGTACACATAGTTTTCTAACGGTAGGACGGGCGGTGTTAGCAGTGTGAATATTCCAGTTCAGGTTGTTAGCGATTGTAATTGCAAGAGCCTTCTACTCGCTCACTTCGGCCAACGGGTCGAAGCGAGCGCCAATTCAATATTAAACTTGGCCAATGGAATAATAAAACTGCAGGGGTATCCTTTAGTTTCTCATACATAGGAGCACAGATTTATCAGAGTTGAGTATCATTCCCCCTTGTTATTCCCCCTCAAGAGTGTTATTTAGCTGCGTAGACTGTTCTCATCTCTTGTCCATGATTCAAGTCCACAAATATTAGTAGGCGATTTTAATGCCCACCATCCAATGTGGGGCTCTGCTAAGATTAATGCCCGTGGCAGGAACATGGCTGACTATGGAACATGGCTGGTCCCACACTTCGTGCCGCATCGTACGCCAGTTGCCTATTTTTTTTGTTTCGAGAAGCCTCTTGTCTACTACGTGTTGGCGTATGGACATAGAAACACACGGAAGTGGCCATCTGCCGACATACATACAGCTAAAATAGTTCTGCCGTTCTGCTCCTCTTGCTGTGCGTTGTATAGATTGGCAAGCTTTTCAAGCCACTGTGGATGCTCAGTGCGGTGGCCTCCAATGTTTTTCGGAAATAGAAAATGTTATTGCATCATCCCCAACTGCAAAAACAAGTCATGCCAAGATGAACCGACCCAGATCGCAGGTTGACGCAGATGCGCGCGATCAGTCACCACGCCGAAAGAAAGTACAGGATAATGAATTCCCTTATCTACTTCTCGCTGAGCCCAACGACATGTACATCGGGACCTTGACAAACTCGATGAGCAACGCTGCAGAATACCTTGCGGTTCTCTAGACGCTAAAAAACCTGTATCTAAAATATGAAAGATTGTACGGAGCCTTCAGACACCTACACAACAATTGCTTCCTTTCCCAGCCGTGACACTGAAGCAAGGTCGGAGTGAAGTAGAAGTGGCTGAAGTTTATTGCCAATTACACGTAGGCTCATCCAACACACCGACATCGATTTCATATTGCGACTCAATGCAAACTTGTGACCATCATGTCTATCTGCCATTTATTGTGCAAGAGCTGGACGCTGCGATTTCTTCCTCCCAACGCTCGTCCACCGCAGGGCCTGATGGCATCACCTACTGTGCTCTCGGTCATCTGAGCCAGGAAGCGTGGAAAGTCCTTTTGTCATCTTACAATTACACGTGGGCGATGGCGACAGGTTCGGACAACTGGAAGTGCAGCCGTATAGTGGCTCCTTTGAAACTAAGAAAGTGCGCATGCGAGCTTTCTTCCTATAGGCATATCACTGTATCCAGCTGCGCGGGCAAAGTAATGGAACGCATGGTGCTGGCAAGAGTTGCAAGGCTCTTGGAGAAAAGTGCCAGCCTGCCAGACTTGATGAATGAATTCCACAGAGGGCGGTCATCTATATAATGCGTTATCGACCTCGTTTCATGCGTAGAACAGGAAAAACAACGTCGGCGATTAGTCGGTGCAATTTGTTGGACATAAAAGGCACTCATGATAGCGTCCTCCATAAGGCCATTCTTGGTGCGCTTGAAAACCTTGGCATAGGTGTCCGACTCTACGCCTGTATCTCCAACTACCTTAGCAGTCGTACTATTTTTCTGTAGACGGCTGATGGTCAAACGGGCAGACACCAAGTTGGCCGTGGGGTACCACAGGGGGCGATCCTCAGTCCTGTGTTGTTCAACATCCCGCTTATTGGCCTTGGAGCTGAACTCCCAGACAATGTCAACATCACAGCATACACGGACCATATATGAATATGGGCATCTGGATAATGAGCCCGCAAATGCGTGCAAGACTACCAGGATGCAGAACCGCAACATCGAATACTTGGGCCGTCAAGGCCTGCAATTTTCCACAGAAAATCAATGACGCGGTATCCAATATTCTTTGACGGAACAATGATCCCGGCTGTAACGAGTTATATATACGTAGGTGTCGTCATTGATAGCATCCTATCCTAATCGAAGCGCGTCAATGCAGTGTTGACTAAACTGTCAAGTTTCGTGCACGTTCTTCGTGTTGTTCCTGGACTAAGATGAGTCTTTCGCAGGCGTTCTTTGTTGGCTACCTAGGGTACAGCATGCCTGTGCTTTCCAATACACGTTCCACTTGTCTCCAGTCCCTGGAAAGCCTTCAGGCCCAAGAGCTGCGAACATGCCTAGGCCTGCCACAGTGTACATCGACTTCCGACACTATAGAGGAATCACGGACCTGTCCAATTGAAATTTACATGTCTTGTGAGCCATCTTGAGGTCACCTCCACCTGCTGACTCGACACACGTACCATCCCTTGTCTTCAATTCAAGGAAACCGCCCAAGCTGCACCTTCTCAAGAAGTCTCACTGCTCACAGGCATATAATTCCTTCAGGCTCCCCACCTAACGCAATTTCTGAAGTATCACCGTGGTCACCAGATCACAGGTGCACTTTCACATACCTAGGATTTCAAAGAAGTGGTGTACCCCTTTCACTGGCCTAAAACAACCCATTTTGGCCCATTTGGCTCGGTTATACGATGGCTCTCTGAACATGTACAAAACGGATCAGGTACTTCATGCAGGCCGACCGCGGATTTTGAGATCCTTCAGCTGGACACATCCCGCCAATACATATTGGATCACAAATCACCCTCAACAGCTGCTGAACTTGTTGCTCTGCGGGAAGCTGTCCGTTTTGTCTCGTACCTGACACCACGTACATGGAGTGCACTTTCTGACGCAAAATCAACGCATCAAGCCATCGATTCTCTTTCGAGGAGAGGCTAGTATTACACGCAGTATTATGTGCCACATATATTCAATCTTGTTCAGAAGAGCGAAGACACTCAATTACTTTCCAGTGGGTAGCTGGTCACTCTGGCTTGGCCTGCAACAAGCTAGCTGATGCGCAAGCGAGAACTGCTGTCTCTAAAGCCGTGAACGCAAAGATTTCATACTCGCGAGGCGATTTAACCTCTGTTGACTGCGCTCATGAGAGCTTGCACAGCACATTACTGGGATCAACCAGACCATCGGTACAGGCGCCTGCATGAAATAGACTCTGACAGGACTTTTCGCCTCACGGCTAAAGTCAAGCGATTCCAAACAAGCATGCTTCATCGGATTCGCCGGGACGTCGCCTTCACTCGACGCGATGCACGTCTCATCGGCCTTGTGGACAGCCCGAACTGTGAACACTGCCGAGTGTCTCAGCCTCCCCAACACCCGTTTTACAACTGCCCTCTCTACGCATCACAGCGGATGACGCAGGCTTCTGTGCTAGCAGCACTGGCAGGAAAAGATTGTCGGAAAATGCTATTTTGTCTGCATTGTGTGACCAAACAGTAGCATCAATAGCTACAAGGGCTGCTCTAGACTACGTGATGGTGATCAGACTAGACACAAGGCTTTAACGAAACCACTGTGTTAGTGTACATACACAACCATTCTTCCTGTCCTCATCAACTTTCATCATACTTTTCTGTCACATTTACTTTTTCCCCTGTGCATATTAGCAGGCCAGAGCATCCTAGCTGAGGCCGACTTCTCTGCCTTTCAATAAAGTAAATATCTCTGTGTCTATAGTTGTGGGCGCCGCAGTGTATCTTTTTTGTCATCATATAGGTGGTACACTTGCACAATAACGTGACTGATCTTTAGCTGACCGCATATTAAAAGACCAAATTGAATGTCACCGTGCGTACGGTTTTGGAGTTGTTCGAAGTATCCCTTGCTGTGCAGCTAGCTAGACAAATGATTCTCACACTTTTCGAGTACGTGACCACGTTTAGTAGTACCAAACCTAGCAATAAACGACCCCGTTTTCGAGCCTCCTGTAAATTTAAAATGCGACGCATTTCTTTGGGCCTAGTCAGAGCCAGCGTCAAATGCTGGGCCATCCAGGTCACAAATTTTTGCGCCGATGCGCTCGCATTACCACGCACGCGCTCGCAAGGATCTACTGTCTTCGAGTTTTCTTTCACCGCTCGTCGGTGCTGGTGTGCGCGGCACAAATAAACACGGCTCGGATGGCGTACCTGTGCTAGGTCGCGCGTAGGCCTCTATTCCCAGATACAACAATGGGCCCTCTAAAGAATCAGGGTGAAGAGGAGCATAATAACGCAAAGACTCTGCAGGTAGACACTACAACTGTATGCGATGTGTACCAAATCGGCGAGGCAGGAGGCGAAGACGGACCGATGAGATACGTGTGGCCGTGGAACGCGAGGTAAAAAGAGAAGCGACGCTGTGCCGCAACACAGAGGCACGCCAAGCAAATGGCCGCTCGACAGGACGGTGAACCGGATGCCGAGAATACGCCACCGGGAATGGCGAGACGCAGATGCGCACTTTCAAAAGCACTTTGTCGATGACGAATTTGGTGCGGCGCCTAGCATCTGTGACCGCCTCTGGTTGCGATCGTCCGTCGTCATGGTCTTGCGACCCGCGCACATGGTGGTCCCCTAGCGAACATATACTCGGGATTATGCGAGTTCTTCCCGGCTTTACGCCACGTGCAGATGAAAAATACTTTGCATTGGCTGAGAAAATCATCGAGGATGGTTTTTGTCCCAACTTTTTCAGTAACACAAGGGCATCCTAATTTTAATCGTTTTAAAAAGCTTAGCCGCAGCAGAGATACAGCTTCCAAACTTGCTTGTTAATGTTTGTTGGACAAGCACAAATTTAGTCGTGTATATTATTTAAAATGATGTGTTTGCTGTCTTGGGACAACATATGTACATATATACATCTTGGTACAATATATATATATATATATATTTATTTATGTGTGTGTGTGTGTGTGTGTGTGTGTGTGTGTGTGTGTGTGTGTGTGTGTGTGTGTGTGCTTCTAAAGAAAGCAACGTGGAAAGAGCATGGCCGGCACCGAGACTGAAAATTTTTCGTTGTTTGTGCGAACAGAGCGTTCATATAGGCAGCCCTTTCCTGATCCCCAGAAAATAACTCATAACTCATTTCGGGGGCCATGAACCGCAGTTTGAGAAACACTGAGCCAGATACTCAGTTTCCCACAGAGATATGCTATGCTCCTTCGCCCCTATTATTACTTTCTTTTACTGTGAATTATTCTCGATGTAACCTTATTTATCATGGCTAAGCTGCGGACCACAGCGCTGACCACAACTTTCGTCCTCAGCCCACTACTGTAGTTTCGCAGCCGACTGCGGAAGATATAACCACGTGAATCCTCCTGCCACATCACGGTGACTACAGCATTCGCCTTTCAAGTGGTGTGACTCACGGTCATAGCCTCAAAAGCTTAAATGAGCTACCATGTTGAAAACCGGGATCATCGCACCACAACAGCTTCTTGTTCGTATATGCCTGACCCTCGATCATGGCCATGCGTGGCTTGCGAAAAGGCCATCTCGAGACTTTTGTTGGAGACTTTCCCGAGATCTAGGGAAATTTTTCTAGCAACTTTTTCGTTTAGTGCACAATAATGTGCTAGGTACTATGCAGGATGGCACGCTTTATCGATCCGTGTGTAAGCATCGCTTAAGCTTTCATTCAAACGGGATCATAACGGCCGATAGAGTCCGTATGGCGAAGCGGCAGTTATTTGTCGTTAGTGTGCGGTCCGTGTCACTGTGGCGCACGTAGCATAGGGTTTGCGGGTTCGCAGTGCGTCTTCGGCGCTGTGCCCGTGCCACGGACGTCGGTCACGGGAGCAATACGTGCCACTAGGACGGCGTATGGCCTTCCATGAACAAAAACCAAATCATAACCCGCAAATTTATATTTAACAATAAAGTGAATTCGCAGTAACAACTTCTCACTGTGCGTCGGTCGGCGAGATCTACCTAACAACAACCTCTCTGCCCCCGCGAATAGCTCCCCCAGGCAGGTCTGGTGTTCAAGCATAGGCAACGAACAACCACTACAGAAGGCAAAAAGGGGAAATCATGTAATAATCAAGAAAACTGAAAAAGAAGTAGTAACAAATTTCGACGACGATTGCGATAATGCCTAAAGGTGTTTTAAATACGGGATATGTTGTGGCAAAGAATCTGATTTTGAACAACAGGTTGCTCTCGTCGGCGGCGCTTAGCTTATGCTCGGGTAGCTTGTTTAACAGCAGCGGCAGACGAAGCATTTCCACCGGTTGCGTCGCTCATTGGTCAGAAAAGAATCGTGAACGTGTGGCTCGCGCGGAGCACATTCTCTAGCGGCAGCGGCGCGGCAGGTGAAGTACCACATGCGCAATTCATACAAAGCCCACGCCAGCGCTGTGTTTCCGCGCACGTCGCATGCCTGGTCGCCGCAGACGCTACACGTTCCTCCTCACCCTTTCGCCATACCGTCCTCTAATTTCCACATCATAGTTCTGCTGCACCCTCGTCTCCGCTTTATTCATCCGCCGCAGCGCGCCACATTCGCTTTCATCTTTCTTTATGCTCGTTCGCTCCGCTACTCCGAGCAACGACTCCAAGGCACGCCGAGTCTCACTGCAGGAACGAACGTCTAAGATCTGCACTCTAAAATGCTCTATGGAACACGCGATTCGAAAAAAAAAAAAAGACCTGCCAGTCCCGAGCCGGATGCGCTGGCGCTGCGCCACGGAAACCGGTAGGAAAGTAAGCTCATTCCGGAGTATTTAACCGCTGCCGCGTAGCGCAACTCGGCTAGGGACAAACGGAGCGAAGCGCCGTCCTCTTCTGTGGAACACTGGTACCAAAGGAAAGCAGATTCCGAGAAGTGAAAGTGGTCAGATGTCTCGTTCGCAACTCCTGCATGCGCGGGTTGTCGAGGGCAAATAGGAAAAAGAAAATATCTGTGAACACGGCCATAGTCAAGCGATCATCATCATCATCGTTGTCCGTCTTCCTTCTGTCGTTCGCCAATGCACGGTAGTAGGTTCGAGCGGTCAAGCTCGGGCCGACCTCCCTGCTTTTCTGTAAATAAATTAGTCTACTAATACTAAACTCCTTTTGTAGATACGGACATTGTGCAAGCTTTATGGACTTTTCTTTTTCCTTTATTTTATTTGAGGTGGGGTGGGGGAGGGCTGTGCTAGTATTAGATGAAGATTTAAAACCCTGATTTTTGATTTTTTTATGGCTGCTTTGGTAAGCATTCATTGTTGAGGTATTTCAAGTTTCATTCACGCCCTGTGGCCGCGGTTCCATCCAGCTGGCTGCCTCAGTGGTTGGGCACGATGACGGCCGCTGCAGCGTGGCAGTGTGCTTGGAGCGCCGCTTCGGTTGCAATGCGAAGAAGCAGTGTATAGTATCAGCAGCTTGTGCGATTTTATTCTTCGCGGCGATAGAAAAACAACGCTTGCAATAAAGACGAGCCTGTGCGTCTCGTATCTGCCATTCATGCGGTCAACATTGCTCACATTATTCGATCTCCATGGCTTGCATTATACATGCAGACACATTGGCAGCACATGCTGCAGCTGCGCTCTGTGTTTAGGCACTTCAACGTAATTACATCAATGCCACCTGGTGTTTCTATTGGCTAGCTTACAACCCATGAAGAAGTGGACGAAGAAGCTGCCACGCGCCAGTTGAAGAACGGAGCTTCGCGTCCAGTAGACCACTAATTAAGGCTTTTGTTTTGTCTGCTGCGTGACACAGTATCGTAAGATAAAAAAAATGCTGTTGTAAAATCACTCATACACGAGACCTACTTTTTTTTGTCACACACACGCTCAAACTAATCACGCAAACGAGGAACACAAGTTCTTGTAAAAAACTTGTCCACTTCGCCACCAACACGCAACTCTTCTTAGGAGACAACTCGAACAGAGATATACGCCCAATGTGTGCCACGAACAAGGCACTACGGAACATGTGACAGTATCCCAGACAAGACGCGCTCCGCAAGTATATCGAAGAAGCAATAATACGAGAACTTGAGGAAATATTGTTTTGAAGAGTGGACACATTCGTGAGGCTACACAAAGGAAATAACATTCTCCTTGCGGCCCTTGCTCTCCGAATGCACCGCCGGCGGAGACGGACGCGAACGTTGCCTCCAAAGGTTCCGACCAGAAAAAAAAGAAAACGCAAGTGGGGCGCCCATAGGTGGCTTCACACATGCCGCAAGTGTATATGGAAGTTGAAGCCGTTTCTCATGTACTAAAAAGTCTGGAAAAATCACTCACACAAAGTAGCTACTACGTCTACTCCGACGTGATCCGATCTAAAACAAATCAGAGGCAGCTGCTGGGCCTTCCCACATCCCCTGTTCCCTCATACCTTCCTGATTTTTTTGCTCATAATCAGTGCACGCAGTTAAGCAAACACTATATCCTGCGAGGAAAATAAATACGTTGTGTAGGCCTACATGGCTTACACGCAAAGGCGACTGTTCAGACTACTCGGCAACAAAGCAAGAGTGCGCTGTTTTCACGCAGTCGTAACCAATTTCCCGCGAAAGTGCTTCAGGAGGTGATTGTCTTCAATCGATATCGGGATTACATCGCTCATGGCAATCGCCTGAACTACTCCGAAGCAGCAGGGGAGCAAGCATAAGTCGGCGTTCTCCCGTGGCCACCCTTCACTGGAGGTGACCAAACAGAGACCAGCTTTTTTCCGCGATCTCACGTTAACTGATGCTGTTTACGGCGCACGCAATTTCATAGCACGTTCGGGAGCAATAGACACGCTTGCACGTTTCGCCAGGAACAATGCCGGAGTGCACGCTGCATTGTTCTGCGCCAGGCTATGACCCGTTTCTTGGTTAGTTCGGAATGAGCTGGCGGGTACCACGCCCTTCCCAGCCGATAGTAATCGGTGATTGCTTTGTAGCTGACCATGCGGTCTCCTCTCGTTGACGGCTGGGCTGGCTCACTTGCTCGGCGAGTATAAGTCCTCGAGCTACGTTGTGAGCCATTCTGCCAGAACTATTTCGTTACGTGGCACAAAACGCTCACGACAGTATCCGCCTCAGTATATTAAGACCTCGGATTAATAGAAGTGATTGTGCTCAGGAGAGCGATGGGTGACTCGACTTTCGTATGAAGGTAGAGCTGTCAGTGGCCCCACTTGTCAACAAGGGAAAGCTCATTAGCGCAGTTGAGAGTGACGACGAATGATGAATTTCAAAAGGGGCCAGACATCCAATAGTCGGATGAAAATGGCGAAGAGTTAGAAATATATTCGCATTGCAATGGCGTTGAAGCGATTGCAATCTATTTGCATGGTGCGAGACGTGCTTTAAAAAAAAAAAAAAAAAAAAAAAAACCTCAACCAACTGCCTTCAGTATTACAAAGTATCTTTCATATGGCATACACAAGAAGATCAACGGAAGGAATATCAGTACATCTGGTTACATTTTTTTAAGAGCAGAAGACATGCCTAAAGGCAGATGCGTTTGCTGTATGTTTTGCTCCAGAAAGATATGCAGACTTTCGACAGGGGTCATTGATGTGCCGCTTTGCCCTGCCTCGTGCGTGATAACTTTAATAGAAAAACAAAAATGAAATAAAGTTTAAACAAGTTCTTAAAGTATTAGGTAATGTGACAGCAAATTATTTCTGGAATGCTCATCCACAATTCTTTTGTGTGTTAAGGCATAGTGAAACCCGCTACTGGTTTCCGTTATCTTGCTTCATTATTTGTTCAAGCAAGCTGAATACTCTATCGTTGTTTGTCGCACAATAACCTGATACAAATAAATGCAGGATTTTAAGTGTCCATTCTTAGAGAAACATTTCAACGTTGCGCGGATGTTGCAATATTTTGGAACATTGGTTAGAGAGATGCCAAAGGAAAATGAAACAAGTTATTGTCTCAGTGCATGTTGCTTTTGAATGGCATTTTGACACGTTAATTGGCTCAACGCTTGTCTTCGCAGCCTTATATATGTTTTCCCAGTAATGGGTTGGATCCCGGCGAACTTACGTCAACAAATAAGCATATCATATCCCAATCTGACGGGAAAGAACCGCATTGCCTACGCTGTATATGCGCTGCACTCAACACCCTGAATCATGAATCAAAATTATACAGCGCCCAATTTCGGGCACATGTCAAGAATCCTAAAATGTCCAGTGAAAAGTTTACACCATTATAATAAAGCCGAATAAAGCAATGTAAATGACATTTTCCGTGTCACAATATTTTTGGACATGAGAGTTACCCTTGCGGGAGAGCAATTTTCTCTTTAATAAAAACAAATCTTCTACATTCTTAAACAAATGTACACCCTTTGGATCGTATCTTCCCACACAACAATAAACGTCATTGGTCTTGCTTGCGTTTCCTTTCTTAAAAACGATACGATCGGTAGTTTCCTGTCGAGAACACTCTGTCGTCCTGATATCGCTTATGCCGTTCGTGATTAGGAAGTGCCGGGCTCGAAGCGTTAAACAAAGGAAATGCGGGCAAGACAAAATTACAATTAATAATGTGTGGCAGGAAACGACCCAAAGTGTGTAAGTTTGCTTAAGAGTGTAGTGACCGTGTGTTATCAGTTGCCTGAAAGGCACTAGAGCAGCGTATTTAAATTCGCATTCACGCCAAATTTTGGCGCTCGGGTTCCATTACTGTACATCGGTATGGTCATATGAGATGCAAGTATGAAATGAAATGCCTGGCAGTGCATAGGAGTGTTCATCTAATCTTTCGCTATACCGCGTATACCAGGTCACATTACGCAGGCTGTTATAAAAAAAGAAATTTAAGAAATCACGGTTCCAAATACGATTATCAGACTTGCAATGTTAAGTTGTGAGAGGCCTGATCATCAAACATCGTGAACTTTAATCTCGTATCTTCCAACACATTCTATAAAGTTAGTTTTCAAGCGAAGCTAGCATTAGCTCACAGGTTCCGGTGGCGGTCTGGTAACGCAAAAACCCAGTTGCTCTCAGAGCAG
This sequence comes from Dermacentor andersoni, assembly GCF_023375885.2. NCBI lineage: Eukaryota > Metazoa > Arthropoda > Arachnida > Ixodida > Ixodidae > Dermacentor > Dermacentor andersoni. Next base: position 93,622,898 of record NC_092822.1, on the reverse strand, counting down.
ATCAGCTGCGGTAAAGGGCTTTTCGATGAGTTGGCAGCTGCGCCGGTGCTGGGGATGAGTTATTTGCAAGGAATCCAGCTGCATAGGCGCGTGCTCACGCCCCGCGCGCAGCCGATCAGAGCCGTTCTACTTCTGGCGAGAAGGTAAAGGGTAGGAAAGGGTTTCAAGCGCTCTGCCCGGTTTCGTTTCCTTCAGTTCATTGTCGGAAAACGGATGCGACGGCCGCGCGTTCTGCATTCCCCCGAGGAACTGGCAGCATTCGACGAGCGGCGAGAACTCGCCCGAGAAAGGGCTCGCCGTCGGCGCGCCAATCCCAGGCAATCCTACAGCAACAAAGACATCCCGAGCTGAGGAAATGGGGGCCGAAGCAATCTAGCGAACTTACCTGTGGCTTGCTTTACCATGACGAAGGCTACGTGCACGCAGGACAAGTCCACTTACTTCCATTTTCCAGGAGGTAAAGGTTTGGTGATCTTTTTCTTTCAACAGCTTGGCTAACATTAGCTGGGACACCGTATATATGGCCACGCCACTGTTCAGAAGCTGTAGCAGGATTGCTCATGTCACACTGTAAAGCACGGGCATTGGGATCGAAGTAGTAATTTCTTTAATTTCTTAGCAGAAATCTTAGCGGAAAACCTGCCGCAGTCAAATCTGCCGCTTGTATATAGTCTTCAACTTCATTATCTATATTATGCTTACTAAAGAGTGAGCAGCCGTTGTACCACTCTTAGTGGCATTCACCAGCCTTATTCCTCTCCATTATCTGTCAAATGTATACGTGTGTTTTCACATCAACTTATCGAATATTAATTTGTTAGTGTTCGGCTAGTAATGAAGGGAAATTAACTAAATTGAAATTTTTGTTTTGTCATACTTACAGATCAGTCAGGTAAAGAAGACGCAGGGCAAAACGCTGCTTGATGCTACTTTAAGGTCGCCCGGTGCTAATCAATTCAAGCATGAATTCAATTCTATTTTGTGTTCCCATCTTGCAGTAGAGATGGAAGGGTTGTGGAAGAAAGCTGCGCATGGGCAGGTTAAGTCTATAAGGCTAATGTTCCGCAGAAAGACAGTACTGGACCTCGTACAATTTTAAAGCATAGGTAACCACACCAAGGAATCACCAAAGAATACAGGAAATTGGAATATGTACTCATCAGTAAGTAAGCTTAAACCATGCTATTCAAATACGAAGTATGAAGTTCTCCACGGAACAGGAATGCAAACTGGAATTTATGAGAGCATAGCTATTGAGACGGAACAGTATTGTGAACGCCTTCTTTTCAAAAATCAAGTTGAGGTGTTGGTACCATCCATTCAAAGCCATATGTTACTGCATAGCGTAACACTATTTTTACCTAGTTCTGCTAATTTCATGAGGTTGGTTAAACTATATCTAATTTGCGATTTAAAGATGAGACTAAGGCGATATCTATATAGGCTCTGTACTTTCACTCTAGCATGACTAATAATCACTTTAGAATCACCCTAGAATGACTTAATAAATGTGCACTTGGGGGTTGGTATGACAAATTACGCACATGTCGGATATATCTCTTTTGGATTAAGTTAATGCGTTCAAGGTTAGTCTACGTTGTGGTACCCCAAACGAACGGGCAATAATTTAATCGTGATTTGAGGACTCAGTTGTAACGCCGCATATTAGTTTGTGTAAAAAGGATATGTTTTAAATGACCTATAGCACCAGTGATTTCAGCTATTTTGCTTGATACGTAGTTAGCGTAATAATCCCATGACATGTTGCAGGAAAATATAACCCCTAGGCATTTGAACTGCTGAACTATTCCTATGTACAAGACGTGAACTTAAAATAATATCTTCATGTGGTGAGATCAGTTCTCTTTTTCGGCCTAAATGTGACAGCCTTAGTCTTACCTTCATTGATTTTCATGAAACTTGAAATTGTCTGTTGACCAATCCTCGACAGCTTTCATTGCAACTTTAAATTGATCAACAAGTTTAAGAATATTATTACAGGCAAAAATGGAGTTGTATCATCTGCATAGATGACAAACTTTGCGTCAGAGCTAACCTTCATTGTTTATATACATGTTAAGGAGCAAAGGTCCTAGTGTCCTAGGTTTCTTTTATGGACACGGCATATGAGATGCTTTCGTTCTGACTGTACACAATTATTTAATACCACTGCTTGCCTAAATTATAGGCAAGAGTTCAATAATGACAGTACCTTCCTTCGGAAACCATAGTACAGGAATTTATTTAGCAAGTTCTTATGATGATGAGGTGAAAAGCCTTTCAAGATCCACAAATACCCCACGGATAACAGCTTTATTTTCTAGTTGTGGTATTATATACTATTTGTGTTCAATTAGCCCAGAGTCGGTTGATTTGCCTTTGCAGTAGCCAAACTGAAATGGTATTAACCGATTAGAGTTATGAATGAAGTTAGACAATCTTAGATGAAGCTTTCTTTCAAAGGCTTTTGAAAGCAATGGAAGAATTGAGAGTGTTCTGCAGTTTCCAAGAACATTTCGATCTACTTTTTTGTAAAGAACAACGACTTTCGCTATTTGCAATTTCTCCACTTACTAAGCAGATGTTAAAGATATGAGCGAGCATGTAGGCGATTTTTTTTCAGCTACATGGTTGACTGGCTCTCATCAATGTCGCAGCCAATGCTGTTGTTAAGATTTCTTATAACTGACACTACTTCGCCTTCCGCAACTGGACGCAGAAAAACTGATTCATAATTTCGAATGTGTATATTTGCAAAAATCAGACTGAGCAGCACTCTTAGTCAAGTGTGTTAAAAAGGTATTGAATACATTAGACAATTCCACACAGAAACTTCCTTCCATCGATATTTAATTTGGTTAATACAGTGTGTGCCGTAGTACGCTGTAAAAGTGCATTTAATCTTGCGCATAGTGCACTTTGTCGAGCATTCTTGACATTTAGTCCTTGTAAATTTCGTGTGGAAAGTGCGCAATGGTGGCATTCACGAGGAAGCCAATGTCTGGTTACGGCGTATCTATTAACGGACAACTTATACCATACAGCAGAAGTCACAGGTTCTTGGGAGTCGTAATTGACAGAGACCTGTCTTGGACTTCGCACGTCAATTACGTGAAAAAGCGGCTGACTGCTATCTGTCACCTGTTCAGGTTCCTTGCAGGAAAAAGTTGGGGAGTATCTGTACACGCTGTTAGAGCTGTACATGGCGTTGTTCGTTGGATTCCTGCGATACAGCCTGCCTGCAATATCCAACACCTGCAAGTCTAACCTGCGTACGATACAGAGTATTCAAGCCCAAGCCTTTAAGATATGTCTTGGCTTACCACGCAGTGCATCAACGGCTGAAACCATTGCCCTTGCGCAGGATTACCCAATGACGACGCACATTACCGTTGAGACAATGCGCATGCACCTCAGGCATTATGCTAGGACCCCTTCCCACCACTTGGCGAGCCTCACTGCTGCAAGGCCCTGCTCGACATTTAGCGGCATTGTCAGTGCACATCGTGCGCCGTTTACTTCAGGGTACGCACCTGCGGCCAAGCCAGCGTTTCCTCCGTGGTGTTGGAGCCGTCCACAAGTACATCTAATGATTCCAGGACTACAGAAGAAGACAGATCTACCGGCCTCTGCTCTAAAACAGTTGACCTTACTTCTTTTGCATGAAAAGTACAGCAGCCACGTGCACATCTATACCGATGGATCAACTACGTCGTGCAGTTCCGGTGGTGCCGTGGTGATACCAACGCGAGGAATGACACTGCGCTTCAAGACATCGCATGTCACGACCTCAACGGCGGCAGAACTAACGGCCCTGCGTCGAGCGCTGGAATTCATTGAATCTGAAAGAGCTAGAAAATGGGCTGTGTTCTGTGATTCAAAACCGGCATTACAGTGCACGCAGTCAGTTCTCCGACACGGATGCCATGACCAACTGACATACGAAATCGCGAAACTTTACCATCATGTCCAACAAAAAGGTCATGAGGTCGTTTTTCAATGGGTACCTGGCCATTGTGGAATCAGTGGCAATGATTCCGCCGATAACGCTGCTCGCACAGCACATCAGGAAGAGCAGAGCGTTCCAATTCCGCTTTCGAGGACAGACGCCGCTAGGCAGCTTCGATACCTGGCGCGCAGTCTCACACTGGCCGAGTGGAACGCGCCAAACTTGCGACTCACACGACTGCATCGACTAAACCCCTCCCTGCGACTCCGGCCTCCACTCGGACTTCCTCGACGTGAAGCTACGCTTCTCTGTCGCCTTTGGTTAGGAGTTGCCTTCACAAAGGCATACTCTACATTAACTGGACAGACTGACAGTGGAGCATGCGAGGTCTGTGGCACGGAAGAAAACATCGACCACCTGCTGTGCCACTGTCCACGATACACCCCTGAGAGACAAGAACTTGCCAAAGCTTTTCATAAACTGGACAATCGGCCGCTTTCTGTGCAGGTGCTGCTGGAACACCGCCCCCATCGCCCGTCGGCCCATAAAGCGGTGAAGGCACTTTTGTGCTTCTTAAGGACGACGGGCTTGTGCGACCAACTGTGACTATTAATGCAATTTCTGTAAGGCCACACACGTCAGCGAACTCACTGCAATTCCCTTCTTTCCTTCCCTCCTCTCTCTCCCTGTTATCTTTGTTCTCCCCCTTTCCCTTTCCCCCGGTGTAGGGTAGCCAACCGGACATGATTCTGGTTAACCTCCCTGCCTTCTTCTTATCTCTTTTCCTCCTCCTTGACATTTAGAAGTGATAGGTGATAGGAAGTTCTTGCAGATTGAAATGTTTTGGTCAATTTATTTCTATATTTCTCAGAGACCATAAGGTCCTCAATTTCCTGTATAACTTGAGTTGGTTTGTATTTCTCTGCGAGTTCTGGCGTTATCCAGGGCTTGCAGATTTTGCAGGCTTCATACGTGTCACGAGACGAAAACAGTCAAGATATATTTCTTTAAAGGTATAAATAAGCATATTATAGCCTCAGTTTGCATCACCTAGTTAAGCCATCTTCCTCCAATCTTTTTAATGAGCTGGTCACCAAAGGGTCTCACTGATATTTTTGTCATTGCTTGGTATGTGATTGATGTAATTTGCTCCCTGTTGCACCACGCTTTTTTATACAAACAAACAAGGGAAGGGAGACAGCGAGAGAGGAAGGCAGAGAAAAAATGAGATGCTCACTAATGCAACAGCATCTCACAATAACCAATAAATCGAGTTTCGTTTGCGCTCGTTGGCCCATGGGTCGAACCGAGCGAGGCCGGGTTGTGCCGGGCCTTAACATTTAGGGTCCGGGCTGAGCACGAGCAACGTTTGAAATCCCCGGGCTGGTCTGAGGAGGGCCAACATATGGCACTTTCAGATTTGGGACGAGCCGGGGCCTAAATAAACGGCCCGGGCCATGCTCCGAGTTGAGCACCCCTTTAAACAAGACAGTCATTATTGCGACACATCTTCCGACAGACAGAATATTTGTTACGCGCTGAGTTTCCCATTTGTGCGCAAGAACTATCTTATTAGTTCCACAACGAATCCTACAAGCAAGACGTCTAACAAATCCAGTACAAGCGGCCATGTTTCATCGTCTGGGGCGCTGCGTTGTTTGAAGCACATGTGTTCAGCATTTTACGGCTGCACATTGCACAGAGTTAGCAGCGCGGTTGAGAAACTATGCGCTTACCAGTAAGGACCCCCTTGACGAATACGGGCAGCTTTGAGAGCCCGCATAGCCATTCGATGTCGTTCAACGTGGCCGAAGCCAGATGCTCCTTATCCCTCATATATGTTTCTTGGATCTTGCATCCATGGACCTCATCCGTATATGCTGCCTCCAAGTTGGCCAAACTGCGACAATGCCACAGGCGGGTACGAGAGACCGTTTTTGTAATATTTAATAAAATCCTCAAATAAGGTAACGGTAATATTCGTGATAAACGAGAAGAAAGGGGGTTTACCGAGGGGCGCGATTTTTAATAGTCCTATCATAAGAAGCCAACAAACACTGACACCAAGGACAACATAGGGAAAATTACTTGTGCTTAATGAATGAAATAAAGAAACGATACAATATTGAAAATTAAAGTGGATGAAAATACCCCTTGCCGCATGTGTGAACCGAACCCACAACATTCGCATTTCGCGTGCGATGCTCTACCAATTGAGCGACCGCGGTGCCATTTTCCCATCCACTCGCTTGGGTATTTATGTGTCCTAGTAGAACCCTGGGAGTGCTAGTCAGCGCCACCACTCACAGACCTTGGCGGCGGACGTGGAACGTCCTTTTTGCCGCAGGCGGCAGGAGAACATGATCTTCGAGAATGTGAACGAGAATTCACGGGAATACTATTCACAAGAACGTGAATAGTAGTAGTAGGTTCGGTTACCACCTGCGGCAAGTTGTTTTTTCATCCACTTTAATTTCCATCATTGTATCGTTTCTTTATTTCATTTATTAAGCACAACTAATTTCCAATATGTTGTCCATGGTGTCAGTGTTTGTTTGCTTCTGGTAATATCCGTGGGAAAATAAGAAGCGAATAAAATAGCTGATCCAAGAGCGTCACCACGGCATGAGAGCTCGGGATCAAATTTAACAATTTTTTTCCAGTGTTTCGTCTGTCTACAAATTTTAATTTGGCGCTTCCCTTTCGTTATGAGGCAAGTAGATTGTGGGCAGCTTGTGCTAACCTATCTGCCTCTGCGTGGCCCGGAATGCCACAGGGACTAGAAATCCACTAAACTGAAATTTAATATTGCAAGACTATCTCTTTTGTATATATATATGGAGCGTCCTGCGAATTTTGACATGCCGCTGTTGCGGCGAAAGCGTACTGGTCCGCTCTACCACCAGCTTATTTAACTTCATCTATCGTGGACAGATATAGAAGATTTGTTGCTCGCTCGCCCCGCGCCCAGTGAAGGGACTAAGAAGTCGTCAACTTGTCTCGTGGACTCTGCGGCTATGGACAACCACAATTTTCCGAGGCTGTTCCGATTTGAGAAAGACGACCTCGCCATTCTGAAGGAGGAGGCCTTCCACATACCAGGAATTCCGTGCAGCAAGGGAGGAAAAGTGTCGGCATAGAAAGCTCTCTTAATGGGTCTGCGCGCACTTGCATACCTCAACAGTTGGTGAGATTCAGAAAACTTATTCGGCAATGTGGAGCATCGTCAACATGCTATTCAATCACATTGACAGCTCCTTCCGGAATTTGTTGGACGATTTGAACAAGAACAGCTGGCTGGATTTGAGTGATGTTGAGGATAATCTGGAGGTGGGCGAAATTTGTATTAATGTGATTTTCTTTGGCACATGTATGTTCGTATACTGCACACTTTCTCGTGATTTTGATTTTGTGCAACAGATAAATGCGTACCTTCTACGAGGTATTAGCAATATTTGCTCATGTTTTGCATGTGGGAAGCTACTGCTGAAAGATATTGCTGCTTACTACTGCCGCCATGTTATTGCGAGTAAATAAATAACTGTGTTTCAGCAGCAAATATATACACCAAGCCAAAATATATTGGGGTACTGAGCTCAGCATTACCGCTGAAATTGAGCATGTATATGCAGAGTTTCAGTGGAGGAGGTTTTATTTGTCTTTGCAGGCTATGTATTATAGAGGTGCACCACTGTGCAATTGCTGGGATTTTTTCGATGGTAGGGCAAAGCCCATTTGCCGAACTTCAGCGAACCAGTCCCTATAGGCTCATAGGTCCCTATAGTCCCTATAGGCTATAGGTACAGCTACCTATAGGTAGCTGTACGCTACCTTACATGTTCTCGCCGCGAAAGAAGTGGCCGTCCTGGACATTCACGCGAACTGCTGCTGAACTGTACTAGGTCATCGTGCAGGTCAGTAAAGCCCACCATGGCACTAACATTGAAGTCACTAAATTGGCACCCTAAAAACGTTGTGCTTCTAATAGGTTGAGCTATTTACATCGACGTCTCGCTGTTGGCTATGCATGCCTGATCTCGCTCCGGCGCATTGTAAGCCGCGGCCTATCATTTGATGCTCATCACACATTGTTACTTTAGATCACCACACAGCTCAATCTGGACCGGGTACGGCTGCACGGTCACATTGGATCGCGATTTTGCTCAATATGCGCTCAGTCGATCGCTATTCGCGCATAGAGTTCGAGCTTCACAATCGCGATCGTAGGCCTTCTTCAGCAGTCATGCGGAGTGGGCTAAACACGATTGAAATTGTTGGACCGTGTAGAAGTGAGCATGCTTGATCAAAATTGAGAAATTTCATCCGGTCGGGCGCGATCTTGATTGAAAGTGACTGTGTGACACCATGGTGTTCTAACGTTCTCTGTGCTTCGTCGTCTGGCACGACATCAAACGAAAGCTTTTGAGGTATTGGTGCAGTTCTAAGTAGTCTGTCGTGGCTCACTGCTGAACGCAGAACCGGGACTTACTTGCCCACGTAATCGGCGCAACTACAAGTCGATTCGCGCGGCTAGTGAGACAAACTAGCCCTTATTTATCAGGTCTTCTTATTTGTCAAATTATTCTCATCAACTTGTCACACTTTGCAAACGTCAATAAAAAGCGTTGGGTTGCTATGAGGATTACTTTCGATTGTGCTTTTATCTCTATTGAGGAAATGATTAGAGTATATCCTAGTTGATTTGTTTGGAACCAATTCGGAGACATCTGCAGCTGAAAAATGAGATTTGTTAACAACGATATCAGAATTTATATGGCCAGAATGGTGGTTTTTCCTCATGTACAATGATCAAGGTTCATTATGCCCTTTTCAAAAGGTTTTATCTCGCTGGCAAATTTGTTTGCTAGCATAGGCGCTCTGCTTTTGCAGGCGATTTCGCAAATGCGAAGTCGCAAGAAAAATCGCACGATGTGAAACTGCGCCTTTGACACCATGGGCGCTATCGGAGATATTTTGTTCGATACGCGTTTTGTTCGGTTGCTGCAATGTCACAAAGTGGCAGTATGCAAAACTTGTCACAACGGGGCGGAGAGAGCAGCCAATCAGGAAGCTGTGACCTCGCCGGAAGTTTACTTTCGTCGTTTGTCGTCTACTTGCAGACAGTATACTACAAAAAGAAATGTTTCTCGTCTTCGAAATGAATGAAATTTTATCTAAAAAAATGTATTTTTTCTTCTCAAGACCAAACAAGTTTTCAAATAGTAGTACGTGCGACTACTGCAACTTATAACTATTAGTTTCTTCGCGTCGTCCCTAGGTGGTGTCGCGCACAGCGAGAAGAAAAAAGAAAAAGAAACGACGGGAAGAGTGGCGCACTTTTCAAAAGGCAGCGACAACATTCCAGTGGCTCGCTGGCATCGATGATGGGGTCGTATTCGCGGCACAACCAACGAATTATTTGTTTCGAGAAACAAAAACGACGCCAAATTCACTTTCTGCATTTCTTCAAACGCGTTTCGCACCGCCACCCGCTCTCCTCCTTCCTCTATAAACGCCAGCGCAACAACCTAAGTTTCCAACGGAAGCGCCATTTTCTCGAATTAAACTATGGATTAGATCCAAACGTGCCATTCCGCAGCCGCCGGTTGGATCCAATCCAATCCACCAGACACGCCATGCGAAGCCGTATGATCGCTCCAAACTTCCCAGCTCCCGTAGGGTTCGGCGCCTAGCAGACGAAATGCTCGGTGGGAGGATGATTGACACGAGTGTGTCGTCACTCCTTTTACTCCTTCACTCAGCAATAGGAACGTTTTTGTCAAGCTACTGACAAATGTATAATGCGTTAGGCCTGCAGGAAAAGCATTTATTATTTCTCGCTCACAACAGGCAACGCACCACTTTTTGGTCGCCAAAGTATATACCGCAAAGAAGAGCACTCGTTTTGACAGTGTTGCACCTGATGGGTGAAACGGAGTATAGACACCATACTTGCTTATCACCTTGATGCAAGTGAGTAGACAGATTGCCTCCTCTCTCACCACTACTGATCAGCAACGCCAAAAACACGATCGAGACGTCTCGAGGCCTTCAACGACGGTGAGGGCGTGAGTTTGTGCATATAGGCTGGCTAAAGCCTTAATATTACCCTAAAGTCATGTCCAGCCCATAAGTTGTCAGGATGGCTCTTTTCTAGAGTGAAAGTAAATGTAATGAAGACCGGCGCTACTCATCGAAGCTGAGTGTGCTGCCCACCCATAAAGAAGACGACGTTTCGACAGTGCAAGCCTTGTGCTGGTTCCGCCATTGCCAGTTAACTTGCTGCTTCTGCGTCAGCTTATGAAGAAGGGTACTGATACCAAATGATCGAATATAATGCACTCGAAAATGTTGCCGAAGTAAAGATGCACACGAACATCTGTAGAGATTTTCAATATGGTGCCTGTTGAATCAGCCGCAGAAATGTTCAGTGCCAGTAGTCCAGATATGTTTTTTGCGTCCACTTATCGACCTTATGTAGAATATACTTTACGTGCAGTTTACGTGAATGTCCGTGCAACATATTCAAAATCAGCATGATAACATTTAATTATTCTCACTATTTATCCACCTATTTTTACGACATTGTATGTGTTCGGAGAAAATGAGCAGATCATTGACATTTCTTCAATTCCAGTATGAACTTGCCTCACCATGCGATGTAGGAAAATAGCCTTAAGCTGCTATTGTTCTAGTGCAAAGCAGCGTAAAATGTGCTGTGTGTGCATGCTTTCACCATCTGAACTCTGCGCGTGAGTGTTGAGCGCCATGCAATATTTTTCTGTTTGTCTATTTATTTGGTGGCCCAGGGTGTAGCTGATACATTTTACATTCATGTGAAAAATTTATGTTAGCGTGAAAAACACCTTGCCTGTGATAAACTACGCTTATGTCCAAGCTTGAAGTGGATGTCAAGCAGTTGTAGAATAGCATGCTTGTTCTTCGCATAAATAAACTAGACTTGTTTTGTGTTTAGCTGCTCAACGCCTCGGTACAAGTTTTTCCTAAGAATTCGTATGCACTCCAACAATATTGTTTAATTATGGAGTTTTACGTGCCAAAACCACTTTCTGATTATGAGGCACGCCGTAGTGGAGGACTCCGGAAATTTCGACCGCCTGGGTTTCTTTAATGTGCACCTAAATCTAAGTACACGGGTGCTTTCGCATTTCGCCGCCATCGAAATGCGGCCGCCGTGGCCGGGATTCGATCCCGCGACCTCGTGCTCAGCAGCCTAACACCATAGCCACTGAGCAACCACGGCGGGTCCAACAATATTGTATTCTTGTTGAGGTGGATGAATGTCAACTTTATCGAATTTGAATAATATTGACTGAATATAGAGTATTCAAACACACTTACAATAGGAACATTTTTTTCAGTATAGTTCTATACCACTACTGTGCTGATCGCGGCTAAAACGAGTAACTATCAGGGGCAAATAATCGGTTCAAAACACCATAACACTAATTGTAGTTTCATAAATTGCTCAATTAGCTGACATTTCTAGGCCCTGATGGCAAACAAACTTTCCAACAATGCACTGCTGCTGTGTGAGTACTCTGCAAAGACACTGAAGTGCCGCCGAAAGGAAATTGAAGCACTGGAAAACGAGAAAAAAAGCTATTGAAGGTCTTGTTTGCCGTAGTGACAGCTACAAGGGCCAATTGCAAGAAAACATCATTGGTTGTAGCTTAACAGATACATCTGCTTCTGACTAGACTGCCAAAAACACTGCATGACACATTAAAAGCAAAAGTCGTAATGTGATGTAGACTTCCGTCGGAAAAGCATAAACAAACGTTGCATTACTCGTTGTTTCTCTATTCCCTTGTAACTTTTCTTGTTTCATTTCTGATCATTTCTTAGTCTTTGTTTATCAGATGGATAGCAGTGACCAGTCTTCAATAGGTATACGTTGCAAAATATTTTGTTAGTTTCAAATGTTGCAAATAGTAAATTTTCAAATATCATTAGCTTTTGTGCAATATTTTTCAAAGGTTCTGGTATTCCAACCATCAGGCGGGCTTACGAAAAAAAAATATATTCACTATGGCGCTACTGCCTCAGCAGAGTGGGAGATCGCTCACATGCACGAATAAAGAAGTGACTGGTTTGCTCTCACAAAGGAAAAGCAAATGTGCAAGGATAAACCATTGTTGGCTTGTCAATTGTTCTGGCTGTGTCATCTTTACTTTTCTAAATGTGAAGTATTGTGAACTAGTTTAGTTTGAAGCCTTGCTATCATGTAACGTTCCCTTCAACCTCTTAACCCCCTTTGAATTGTAATTATTCGAACTTTAGTTAGGAGTAACTCTGTGCAAAGATAGAACATAAAAACATGTGTCTCGCCTCGCGCCATCTTGTACCTAGGTGGGATATTTGTAGACTTAATAAATAACTCTGAAAGCGGCGTGTAGGAAAAAATAATGCCTTTCAATTCGCATGTTTTGTACCGAACCAAATCTGCCTTGGCAGTTGTCTTCGTCGTTCTTTTCGTCCCTGTCTATGTACACGCTGTAAGTGATGTTTGAAACATTGGCAGTTGAACCATTTTGCATTTTATAACGACAGTAAGCTACAGGCAACAAAACAACATTATCACTCTGCCATCACAGCCAGTGGTAATTCGTTGAGTTAAAATTGTGAACCTTAACGCAAAGTTTCCTAACCTAAAAATTATTGACGCTGCCTGAAAGCTTATTTTTCTTGCAAAGGTGTCGCCCTCATCACTGACAACAGAACTAGAATCCATATTCCGAACATTTTCATCTTTTGAATCCGAATGACCCTGAAATTTTACAATCTTGGCATCGCTCACAATCTGATTGTTACTGTGCCACTCTGCATTGTGAAAAACTGACGAATGGAGCATAAAGAGCCATGCTGGAGCAGGCGTGAATCACATATTCGTGGTTCAACAACATGTGCGCTGTGCGCGTGAGTCCATCTGTCCGTCAGTCACCGATGAGTCCGCACAGTCATCACCACGGTCTGTATCTCTATACTCCATCTTACAAGTACCTTGCAGAACTGCCGAAGGTATGAGGCGTACACAGGCAATATCTTTGCGCAGTGAGGGCGTAATAATATATAGTTGAGGGCGTAACTGGCTGCACTACAGCGATACGTGACATGTCCTTTGCACATACCGATCGTGTACAGAGAATTACTGTGGCAGCTAACACCGGTAACCGTAAGAGCCACCCTAACCGTGATCAACTATAGCAACATGGCGGCGCCCTTACAGCGCCGACTACCCACTTCGATCTGATATCACCCTTGGTAATGAATCTCCGCCCTGTCAGCAAGAAACAAGTGGTGAAATCCGTCATCGCTAGTCTCTTATCACGCTGAGGTCAAAGCATTAGGCATGTTTTGTCATAATTGTTGAGATTGGGTGTTCATTTCCGCGCGGCTATAGGGCTACAGACACGGCGCCAAACCGTAAAACTGGCTTGATTTCTTGTTAGCAGATGGTGCCGCACAATTGACACCGGCGATGCGTTGACGATGCTGAATGCTATAAAGACCTAATTGTTCAGGGCATCAATAATTTATTAGACCTCTCTAGCATTGTACGTGATTACGGTATGGAAGAAACTCCAAGTAGACGCCGAGTACACGCTTTGCCGCAGGGGAACATTTATGACGGAGTTCGCCCTCACTACTTGCTATGGAGGCTGTTGTTGTTACGGAAACGAAGCCCTGTTGTTTCATCCATGTAAACAAAGCTGATGGTTATGGCAACAAAACGTCTTTTCGTCAATACACCAACCATGTCGCATGTATGGACAGGATGGCAAGGGGACGCTGATCCGACGACGCGGCGAGTATGAGCATGCCTAGAGGGACGTTCGGCCTTCCTATTGGTTAAGAATTTGTGTAGCTTTCTCAGTGCAGCAAGGAACTACCGAGATAGAGCATAGGAACCACCTCGCCTTCAAAGCAGCCAGTTCACCACGCAGAGGCAGACAGGCCAAGCGGGTACCAAAAGCATCTGAGGAACAAGAAGCCAACAGTAGGACAGGGCGTCCCTGGCAACCTACACTATTCTCATGAGGCTGACAGAACCGTTGGATGTGCTTCAGAAGAACTTCAGTTTTGCCTAATTGGTGTCGCCCGTGTCGTTTTTGTGTTCTCTTCCGCTGTCACCGTTGTTATTTGCGGTCAATATGATATGCGCTGTTGTGAAATCGTTGGAGGCTGTGGACGAAGTGGTCAAGAGAGGTTGAATAGGGAATGTCCCAAGAGCCAGTGTTTCAACAAAGTGGCTTGTCTTTGCCAAGGAAACAATTGCTTTCCTTGACAGTGTTTATGTACCTTCCTCTGGGAATAAAAAAGGCCGCACAGAGTAGTGTAAAGCGCATAGAAAAATTTCGATGTGTCTTATTCTGCTATATGACCTCTTTTTATTCTGCTGCCCCAACGGGGGTGTTCCAGAAGAAGGTACATAAAGGCTCTCAAGGAAACCAACTGTTTCTCCGGTAAAAACAAGTCCACTTGTTCAAACGCTGGCTCCAGAGACATTCCTTGTTCAACCTTGTTTGCTAGAACAGAAGTTTACTTGTTCAAATTCGGGGCCGATAATTTTATTCACGCGATTTCTTCAAGAACTGCTTCCTCTCAATGGAGAGCCTCTCCTGCCCAATAAGAATGCGCTTGTCTTCAACAGCAAGGCGACTCCTCTCTAGCTCCATTTCCTTGCTCCTGGCCCCTCTCTCAAACTCCAGCTTCTTTTCAAAAAACTACAGATGAGAGTCTGCATGCCATTTTCCTGTAAAAAAAGAGATCTGGAGATTATGGGTACCTGCCACGAGGGGCAATGAAAATGCTCTGCACATCATCAGTCACTAAACGTGGGTGCTGCGACACCTCTGTACAGAAGCTCGTTATCACCACTTGCACTCATTCATCAAATAAGCTGTGCAGCCTGTGTGAAAGTGACCGAAAATTGTTTCTGGCTTTTCCTTGTGACAGGGTATGAGACATGGCCTTTACAAGTGCGACAAATATGTGAGAGTCATAGCACGCCAGAAGCCCCAGACTTTCTTAAAGAAATTCGTGCCTAGTTACTAGCTTACAGAACGTGCCGAAGACACAACACAGCACTTGTCTTGTGTATGTTTTGTCATTACTAACTTGATGAGCATGTTGAACAGACAACGTAGCGCTTGTGTTGCGTATCTTTTGTCCGTTTCTTGAGCTATCTTCCACTACAAGAAACAAAAGTGTCATAAATTTGATTGGGTTTGATTTGTATTCAGCCACGACGTAACGCAGAAGCAACAGTTCATGCTGAAGGCTAACAGAACTTTGCACTGGATGCTTACATCACAATTATGCACATATGAAACAGCATGTAACTTTACACGGGCAAATACAATGACCTGAATAGACGAACCAAATAACATATGCGTGCTCATGTGCTCGGGAATAAAGCGCACTAGCAATGAATGAGTTCTTCAAGTTTATTGGGAGGATTACCTTTCCTGTTCAAGCCAAATAAGCGCTGAAGATCTACCCAACACATTGTGATAGCAAACGCGCTGCTAGCAATACGACTGATTTGAACGTGTGCATATCTGAAATCAGTGCGGAACACGATGGCAACGCTCAATGGACACAGAGGGCTCCTCCTGCGTCTTTTTCGTGTTACTGTCCTTTGTCGCTCCAATATCAAGCGTGTACCCTTGCCCGAATCCGAATACATCACTGTAGGCCAACACCCAAGATTTTGTGTACAAAATATGTATGCTTTGAAAGCAAGAGTAGATTTTTAATGAACGATCTCACTCTGGAGAAGCTATCCTGCTTGTCTGTACACTTTCACACAGTATGTATGTCATGTAGTAGTGACGGCGAATAATTCAGCGGAAAATCTGTCAATGACGAAACTAACACTTATTGGGCGCACTTGTGCCGACAAAGGCAAGTTACTATCAAAGCACAGCGATAGCTGTGAACCTGGTCGGTGTTCGTCGAAATGGTCTGCCGGTCATGCGCATCGCCTTTTATACATGAGCCATAGAAGGTTCCAGAATACTCGCTGGTGCCCGCCTGTCTTCAGAAAGTTCTACACATTTCGCATCGCTAATGGAATGAGATTACACAAGGTTCGGTGACAACAGACTGAAGAAAGAAGCATGAATAACAGAAACTTCCGATACATGCGGGCGCATCCCACGCTGAGGGATAACAATTGTTAGAGAGTTAAAAACGGTCACCCGAAAAAGGTAACCAAGTTCCCGTGCCGAAGCCCCCCTCTCATAAAGCATCTTCCCGATGCTACAAATATAACAGGAGAGCTAAAAGACAGATACCTATATAAAATAGTAACAAAACTACAAATAAACAAAGTCCAAAGAAAGTCCAAAGCAGTATAGTCTAAAAAAAGAAAGTGCAAAGTTCAGCTACGCAATGTCGCTAAGTTCCCTAGCGCTGATAGAGCGGCTTAAGTCGCACAATATGGACTATATGAGGTCGTGAACGGCGCTGCTATGATAGCGAAATGCCGCCTGTCACGACCTCATATTCGAGTGCGGAAATTTGTCCGATGATCTTGTAGGGTCCGAAATAGTGGCGTAAAAGCTTCTCGCTAAGTCCTCGTCGGCGTATTGGGGTCTAAACCCAAACACAGTCGCCGGGATGGTACTCGACGTAGCGTCGCCGTAGATGATAGTGTCGGCTACAGGTCCTCTGCTGGTTCTTCATGCGCTGGCGGGCGAGCTGTCGGGCTTCTTCGGCTTGCTGGAGATAGTTGACGACGTCAAGGTTATCTTCGTCTGTGATGTGCGGCAGGATGGTGTCGAGAGACGTCGTCATGTTCCTGACGTAAACTAGCTTGAACGGAGCGATCATGTTGTTCCTTGCGCCAACGTGTTGTAAGCGAAGGTTACGTATGGCGCGACGGCATCCCAGGTCTGGTGTTGGACATCGACGTACATTGCTGGCATGTCGGCGACGGTCTTATTCAGTAAGACCATTCTTCTGCGGGTGGTAGGCAGTTGTCCTCCTGTGGCTTGTCTGGCAGTATTGCAGAATGGCTTGGGTGAGCTGCACTGCAAAACACGTTCCTCTGTCGCCGATGACGACCTCCGGGGCGCCATGTCGCAGCAGGATATTCTAGATGAAGAATTTCGCCACTTCGGCTGCGCTACCGTTCGGCAGAGCTTTTGTTTCAGCGAAGCGGGTAAGTAGTCCGTTGCAACGACGATCCACCTATTTCCGGTTGATGACATCGGAAAGGGTCCAAACTAGTCCGTCCCGATATGCTGAAATGGTCGGCAAGGAAGCTCGATCGGCTGTAGTAGCCCCGCTGGCCTTGTCGGTGGTGTCTTGCGTTCGTGACAGTCTCGGGATGTATTGACGTAACGGGCGACGTCGGCGATCAGGCGCGGCCAGTAATACTTTCCTTGTATCCTCTATAGCGTACGGGAGAATCCGAGGTGCCCAGTGATCGGATCGTCATGTAGCGCATGCAGTACTTATGGACGCAGCGCTGAGGGAACAAAAAGAAAGTAGTTGGCACAGACTGGCGAGTTTTTTGCGGGTACGTTGTTTTGAAGCGAAAACAAAGACAACCCTCTGTGGAATGTCCTGGCGACAACGTCGTTGTTCCCTTCCAAATAGCCGACGAGGCTTTTGAGGTCCAGCTCTGCCGGTTGCTTTTCAGTGAAGCCTTCCGCCCTTATTATTCCAATGAAGGCGTCGTCATCCGCGTGATCTTGCGGTGGTGGGTAAATGGGGACGCGTGACAGCCAATCGGCATCAGACTGTTTTTATTCGGGCTTATAGCTTACAGTGATGTCATATTCTTTTAGTCTAAGGCTACACCGCGCCACCCGTCTTAAAGGGTCCTTTAATTTCACTAGCCAACACAAGACGTGATGGTCGCTGACGACTTTGAATGGGGTGCAATATAAGTAAGGGCGGAGTTTCGCTGTAGCCCGAATGATGGTGACGCATTCCTTTTCGGTCATAGAATAATTGCGTTCCGCTTTTTGCAGCGACCAGCTGGCGTAGGCTATGACCTGTTCAAGTTCGTCTTTTCTATGGGTTAGGACGACACTGAGGCCTAGGCTACTGGCGTCATTGTCGATTTCGGTATCGGCGTCCTCGTCGAAGTGCGCAAGTACAGGCGGTGACTGCATGCGTCGTTTGAGTTCTTGAAATTCACTGACCGGTGGCGTTTCCCACATGAACTAGACATCACATTTAGTTAGAGGTGTCAGCGGCTCAGTGATTCGTGAAACGTTGTTGACAAAGCGCACGTAATACACACACATTTCAAGAATATGTCGATGAGCTGCGGGAGCTTTGCGATGGCAGCAGTCATCTGCGGGTCGGCGCGGACACCAGATTTGCTGATCGCGTGGCCCAGGAATAGAAACTCATGCCAAGCAAAGCGGCACTTTTCCAGCTTCAAAGTGAATCCTGATGACTTGATGGCCTCAGTACTGTCGCAAGCCGCCTAAAGTGGTCATTCAAATTTTCGGCAAAGACTACGATTTCCTCCAAGTAAAGAAGACAGGTGTGTCACTTCAATCTTGCTACAACTGCCCATGACGAGCTGGAACTTTGCAGGCACCCCTAGCACCGTCCAAATGGCGTAGCCTTGAACTCATGGAGGCCGTCTGGCGTGATGAAGGCGGTCTCTTCGCGATCTCTCTCATTGACTTTTATTTACCACTAACCAGACTTGAGGTTCCTGTGACGAAAAGTATAGCATTGCAGAGCCGATTAAATGCGTGGTCTATCCGTGGGAGGGGGTATACGACCTTCGTGATCTTGTTCAGTCGACGATAATTGATGCTGAAACTCGGGGTTCCGTCTTATTTATTCACCAAGGCTACAGGAGATGCCCACGGTCTTTTCGGTGGCTGGGTGATGTCGTCGTGCAACATTTCGTGGACTTGTTGCCTAATAGCTTCACGTTCTTGCGTCGAAACTCGATAAGGGCTCTGACGGAGTAGTCGAGCGCACTCTTCGTTTATAATGCGACGCTTTGCAACTTGTGCTTGACGAATCCTCAATGACGTCGAAAAGCTCTCTTTGTATCGTCGGAGAAGACTTCTGAGCTCTTCCTGCTTATTCAGGGAGAGAGTTGGATTTGTGTCGAACTCTTATTTGGAAACTAGGGTTGTCGAGGTACATGCCGCAGAATCCAAGAGGACAAACACATTGGAACGCGCAGGAACGCGCTGAACAGCAAGGTCCTTGAAGTGCCTCTGGAGCACGTTCGCCTTAAATAAACCGCAGTCTCCAGCACGTTCGTGAACTGCCCCGAGTATAAATCACATTCTACATCTTCCGCTTGAGAGGCACCAGAAGAAAAGAAAGGTTGAATAGAAACGACATCGTTGGGAAAAGTTATTGAGCTTTCTGTTGCCGCATAAGAAGAAGGCCGGAAGAATAAAGTCGTTAGTTTTGCGGAGTTTTGCCGGGCTCTTTTAAACTTTTCGCTGTCAGACTTGTGAACTCTGATCATCAAGGATTCAAAGGTCGTGTTTTTGTCCTAGCAATTCACCGTACGCCCGCTGTGCGTAGTGCAGTGACGGTGTCAGTTGACCGGTGCATTGACATGTTTATCGGACAAACGGGCATCGAGAACTTTCCCATTGCGAACGTACCTTCAACATACAAGACTTCAGGTAATCAAATGAAGTATTGTAGTCTGCTAAGCAGCTGCAGATCAGTTGCTCTGCAGATGGCAACCAAGAATAAATACACAATCATTTCTTGCCTTGTCTCTTTTCTCTTTATTTTGTCTTTATCTGGCTACGCAAGTGATGATGGCCTTGTGATCGCTGAAATACAACACCAATGGGCGTCTGACGACGCGGGTTAGGTATTTCTCTAGCGTCAAACCTACACACGAACCTTGACGCGTCTTCATGGCCCCTTTTGGGTCACTGCAACACGGCAGACTGAATTGTTCGTGCACAAAAAAAAAAGCCACCAGATTGTGCCCCTCATAAAGGTCTCAACGTCGTCGAAAGGATTTTACGACGCCGCTCTAAAGATGCAGGTGTTGTCGACTCAGGTGCGACGGAGCGGCGTTTAGACACGCTGAATTCGCTAATGTTCGATCAGCTTTAGTTGAGACAGCGCTGTACTGTTTCCTTTTCTTTCTCTCTTTCAAGCTATCTCATTGTGTTGCCATACCCACTCACTGAGCTGTTTGTATTTTTGCGTACAAAGACATCTAACCTTTTACATAGGATGATCCGGAAAATAGTGCAGTCTAAAAATTTGGACCAATATCCCGAAAGTAGTGCCGCCAAAAAAATGTGAACCGATTCCGAAGGTAGTGCAGTCTAAAATTCTTGAAAATTTATGTGGCGCTGGATAGAATTTGAACAGCGTAACACGGTTTCACTAAGCACAACAGCATGACACTGTAGGCGGCTGCGCCACTAATGCCCGCGAGGAGGAATGGAGTAACTCTTGGTGTATGCACGCAACGGCAAGCCACACATCTTCGAGGCCACGCCAAGATTTCGCAGGAGCGCCACTAGATGGCGCAGCATGTACAGAGGAAGTGCGGGAGATGAGCCTGGCTGCAGTACATGCGTCAAACAGCATGAGTTGCAGCTATTCCCGCACTAGGATACTATTGAAAATAAATCCTGAGGTACGCGACTATACATGACAATATCGACACGATTACGATTCATGACGACAGCATGATTACGAAATAATGACAAAGAAAAACTACGTCAATTAAACGGCGAAGGCGATATGATGACGATGGTGAGGCGACTACTGTATTTCGCAGGTGGATTGACAATAACATCATGATAATAGCCTAACGATGACGCTGTAAATACAAGGGAATGAACATCACGGTAACACGACGGTGCCATATCAACAAATGCAGGAAGATGACGCCGTACGAACGACGCAATGACGACGATGGCATAATCACGACTGAATGAGGCGAGCATGGTCACGGAGCCGTGGTGATAACAACATGGCCATATCTACACACAACTGAAAAATATTTTTCTATGCTTTTGCATGCCAAAGCCTCGGCCTGATAACGAGGAACGCCATATAGAGGGGGGATCATGGATGAATTTTGGCCTCATCGGAATCACTAGCTTGCACTCAGTGCACGGCACAAAGTCGTTTCTGCATTTCGCCCCCATCGAAATGAGGGTGTAACGAGTGGGACTTGAACCCGCGACAGCTTGTTATACAGCATAACGCCATACCTGCTAAATTACCGGGGCTTGCATAGTTATCAGAGATTAATTCTGCCTGATATTTTGGAACATAATGCATTTACGAACATAGCACCAGAAGCAAGTACACATTTGAAACCGGTTGGAATCACAAACGGTCGGGCTCACTAGAGCACAGCCAACCACCGTGACGCCATCGCTGCTGTCTCCCGCCTCGTTTCTCCCGGCCTGTCGGTCAAGTAATCCCCCTACGTGGCAAGCTGGTTAGGAGCCGGCCACAATTTTATTCGTCTTATTCAGTCGTGTTTGTGTTGTATCTACCCACTCGAGGGATGTAGAGGGCTGGATATACGACGTAAGCGTGCGCAGGGTAACTTGCTTCGGCGTACTTATTCTGTCCCCCTTGTTTGACATTTCCGGTGACCAGTTCCACACCGCAGATTATATTTGAATTATTTATTTCATGTTCCTTTCCACCCTCTATGTGTACACCTTATATGTGTATCATAATAATTATTCTTATGCATACGCATTTCGATGGGGGCGAAATGCGAAAACACGCGTGTACTTAGATTTAGGTGCACGTTAAAGAACCCCAGGTGGTCGAAATTTCCGGAGTCCTCCACTACGGCGTGCCTCATAATCAGAAAGTGGTTTTGGCACGTAAAACCCCATATATTATTATTATTCTTATGCATAGTATAACACAGGGTGCTTTTTTCAAGCGAAGGTTGTATTCGCTCACAGTTTTTGGTGGCGATGTGTTCATGCAAAACCCAGTTGCTCCCTGAGTAGAGCAGCTGCGGGAAAGGGCACTTTTATAAGTATGCAGCTGCACCGACACCGGAGCGGGGCTAACTAGCAAGGATTCCAGCTGCATTGGTGCACACTCACGCCAAGAGCGCAACCATTCAGAGCCGTTCCGCCGGTGAGGGAAAGGGAAGGAAAGGATTTCGCACGCGCTGCGCCGCCTTCGTTTCCGTTCAGTTCATTCTTGGACAAAACGTTGAGGCGGTCACGCGTTGTGCGTTCCCCTGAGGAACTGGCAGCCTTCGGCGAGCGGCAACTAGAAAGGGCTCGCCGTTGACGCGCCGATCTAGCCGTTAAGGCTTAAATATAGCCCGACGTAGCGTGAGCGCGCGCACAAGTTACATCTCGTTGGTGAGCACAACAGCGTCTATAGATCTACCGGTGGTTCGATGCACTGGCGTCGCCCGCGCACCGATACTATAAACGCGCCTTTAGAGCCACCCGAGCGCAGGCAATCCGACAGCAACGAGAAGATCACGAGCTGAGGGAGAAGGAGGCCGACGCAATCCGGCCCCGTTACCTGTCGGTTACTTAACCGTGACGAAAGCCAGGTACAAGCCGGACAAGCTTCGCTCGCCCCCATTTTTTGGTAGGCGTAGGGTTGGTCACTTTCTTAAGTTGCCTGTGGCAGATAGGACAATTCTGGCACTTGATCTAAATTACTCGATGAGGCGGCCATTCTTTTTCTATGAGAAATCAAAATGCTAGATTGAATAATTAATATAATCATAATTTTTAACTGTTTGAAATAATTACTTTACGGTACATATTTCAATATACGAACTGTAGCTCGTGACTATGCAAGGCATATCGACTTCTAACGAATTCTGAAGACTAAGCCAATTTCGGGATAATAAATTTCAAAGTGTGCCAAGAAATGCATGAGCAATGCAGTTACTTAGAACCCGCGACTTCGTGTTGAGAAGTGCAACGACATAACTACTAAGCTACCACGGCAGATCGCTTTGATAGTCATCAGATATTCACTCTGCCATATTTTCTTTAATGTAATGTATTTACGACCATAGCATTAAAAGCAAAGCCGTATTTAAAACAGAAGGGGTTACGAAACGGCCGGGATCACTATAGCACAGCCAACTTGCGTGACATCATCGCTGCACTCTCCCGCCTCGTTTCTCCCGATCTGTCGGTCAAGGCGTCCCTCTAGCAACAGGCAGGTTGAGGGCCGGCCGCAATTTTATTCGTCTTATTAGGTGTTCTTCGCTTTGTATCGACCCGCTCCAAGACAACCGGAAGTGGACAACATGACGTTCCATCATGACGCAGAACCAGTAAAGGCGTACTGCAAACCCGATCATTCGTGGAATCTAGGAGAAAATGCTAGCTAAAGAGGAGGGTGACATCAAATCGTCCATAGCTTTCTTACTATGAGACGATTAAGGCAAATTGTGGTGTGAATGATTTACTTTAGCTGTTTCAGGGACCCTTCAGGGAACCGTTTCAGGGGCCCTTTAATCGAAAAAAAGTTACAATAAAAGGCGACCCCAGTGGTCTTTCGTTCTAGGTGCCTGGATTAGGTGAATTGTTTCGCTTCTTAATAGGTGTAGCATAGCTGTAGCATATAGCACTGCAGTGTTCAAGATTCTCTCTTAGAAGGATTCATTCGTTTAGTGAACCGAATTTTAATAACAGTGAATGTTTCGGAAAAGCCTGACGGACCATATGTTGACATCCGTGCGGTCCTCAGAATTCGTGTTATGTCGACATACCTTGCATACTCACTAGCTACTATTCGTAGCTAGAAATATCTGCCATGAAGTAATTTAAAGACATTGTGCTTGCATACTCACTACCTACTATTCGTAGCATGAAATATCTGCCATGAAGTAGTTAATTTAACGAAATAGCATAAATATGTTTATTACTCAATTAGCCATTTCGATTTCTCGTTGAAATAATGACTAGCTCATTAAGTAAGTTAGATCGATGCTTAGAATCATGCTATCTGCCACAGACAATTTTTGTAAATCTGGTACAGCTCAAAAAATGCCCTATTATGTATATACTATAGTAATCATACTTATGAATGTGCAGGCCTCATTACTTTCTAGCTTTACAGCGCTTCCGAGCGTAGATAGAAACTGTATAACCGCCTTACTAATAACCTTTGGGGAGCCTGATACCATTGTAGATAAATAATCACCTTGTTCTAAATGAAAATGATCACGTTTACAAGCGCAGAGAGCTGCGTCATCCTACCCTGGAGATATCATCCTCCCTCACGGCATACATTCACCAATAAGCCAAGTGCTCCTACGAAAGCTGGAGGAGTAGACACTTTGTCGACCGCGTACAATTCGGTATAGATCTTTTTCTCTCTCATGCATAGGTTCAAGCAAGCCTGTGTACACATGTGTGCGTAACAAGGCGGCAGTCATCAACCTCTTGAAGGCTTCGATGTTCTCACTGAGGGTCTGTCCATCGCGGGCCCCCATGACGATGTAGGTTCTCGAGTCTTCTTCCATCTTGGCCACGGCCAGGCACTGGATATCTGCTACTGTGGTGACTGCCATTGCACCAGCTGTCGCAATTTCTTGATAGTTTGTCTTGCTGCAGTTGAAAGCCATTTACCGCTGCAATGTTGCCTAAGACAAAGGCCTTCATTGGTGGGACCCACTTATGTCAGTCTCGGGCTACACGTTTCACTTCTGCTTCCAGGCAGGCGTTTAGTTACATTGGAGTATGAGTGCGGAGTTGGTAAATGATGAGGGGAATAGGCCTTAAAATTATTAGTAGCAGGCGAATAATTGACAGAAGATTCTTGAGGACGTCGGAGGCCTCCAGAAATTCCTGCAGTGCCGAACAGCCCTCCAATAGTCGCGCACGAAATAGAAAATTTCCGCACGAGCACACGCACAGCGTGTGGCGACGCTTCATTATCTGGCTGAAGTTCCTGCGCTGAATGCCTGAGTATTTCGGACCAAACTATAGTTTTTCCAGAGACTATAGAGAGCGGCATTGTTGGCAAAGAAAGTATCTTGCGCAGTTGAACAGCAAAGCACCCATACAACCATAAACTAAAGCGGCTGCTTTCGTTTATTTCAAACAGCGTGTTTGTAAACTACGTAAGCGCACTTGCCAAATTGAAGTTTTTGCAAAATAACTGGTTTAACAAAGTATAACTTTCTTGATTTTGGTCTAGCAATGTGTTTCTCAGGCCAGAGCCTCACGTCTTCTGCTGTAGCCAAGCAGGAGCTTGAGACAAGAGGGCAACTGTTTCCTTCGCAACCATTATATAGCTTGGTTTCCCTTACCGCTAATGGAGGGGGACAATAAGCAGTTGCGTCAAGTAAGAGGTTCCCTGCAGTTCCCTGTAACGTGTGGCTAAGGTGTGGGTAGTCAAATAATTTTTGCTGTTCGGGTATGCTGTGACAGCGAGAAAAGGATAGGGCGGAAGGTAACGGGTTGTGTTGTTGCTAGAAGTATGAATGAGCTGTTAATTACGGACAATAACTTCTACATATGGCTTATGCAGATGCGTCACAAAGATCGACTACACGCATTCGTTTAACCATAATACGCCACATATCCAACCGTGCGGATAAAAAGAAAACGCAGAGGCGGCAAGAACATAAAAGAGATGTTTATCGCTTCCAGTCACGGTCATCCCGTGACCCTCTGCCTTGGTCAGTTTCCTAAGCACGCAACTCGTATTGCTTATCGCGACTATCAGATCGGTGGCAATAAGCGCTCAAGCAAGCGGCGGTCTCTACCACATATTTTCGACTGCCACAGGTTTACTGTTCCGGCGCTATTGATTTTGGCACTCTCTTGTGATGTCATTACCGCGTCACCCCTGAGGTTCGTACAGACTGGTCTAATACATTGATTCACTTCACGGTTTGCGCATTTATTGGAATTTCGAATTCACCAGATAAGATCGGTGGTGCGCAGGGGCGGGGGGGGGGGGGGTGAGTGACCAGATTAAACAAGATGTCCAGCATTAATTCGTGTTACTCGCGCGTTGACGGCAATGAGGCACGTCCCCTCTCTCTTCTTTATAGGGCTGGTCTAGCAACGCCAGGATCGGTCCGACTGAAGTCGTTACAGATAGGTATCGCCCGAAAAGTAACTGAAGAGAAGGGTAAAAAGAAATATACTCAAGAGTAAAACGACCAGTTTCAATCGTGGTTTAAATTTGGAGTTTATTTTTCTATTCAAGACGTTCTTTTTCTGCCAGTCTCATCCCTTGGACATTCTCATTGAAACGCTCGCTGAGTCATGGATTATTTCCTGCTTGTTTCGCGGTGATTATCTTGATAAATTTTTAGCATTCCGTGCTACGTTTAATTCACCTGATTCCTAAAAAATGTTTTAAGCAAGAACTAAACGCCATCTGAACATTCCATCTGGTTATAGGACAATGCCCCCACAGTGGGTATATATACGCTATTGTTAAAAAACAGCACAAGAACAGAACTAAAGGTGCATCGTTGTAGAAGAAAATAAAAACGAATACGTTTACTAACGTTTGCTGTCAACTGAATGACACCGTTCATGCAAGTGCTTTCACTTACCTATGGTGCTGTTTTGCATGAACAGAGCGTTCTGATATATTTAATGGGTTTGTGGCACACAAGTGCGCATTGCTCTGTCATGAGCGAAAGCTTTTCGTCCCCGCTCTCAATACGCCTGACTTTTTAAACGCAAGTTATATGGAATACTCAGCATATACAAAGCCGAGCTATCGCCATGGTAGCAGCTGCATTTAAGCACAGCTGTCTCGCTATGTTCATAGTCAGACAGGAAACAACGCCAAAATTTTCGCCGTTTTACAGGCTAGTTGGTTCTCGTTCGTAGGCTTTGGGCAACACAGAGTCAAATGACAAAGCAATAAGCCCAAAAACAAAATACCTGTTTTTATAAAACCAAGTCTTTATTCTTTTCCGTGTCGAGTACGTTCGTCACCTCTAATGTATGCCGATCCCAGAGATATCACAGTCTGCATATTTGGGCTGATATATGCTGCTGGGGCCACTGGTGACCGTGATGTTGTGAATACTTATGTGTATGTGTAAATAAATAAGTTTGTTTGCCAGTCGCATTCGAATAAGAGCCCGCTACTAAAATTGTTACGACACGGACACTTTTCCTATTTTAGAGGAAGCCTTCTATTCAGATCTCACTTTTCGTAGTTCCAGCATGCAAAAAACCAAATGTTGTTTAAAAGGAGCGCATCATCATACGTTCAATTGCTGGCCAATCCCGAACGCAGTGCAGCCAATAAATTGAGGCAATCCGATGCTTCTCCTGCTTCCCTCAAGCGAGGAGTGACGCCATAGAGTGCCGTGGGCAGTGTCTGCGCCCCATGCTCCTCCAAGACTTGCTGATAATGGCTTTGTCCTTCGTCGACTACAACAGCAAGTTGAACCGCCTTCCAACTTTTCTGTAATTCTAGTTATTGCCGCGTTGCCAGCGTATCTTCAGTAAACGTTCATCGTGACAGTTCCAGTAGAACATTTTCACGTTTTTCAGCATTCTCCTCGAACACAACATTCTTGTGCATCTTGGAATCCTACTAGTATGTACGTTAAAGTGTAAGGCGCACGTGAACCGTGCGACATTTCCTCTCGCAGTGAACACCATTTCAATGTGGGTTTCGCTACGCGTCGCACTAACGTGTACCTTGATTATTTCAAACCCGCACCAGCTGCGGATGCAGTCACTTTGGCTCGTCTGTTGCTGCCATCAGTGATGCTGCCGCATTCAGAAATCTTGTTTCGAAAATTTTCTGATTCTGAACTGGGCATAATTTATTACTTTATTCACTTTATTGTCATATTATCCGCCTCAACGCAAAAGCGCCGTAGTTATTGTTCTTGTAGTACCACCAGATTAGCTTGGCCTATGTCCAGCACTAGACGCGTGGCATTTTTGAAAGAAGTTATTATCATAACCATCATCAATATAATCACCATCATCATCACCGTAATTCATTCGCACATATTTTGCTAGAGTCGCCTAATATTAGAGGACTCTGGTTGTACACTCAAACTTTCAAACTGTGAAAGAGCAAATTTTTGTAGGGGGCAGCATAACTGGTGGAGGAGGAAAACAGTTCCATTGGCTGCTGGTGCGGAGTATGAAGAAATCAAGTCACGCTCTAGTGAGAACGTAGCGGCACCGACATTGGAGCGATGTTTGCTACGATAAGAAATGCAAGTATGTTTCAGTATGGGTTGGTTTTTAACAGACAAATGGCGGTTCCATTTACGTCGCGATTTTAAAGCGCAAGGGTTAAAGGAGGAATGCGACGCGCGCACATTGTTTATCGGTTGTGAAACATGAAGTCACACTCATGTCTGCCATACATGAAGTACCGTCGCGCCATATGTCAAGCTACAATGTGGATGGATGCTTTCATTTTACAACCTTCTAAAAGGAAGAGAAAAAAATTCAGTGAAGGCTTACCCAAAGGGAGACAATCCCACCATTGTTATTCGCAACATGCCATTTTAGGGCCACAAGATACAGCTTTTTGGCACGTCGAGTGAAAGCATAGAAATTATGAGCTCTAAAAGGGTGCCAACTGGAGCTTCTTGGTATGGCTTCCCTAAGGGTACGAGCTCAAAAGATAACTTGACAAAAAAGACTGGGCATGCACTGTCCAGTGCAGTTAAAGAAGAAACTGAAATAACGGGCAGTCGTAAATGAACTTAATATAGAATATGGTGACCCCGAACTCTGTGATCGAAATAACAAAAAACTAATTAACAAAAGCGACTCTGAAGCATAGGTCAGCCAACTCAGACTCAGTCAATACGTGCATGAGTGTGAATGAGCCTCAGGTCTGAGTGAGTGCAGTGAGTGCGAGCAAGTTTAAGTGAAGTGACATGAGTGGTAGTGAATCTTAGTGAATTCCAGTAAAGTGGAGCTAGCGTTGGTTTGAGCACGTCGCAATACTATGTGATTTTATATTTTCGCGTCCACGCAACTACATGCGACAACCGACTCCGCATGATCTCGAGTCAATGTAACTGTGCAGACTGTGTGTTCATAGGCAGCTCCGTATGGATGGATGGATGCATGCTATGAGCGTCCTCTTTGGAACGCGGCGGCGGGTTGTGCCACCAAGATTTTTTTTATGCGGCCTAATGTATTCCCCTAATTTTTAAACAAAGAAACGATTCCCAGCATCGCACGTTTTGAAGCAAGATTGCGAACTTTGTTTTTTGCACGCCTCCGCTGTTTGTATGGTATGGTAAAACTTTATTGAAGTCCTGCAGATCGTGAGTCTTCATGAAGCGGGCTGCTTTCACGTGGGAACCAGAAGGCCGAGCCTCTCGGCCGCATCGTGGGCCTGCTGGACAGCCCAGAGTTGGTTACCCAGAAGAGGGCTGCGGTGAACCGCCTCCCATCTGGCCGAGCTGTTATCGATCATAGAGCCTGACCGGTCACATCACCAGAACATGTGTTCTAACGCGGCTATTTCTCCACAGTCGCGGCAAGTATGATGTAAGTATCCGGATAGATTTTATGTAAGAGCGACGGATTGGGATACGTATTCGTTTGCAGTAGACGGAGCGTTATTGCTTGAGCTCTATTGAGCCGCGGATGAGAAAAAAGGTAGGTTCTACGGCCGAGGTAGTAGTGTTTGGTAATCTCGTTGTCGGTGGAGGGCGTGTCCCTCTTCGATGGTCGATGGTAGCGCGGTGGGCAAGTTCACGCGCAGACCCGTGAGCCGACTGGTTGAGGTTGGGAGGAGCACTTTTATCTGACCCTGATGTGCGGGAAACCAGTGACCTCGACATCACTTCCGATGGTCCTCCACGGTCCCGATCTGCCCAAGTGGGGCAGCCCTCCTTGTGGACGACCTGCTGCTGCTGTCCCCTGGCTCCGAATCTTGACCTGGATTGGCTTCTGGGCTCGAAGCGAACAATGAAAACAGATCGTCCTCTGGGGCGACCACGGGAATAGCTCCGGGATAAAATACTTGAGCGGTGGCGACCCATACACCGCGATCTGGAGCGACGGCGACCTCCCTCGGGGGATGGTTGCTGGTTTCATTACTTTTCTGCCACGAAACCTACAATCGGCTTTTACTTATCTCTACTGCGGACGTGTTCACTTTCTTCCTGCAAATGCCTGAGCCCAAGGGTTGCAAAGAGGCTGGCGGAGCCTGAACCCGCAGCTCGGTACATAAATTCACACTCTAGTAAAATATGTTCCATCGTTTCTTCCCGACGCCGCCCCAGCTTCGTGGGCCACCGGGGACCTTTTCCGCCGGCGTCGCCACCGCAGACAGGCGGCTCGCAAAAGTTCGGAGTTGAAAGACCAGCTCGGGTCCGTCCGGCAAGCCGAAGAAGCCACCCGAGTCCAAGGAATTTGGGCCCCCACCTAACGCCACCAGAACGAAAACTACCGGACCATTCTTTTTAATAGTTTATTTTCTTCTTCCTCCATCATTTCCGTGCCTATACCGCAGCCAAGTACAGGCTCCTTCTTCCTTGGTGTACATGCATTTATAACTACGCAATCTAGAGAGCCCTGATCTCACTTGGAAAGAGAGAGGGAGAAAACAAGGATAGGAAACGCAAGGAGGTCAACCAGAAGAGCATCTGGTTTCCAAACCTACACTGGGGGTGGGGAAAGGGGAATAGAAGGAGGAAAAAAGGGAGAGAGTAAGCACTGAGTGCGTGTGGGAGGGACCCTGCACACAGGGACACTATAAACGGTCTCTTAAGCCGGTGCACTTCAAGTATTGAACTAGTGCACGAATCACTTTTCGAGCCAGTGACGGGTGTGGCCACGGTCCGAGTATCTTTGACTCGGTGAACGGTCTCGAGTCCAGTAGATGTAAAGTTGCCCGCAGAGAGAGGCATTGGACTTCGTAGCAGAGGCACGTGCACAATAGGTGCTGGATGGTTTCCTGGCAATCACAGGAGTCGCACATCAGGCTCTCGGCCATTCCCAAACGACAGCAGTACGCGTTAGTGAACGCCACTCAAAGCGACAAGCGGCACACCAAGGTTGTTTTGCCGCCTCAAAGGCTACATGGCAGTTGTAGCCTTAGCGTGGGGTCCAGTTTATGTAATCGGCAATTGAAGGCACTTGAACTCCAGAGATCTTGTGACTTCTTGCGTGCAAGAAGGTGAAGTTCCGTGGGAGCGTCCGATCTCGCCAAAGGTGTTGGACGCGTCTGGGTATCTTGGTGGGCAGATCGGCAGCCTTGTCAGCTATGTTGTTGCCGACGATGCTACAGTGAGCAGGAATCTGCTCAAATATAATGTGGTGCTCTCTTTCCAGAGCCTGGTGGTGCACTTCCCTGATGTCAGATATCTGCTCGTAAGGTATGTGATGTAATGTAGACTTGATACTGTGAAGACCTGCCTTGGAATCGCACAATACGACCCACTCATAGCGGTATGGGGAACTGCAAGTTCTGTAGACATAGATGTAGTCATGTGTGACAATTTGAATCTAACTGTAACCGGCCTAGCTGGAACGACGAATGCGGCAGTTGAGCGGCTAGGTAAGGTCGAACCATAGGTATACATGAATGTGGTCATGACACGTCTGGTGCAGCAATAGGAGCGTAAGTTGCTTTAGAGGCGGCGATGGATGATTGGATTTTTTCGTAATTCCAGGAATAGCAAAATTCATTTGAGGCTGTCGCAGGCACCACAGCTGAGATGAAGGCTTCGCCGCCGGTGCAAAAGATGTCGGTATGCACTCTTGATGAGCGCTAATCACACGTGAAAAGGTCCCTTGAAGTCTCTCGGTTGGTAGGGAGGCCAAATGATGGTCGGGGATTCTTAACAGATAGCGAATGTGTGCTCTGAGACAGTGGACCGCTACATGTGTCTTGATTATATGGTCTCCCGCGATGGCAATTGTTGCTGCTGTCGAGGTGCATCGAGGCAGCCCTAAAACGTGCGTAGGGCTTGAGCTTGTATGCTCTCCAAAGTGCGAAAGTTCGTCTTGCATGCATTTGACAGCTTTGGTAAACTGTGACATAGGAGTCCGAGAAACAATACCCTGTACATCTGCATCATAGAATGGACTGGTGTACCCCAGTTTTTCCCGCAGAGAAATTGGAAGACCTGAGCAATCGCCATTAGCTTCTTCTTCAGGTAGACGCAGTGAGTGCTCCACGAGCGGTTGCGGTCAATCATGACGCCCAGAAAGCGATGCGTCTTAACATAGGATACAGCTTGACCACTGATTGAAACAAGCTACAATGACATTTGCTTGCGCGCGAAACCAACCCATGCGCACTTTTCAGTAGACACACTGAGGCCTTATTCTCAGAGATAAGACGCCGTCACGGTCGCCGCCCGCTGAAACCAGGCTCATACCTGAGGGCGAGTCACCGCAGAGGCCCAGATGCAAATGTCGTCGGCGTATATTGAGACATGAACTGTCTGCGGTAAGTACTCCGCTAGTCCTAATAGGACGAGGTTGAACAAAATAGGGCTCAACGTTCCACTCTGCGGCACACCACGGCAGTTGTAATGGTCTGAGATTGGGCCGTCTTCGCTTTGTAAGAAAAAGGACCTCTCACTCAAATAGTCCCGAATACATCGACACATCCGGCCCCCAACTCCAATAGCCCCCTGCGAGTTCAGTATGGCCTCATGGGAGACATTGTCGTATGCTGCTTTTATATCTTGAAAAAGTGCCACTGATAGGCACTTGACGCTTTTTTGATTTTGGACCCGGGTTACGATGTCGATGACGTTGTCGATGGACGAGCGACCTCGACGAAAGCCCGTCATGGCGTCCGGATAGATTTTTGAATTGTTCTAGGTATCATTAAACAGTATCCCTTAGAGGGGCGATAAATTGTTTCTTTCCTGATTTCATTTTTACCTTTTAGGTAGCTGCTAATAGCCGGTTCCATTTCCATTGCCGCTGACCTGGACACTGCCTTAGGCTCTTTAAAACTCTTCGTATCTATGTTATTATGCCGGTGGCTGTTAAGCTTCCTAGTTCTTTTTCTCCGCTCTGAATCAACGTTTATCCTCTAAAATGCTTCAACACTATCGGAACCCATTTAATTTCGTTGATATTCCTCAGTGGCTACGCGTACTCCCAACGCGGCTGATTATGCGCCGCCATGACTGGCACAGCCACGAGAAATTACCGGATACTGTAGCTACTGGTGCACCCGGTTATTCGATGACCTCGTATAAGCTGACATCATAAAATTTTCGCGGAGAATGTATGAAAAAATAGGAAGAAAGAACCTAGAAGGCAAAATCTGCACCCTAACGCAAAGGCCAGCGCTTTGCCATGTGAGACTCGAGCTGTTAGTTACCTAAGGGCAAAACCACATCGTAGCAAATATTCGCAACACGATGAGGCATGTGTCTGCTGCAGCAGAACTCCGGAGACAGCTCAGCTCATTCTAATGGAATATCAAGACATTCAGCCAGCGCGACTCGTAGGGAGTGTCCATCTTACACAAGCGTTCGTGTTCATAGAAGATGGAAGGATTTACTCGTCCGCAGCCGAGATACCAGATGATTAGAGTATTGGTGGAAGCAGGGAAAAGATGGACAGGACCGCATCCAATTCAGGCATACTTAACAACCTTACAAGGTAGATAAAGGTTTTCAGAAAGAGATAAAAGATTGGGGAGAGACAGACAAAATTGTAGACTGATAATTATAAATCCATTACTTGATTAGCTCAAGCAGGCCAGGTGACTGTAATGGTGCGGCATTGTTCGAGTGGGCAAAGCAGTGACCAACGGGCGGCAAAAGGTCGTCGTGGGAGTATGAAACGGCGAGTAGCACGGGCATTGCCATCCACTCGGACAAGCAGCCGAAAATGTCGAAGGCAGGTTTAGAGATTTTGTTTGTTGTTGCAGCGACCTCGACAGCCCGTGAGTCTTTTGTAGGCACCCCTGCAGTGCATTCTCTGTCGCGCGCGTTCATTAAGAAAGTTGCTAAGACAGGAGGGGCGGCGAATACTCCGAAAAATGTGGTGTCTTTTGCTTTACTGTTTCCACGCATTGCTAACCGTGCATTTGTTGTCGGGTGGTTTGGCGCCGTATGGCTGGTTGCCGTTGCTTCTTCTGTGTTTGTCGACGGACAATAGAGGCCCGCCATGGACACAAGGGTGCGCGTGTGTGTCTGTGTCATGCAATGCAAGGGCGCGACCCTGCAACAGCAGGGGAGAATAACCTGTTCTCTCGCCCCTAATTAAAAGAGGCGTTTCCAAGACCTCTAGAGGAGTCGTAATTAGGTGAAATCTGTTGCGTTGTCACCAGTATCTGCGGCTGCCCGACCCAGGAATTAGGGAAAGGAGAAGCTACATAAACGCACGTCTTAGACCGAGCGAAGCAGTTTAGAAGCTGAGCCCATAATTAGCTGAGAAGCGTCGAGGCTGTAGTGCCGTCCAGTATCGCCTGGGCCGCCCAGCCGCGTCTGTACTCCGAGTGACTTTGCCAAAGCAGACGATCAACCAGTTCGTGCTTCTTGTCGAGTGCTCGAGTGCACGCTGTGATGCGATTTCCGGGAGCGCGCGCCAGGCCTTCACGAAGTGCTTGCGAAAGCACGTAAGGAGATCTGGTACCATCTCACCCAGGAGCGGTATCACTTGGGCGACAAGAAGTTTCTCGAAGTGTGGGCTTGTCCTGCCATGATTTTTGATGAGTCAGCTGGAAAGCTCCCCATAATGTTATGATGCATGCTCCTAAGCTCGCATGAACTGGCCGTGTGTGCCAGTCCATCCACGGGGTTTTGTTTGGCTCAGTGGAGCCCAGAGCCGGAAGCGGTTGTGGCGCACCTTCGTGTGGTCGCGATGCTCCGCAGATGGCTGTGGTGGTCTCCATGGTTGCTTGACCTTTTTTGTGTTAGTGCAATCCGAGAGTCTGTCAGGCTCGTGTCCTGTAAGACCGATATGGCTGCTCGTGTGTTGAGTGCAGTAGTTAAGTTGCCCTTCACCACAACAGCTCCCTTGTCCGGGAAGGACCGTTTGCCCTAACCAAAGCCCCCCGCCCAGTCAAACCGGATAGAGGAGGAGTGCCGGGATCAATGTACAGAATCATGTTGGGTTGATGAGTACATGTAACCTCTGGGACACGGCACCTCCTGGTGCCAAGTCCTCTTCCGATCTGACCATGTCACGACAAACCAACGTGTGCAACGAAGCTCACGGTAGTTCCCCTCAAGTTAGCTCAACCTGCTCTAGGAAAGTCGTCAGATCTAGACTTCCGGGAAACGCAGCACAGCAATCACATCCACCGCAAAAAGATCGGCTTGCCAACATTCTTCAGAAAAGCTGTGCCGTCGACTCCATGGTTTACGGACTTGCTGTTGCTGCCTGGCCATGCGTGTGCCATCATTTGCTTTCTTTTGAACTCTGTTTTAGTGGACCACTGTTAAGTGCATTCTTGTGTAGCGTTCGTTTTTATATCCAGCCTTAATTGCTCATTGTATTTCATTTGTCGTCATCATTGATCTATATTAAGTACATGTATGTTACTGTTCTTGTCATTTTTTTAAATTTATGCATCGTTGTCAGTCGATAATTTTTCTTTCTTTCTCCCGCCTTCGCCCCCTTCACTGTGCTCGCTTGAATACGGAACCAACAGCCGGCAAGTATTCCTAATCGACGACTTCGCGTCGACAGTGAACGGGTTACAAGCCGTGACAGTGACTATTTCTCACCGCCCTGTTTCCATGGGAATGACAATTTATCATCATTGTCAAGGGTGCTAATGTCACTGCGCACAAGGGCGTAATCACAGGGTACATTTTTGAAGAGCGGCGCGCTTTCTTTGCAGCTTCGGAAAAATGCAAACCATAGCAGATGCATTCGCACGAAAATAAAGATCAGTGCGAATTATTCCTACACTGCAGTCACCGTGATATTCCGCATATATATACAAGTATTCTGCGCTTACAGCCAACTGATAAACGCGCTACTGGTGGCGTGTTTCCCAAGTGCGGTAGAGAAGAAAGCAGCCGTCAACCGTAGTTTTCTGCATCGCTGCTCATGGCAATGTTTGATTAATGTTTCCAGAGAAGAACCAGGAACACTCATCACATGTGTGTAGTGGCCGAAGCTTAAATGCATGTCGAAAAACAATTGTCGTGTGGGGGAGCGTCCAAATGCCAAAAAATGCCTCAAATAGCCCGCGAGGTCCCCTGTGCGAGAGTGATGGCAGCAATGGATCGACACCTTTGGGCGAGAAACTTCATCGATTGCTTTCATTCTTTCATATCGATTTTTTTAAACTTGAGGACATTTACACGGGTAGGCGACGAAGTCAAAAATCCATCAGCCCTTACACTCTGAAGATGGACGAGCAGCGAAGCGTTGGTGCGCTTTACCTCAGTCGACGCATCCATGTATATATAAGTATTACCATGGTATAACCCTCAACACGCGTCCAGGCCATACCAGAGCCAAGGCCACAGCCCCGTGGAAACTACCAATAAGGTCGCCTAGGTGACTGTGGCATAACCACAACACACAACGCCCACTGGTGGTAACCGCGTGTATGGGACGCAGGTGGCCGTTAAACGGAGCCTCGACGCGAGCGACGATATGCGTTGACCGGGGCGCAGTCAGAGCAGTGCACGAAAGAAAACACGTTTGTTTGTAATTTGCGATTGAGCATACTTCGTAGTTAATTCGCTGAATGAAACTTGGAAGCACTAGAGTGTTATTCTAGCGGACAAACATGGGGCCGTCCGTCTTCCTCCCGCAGAAGCCCATGTATTGATAGCAGACGGGAATTCCTGAATATTTACAACTTCACTGTTAACTACGTAATTGTGAAGAGTAAGGTAAATGAAGCTCAGCGTAAGGTTAGATTCATCTTAGCTGCTTATTGTCATATAATATTTTGGGGTAGTTACGACAAAACAAAGGAGCCATTTTTCGTAACCATTCTCCCTCCGTAGACGACCATGTATTGACAGCAGACAGGAATTCTCCTAACGTTTACAACTTCACTGTGAACTACGTAATTATGACAAGTAAATAAAACCTGGCGTAATGATATAGTCCTTGTAGCGGCCCATTTCAGTATAATTTTCCCCTAAATATCTACATTAGATCGAGAGCTACAGAGCATTCGCGAAAAACTGGAGCCGTAACTTTTTTCGTGTCGACGAGACATGTAGATGGCCGGACATCAACCACCACCGGAGGGCAGCTATATAGAACTTATATACAAAGGACGGTACGTCTGTTTCAACAGCAGATGACACACACAAAACACACGAACGCTCAAAATCGGAACCGGCAATATGGCGCCAACCATGGACGGTGCTTGCGCTCTTCGCGGATGATGACGTCAAGCGCTTACCGCCTATAGGGTGCACGACTGCACGAATGCATGGCGCTGTGCACTAAAGCTGCTGCGGCTTGCAAGCATTGACTTTGTTGGTTTCAGGCGCCCCGTTAATTTGTCACACCAGCTGTTACACAGTTCAGGTCAGAGGATCTATTTTGTGCAGAGCTTCGAGAATATTGTACTGTTGCCAGTTGAATCACAAAGAATTTTATTTGGTACCTGTTTTTCACGTCATCTGGTTTATACCGTGGTGAATCGCGGTTTTATCAGAATGAGGACGGGTGGGGCAAGTGTATCTTTAAGAGCTTGGTTCTTTTCGAACGAGGACATCTTCGAAAGAGGCAGGTCAGGGCGAAGACTGCTGTTATAGTTGCTGCTCGTGGATTCTCCATAAAAAATGCGCATCATAATTGTGAAGTTAATAAAGCTTGCTGCCGTTTGGACGCATCTGCAACAAAGAGTGTTTTGTTTATTGCGCAGTTGAGAAACCTTTTCGTGTGCATTTTATAATCATCGAAATTTTTTGAGCGCAGCGTTTACGCAGCTCCGGACGGAACCCAACCCTGCCGTGAGCGCCCGTCTACCTTGGCCAGTGCTGGTTCACCTTTAAAATTTAGTCTGGCTTCTTGATTCAGTAACAATTCAAAAATACCGAAAATTGGGATGACTTTCGCTTAGTACGTTTGCAAGTGGGCCACTAAGAGAAGTTCAAGTTTAGACAACACAAGTGGAAAGGGCAGCTCGTCATCGTACGCAGCGGAATTACATCGGCAGCCCAGCGCTGACTCACGCGTCCATCTAGCTGTACATTTAGCCATTTATTTCCTTGACGAAGGTACGCACTTATGTTGGCATGTTCACAACTACTCTTTATGACGCCATTCTCACGCCGGTTATTCGGCGATGACACAGGCATTCCGCTGTAGCCAGACCATTGTGTACTGTGTACCGGCATGGTGCCGTGTGGAGTCGTTTGAGATATGTCTGCACCAACGACGTGTGCTTTTAATGAGGTACAGAAACAGTAATGCGGCAAGGGTAGAATTCCAGAAATACATACGATCGATACGTCAAATTAGTCAACAAA
Source organism: Dermacentor andersoni (assembly GCF_023375885.2). NCBI lineage: Eukaryota > Metazoa > Arthropoda > Arachnida > Ixodida > Ixodidae > Dermacentor > Dermacentor andersoni. Next base: position 93,584,586 of record NC_092822.1, on the reverse strand, counting down.
ACGCGAAAGGTTACTTAACTCGCTCTCGACTTTGTAGCAGGGCTTTTCTTTACGCTCGTCTGCGAAACGCGCTGGCCACGTAGGCGGAGGGCGTTGTCCGAAACTCCGTTGACATCGTGTATATGTGAGGTTTCATAGAGGCCGGCGCCTTTCCTGCAGCTGTTATTGCAGAGGAGAAATCGCAGCTGCGAGCTTCAGCCATCCTTTAGGCAAAGTTTCGTCATCTGCGACTGCTCCCTAGCGTGGTTTCGTAAAAGCCCACTACGCGGCCTACCGCCAAAGTTGCTGAGCCTATCCTTTTGTCTGAATTATTTCTCAGAACATTTAGAACTTGCACTGCACAAGGAAAGGTCAGTGAAACAATATTTCATAGCCCTTGCATTTCATTACAAATTTTCTATTAAAAAGCCCAAACAATATTAATTGTCATAAGTTCCAAAGGATGTGACCTTACTGGCACCGCTAAATACATGCAGTGCAGGGGCACCAATGCTATGGCACTACAGGTCCTACACTCGAAGGTTTTAAAAGATGTAATGGCATGTTTCTTTCGTCTATTCATATTTTGAGGCAGAAAAAAGTCCTAGACCTCAATATCCTCGAAAAGTAGTGGTATATATCAGAGCGTCGTTAATAATTGAACATGACAGCTTACTTACAGTCGGTTTCCGTATCGTTTCCAGGGAGATACTGTACCGTGACGTCACGACAAAGTATGTCAGAGCAGGACAATCCGACACTCACTTCGGCCCACTCGGTTGCCTCGTATACTGCTACTTTTTGTGAGGGCCACTAAAGCAGCATAGTGACAAGGTGTCCTCATAAAAAACGAAGCCGAAACTGGCTGTTAAGAGGATGATATATTAAATTATTCATGGCAGCCTTGTCACTGGTTTTTCTTGCGTTTTCTTGTTTTTCTTGCGTTTTTTCTTGCGTTTCTTGCCTTCATTTAACGCCACAGAAATGAATAACCAAAATACCATGTGAGTGCCGCTTTATCGGCCGGAGAAATAGTGGCGCACCCGCGCATAGTTAGAACACAATCCGAAGGGTTCTAGCAGAGCGCTAAACCTTGCTATAACCTGGGTCCTTCAACACTTTCGAGAAGTATTGAAGGATTCTGCAATTCCTGTAAGTGCTTCAGCCTTAACTCGGAAATGCCATTTTTTGAATTTTATCAATAGGTTCTACAATTTCTCAACTAAGATTTTGTAGCGATCATAATTCTTCATCTACTTCACACACTTCTTTGTGTCTAGGTGGGTCTGTAATAAATTTACCGCTGACTTGGTTCACTGGGTAGTCCATGGTTTATTCAGTAGATCATTTGGACCAATAGGAAAACGCCCTATTTCTGTTACACAATATATGCCTCGAACGGGAGTTTCAACTTGTCTAAACGTAACCTTCATAGCGAAATATTCATAGAAATTAATCGAGCCAGACCTTGGAACATGATACCCAGTCGAGATAAAAACTGCAGATAAATTTGGAATAATATGAAAGTTGATTTTTGTCTATGCAACACCTGTGAACATATCGTTCATATTGGAAATATGTGTCGAGCCTGTTGTAACTTTCTGTTCAACTTATGTTATTTTTCGGAGCTCACCAACTTTTTAATAATAATCATAATAATAATAATAATCTTTATTTCCTTCATGAAGTGAGGGAGTGCGGGAAAAAAAGCTGACAAGTCAGCTTGACTAGTTCCCAGCTCCCCGGAGTACAAAATAGAAGAAACAGAAACACTTTTCGCATGGCAACATAGAAACCACAAACAAAAAATAATAGTAATGCAGCAATAACTTGCCGATAACAGCGAGAATAAGTAACTATAGAAATAAAAAGTTGGTAATTGCGTGATAGATAAATGGTAAAGGAAACGTACAAACATGAAAAAACTGCTAGTAAAAAGCGCTACATTATGAAGGAAACGAAAAATAAACGGCACGCATTGGTGTAGTAAGAAATAGTACATTGGTACATTGCAATGCGTATAGCGTACATTCGCAGAGATGAAAAAACCACATGAAATTCAGTCATGGGAAAGGAGCTTTGCCACAGAAGAACAATTTCAGTTTCTGGTTCGATGCTGTTTCGGGAGTGAAACCGTTGTTATGGCAGAAATTTAGCAAATGCGGTAGCGTTCTGTTTACCATTTGTTGTCCGTATCCGGTTCTGCACGTTTTGATTAGCCATGGCTGTGTGTTTCGATTCTCATAAGGTGTGGTCCTTTTAGAAAGCGATGCCAACCGTAGTAGGGAATAGCTGTCATTTTTTACTTCAAACTTATAACGTGAACACAGGCAATGCGGATATAGCTCGTCTATTTTCATTACACAGTACTTCAAGAACAGAGGGTGGGAAGGGTGTCTCATGGGGACGTTTTCAATATTTCGTAACATTTTTTCTGTAATATCATGATTCTTTGCAAATTACCTTTTGTTGGGTTCCCCCAAACTATATATATATATATATATATATATATATATATATATATATATATATATATATATATATATATATATATATATAATTGGCAATATTTCATATGTGAGTAGAATAGCGCATTGTAAAATAGAAGCTTAACCTTTGACGGTAGAATGTATCTGCTGGCGTATGTCAATCCAACGATGCGAGACAGTTTTGACACAACATGGTCGATATGAATGTCCCAGGTCATATTTTCGCTGAAATACACTCCAAGTATTTTAAATGCGCTTACTAGTTCTACCTTTGAGTTTTGCAGCTTAATGTCTGAGGTAATATTAATTTTCTTGTTTTTCGCACAGTATATAACAGCCTTCGTTTTACTAACGTTTATTTTCAATTTGTTAAGTTGCGCCCATGTATTTAATTTCACAAGCGTTCTGGCCGCTCTCAGAATCAGCTCATCCGTACTTTCTGCAGAGAATAACAGTGTCACCTCATCAGCATAAATAACAAATTTCACCATAGGATCGACGTCAACAATGTCATTCAAGTATAAGTAAACAAAAATGGGCCCAGAATACTCCCTTGAGGTACGCCGGCAGAAATTGGTAATACATTAGAAGAGCAGCCATTTATATACACGTACTGCTTGCGCTCACTAAGGTAGGACGTCAGTAGTGGTAGAACTGTTCCGCGGAATCCGTACATTTCAAGTTTCTTTAACTGGATAGCGTGATTTAAATAATGGAAAGCTTTCATAAAATCTACGTATATTCCAAGGGCTACTTCTTTCAAGCGATTGCAGGATAAATTCTTTTCGCTCTAACAGTGCCATTTCTGTTGAACGATATTTCCGGAAGCCATACTGCGCACCGTGAATGATATTGCATTGTTCGCAAAAATTTGTCATCCTAGTAAGAACCATCTTTTTGAAATCATTTTGAGAAAACGGGTAGTACGGATACTGGTCTATAATTTGTAAAATCATTCTTACTACCTTTTTTGTGCAATACGCTCATTTTGGCGAGTTGCATTTGCCCCGGAAATGTTACTTGAGATAAGCAGAGGTTATATATGTTTCTAGCATGTTTTGTTGTTCTGCTGCTGGACTGGCAACTAACCACATTAGGCTATTGCACCAAATATCGTTGTATATGCTTTTAGTGTTGTCTAAAATAAAGGTTTATTGATTGATAAATTCGTTAGTGTAGTATGTACGCAAGTGTACAGTCTTGCTGTTGTGAAGCCTCCCTTATCGGTGCACTTCCGCTACGGGAGCAGCTCCCATCGTTTGTCCCACCTTTGTATTCGCCTTCTCGAGGCGTAATCCTCTTCTTGACGGCGCATGGTGGAAGAGACGAGATATAAAAAAGAAGAAACACAGGCCAGGCTTCCACCATGGTCTCCGAGATTGGGTGCGCTTGGAAGTTTTGCTTATTTGTCTCGAGGGCGTTATATCATCGGGTTTCACTTCCTCTATGTACCACGAACACCTCCCATGGACACTGTCAGGACCGATGCTGCGTTTTTATGAATTCCTAGGATATTTCACGACTCACATAACCTCTCCACTTGCCACGGTTCGAGTTCTCTACATTATATATGCTGGTTCTGTTCAGAGATGAGTATATGTGATTTTATGGTACCCATGGCGATGGCCAAGTTTGGGAACCACAGATGAGCTGAAATTCAAACACAGCTCAAGCCATCTGCAAAGCTGTTCGCTTTCTCTTATTTCTGGTGACCTGCATCAGTGTCCACAAAAAAGATGCAAAAAAAGTTGACTATGTGTTGACCATGTGTTGGCTCTGTGTGCTTTCAGAAGCCACATCTATTTCCCATTTATTATACATAGAGCGGTAACTCACGCTTCCAGTAATAAAGAGGCATGCTCATTCCAGCTTTGGCCAAGTATCTTCATGTGAAAACAATGCCCTTATAACCACAAGAGTTCACGTACTCAAACAAATGCATGCTTTTTATTTATTTATTTACTTAATTTATTTATTTACTTGTCTATTATATTACGAGGCAGCCGTTATACCAACCTTTCTAGAACCCAATCAAGACACTGAAAAAAGACCAAGGGGCAACCCACGATGATGACCATGCACAGGCATTGAAGACATGCGACGACAATGATATAAAGACAAGAAAGAATTGCGCAATAATGACGTAATATATATTCAAAGGTTGTTTCTGAAATGGTCATTTACGTGCCACTCTGTTTTGCCGATGCGTGCTTTCCACAGGACAGTAGTATGTCCTATATTCTACTACCTTGGAAGTTGCTTTGACGAATAAGTGAGCGTGGTTCTTTTCAGTTTCAGTTTCAGTTTACTTTATTTCTTAATTAAGGAGGCGACATACATGTTTACACAAGTATACAGGAGGAGGTCCCACAGCATGTGGCTTAAAGGGCACCTCCTGTCAGAAAATATATACATTAGAGGAAATACAAAGCATAAAACAGCAATACAGTAGTCACTATGAGGAAGATTATACAAAGTAAATGTTGTACAAACTGTAAAGTAATCTAAAGTCAATAGCTAGTCGTAGAATTAAAACAGTAGTTTAAGGCATTCGCAGCAGAACACACCAAAATACTCATAAAGGCTATAAATGAGAAACAAAAAACTAAAGAAAAAGGAAACACGGGAAGGAAATGAGCAGGAGTGAAGTGAATAGCTTAGATATGTGGATTATTTTGGCGAACTAGTAGAAAAGTGAATAATGTTTTCTTGAAGAAACCTAAAGACGAAGAGCGCTTGACACTAGTGGGAGGCTGTTCCCAGTGGATAATTTTGCGAAATATCCAGATTGTTTTCCATAATTAGTATGTATTAGTGGCAATGAGAAATTGTTGTTAGCTGCAAACCTTGTTTGGTTCAAGGTAACCAAAGTAGGCGCAGAAAATATATTTACTGGAGGAGGCTTACGTATTACCTTAAATAACATTACGGATAATTTATTTTTAACAAAATTTTTACTGAAAGTATTCTGTGGTTGAGAAGCATATCAGAAGCACTGGAGTAGAATGGGCTTAACGACAGTATCCGGATAGCTTGATTCTGCAAATGCTGTAGTGGTGCTATATGAGTTGGATAGTTCGATATATATCAATTATCGCTGTAATGCAATAATTGAGATGGCTGTGAATAAAAGAATACAAGGTCAGCAATGTTGGTTTGCTAAATTAATATCTAGATTTAAGTAAAATTGTAATACCGGGAGACATTTCGCGCATCAAATGGGCGATATGCTGCGTAAATTTTAAGTTTGAGTCAAGGATTATTCCAAGAAATGTGCATTCATTAATTGCACTGATGTTAAGAGAGTTTAGGTTGACAGTGGGAATGAATTCTAGTATCCTGTGATACGAATGAAAAGCATAAAAGACGTTTTGGTAGGATTTATGCTTAGCGAGATAAGTTATCACCACGTTAAAATATTTTTCAGATCAGTGTTTAGCTTAGTAGTCAGAGAAGTTGTGAACGATCAGTTGCAAGTAATGTAGTGTCGTCAGCGTAAAGAAAGGCCTCAGCTTCTCTAAACAACCGGGTAAATCATTTATATAAAGCAGGAATAGGAGTGGGCCAAGTACAGACCCCTGCGGGACCCCTTTATTGGTCATTCTGGAATTAGAAAGTGAGGAACTAAAATACACAGCTCGTTGTATATCTGTTAGGTAACTTTTTATAAGTGCTAATGCTGGGCCATCCACGCCTACTGCTCGTAGTTTAGCAAGTAAGATGACGTGGTGTATGGATTCAAATGCTTTGGATAAGTCGATAAAAACTGATCCTGCGTAAAAACCGGCATCTATAGGGCCTTTTATTTTATCCGTGAAATAAAGTATAGCACAATCAGCCGAGGATCCTACCCTGAAGCCAAATTGATTTGGCGAAAGAATGTTAAATTTTGAGAAGTATTTGGTTAAGCGTTTTTCAATACCTTTTGCGATAACCTTGCTACAGAAAGGAAGAATAGCAATAGGGCGATAATTAGAAATGTAGGAGCGGTCACCCCTTTTTATTACTGGAATAATTTTAGATTTTTTGAGCTGACTTGAAAATACTCCAGTCTTAAATATAAAATTGATAACATGAGACAACGGGCGAGCGATAAGATGAGCTACTAATTTAATATTAACAGAACTGATTTCGACCAGACCTGTTCCTGTAACTTTAAATCATGTATGATAATTATTTCATCTGGGCCAGTTGGAAATAGGTACAATGATTGTAAGCATCACTGAAATGATAGTTAAGTATCAGTGGCATGATCAGAGGAATGGTCACAGAAAAAATCATTAAATGTGATCGCGATTTCTTCTGCTTGTTCAAACGGGGCATCTGATGAATGAAGCTTACTTATTGTTCTAGCCCGACGGGTTCGGTTCAAGAAGGAATTTATTATATTCCACTGCCGTTTTGAATCTGCGCCGGCTTCGGCTATTCTGAATTCATAATATTTTCTCTTGGCTACCCTGAGCAGCTCGTTTAGCAAATTAGAATAAATCTTACAGCGAGTTTTGAGTCGAATGTTAAAATGGCATTGTTTAATTTTTCGGTACAGGTTATCTTTTTCATGTAGGCTAGTTAGTAGACCATTGGTTAACCAAGGGTTCTGTAAAGCTGGCACATGTCTTCTGCATTTTACAAAGCTTGTAGAATGAGCGATACATTTCTTTATGTATATTATATATTAGCTTCTGTAGCTATTAAAAGGCAAAGATGGGCTGGCTAGTTGGGGGCAGGAAGTACAAGGTTAATGCCACGCTGCTCGCCACATGATTGAAGTGCAGCATTTTATGTATATAAGGCACGACCTGTGTGGCTTTGTCATGTTTCTTGTTGTGCCCTTCAGATTCTTAAGAAGGATTTTAGCAACCCCAAATACCGCTGCGGTTAAAAAGTAATTTCTGTCAGTTTTGACACCTGTGCAAGTAATCTTACATTTGCCTTTTCATTCTTATCATGCGGGATGCACAATGGTCAATCTTAGTGATAACGTTGGGTGGCGTATCATGTTCCGAGCCACTGACGGAAGGCGAAAATAATCAAAAAATGAAATAGAACATTAACACAATACGGCTTCAGTAAACAAGAGCTGTTGGCACTTTAGTTCCGAACCCAACACGAGTATGTATCTTAAACCCTGGCATAACTACCTGCATTATAACAAAATTCTCGATATAATAAAGTATAACTTTTTGTAACTTCTTATCCATAGATCACCATGTAACTTGAACCTGAACATGACGAAGTGTGTTTAATACTGCAATTTACTGCAATTTATATGGGCGATAAAGCTACGACCCTTGCTTCACCTGGCTGCTTCTTACTTAGCTATCACTATTAATGTTTCGCCTTTCAGACAAAACTTAGACTCTTTGTTGTAACCAACTATCCCTCGTTAGTCAGGCAACAGCAGTGGTAAACACGAGAAGCTGTACTAGGACTAAATTCAAGAACCTCCCGCCATCTTGTTCCGTAAAAGTACAAGTGCGATAAGATCCTATCGCCGCCCGTGCACCGAATGCTTTGAATTCGAGGAAAAGCATGCGCAGGTGACTGAAAAGGATAGTGGCTTGATGTGCGCCGTCTTTCCTCGCACTCAAGGTGGGAGAGGAGGTGCAGGTGAGTTTGCATCTCCTCTCTAACCTTGCCGTGGCTTCGTGTGGCCGGCCCACGCGTGCTGTCTGGCAGAAAATCTGCGACAGCAGAAAAGTTTGGGCGAGCGCTGATCACTGGTGGCTCCACAGGCGCTGTCGAGTTCCTACGCGCTGTAGCTCGCATAATCTCGAATTTCGGACACGCTCAAACGAGAGCCAGACAAGGTGTCGCGTTCATCCTCCTGTGCCATCGCTCTTCATCAATACAAAGTTGTTTCAGCGCGTGTTATTGTGTCATCGAGTGAGATAATTTAATTCATGCTTGCCAGTGCATGCGTGCCATCACGCTTAATTTAATTGTAAGAGAATGTTTAGTGTTTTTACACAGCCGATGAAACTGTAACATCACTTCGTGCACTCAAAGAGCTAGGGAAGCTAGGGAAAGTATCACAGGAGTGTAGGGTCGGATTTACTCTTGAAAGCATTGCTTTACTGCCGCAAAATGTCGAGTGGAATGGAATGATCCGCTAGAAAGTGGTGAGCAAAAGTTCTTTTCACTCTGCCCTTCCGAGAGGGAGAATAATTCCCGTTCAACTATAGCGGCAAAAGAGAACAAAACGCAGCGTAAGCTCCTGCTTCAAATGTAGGAGGCTGGCCTCAAACATGGTGATTTACCACTCACGCACGCTGAGCGAAGAGCACATCGTTTTGCTTTTAACAGAACAAGCAGCCACATTGCGAAGGGAAGCGGAGCAAGCGCTCTGCTTTTTCACTTGGAGTTGCCCCACCGCGCTTGCGCACAACATCGCGGAACAGCACAACACCGGAGAAATACGATGCGTCCAGTGGGCAGGAACTAAGGCCTTCCAAGGTAGATTGTGCGTACCACCACAAAAACAGGACAACCGTTCGTCATTTGTTTGATCTAATAACAAATCCTCCACGGTAAGGTAATTCTAAATTACGTGCCCACTCTGCGTATATGACATTCTATCGTCTGGAAGTTGGGATTGACAACGTGATTGACAACGAACTAGGTAAGTGCGTTGCGTCTCCCGATGTCAATCGAAATAGCCAGTCGTCGCAATAACTGCAGGGGATTTTATCACTTGGTGCTATCCATAGGAACTTTCAAAATCGTCAACTCATGCCTGAACCATGGTATGTTGAACAACACCTGAGGCGAGCGGACGCATGAAAAGGCTTATTTACAAGGATTGTTTCCCTATAGACAGCGACCATTGGTAGGGTTGGCGTGTAACACCCCGGGAAAAAAGGATGCTCAAGGACCAGGCCTAATCGAAACGAAGGATGGATTCATACTTTGCTATGGTTGTCACGAGTGGTTGCCGGTCTGGCAGGCGCCCCGAAGGGATGATAGGCCCCCTTTTGTGGGCGACTCTAAGGGAGAACCCTTTTCACAAACTGTGCGACTCCATGGGAGCACGCTTTCCGCGAACGTTCCGACTCTAGGTGAGACCCTGTCCACGAACCAATCAGGACCCGCGGGTTGCCGCCAGAGACGGCACGCTCGTGCAACGTCACCTGGGAGAAGGGATCAACCGCCCATCCCCGATCAGACTTAGTGCATGTCACGTGACGTTGACCTGAGCAATATCCCGCCTACTTCTATAGCGGGCCTAGTTAAGGGGCCCCACAATCTACTTTTTAATTCATTCATTCTCTTCTTATCTTTCACCAACCATTCAATAAATAGTGGAAGTTTCGCACTTGAAATCGTCTCGTCCTTGCCTGGTCGCCATGGTCTACCGCACGCCTGCAGCCTGCCGACAACGCCACGTTACCCGATAGTAGCACCGGTGGGTTCGAGAAACAGGCGTGGCAACAACTGGTTGGCAGCGATGGGATACGCCACGTTGGACACCCCAACATTAGACGACATCTAAGGGATCGTCTCCTCTTCGTCTTGGTGACAACGTTCGGAAGGAAGGTGTCATGATTAATGACTGCATATGGTGAGTAAACGGCTTTTCTTCACGAAGATATCGCTTGGTTTTACGTATTTTTGGGGAAGTAGAGAGCAGTGATTTTTCTTTAGCCATGGACGCAAGTTTTGAGTATGTCGAGGTTGCTACAAAGTGAAGAGTTAGCAGCATTAAGGGCAGCCATGAACTTAAAGGCTCTAAAGAAGCCGGAGTTGTTCAACTTGGTCAGAGAATTGGGCCTCCTAATTACCGAATCACAGAGAAAGCCGGAGATCATTGAGGCGACCGAAGCGAGCGGGACAGACGATGATGAACTGAAGGGATGCCTACAAAGCACTGCAGAAAAGGAGGAAGAGCGTAAGCAACCAGAAAAAAAGGAAGAGCGTAAGCGCCTAAAAGAAAAAGAAGAGCGTAAGCGCCTAGAAGAAAAAGAAGAGCGCGAGTTGGCAGTACATCAGACCAAACCAGCGCGCGACCTCGAAATGAGGCGCCTAGATAATGTGTTTTTGGAGGCTCAAAATACTGGAAGACTACTAGAGGCCCGAGAGAGCAAGCGCCGAATGACAGACTTGATGGCACCTTACGCAGTAGGAGTGGACATACACCTGTAGGTCTTCTTCTGGTGCAGTTTGAGCGCACGTGTAAGAAGGCAAAATTTGCGAGAAACACGTGGCCGCAACGCTTGCTTACGTTGCTGCCACGTGAGGTAGCTGATATCATTGCCCGCATGGGGAAAGAAGAAGCAGAGGACTTCGACCAAGTCAAAGCGAATCTGCTTGAAAAGTATAGATTATCATCAGAAGCATTCAGGTGAAAATTCAGGGAGGTCGAGAAGACCAAAAAGGAGTCATACTCAGATTTCGCACACACTTTGGAGGTAAACCTCGAAAGAATGGCTCAGAGAAGAGGGTGCACTCGGCCACGCCGAAAAGACAATGCAGTGTGTTGCGTGTGTTGCTTTAGAACAGTTCTACCGCCGGCTGCCAGAAAACATCAAGTATTGGGTCCAGGACAAGCCAGGCTTGGGCACTATTATGAGAGCGGCCGATCTCGCTGAGGAGTACGTAAATCAGCGTGCGTTCGAGCGCAATGAAGCCCCATAGGAAGGAGATGAATAAATACAGCATCGGCAAGCCAGGGCGATGGTCAAAATCAAGTGAGTGTAAATCCAAGGAAAGGTCAGATTCGATGAAAATTAGTGGCGAGAACCGCAAGCGGAAGAAGGAGTCACCCGAACAGAGGGCAGATAGGCAAAAGAAAAAAGCTTTCGAGGCAAAGAAACCACTAGTTTGCTACAACTGCCAGCAAACGGGGCATATCTCCGTGGGGTGAAAATATCCCAAACTAGTGCTGATGTCACTGAAGAGTAACGAAGAAAATTTGAAATTGCTAGAGCCGTACATTGGAGACCTCGTAATAAACGACAAACCGTGTCGGGTGCTTCGCGACTAGGCAGCCACAATGGACGTGCTCCACCCGTCGTACGTGGAGGAAGCTCATTTCACAGGAAAATGTGCTTGGATAAGGCAAGCCGAAGAGGCCTCCTGTGCTTGTCTCCCTGTGGCAAAGATTCGTATTGAAGTAAGTCCAGTATCGAGTACTGGACACTGAAGCCGCCGTCTCGGCACATCTGCTGCCACACCACCCATATTTATTTTCTAACAAATCTGAGGATCTGCTGCGACACAAGGGAATCCGGTTTAGTGAGGGCATACTGCAAGCCCTAACTCGTTCCAGGGCAAGGGCGCTCGCGGCCAAGGCAGTGTACGAATGTCCAGTGGTGGAGAAAACAGGTTTGGCGGAGGACTCGCCAACCAGCACCAAAAAGGACAGCCCCATAGGGGATATTGTGGAAAGTGCACTAGCTAATAAAGAGGTCAGGAAAGCACCGGAGCCTGAAATGTCTCGAGAGGCAGAATGCAGAAGAAAGTTATTCAATGTAAGCCCTGCCACATTGATTGCTGAACAGGAAAAAAGATTCCGCCCTGCGTAACCTAAGGCCAGACGCGAAAGAAGGGGTGGCCAAACAGAACGTAAATTTTCTTAAGAGGGCAGGCGTTCTCTACAGAAAGTACGCTAGTCGAAAGGTAGTGTGATTGGACCAACTCGTGGTACCGCATCCCTATCGTGAGCAGCTCTTGCACCTGGTCTACGGAGGCTTTTCCACAGGGTCTCTGGACATTCGAAAAACAAAGGACCACTTACTGCAGGAATTTTACTGGCCTGGCTGCTTTCTGGAACAGGAGGCATTCATGAGAAGCTGCGACGGATGTCAACGCATAGGCAAGCCCGGACATAAGGCTAAAGCACCAATGAAGCTTGTTCCAATTATCACGGAGCCGTTTCGCCGGCTCATATTAGACACCGTGAGACCACTTCCTGCAACGCTCTCTGGCTATCGGCATATTCTCACTGCACTATGCCCAGCAACGAAATTCCTAGAGGCGGTGCCCCTCAAAGAACTAAGCTCGACGTAGATCATCAAGGCGCATTGTCTATCTTCGCGCTACTGTGGTTTCCCACAGAAATCCAGTCAGATCAAGGATCCGTATTTACGAGCGCACCGACCTCGGCGTTTCTGCAAACGTACGGTATGGAAATCATTCATAGCCCAGTCTACCACCCGCAGTCAAACGCGGTAGACAAAGTCCACTCGGTCATGAAATGGCTTTTCCGGGCCCTTTCTTATAAGCACAAAACAGATTGGGAGGTTTGCTTGCCCGCAGCAATGTTCATGCTTCGAACTACTCCACACGAGTCAACAGGTTTTTAACCTTCAGAGCTCATTTACGGCCGCTGCCTTTGCTCCCCTCTTCGCATTGTTCGAGAAGCTTGGAAAGGCCGGGCGGGTGACCCTTCAGTTGTGGCATACGTGCGAGTGCTGTTAGACCGACTGCACAGATCTCAAGAATTAGCACGGCAGGAAAAGCGCAGGGCCCAAAGCAATGCTAAGCGATACTATGACAGGACGGCTCGAAGGCGATGCTTTGAAGTTGGGGAAAAGGCAATAATGCTTAAACCCTCATTGAAAAACAAACTACAGGTTCAATGGGAAAGACCGGTTGACATAATTAAGAAATTATCTGAAACAAACTGCGTAATCACGGTACCGGCAAAACGACGGACACCACAAGTGCACCACAGCAATCAACTTAAGCCCTATCGGCAGAGGAAGGCCATTGTGAACATGTCAACTAACCAACCTGGGGAGATGCCTGTCGACTTTCCGGAGTTAACATCAATAACGGGTGCAAAAGACATTCACGACACCATTGACAAGCTAGTAGAGCAAGCAGAGTTCAATCCCAATCAAAGGACCCAAGAGAGGGACCTCGTGTTCGAATTTAAAGACATATTTTCAGACACGCCTGGCAGAGCCACTGCGATCATTCACGATATCGAGTTAACCTCATCGGACCCAGTTCGTTTGAAAGCTTATCACGTTTCACCTCGTCAACGTTAAGTCATGACCGCTGAACTAAACTAGATGTTAGAGCTAGGTTTAATCGAGTCAGGAGAGAGTGACTTGTGTGAGGGTTCAGGAAAGTAGCCGCGACCGTGTATCGACTACCGCCGGCTCAACTTAAGCACGAAGGACCAGACCTGCCCAATACAGTATATTGAGGAAAGGCTTGAGAGAGTGAGCAGTACTGATTTGCTCTCTACACTCGATTTAGTCAGAGGATACTGGCAGGTTCTGTTCACAGAGAGGGCAAGCAGGCTTGCGGCGTTTATTTCCCCGATGGGAATCTTTCGGCCGAAAGTCCTGAACTTTGGATTGAAGAATGCTTCCAATTGTTTCTGTAGCCTTATCGGCCAGATGCTACGGGGAATCGAGGGCTTTGCACTTTCGTATCTCGATGACATAACAATCTTTGCTTCATCATGGACCGACCATATGCAACACTTGCGAACCGTGTTGTGTCATCTACGAGATGCCAACTTGACTGTCAAGGGTCCCAAATGCCAATTAGGGCACGCGGAGCTAGCTTATCTAGGTCATGTAATAGGGCAAGGCCATTGTCGGCCTCCAGAGGTTAAAGTGGCCGCAATAGACTACTTGCCGCAACCACGCACCAAGTGGGACCTCAGGTCATGCCTTGGTTTGTGAGGTTAATACCAAAGATATATCTCGCGTTATTCCGAGATTGCAAGTTCTTTAACAGATGTTCTCAGAAAACCAGAACCGCAAACGGTGAAGTGTGATGATGCAAAAGAAAAGGCTTTTAGTATGCTGAAGAAAGCTCTAACGAGTCAGCCAGTGTTGTACGCGCCCGACTACTCTAAGTCATTCATTCTTCAGTATGACGCCGGCGACCGGGGTATGGGGGGAATGATTTGTCACAATAGAGATGACGAAAATTAATGCCCCGTACTGTACGCCAGTCGAAAGCTTTCAGTTCATGAGGAAGCTTACAGTGCATCAGAAAAGGAATGCACCTGCGTGGTATGGGTGGTGCAGAAGCAAGCTGCTATATCACTGGTTCAAGGGGCACCGTAGAGACTGACCACTGTCCCCTCACATGGCTGGAGTCCATGTCTACGAAAAAACGGCCGTCTTTTGCACTGGAGCTTCGCTCTTCTACAGTACACCTTCGATATCCGCTACAAGAAGGGTAAACTTAACAGGAATGCCGACGGTCTGAGTCGTTGCCTCTAGAGTAGCGAAAGCATCATGCTCACTCTGGTTTCCGTGGCACTTTTACGCCGGTATATCTTTTCATACGTCTTTTTTATTATCGCGAAGTCGTAGTTGATTGTTAGCTGATTTTAGTAACCGCGTCTTACCACTTTATAAAGGTCTCTTTTTAGTGTTTAGGGGGGAGGACGCGAGAAAGGGAGGGAAAAGCAGTAGCGGGTATTTTTATTTTTTTTTGTAAAGCGTGGTATGTCTTGGGGGAGGGTGGCCTTGTGCATGCTTACTTTGTAATTGTGGGTCTGGTACGGTTCTGGAGTGATGGCTTGCCCAAACAGGAGACGAAAAGTTGCGAGACTGGTGCGCAAGTCCCGTTTCGCCGGACCGGACTAGGGAGCAAAGGCACACAAGAGCGCCACGAGCACTGATGAACGACCCCGAGGAATCTACCAGCTATGAACCAAGGGTTCGTCACCCCAGAGGGAAATTCTGCTGCTGAAACGCCAATCCCTCACCCAGTGGCTGCTGGCTCCTACCCGTCTCTATCTTCCTCTCCCACCGGACATTCTGTTACGGTTAGCGTGTAAAACCTGGGCAAAAAGGATGCTTATAGGCCATGCCTAATCAAAACGAAGGATAGACTCATAATTTGGTATGGTTGTCTCGAGCGGTTCCCGGTCTGGCAGGCGCCCCGCAGTGATGACCGACCCCTCTGTGTGCGACTCTAGGGAAGAACCCTTTTCAGAAACTGTGTGACTCCCGGAGAGCACCATTTCCACGAACTGTTCGACTCTAGGGGAGGCCTTTTCCGTGAATCAAACAGGACCCGCGAGTGGCCGCTAGAGGAGGCAAGCTCGTGCAACATCACCTGGTGAAAGGATCATCCCCCCGTCCCCGACCAGACTCCACGGGTTGCCTCCAGAGGAGACGAGCACGTGTCACGTCACCAGGGAGACGGGACCAGCCACCCATTCCCGACAAGACTCAGTGCATGTCACGTGACGTTGACGTGAGCAAGATCCCACCTACGATTTTAGTGGGCCTATTTAAAGGGTCCCGCAATGCACTTTCTTATACATTCATTCTCTTCTTCTTATCGTTCACCAACCATTGAATACAAGTGTCGCACTAGAAATGGTCTCGTCCTTGCCTGGTCGCCATGGTCTACCGGACGCCTGCAGCCCACCGACACCGCCAGGCTACCGAACAGTAACGCCGGTCGTGGTGTGAGAAACAGGCGTCGGAACACCATGGCATAATTCCATTGCTGAATTTGTTACTTTGCATGTCGGAATGTCGCCACCAGTCCGAGTTTTCAAACAGCAGAGGCCAGCGGAGCCCTGGACTGAGGGCAGCCGACCATTGCGATAGAGGACGTACGAAGTAGCAGGTGCAGAACTCCGGGGAAGACACTAGGAGGAAGACTCCCCTTAAGAATCCTCACCAGCCGCAGGAAAATACAATTGCTACAGCTCAGTAAAGTTTTCGCTCACTCACTCACAAAATTTGAGAACATTTAGTTTCAAGTAGCTTTATTGAACCCTAAATTTTCTTTGCCAAATTCGAGTGTTTTTAAGGACTTCCGGGATGTGTACGCAGCCTGTGTGTAGACGGACAGACATACAGAGAGACAAACAGACAATGAACTTCATTTCATCCTAAGGAGCTACTGGCAGGACCTCCTAACGGGAGGCCATTGTAGCCGCTCGCCGCGCCCACCTAGAGGACAGAACGCCGTGACGATCCGCCCTTTCCTGCTCCCTCTGAATAGCCTGGGCAGCGTGTGTGCGTGCGTGCATGTGTGCGTGCGTGTGTGTGCGTGTGTGTGCGCGTGCTCGCGCCCGTGTGCGCGTGTGTGTGGGCTCGCGCGCGTGTGCGTGTGTGTGCGTGTTCGTGTGTGCGTGTGCGTGCGTGCGTGCACAGAACACACTCCCATGCGCAGTCGCATGCGCATGCACAAAACACAGCCGAGAACACTGCAGAGATGTCGATGTGGTTAGCGTGTTTAATGCGTTACCTACCGAAATGTGCCACGTGAATAATTAAAATATTGGTTCTTAATAAAAGCCAGAGAAATGCTGTATTTGTGTACCACACATTACCTAGAAGAGGATTCGGTAAAAGGAACGTTTTATATACTGCTAACGCCGCTAAAAAGTAAACTATTCGGGGCTCGCTCTCCCTGTACAGGTGCATTTTCTCGCTTCGATCATCCATTCCCTTCACATGGTGCAAAATGATTAATTTTTTGGCATGCCACACGATTACTTTTTAAATCACAGAGCACATTTACGTGACCATTTGTATTTAGCGACCCTGATGAATATGAGGATGTAGCCATTATTGCATACTATGCCACTTAGAGTTGGTGGCAAATTTTTATAATGCTGGAATATCATCTCTGCTATCGGTATGGCGTGATAATGGAGTACTTAGATGGGCCTTGTGTTATCATAGTTCTTTGATAGCTTTTTAAAAGAGCAGTAAAGGTGCCTGATGTTAGGAATACAATCGGTTCCAAAGCTTATAGCGGTTGATCATATTTAGGCACAGCGTTTAATGGGATTTTGGTATTGGCTCACAGGCGCTGCACCATTCGAATATTCTACTCTGGCGAACATGTCGTTGGTGATGAGTCAAAACAATTTGCATTGCATTTAAATGAAAGGCAATGAAAACAAATTCCACAAAGAACAATTTATATGTACATTATTACTCTGACACACCTTCTCTGCAGGAAAAGATCGCTCTTTTGAGCTCTGCACACGTATTATTATCCCTGGAATTTACACATCTATAACATCTACGTTATGTGAGCTTTCAACTGGTCGCTGCAAAACAGGCGTTTTAGCTACTAAACCACACTACTTTACGTCAAGCGTCCATTGCTCAAGAAACTGAGTTTTCGTGTAATTTCGTTATTCCGATTCCTCTCGTAATAAAACCTACGATAATTTAATACGAGCGTTCTTTATCCAACAAACTCGCGTACACATTCTCTTGAACGAGAGTTTCAGGCACCGTCGATTACAAATGTTGGCAAGAACGATATCTGAGCAAGTTTCTGTTTTTCTGAACGTTGCTCAACACGCGTACATAACGAGTCAGATACAGAAAGAATATGACAGAAAAAGGTGATAGTCGTTGGTCAGGGCAGGTATTAACATCGACTAAAAATCAAAAGCAGGACGTTCGGGTCATCTCTTTCCGATGGCTCCCAAATTTGCAGCATATACGTCACCATCCCACTGAGCAGGCCCTGCAACCATGTCTTCCTCGCTTATAGCGTAGATCGAAACCTTCGCGAACAGTGATTCTTGCTGATGAGAAATTCTTCGCACAGGTCCTTAATGTCGGAACAACCTAGAACGCAAGTAAAAAAGAAAGCACATACTCTGTGGCTTTTAATGAACAAAACTGAGCTGGTCGTTTGTTGTGTCCCATTTTCCCAAGCTCACACAATTTATTGAAAGCAAAAAGAAATACTACACCTTTCCAAATCGGAACGCTGATTTGCATACGGGAGTTCTGAGCAAATCATATGTACTCCTTTCTTATGAGGATGGGAAGGGGGAAGAGCGAGGTTGTGTAGGGTAATTTTACTTCAAAAAAGCGAGACATACAGAGTGGACAGTCAATAGAACAAGAAAAAAGTGCAAGTGTAGCTCACCTAGAAGTCGCATAGTGTGCTCCAGTTCATCTCTCAATATCTTCAGCACTCTCTCGACACCTTGCCTCCCCTGCGAAGAAGGAACTTGCGTTGGAGAGAGAACTCTGCCCATGCATACTTCCCAATGATTTGGTTGAGCGCAAGCTAAGCACGCACATGATAAACGTTCAAGTATAGTCGTCTCGCAATGTGCTTTCACATTTATTGATTATTGTGCGTTTTCACTTCATAGGAATAGTAGCGTATTCGTTTGGAGAACAAAAGCATAAATGCAATGCATAAATTTTCAGGGAATACCACATGGTCTGACAATCCGTTTTAGGGTTGCAACATTTGGTGTTTGCGAAAGCGTGTCAGAACGAAAAGATTTATTGCGACACGGGGGTCGCAATACACTCCTGCTCCTGCTGCAATTGCGCATGTAGCGGCTGCGCAATTCGAGAGCGATCTGCGTTGGGGGCAGAGTCTATGTGGGTCGGGGGCTCGTAGCTTTGTGCGTGCTGTATGTTCTCGGTGCTCAGTTTGCGTGTAAGCAATATAGAGCACGAAGGTCACTTCGCTAGCTGCTGCTGCTGCGTTTTCTCAGGCCAGCGATTTGACGAGCGTCCGTGGCCATCGAGTGTGATGTGTTCACGTGTGCTGTGCGCGCTGACACCATGGTTGGTAATTTAGTTAGCGAGCGAATGTTTACAAGTTGATATTAGCCGAAAAAGTACTATCCTTACTTCGTATGGCTGTCTGCTAATTTGCTGTCGCAATCGATGCTACGTCTTTCGGGCGAATCTGCGACTTTTCTGTGTGTGTTCTGGTTTTAGTTTCGTTCCACTGAAAAACGTTTTGTTCCGGTTCGGCTGCTGCTCTGGAACAAAAAAAAATGATCCGTAACGGCTGGTAACGGTTTTTGTTCGCGCGCAAAACTTTTTGAAGCGAAGTAATGATAAACACACAGTATGCATTTTCTCAATGAGCGTAATGTGAATTCTCCGATCATGCTCAGTGCCTTGAATCTAGTCACTGAGCATGATCTCAGAAGCAGCATGTCATCGAGTGTATCGAGTGTACACTCCAAAATGTGAGATCGCTTTTCTGATAAAACAAACCTAAAGCAATCATGAACGGTAAAACTTCGCTAAGAAAGCGTTGTACCCATTTAAAACGATACGATAAGCTCTTCAGCGCGGAACCACTCGGTTGCGATACGTTGCCTACCTGCTAGTGCACAGAGCGGTAGGCAGATTAGTGGAGCGCTCTAGCAGCTATCGTTCGCCCTATCATCATCCTACATACGCCTTTTGCGGACCCCTGAGATACGCGCTAATTCTGAGGTTGCCTGACCTCGATTGTTTCGGATTGCCGACGCCCCGCTTCGGCGTGCTGGCTGCTGTCTTGCACGATGCGCCATGAAGAGCTAGGACTCAAAGCCTCAAATATAAATGGGCCAAGAATGGGCCAAAACATTCTACACCGAGTGCAGATGTGATCTGCAAGACAAACGAAATGGGGTGGAAGCGTGTACTAAGCGCAGACAAGACACAGGCTCGGAAGAAGCATTGAGACGATCGGGAACGTCTTCGGTATACAGCGAACCGCAGTGGAATTAAAACGCATGAGCATGCTGGCTGGTAAATGCAAAGTGGAGCAGCGTGGAGTAACGGCGAGGTACATTTACTAATCGCGGTGAACATATCGCCCAAGAACGCGACACAGAGCCACGCCGATGCGCAGCGAAGAATGGTTCAGAACGCGACTGCACAACTGCAGGTAAATGCGGGTCTCCTCGTCATATGCAGTGGTGACACAGCAGCGAAACGGGACCATGCAGCTTGCGACTGTAAACACATGCTCCAAGAAACATTTCTTGTTCGACAAGCTAACAGAAGTGACGTGCATAACTTATGGCCACAGGCCACCCTTGAACATGCTCCAAAGGGTCGGTGCAGCGCGGCCATAGAGTATCCAAAAAGTAATAAAACCGGCTTACGTCGTATGCGAGTCCCCAGAGCACAGGTCGTCCCACGAACACAGCGCGAGCTCCCAGTGCGAGCGCCTTGACCACGTCCGCACCTGTTCGGACTCCACTGTCCAAGTATACTTCCATCTTGTCACCAACGGCGGCGACGATCTCGGGCAGGACGTCAATCTGAAACAGGCGTATGCGGCTTCTAAACGGCATAGAATCATTGCAGGTGGTTATGCACGGTATCCAGTGTCACAGAGAAATTCAATGATACCTTTCCACTTTCACAAGAGAAGGTCCTGGGCCAGTATATACAACGCACGTCCGGCGAGAGAAGCTTTCAACTACTTTCGCCACAGTACACGTGTCTGGCGTGAAAGCGATAACATGATAGCTGCATGAAAATGATCGCAAGCGAAATGTTCAACAACGGACGCGTGGGCGCTGTTGATTCACACGTTCTTTATCTGGGCTATCGATCGCTCGTGACAGATCTCGTGTTATCTTTCTTTTAGTAAGAATCTATCAGTTTCTGTGATTACTTGTGAGGCGTAAATTGTTTAGCCTTTTCTCTTGGGCTACGTGAAGAGGCGGACACGCTTTAGTTGCTCTACAAAACGCAACCATCACGGAGATAACTAAAAAAAAACTTACTATGTGGTTTTGTGGAGCGTCCAACATCATAATTAAAGTTTGTAAGTGGTATTTGAAAGAACTTTTATTCGAGGTTCATTTCAAACACGAAGTAATGCATAGGTAAGTTTAATACTGCGTAGAAAGCGCTGGACACATCCTCACAAGTTATGAGTGTTCTCCCGCCTTATTTATTTGAATGTTTGACCGGTGAGTTTCTCAAGCTAAGAAATGGTGTCAATATGACTTCTTACTTCGCGTTTACAGTGAAAGTACACCGATAAAATGAAGAAGTGGCAGAGATTCTTCCTTAAAGGAAGGAGTTCCTATATTGGATGGCCCTTTTTCCTTGCTATGGATAACTCTGGGAGCTTCTAGCTTCTTCTATGGGAAATGGCGATACTACAGGATACTCGCGGATAACTTTATTGGGTTCCAGTGATGTGAAAAGTTGGGCGGTTTTGGTTACAAATACAATATCTGAGAAGCAGCGCACTGAACGGGACCAATCAGAAAGAACACCAGCAGCGAGTGTCTTGTGTCCTCGTGGTCTCTCCGCTTTTTCCTATTCATTCTACATCTTCACCCGCAGCGTGTAATGTTTTTTTCGGGTCCTTCGCCCACCGGAGGTATGAAGCAATAACAGTGCGCGTCATCTTGCAATTTTTCCATGCCACGAGACGATTGGGGGCCATGGCCTACGATGGCTCCATCTTCCGGCATGACGATGTAATAGGGATAACAAGGCGCGTCTCTCAGCTTCGCTACTTGCTTTCAAACAAAACATTGCGCAGACGCCCTCCTGTACCAGTTGTGTAAGTTCGCAACCGAAATATGGCTGGCCCTGGGAAAACTGCAAACCCCGAATGCTATATGCCCACGCGTTATCGTCACAAAATACAATTGTGAAGATAATGACCACTGGGTGCGGTCGTCGTTGTGTAGTCCGCCAAGCCGTCTTTCTTTTTTCGCGTGAAATAAGCACAAAACTGCATCCGTGTTGAATTCTATAAAACAGCAGCCTTGCAAAGTCTTCTTAATGTTACGATCACGCGAATTTTCAGCATGTGATGCGCGTGGATTCGACCGGGCGATATTTCCATTTCGCCGAGAGAAGAGTACCCTTTGTGTCTCTCGTTTTCTTTTTTTAGTTGGAAGACATTTTTACAAGATCGCCTGCCAAGCTTAGCGTCCTTCGATCCGTTCGAGTGCACTACATGAAGAGGCAGAAATTTCTTGTATGCGAACTGAAATGACCGTATAGCTAACTAAATTTACGCGCCAATATTGTTTACAGTTTCATCACTTGGTAAAATTCCGAAATTGGAACCGAGACGTAGTGGAGCCTTATTAGGAACGCAGACATATTGAGACTAGCATCGCTTTAGTGAAATCCGTCCTGAGGATGTGGTGACATAACGATTAGTTCGCCGTTTGTTTTGCCGTTTATATTTAGGTATGCATAGATGTGTGGGTCGGCTTATTGTACACCTAAATAAACAGCGTTCAAAGAGTGTGGGCATCGAGACTGAAAAGTAATCTCTGTACGTGTAAGCAGAATGTGCATACAGGTCGACCTTCCCTGACTTCCATAAAGTACCTCATAACCATATTTCGGATCATGTCCCGCAGTTTGAAAGACACTCAGCTAGACGCTTCATTGACCGTAGGGAGATGCTGTAGCCCTTTGCGACTATTCAGTCTTTATTTTCAATGAATTATTTTTGATGTCACCTTATTTATCACGCTCCAGCTGCGAACCACAGCACCGTTGAGGCTTCCGTTGCATTGCTAAGAAGTTTGTTCTTAGCTCCCTCCTGTAGTTTCGAAACAGCCGTCTTGGAAGGTATACCCACCTGATTCCTGATACCACGTCACGCTGACTGCAACGCCCATTATTCCAGTAGTGTAGCTCGCCCCCAACAGTCTCAAGACTTTCAGTAAGCTGCCTTGTTAATAACCAGCATCACTTCTTTTTCGTAGTTCCCCGATAAAAGATCGTGGGCAGAGAAGAGGGACATCCAGGGACTTTTGCAGGAGTCTTTCGCGAGATCTGGGGACCTCGTTCTAGGGACTGTTGCTTGTAATGTGTGTTTCGCTAGGTTCAACGAAAGACGACGCACTTTGCTCGATCCCTGTGTAAGCGCCACTTCAACTTCTATGTAAATTGGATCATAACGGCCGATACACAGTTCGTTATGGCGAAGCGGCAGCTGTTTGTCATGAGTGAGAGGTTCTTGTCACTGTGACGCATGCAGCATAAGGTCTGCCGCTTCGCAATGCGCCCTCGGCACTATGCCCGTGCCACTTTCATCGGCCGCGGGAGGAGTACGTGGGATTGGGACGGTGGATGCCCCGCCCATGGTCAAGACCATAATTCTAACCTGCAAATGAATATTTACCAATAAAACGAGTGCGCATTAACAACTTGTCATTATGCATTGGTCTGTGACATCTACCTACCCGAAATCCACCTCCCTCCCCTCTGCGATTTCGTCCCCTTGGAAGGCCTCGTGTCGAAGCATAGGTAAAGAACAACTATTGCAGAAGTCAAAGGAGTAAATGATCTAATAATTTATATAATTGAGAAACATAAAAAGAAGTGAAACCTATGTGAAATTCGATTTTACCAGGAAGCTAGCTTCGTAATTTTTTTAAACTGTGGTGGAGGAAGGTAGTATACGTATTTTAAGACCCTGGAAGTTTTCTTTTGTTCGCGCAGCTTTGGTCTGCATTGCTCGTTCAGGTATTTCAAGTATGATTCACGTACCGAGGCCGGGGTTCCATCCAGCTGGCGCCCTCCGTGGTTAGATACGATGACGGCCGCTGCGCCGTGGTGGTGTGCTTGGAGCGCCGCTTCGGCTGCAACCCGAAGAAGCAGTGTATAGCCGCAGCAGCTTGGGCGATTGTTTAGTTCGCGGTGGAAGAGAAAACAATGCTTGCGGTAATGACTAGACTGTGCATCCCGTATCCGCAATGCAAGCGGTTGCTATTGCTCAAATTATAGGATCCCCATGGTCTGCACTCTACATGCAGACACATTGGCAACACATGCTACAGCTGCGCCCTGTGCTTAGTTGCTTCAACGTGATTCTAAATGTTAAAACTTACAGGTATTGATGTTATAGTTTTTGAGAGGGTGAAGAAAGACATCCAGCAACCTAGGACCATTATTATGCAAATCTGGCTGCGTCCTTTTATGAAGACATTCTGACTCAATACTAACTTCTTTCTTGCAAGATTGCTTCGGCTGCAGTCGTTTAGCTTCGAATTTACGCCCGCATGCATTGATTTGGTTTGTTGTGATCAACACTTTTAACATCCCGAAGTGACTAAGGCTATGATCGAGGGGATAGTGGATGGCTCCGGATAACTTTATTTAGGTCGCCTGGGGATGTTTAACGTGCACTTTGATCGTAGTTGTACTCGGGCCGGTAAATTGCTCTTTGGCGTTTCGTAATTCTCGCACGGGCGCGGTAGCGCTGCACCAGATGTTGGCGCCTCTGCGTGATTGTATTTCTTTATTAGATTTATTTGCTTTTTGTAACAAGGTGTCACTATTTCGTATTATTTAAGGCGCCTTCAGGGCAACAAAGCGGCAACGGTAACACTTGTAACATCAGATGATCTCCAGAGGCGGCCTCTGTTAACCGTTACATGTGCCCTCCTGGAGCAGCACTTGTAACAAAAATCTACCGTCGTGAATACCAAAGCACCCCACCACGAAAAAAGCGCACCGCGACTGCTGCAACATAGCGCGCCCGTGCGAGTAGAATTACGAAACACCATCGGGAAATCTGTCCACGGGCCTCTTGCATTTCGCCTCCATCCCGGCTGGTGCCGGACGCGTCCTCAATATTGGAGGCATGAGCAGCAGCTACTCGCACGTTTTGCGTGCAGGATTATAATGGTCGAACAAGGCCGCAAAGGACCGCAGGCCCGCTGATAAGGATTAGCATTTTTACTGATTAACGTTAACATTTTTATGCGTCCAGTTATGTAAATAGGTATCGTATGCGTCATATGCACTCTATGTTAACCTACGAAACCACGTACACGTACTTTCACGCTGTCAAAACCTGAAACTATGGTAATTAGGTGCGTGTCTAAGGACACCGCGTGCATGCATCGTGTGTCAGCAACACTAACTCTCAACGTGCGCGTGCTTTACCTTTTAAATTATGGTCCTTTTATGTATTTTTTACGCAATTTCAACACGACATCCTTAGGGCCAGTTAGCGCTTGAGGAAGGAAAATCTCGATTGGAAAAACTGCTCCGCAGGGCTCGAACGAACTTTGCCGCGGATTCCCTCCGGTAGCGTGTTAGCCGTCGTCTCCTACGGCAGGGCCAGCATGGACGGCGCCGAGCGGAGGAGGAGGGAAGGGGTTGGCGCTACTTTTGGAGATTGAGGGACGTTGCGATGTATGTATGGATGGATGGATGGATGCTACGAGCGTCCCCTTTAAAGCGGGGCGGTGGGGTGCACCCCGAAGGTCTTGCTATTATACTGCTTAAGGTCCTACCTAGGTTGAAATAAATGAAATGAAATAAAATAAAATGTTAATTTCTCGCACAGAGACAGAGGAGCCGGGAAGTGCTGACGCAGGGCAAAACGCTGCTTGCCGCAGCTCGAAAACCATCCGGTGCCAATTGGTCTTGTGATAGCATCTCACATTAATCAAGAACTCGAGATTCATGTAGACTCAATACCCAACGTGTCGAATTGAACCGGGCAAGGCTGGGCCGGATCTGAATCTTTAGGACCCGGGCCGAGTACGGGACAGGTTTGAAATCACCGGGCCGGAGGCGGGACAATAGCACTTTCGTGCTAGGGCCACATCCGGGCATGAAGAACAAAAGCCCGTGCAGTGCTCTAAGTTTAGCACCCCTTTAAGCAAAAAGTCATTACTACGACGCATCTTCAAACAGATCAGATGTTTGTGACGCGCATGTGTTTCCTCTTTGATCGTAGGAACTATCTGATCAGTCCTACGTCCTACGTCCATGCCACGCGTCCATCAAATCTAATCCAGGCGGCAATCCTTCATCGTCTGACGGGCTTCGTGGTTTCACGCATACGTGTTCCTCATTTTACGGGTGCGCGCCGCACAGAGGCCGCAGTGCCGTTGAGAAACTATGCCCTTACCAGTAAGGACTCCCTTGACGACGACGGGCAGCTTCGATAAGCCGCATAGCCATTCGATGTCGTTCAACGTGGCCGAAGCCAGGGTATCCATGTCGCTCGAATACGTTTCTTGGAGCTTGCATCCATGTGCCTCATCCGAAAATGCGGCCATGGAATTGGCGAAACTGCGGCAGTACAAGAGTCGGAAGCTTGAGACAGTAATTGTATTCCTTAATAAAATCATGAAATAAAGAAATTGTACTACTCATGGGAAGGTAAGAAACCACAGAAACAGCTGATCCAAGAGCGCCACCACGTTATAGAGTGCTCCGGATTCAGTTTAGCATTTTTTTCGAGTGTTCTGTCTTTCTACAAATTTAAATTCACCACTTCAGTTTCTTGATGAGGCAATTTGATTGCGGGTAGCTTACGCTAAACTGTCTGCCTCTGCGTTGCCCAGAATGCCACAGTGAATAGAAATCCGCTGAAATATGATCTAATGCTGCAAGGCTATCGCTTTAGCATATATATATATATATATATATATATATATATATATATATATATATATATATATATATATATATATGTATATATATATATATGTATATATATATATGTATATAGATGTACATTTTGTACACACGCGCCTGCACATTTTTATTTATACTTGTGGCAGTAATGCTCAATTGCGATACCTGGAAAAATTAGGATGACTCATTTGAGCGGGTGCGATTGTGACCATATGAAGGTGAAGGCAGTCATTATGGCGTAATGTTTTGCTGTAGGAGAGGTACTGACGTTAGATAATTTGGTTGTGTTGTGCTCTCTCGGAGAGGGTATGCAGAATGCAGACATCGCATTTCAATTTGGCACGAACCATCCGTGACTCGAATGTTATTTCTGTAGGCATAGTAGATATGTCACAATGTAAATTCTTCCACGGCTAATTCAGGTGGGTCATCTTTACGAGAGATGCCAGACACTTTGGTGTAATCTACATGAATTGGTAGAAGCCATGGGAGATACTGAGCTTCTGCTGGCCAAAACATACTTTGCTAATCATTCTCCTGGCATTTTGGTGTCTTCTTTGTCTCTTTCCCTTCCTACTAATTTACGAATCCTTGCCCGTTGGACCTCTCAGGCGTTCATCGACAGGTGGCGCAATTGCGAAACCACAGACCTACGCTACCCCATTCTTTCTAGGTAAACAATAACGCAAAGACATACTTAAGCAATACAACCCCGCTGTTGTACGAACGTTAGTGGAAACCTACAGAGTTTTCGGCTGCTAACGAACACAGATTAATTGAGCAAACTATAAATTATCTCACAACTAAAATACAACAATATTCAGCCTTATATCCTAACGAAGATTTACACTCCTTATCCCCATTTGTCTTCTTATCCTTATATTTATCCCCAAACAATCATTATCATCTGTGCTGCGTGGCTTTTCTCTAATTTACCACTTTCCGTTCGCCGTATTTTCCTGTCATGAACGCTATGTGCACTGACACTTGCGTGCCGTTCCTGACATGCAAGTACCAGGTGCTCAAAAAGGACAAAAGATGTATGACCAGTATTGTTTAGGGACAAGAAAGTTAAGCTTCGAATGGATGCACAACTGTTATTAAGAGTACATGTGCGTTTGAAGAAACCCAAGGATACCTGAGGCCACGTGGCAGTTGCGACATATAGGGATGGTGCAACACGCCGTCTCCAGAAACGGGGGAGTCCGCGGTGACCACAATCGCCGCGAAGCCATGGGCAGCTGCCCTCTTGACCAGTGACTCCGTGAGTGACCGGTTGCGAAAAATGTACGTCTGCTGCCAGAGAAGACAGCCGCGCGCCGCTGTCCTCACGTCCTCCAGGGTCACGGTGCTCAGGCTGCTCAATATCATCACCGTACCGGCGCCCTGTGCCGCTGTATAGATTTCAAAATCAACCGTAGAACACGCGTTCGTTTTTGGAAGAGCAACTTTGTGCTAAGCATCTGTGAAGGGATTGATAAAAAAAGATGGTTAAGACAAGCACAAAGGTGTTCGCTGCGCCGCATACTTAGAATGATGATATAACAGCGCAATAGCAGACGCGGAACACAGAACGAAGCCACACTTAAGGATGAGCGCTGACTTCCGACTGATGTTTATTAGAAAGAAGCATGTACATCTTTCTAATAAACGCCAGTTGGATGTCACCGCTAGTCTTTTTCGCTGCCTCTTGTGTTTCGTGTCTACTTTCGCCCCGGTTATGGAATATCAAGTAGCCCGGTCTCACACCTTCGTTCAGTATATTTAGATTTCTCAAACCGCCTCGTACGCTAGGCTGGTCACGGCAGTCGATGGTCATCGTCTTTTGCAACGAATCGAACTTCCTTATTCCTGCGTGTTGGTAGTAAAATACCCCGTTTTTACTTTAGCCCATGGTGAGGCGTCCTTCAAAATAGGCTTCAATTAAAGTGCATTAGGTAATGAACCCGCTTCCCTTCTCGTCAAACTGTCGGAACAAAGTGGTGACGGAGAAAGAGCATTCATTGACTCGCGATGCGACCTGTGGACACTGAAAACGTGGCTTTTGGCACGTAAAATAAGTGCGCACACGCCACTGCGGAAAATTCTTTACATCAATTTAGTTACATAGTTAGGATTTGTTAAATCTGGTGCCAGATCTTACTGTACCGCTGAGGTGTTCCTGGAACACTACAGTAAATGCAAGTTATTTTAATAAGTCTGTCGATGAATCATGCAGCGAATACTGAAGTTTTAAATGTCACGTAGTAAACCAACAAGTCAGTGATAAAAGCATTCATCGCCGATTGCGATACTTCGCAATGCGAAATCTGAGCACAGCTCAATATGTGTTTTCATTTCGCGATATCTTGGCTGGCGCAGCAGCAGCAGCCGCCGACAGACTTACCGGATGACGTGCGCTACCGTGGCGCCATCTGTTAGCCATCGTAGCAGCACCGCGCTTTTCTCCTCATCGTATCGCCATACCCTCCTCCTCCACTTTCCTCCTCGCGTCTTTCATCCCACGCTGCGCACCGCGTTCTCTTTCGTCTTTCGCTGTACTGGTTTGCTCGGTTACGGCGAAACCGACGCCCGCCAGAGGAACGGACACCTTTTAGTTGTACTCTAAAACATATGTTCACCATGCTTGTAGACGACGTGAATCGTTTTGTGAGACTCATCGTTTGTTTAAAGTGGGAAAAAGGCGGTTTTATACCCGAGAAAAGCACACGATAAAAAGGAACGTCGAGTTCGCAGAAAAGATGTCCCTGCCTCCCAGCGCAAGATATGCCAGCACTGCGTATGAGGTTGGCTGCGATTACATTCCTTTTATCCTAAACAGCGCTAGCCGAAACATGGCAGCATGGGAAAGCAGAAGTGTTCATCGAAAAACTGGCAACCACAAAGGCGTAGAAGACACGATGGAAGGCCTTGCCTTGAGCAGGGCCGATCTCTCCTGCAGGGTGTACCAACTTGTGAGCCGCTGATGGAGACAGCCCCACTGGGAAAGATACTGCACGGCCCAGGACGGTGGTCGAGGTGTTCACCTTTTCCACGTCCACGAGAATCCGCGGTCGGAAACGCAGCCTGCGTAAATGTCCCGGATACCAGTGTGGCTACGTCTGAAGGTCTATCCTGTGCTTAAAGGGGGACAACATGCCGGATTTGCCCCTAGGAAAGACGGCTCCGATCAGTTGGTGACACAAGGCAACACCACTGTTCGGACCGAGGCACGAGCTCGATCGTGTGCAACACTACATGAGCTACCGACCTGTAGACATGATTGTTCGTATTCGCTGCATTGGACACTATGCTTGTCTCAGTGTGATTCAATCCATTCATGTCATATCCCAATGGACAATAGACAAGCCTAAGACGTCCTCCAGATCACGATGCCGGACAGGAAGAACGTCGGTAGCACGTACGGAACTAATCCATGGGATGCACTAATGAACGCCCGTAGAACTATAAGGCCCAAATAATTCTACATTCCGGGCTGGTCCGACGTGCGTCAGAAGCTGAAGTTCGGTATTTTACAAATTTTGTTACCGCTTTTCACACTGTCTACCCGACGTCCACTGGATATGCGAATATTCAGCGCAGGCCAATTGCGGGACTTTCTGTGGTCCTTGGACATCCTTAGGATTTCAAAGTATCAGATCACCTATAACGGTGTTCTAGGCGAGGCGGATGTTCTTTGCCACTAATAAAGTGAATTGAAGAACAAAACACCGAAATTCTCGATAATAATAGAATTAGTGTCGGAGGGCAGATCAAGTGGTACACTTGAAGCCAATCCAATTTTAATGAACTCTCATTCCTTTTATAATGAAAATGAAGTCTAGTTAATGATATTCTTCATCGAATTTCAAGCTCAATCCAGCCAATATTGATACCGAGCGGGCCTCACCGCTATGCCACACGGAAACATGCCGTGACCAAGTTTGAATTATGGCATGGCGCGGCAAATAGTGATACTACGCGTCGCGGAAGAGGTTGGTCACACAAAATGAGTCGTATCAGCATTTGCCGGCGTTGTTCCGTTTCAAACTTCGCCGCACCATTCGTCATGGAGCATTTCTATCTGATATTGTCACATTGTACTGACCGTCAAAAACAGCAGCAAAACTGTGAATAACTTTTTATTGGGTGAAACTGTGGCCACAAGAGCAAGTTACCATCAAATCACGATGATAGCGGCGAACATAGTGCGCGATCAATGAAATCTGATGAGCTGGTTAAGAGCTTAGGATTTGATGAATGAGTCATCGTAGGTTCCAGAGTAATCGCTGGAGCCTACGTGTCTTCCAGAAAGTAATACACAATTCGCGTCGCTCATACAATCCGATTACACAAGTTTCGGTAACAACCAGACAACGGACGTAACTATCTATATAATTCGAGAAACTTCCAATACGTGCACACACGTCCTGCGCCAAGCGATCACGTTTAACATTCGTCAGCCGGTCAGTTTACGGCCAGTTTGCCCATTATACGTCTTCCTTTTCTTTCTACGCTGTTCGCTGGACTTGTTGTAGGGTGGCAATTCGATGGGGGCGAAGTGAAAAACGCTCCTGTACCATGCGCAGCGTTTACATAAAAGAAGCTCAGATGTTCAAAATTAATCCGAAGTCCATCACTACGGCGTGTCTCACAAAGAAATCGTGGTTTTTGCACGCAAAAACCCCAGAATTGAAGTTTATTTCGGCTTCTTAGAACGTGATCTAGGCTTAGCAAGTCGTACAAAAATACATCAAAACTAATCAGGAACACAAAATTTGCATATTACGAGCTTAGAGTTGTCCCAAGGAAGCCAACATACCCATGATATCAAGCATATAAAACTTTCGCTCTAATAATTCTCGCCTTGTCGCATGGTAGTGCTAATATTGAGTGCTGCCTGTGCAATCCGCGCCGGCACTGGACCTCTATTAGAATGGCTCAGCCAATAGTCTAGCCACGTTGCTGACCTTAGGCCATCATTGGGCAAGAAATCCGAACGACACAGCCCACATTGTAACTACGCTGTTAAAGTAAGGCCTTACCACGATGTTTATAGCTCCACTGGTCATTCACCTTCGCGGGGTGGAATGGCCTCAAATTTTTCTTTTATTTATTATGTTTGCAACGATAGTAGTTAGAAAAAAGGCATATTCATAACAGATTGGAGTTATCAACGGTCCGGCTACCTAGACCACAGCCGAACTCCATGATGCCCCCGCTGCAATCTTCCGTCTCGTTTCTCCCGGCCTGTCGGTTAAGTCATCCCCCTAGGCGACAAGAAGGTTAAGGGGGCGGTCACAATAAGTCAAGCTGGAGTAGACAGCCCGCTCTGCAAATGATGAATAACGCAGTCTTAATAGCGTTGCTTCTCTCCGCGCGATGGACGTAAAGGGCTGAATATGCAACGTAAGGACGCGCAGGCTAATTTTGTGACGAACCCTGTTGCACTATTTACTTTGTCCCCCTGGTTAGGCTCTCGGGGTCCAGTTGCACACAGCAAGCTTTTGGCACTCATATATGCAATTTGTCTGCTTTACTTTCTCTTCCCCACTCTATGTGTACACCATAATATTCTATGTATACCATAACCTTTACACATGTGTATATCACAACACATGTGTTTGCCTGTGCCAGATATAACATTTCTAACGCATGATATAGCCTGCTCAATGAGGTTTAGGTAGAATAATTAACATACTTACAATTATTACCTTTCAAATAATTACTTCACGGCACATATTGAATCAACAAACTCTAGGTAGCCGGTATGCAAGGCATTTCTTCTTTGAACGAATTCTCAATGCTAAGCCATCCCCATCATCAGCCTGGCTACGCCCACTGCAGGGCAAAGACCTCTCTCATGCTTCTCCAACTACCCCGTTCATGTGCTAATTGTGGCCATGTTGTCCCTGCAGACCTCTTAATCTCATCCGTCCACCTAACTTTGTACCGCCCCAGCAACGCTTCCATTCTCTTGGAATCCAGTCCGTAACCCTTAATGACCAGCGGTTTTCTTCTCTCTTCATTACGTGTCCTGCCCAGTTGTTTGTTAATTTAGTGAGCAAACGAATTTTTAGAAGTTGATACGGCGGACAAATTTACTATCCTTAGTTCGCATGGCTGTCTGCTAATTTGTTATCGCGATCGATGTTTCGCCTTACGGGCAAAGCTGCGTCTTTTCTAATATTGTAACGGTTCTGCGAGTAGATATTGAAGTTCGACATTTCAAGTTTATTTCTTCTGCCTACTTACTGGAGCAAGAACAGAGTCGAAAGGCTACATAGTCTGACAAAAGACCTCTCCCGCTATTACAGTTTGCAAGCAGGCTGATGTACTTTACACAATATTGCACCTCTAATCATTTCGGGAAGAGTTACATTTCACAGCAGAGAAAAAGGTCGGAGAAAGTAACTATGGCAGAAGTCATTGTACATTATCAACATTCATACAACTAAGGTAACAAAGACGTGCGTGTACATCAGATAAACAAAAATAACATTTGCATCACAGAATGCAAAGTGACATAAAGTACGATAAAGCAAAAACATTTGATTATTTAGGGAAACTCAACATCATGACGTGTGAAGATGGACTTGAACATGGTACTAGAATATATATGATCAGAATCCATGGGAGCATGTAAGCTGCTTAGCAATGCAAGTACTTGGTATTCTACGTGTTGTTTAAGGCGATCTGTTCTCAGTGTTGGCATTTTTCTTGCGTTGCTGACGTACGTTGTACTTTCTACTCGCTTATGTGTGCTGAAAGCATCCAGTCTTCTTGCACAACCCATTCTAACAGCTTGGAATAGTAGGTCGTAGATGTATATTACATAACCGCCTCATGAAAAACCTTTCGGAAGCCTGGGATGATTGTGGATAAATGATCACCTTGGTATAAATGAAAATGATCGCGTTTGCAAGCGCAGAGAGCTGCATCATCCTATCCTGGAGATCTGTCCCCACTCAGGGCACGCATTCACCACATAGGCCAAGTGCGCCAACAAAAGCTGGAGGGAGATGGCACCTTCTCAACCGCGTACGATTCAGTAGATATATTTTTTCCTCTCTCTCTCTCGCTCTCATGCATGGATTCAAGCAAGTTTCTATAAACCTGCGTGTGTAAGAAGGCCACAATCACCAACCTCTTGAAGGCTTTGCTGTTCTCCTTGAGGGTCTGTCCATCGCGGGCCCCGAGGGTGATGTAGGTCCTCACGCCTTCCTCCATCTTGGCCTCGGCCAAGCGCTGGATATCAGCTACCGTGGTCACGGCCATTGCGCCTGCGGTCACAATTTCTTGATACTTAAGCCCGCTGTAGTTAAAAGGAAATTACCGCTGCAATGTTGTCTGAGCTTACGGCCTTCATTGGTGTGACCCGCTTAGGTCAGTCTGAGGCTACACGTTTCACTTATATTGCTAGACAGGGTATTAGTTACATAGAAGTACGAGTGCAAAGGAAGCAAATTATGAGAGAAATCAGCCTGAATATTATTCCCAACAGGCGAAAAAAATTGCCAGCAAATTCTTGGGGACGTCAAGGCCTCCAAAAGTTCCTACAGCACCAAACAGCACCCGAATTGACGTGCACGAAACATGTAATTTGCGCACGAGCACACGCTCAGCATGTGGAAACGCTTCACGATCTGGCTAAAGTTTCTGCGCTAACGCCCGAGTACTTCGGACCAAACTATGGCCAATTGAAATCGCTTAAACTACCACAGAAAGGCACTGTCGATGTTGCAGAGTACCCATACAACCACACACTATAGCGGTTGCCTTCATGTATTTCAAACAGCGCGTTTGTGAACTACGTAAGCGCACTTACCGAATCGAAGTTCCTCAAAAACAACTGGTCTCGATCTCCCTTAACCCTAAAGGAGGACGAGAGTAAGCAGGTGCGTGGAGTGTGATGTTCACTGCAGTTCCCTGTAAGGGGGGGGGGGGGGGGTACGATGTAGCAAGTTGAAATGATCTTTTCCGTTCGGGTGTGCTGTGACAGCGAGAAAACGATCGGGGGGATGGTTACGGGTTGTGTTGTCGGTTCTTCTTAGAAGTAGCGGGGATCTGTTAGTTATGAAGGACAAGTTCTACATACCGTATATGCATATGCGTCACATATATGGACTACATCCATTTGTTTAACCATAATATGCCGTATATTTGACCGTGCAGCTAAAAAGAAATTGCAGGGGTGCCAAGAACAGAAAAGAACTGTTTATCGTTTCCAATCACCGTCTTTCTGTGCTCCTTTGTCTAGCTTAGTTTCTGAAGCACTTAGCTCGTATTGATTAGGGAAACTATCATATCAGTGCCAAGAAGCGCTCACGCAAGTGGTGGTCTCTACCACATATTTTCGACTGCCACAGGTTTACAGTTCTGGCACTGTAAGGCGAACGTTGATTTTGGCACTGTCATGGGACTTCATTACCGGGTCGCCAGTTAGGCTCGTATAGATTGGTCTCAATCGTATAGATCGGTCGTATAGATCAAGGTTTCAATCGTTGCAATAATTTCGCCTTCATGAGGGGGATCGAGGGGAGGACCGAGCGTCCAGATTTAATAAGATGTTCAGCATTCATCCGTGTGACTTGTGCGTTGACGGCGACGACACAAGTCCCCCCCCCCTCTCTCTCTCTCTCTCTCTTTGGTTTATCGTGCTGGACTAGCAACGCCAGGATCGGTCGACTTAAGTCGTTAGAAATAGGTATCGCCCGAACTGTAACAGAAGAGAAGGATACAGAGAAATAAAGGTAGAAGAAACAGTGCAAACGTGAATATAGAAGTATGGTTTACACAATTTACAGTAAATTTTTCCATTGCGAACATTCTCTCTCTGCAAGTCTGCTCCCTGGGACATACTCAAGGGACTCCTCGCTATGTCGCGGAGTGTTTTCCTTGTGGTTTCGAGATTTTCACCTTGATAAATTCTTTGCCTACTGTGTTACCTTAATTGGTGTGATGCATCTCCAAAAATGAAGTCGTTTTAAGCAAGAACTAAGCGTCTTTCTATTATTCCATCCGACTACGGAATGGAATAACAATACAAGTAAAAAGCCAGACCACGAAGCAGAACTAAAGATGCATCTTTGTAAAAAAAAAAAAAAAAACGAACATGTTAAGTAACATTTCCTGTTCATCTGAATGACGCCGTTGTTGCAAGCCGATCCACTTACCGATGGTGCCGTTTCGCGTGAACAGAGAGTTCTGATCTGTTGAGTGCGTTTGTCGCACACAAGTTCCCATTGCTGTGTAATGAGCGAAAGCTTTCCGCCGCCGCTCTAAATACGCCAGACTTTTTTTAAACGTAAGCTATAAGGAATACTCAGCATGTGCAAAGTCGAGCTGTTGTAATGTAACACGCGCATTGAAGCACAGCTGTCTCGTTATATCCATAGGCAGGCAGGAAACAACGCCAGGAACATATTCGCCGTTCTACATGCTAGTTGGTTCTCCTTAGTAGGCTTTGGGCTACATATAGTGAAACGACAACACCATGAGCCCATAAATGAAACACTTTTTTTATAGAAGTCTTTATTCGTTTCCCTATCGAGTACGTTTCTAGCCTCTAACGTGGGCCAAACCCAGACATGGCATGTGCGGCCATGTGACCGTGACCTTGAGAATACGCATGTGTATATTTCAATCTACAAAACAATGAGTACGTGAATAAACAAACAAACAAACAAAAAAATACATTGAATGATTAATTATTTAACAAGTAAGTGTCTGGGGCAGCCGAATTCGAATAGAGGCCCGATACTGTATTCATTACGTCACTGACGCTTTTCCTGCTATACTGCGTCCCTTCTATTCAGATCGTTGTTTTCGTAGTTTTGGCATGCAATAAACCCTAACAATTATTTTAATTTAACACGTGATCATACGCCAAATTGTCCGCCGATCCCGAACCTAGGGCAGCCGATATATTTAGGCAGTCCCATGCTCCTCCTACTCCCCTCACGCGAGAGATTACGCAATAGAGTGACTTGTGCTGCGACTCCGCCCCATTCTCATCCTAACCTTGCTAAGAATGACTTTGTGCTTCGTCGACTTCAACTGGAGTTGCCACCGTTTTTCACCTTTCCTGTAACTCAGGTTGCTGCCGTATTACCAGCGTAGATTCAATAAAAATGAGATTGGTTTTGTCATGACGCTGCGAAGACTCCAATTGTTTGTGTGTTAAAGATGAACTTCTCCTAGAATTGTGTGGCATTTCCTCTCACAGTGAACACCACTTCAATGTCGGTGTTGCTACGCGTTGCACTTACGCGTACCTTGATTATTTCAAACCCCGCACCAGTAGCAGATGAGACCACTTTCCAACTTCTGTTGGCGCCATCAGTGACGCTGCCGCATTCAGAAATTTCGTTCAAAAAATTTTGTTTTTGAATTAGGGTTAACATATGCTTTTAATTAACTCTAATCTTATCCACTTGCAGGCAAAGAGCGCTTGCAATAAATTTTCTCGCAATAGCACCCAATCAGCTGGGCCTATCTCTCGCACAAAATGTGTGCCTTTTTTTTTAAAGAAGCCGCCATCATCCCATTTAGCATCATCACCATAATGCGTTAGCGCAAGTGATACCATAGTTGTTTAACATTAAAGGACTATGGTTGCACGTCCCATAGCTGCGAAAGAGCCAGTTTTGAAGGCGGTAGCATCACTTGTGGCAGCAACTGAAGGGGGAAAATGGTTCCATTGGTTGCTCGCGTGGAGTCTGAACAAATCAAGGTACGCTTTCGTGCGACACATGGCAACAACGATTTTGAAATGAGGTTCACTGGAAAAAATATGCACGTCTGCTCGAGTAGCAGCTGGTTTTTACAGACATATGTGGTTTCATTTCCTGCGCGATTATGAAGCACACGGAATGAAAGAGGAGCGGATGCGCGCTTGCAGTTGCTCGGTTGCCAGAAAACGAACTCAAGCGCAGGTCTTGAAAGCATAAAATACCGTCGCGCCAAATGCCAAGCTACAATGAGGACGCACGCTTTCCTTTTACAACCTTCGAAAAGGAAGAGAAAAAATCTAAATTTCAACAAAGGCTGAGGTAAATGGAGACAGTCCCGCCATTTTTATCCACCGCGTGCCAAATTAAGAAGACAAGAAACAGCTTTGTGGCACATGGAATCAAAGCGTACAAATTATAAACTCTAGAAGGGTGTCAACTTCAGCTTGTTTGTATGGTTTCGTTAAGGAAAGGAGCTCGAAAAATAACGTGACAAGAAAGACTGCGCCCACCCTCTTCGGTGCAAGGTTAAAAAAGAAAGTGAAATAACAGCCAATTGCAATTGAATTGACCGCAATATGGTAATCCCGAACTCTGTGATCGAAATAAAAAGAAACAATTGAACAAATTGTAGGAATGAAGGAAACAAGAGTTCGCAATCGCCGGTCAGCCTCTGGAGTCTGTGAAGGAGTATGTTTACCTAGGTCAACTAATACAGGGAACCCTGATCATGAGTAGGAAATACATCGAAGAATAAAAATGGGTTGGATTGCATATGGTTGACATTGTCAGCTCCTGACTGGAAGCTTATCATTATCATTGAAAAGGAACGTGTACAATCAGTTCATTTTACTGGTGCTGACTAATGGGGCAGAGACTTGGATATTGATAAAGAGGCTTGAGACTATGTT
This sequence comes from Dermacentor andersoni, assembly GCF_023375885.2. NCBI lineage: Eukaryota > Metazoa > Arthropoda > Arachnida > Ixodida > Ixodidae > Dermacentor > Dermacentor andersoni. The sequence continues at coordinate 93,546,409 of NC_092822.1, read as the reverse complement.
AAGGGCCGGGCAATGAGCCATGGAAAGGAGAATGTTAGGCATAACGTTAAGAGACAGAAAGAGAACGGTTTGGGTCAGAGAGCAAGTGGGTATAGCTGATATTCTAATTGACAGTAAGAGAGAAAATGGAGCTGGGCAGGTCATGTAATGAGCTGGTTAGCTAACCGTGCGGCCATTAGGTTCAAAGAATGGGTACCACGAGAAGGGAAATGAAGCCGAGGACGGCAGAAGACTACGTGGAGCGATGAAATTCGAAAATTCGCCGGCACCAGTTGGAATCGGTTGGCGCAGGACAGGGGTAATTGGGGATCGCAGGGAGAGGCCTTCGTCCTGCATTTGGCATACAATAGGATTATTATTATTATTATTATTATTATTATAATGCAATTAACAAATGGTACTCGCAAGCATAGTTCGCCCAAGGCGCACTTACTCAACCGGTGTCCGAGTGTGAGTCAGGCTGAAGTCTGAGTGAGTCGACGTGAGTCCGGGCGAGCTTTAGTGAGGTGATGCGAGTGGGCGGGAATATTAATGGGTGCCGGTAAACTGGAGCTTGCGTTGGCTTGACTGCTTGGGAACACTATGTGCTTCATAATTTTCGTGTCCACGCAACTACGTGCGACAACGACTCCGCATGATCTCGAGTGAATGCAACTACAGAGATTGTTTATTCATAAGGGCCGCCATATAGGTGGATGGATGCATGCTAACAGCGTCCCCCATAGAACGGGCTGGTGGGTTGCGCCAGCAAGTTCTTTTTTCTTCTCAGTTTGCCGAATGTCGGGGTTTCCCAGCGCTTCTTTCTTTAACAATGATTCCAAGCGTCACACTTTCTGAACCATCAGAGCGAACTTTGTTTTTGCACGCTTCCGTTCTTTGTGGTCTCCCTACCTTTCTCTCACCAAATCTACAATCACCTTTTACTAATCTCTAATGCGGACATGTTTACATTCCCCCTGCTATCCCTGAGCCCTAGGGCTTCAAGGAAGCCAGCGAAGCCTGAAGCCGCTGCTCGGTAGAATTATTCGTATTCTAATAAAACCTGTTAAATCGTTTGCCTGTCTATAGCGCACCGAAGTATAGGCTCCTTTTTCATTGGTTTACCTCAATATATAATTGCGCGGTCTGGGGCACCCTGATCTCGCTTCTAAACGTGAACTGTTTCCCTTTGAGTCATCGTAAATTGTTCCTTTCCTTATCACATTTTTACCTCTTAGGTTGCTATTAATAGGTGGTTTCATTTCCATTGCCGCTGCCCAGGTGATTTTTACGGCCTCATTAAAATTTTTTGTTCACGTGTTTTTATACGGGCCTCAAGCTTGCTGGTAAGCTTCCTAGTTGTTTTCCACCACTTGAGCCAATATCGCTCGAATCAATCCTCTAGAAATACTTGAACACTCTCAGTACCCATTTAATTTCTTTTATATTCCTCTGTCACTCTTCGAAATCAATTTTACTCTGAGCTTCCCTCACTTCAAAACTTGTCACCCATATCGCCCTGCACAGTTTCATTTGCAGTCTTCCCATGAGTGTCCGATGCGAGGCGTCTCACAAACCTTTGATTGCGATCGAGTCATGATTGTACCTCTGACTTCATGACAACAATCGCATTTCCGAATGTAAGTCCTGGAACAATTACACATTTCCATATACACTCTAAGAAATGTTTACACCCTTTGAGTCGTATCTTGCCACACAACAATAAACGCCATCGGTATTGTCCGCATTTCATTTCTTTAACGCTGCGAGCCCGGTACTTCCCAGTAACGAACAGCATGCACGTTGTCAGCGTGACATATCATAGCCGACAGAAAAGTAGCGGGCGCGGCGTTTTCAAGAAAGGAAAAGCAAGCAAGGACGATGACGGTTATTGTTGTGTCAGATATACACCCCAAAGGTGTAATCTTTTTTTAGAGTGTAGCCCGGAGCACCTCGTACTTATATACTCAAAGGGCTCTATGTTTCATTGTGCCGGCATTTCTCTTTCCATTTGTTATTAGTGTTCTTCCTGTGCTTTAATATATCTATTGCCTTCGTTTAACCCTATACCAAGGCATTTGTACGCTTGTATCCCGGCACAATATTGGGACTGTTGGTTCACTGTGGATGGATGGATGCTAAGAGCGTCCCCCTTGGAACGGGGTGGTGGGTTGCGCCCCCATGCTCTTGCTACTATATTGCCTAATGTCCTACCTACGTTAAGAAGAAAAAAAATGAAAGGAAAAAGAAAACCGTGGTGAATTGCCACAACCGAACTTCCTGAACCCCTATTGCGAACTTTGCTTTGACATTCCTCTATTGTTTGTTGTTTCCCTACTTTTCTTCCGCCAATCTTCCAATCGCCACTTACTAATCTCTGCTGCGGACTGCTCATACTGTTTTGCTTAGGTGGTGGCGCCATCTATGGGCAGTCGGCATGCTGACTTGGACGAGCGCTTGCTGTCGTATGCCATGGTACACGCTCAGCGGTAGTTGTTAGTCTTCTTGTTTTTTTTTTTTCACGCCTTTTCTGGGAGACAAGTGAAGTGATATATATTTGCATCACTGCAGTAGGTACAGGCGTTCAGGCGGACCGAGCGTCCTGCGCAATGTGTGCGCGTGTGTTGTAGCCCACAATCGGCCTCGAAGATCAGTTGCGTATTTCTAAAAATTGGTTTCACGAACGTGACGTGGTTTATCAGCAATCAGTAGTACGAAACATGATGATTCTAACAGCTTGGGTGCTGTTTTGCTGCGGAATAAGTTGTGCTGTTTACGTTCACATGCGTTCAATCGCGCGTCCGAGGCAGTGGTAGATGCTGTGTTATTTATAGTTTTGCACGCAGCACGGCCTTGCGAGGCCTTATTGCGGTGTTAGGCAATGTTTTCCTCTTTTTTTTTTTGCGAATGGAGACGATGAAGAGAGTTGGAGAACACAGTTGGGCGAACTGGCCCGCAATAAAGACATGTTGCATCACTAACCGTCACAAAAAAAAAAAAAAAAAAAAAAAAAAAAAAAAAAAAAACGGATGAGAGCGAGAACAACACAGTGCAGATTTCCGTCTGTGAGTTCATGCTGGCCGCTGTGGTTCTCACTGTCGTTCGTTGTCGTTCTGACGGTAGTCAATGATGTCTCAAGTCTGTGCTGAAATCAAATTTAAAAAAACAAAATTTTACAAGCCCGTTCCTGCACTGACCGTCGTCCCTCGGCGTTTCTGCGCAAACACGCTCGTTCGATTCTTGCACGTTCGTCGTTGTCCTCTTCTACAGGCGGCTCCGATGCCACTCATCATGACAGCGTTCCGATACTGCCCCTCCCTCTGCGAAGGCGCTGAGAGCACTGGTCCACTGCTAGTCGTGCGGCGATTTCTGTCTGAAATTGTTTGCCTAAATATATCGTGAAACGATGACACGTATCGAGAAGCGCTAAAAGTTTCGATTAGGGAGTAATGTAATCGCTAACATGTTTTTTTAAGACCTACAGGGCTAAAACGCAACGCCAAAGCACACATGAATCTTTTATGCATCACGCTGGTTCGTCAAACGCATTGATCGCTGTGTTTATCAAGCTCATTTGGCTCATACAGGAGGCAATCGCAGACGTGGTATAATGATTTCAAACCCACTAGACAGTAGATGCATGATAAGGATGAAGCTGGCTGACGCAAATAATCGTTGGCGCTTAGATATTTGGCGGTTACGTTGGACAGGCCGTACACGAGCACTCTCAGGTTTTACTTCCCAGTCCAAGCGATCAGACATTGACAAGATTTTCCAATTCACTCTGGCAATTCCCAGACATTTGAATGCATAATAAAACGGCGCGGACGACAACGGACGAAGAAGCAAGCACACTGATTACGGGATGGCAACAAGTCTCCGACGTTTTGACTCCTCGCTTAGGCGGAGCTCTGATGGGCCCCGCGCTTCCTTGGCAAGAGCTTCTAGCACCGAGGTGGCCATCTGACAGTGAAATCCTGCGCTGTGCATTCTTTGCAGCTAAAAAAGCAGGCTTTGTTGGCTAGAGTCTTGGCCATCAAGTATCAAGGTTTACGTTTCGGTGGGCACTTTGCCTTTCAATAGAGCATTTTTGCAATAGTGCAGCTCTGCAGGATTAGCTTGACAGCGGGGCACATCATTCGATGTGAAGGACAACTGATGACCTATTCCAATACAGGAAATGGGCGTTTCTTGCAATGTGTAGGACAGACTATTTGTGATCTATTTGGAATAAAAGAATTTGGTTTTCAAAAAGATGGAAATGCAGTCAACGGTGACAGCATTGCCCAGAATGGTGTTATGAGATTGGGGTATAACAAAATTAGTGGCCATTGGGCAGGTTTGGTTTATGCATGAAAGTAATTCGATGTTGCAGAGCCCTCTATGTACTATGGTGGACTCTGCCTAATCAAGACGTATGGAAATATATTAACCAAAAGGCGTTAGACTAATTGGCGCTTTGTTGATAAATACATGATTGTACGTCTAGCACCTTAAATAACATAAAAGGAAGCAAGAAAACAAATAAAATCATCCTATAGCCGGAAAAGAAATCTCATAAAATTAATTCTATTTTCACTAAAGTTGGTCGCACCTGAAGAATAACTAATACACTGTATTGCATATACACTTACTTGTTACTACCAATTAAGGTTTGCGAAAGCTATGGATTTTAATTTAATGATATTTCTACTCATGTTCAGTTACAATTAATTGGCATACATTTGACAAAATATTATAGGATATGTGCTCAGCTCATTCTACAAAGCCTATTTCACAGTGCATGTTCTTTCATAAAGTCTGGTTCCACATTCAGCATACTGCACAAGAGAAGGTGCTGGATTAGCTTTAATGAGTACCTTCACAACCTTTTTTTCTGGTGGGTTCTGTTTTCCTTTCTTAATTAGTGCATTCCACTACAACTATATTGCAATGTAGTGTTTAGTCGAATAGCATACGCCTAATCTCCGAAAACAATGCCTTAATGCATAAGAAGTGGAGCACAATGCTTTGTCTTCTATAATGTATGTTGTATAGCTTGTTGAATGACAGTTACGCTCCTCCTACATAGGAAAAGCTACTGCAATATCTGGGCCATCCTTCATTGGATTGAATAGAGTAAGATTCATTCATTTGAGATGTAGCATACTTAAATTCTGTATCATTACTGTACAAAATAAAGCACTTACGAGCTTCAATACTTGACATTATATGTCCGAGGATAAACATGCTTTCTAGGACTATGTTCATTTGGCACCTTGAAGCTACACACATGTAGAGGCACCGACAGGACATTCAAAGAAAGCATATTGTAAGCAACCTCATTTAAGCAATTTTGCTGATCTACGGCCTGCAGAACGATTTGAAAACATACTTTTTACGATAGTGGCTGCCTCCAAGAACATTGTCCTTCAAATATTTCAGAATTTTAGTTGGAAATTATGTTACCTATCTGCAAACTTCAAAATCACATGTTTTATGTGCCAAATCTGTATGATTGTCATTTGTGCCCATTACGTATGAATTCTTTGCTTGCTATTGGTCTTCCAACACTCACTGTGAAAATCTGCTTCCCACTAAGCTGACTAGGATATACAACTTATCGTAGCCAGTATAGTATAGTAGCACATACATATCTATCATGGTTTGCCATCACCATCAATGTTCAAGTTGAATTAAACTGGATGTCACTTTAAACTCAAATCGTTGCAATAATAAAACAGCATCATAAATACTAGACACAAATTTAGCCGGATAATTAGTTATTCATTAGGCATGCATTATGAAATAATATGCTGAAATATTGGAAAAAAGTGTTTTATTAGCAAAGTATTTGCGCGTGCATGTTGATATATGCAAATATGGGACTACATTGGAGGAATTAGCGGGCAGTATATGGTATATAATAGGGCTCAGTGAGGTTAGGAGGACAAAAGAAGCATACACTGCGTGAAAAAGCGGGCACGTCTTGTGCTACCGGGGCTTAGCGGAGAGACGAGAACTAGGAGTGGGATTCGTGATTGACAAGGATATAGTTGGTAACATACAGGAACTCTATATCATTAACGAGAGGGTGGCAGGTATTGTTGTGAAATTTAATAAGAAGTACAAATTGAAGGTCGTAGAGGTATACGCCCCTACATCCAGTAATGATGACCAGGAAGTGGAAAGCTTCTATGAAGACGTGCAATCGGCGATGAGTAAAGTCAAAACAAACTACACAATGCTGATGGGTGACTTCAATGCCAGGGCAGCCAAGAAAAAGGCTCGAGACAAATCAGTGCGGGAATATGGCATAGGTTCTAGGAATAGCAGGGAAGAGTTATTCATAAAGTTTGCAGAACGGAATAATATGCGGATAATGAATTCCTTCTTCCGAAAGCGGGATAGACGAAAGTTGAAGGGGAGGAGCCCGAATGGCGAGACTAGAAATGAAATAGACTTCATAGTCTACGCTAACCTTGGAATCATACAAGATGTGGACGTGCTCAGCAAGGTGCACTGCAGTGACCGTAGGGTGGTAAGAACTCCAATTAGCCTAGGCTTGAGGAGGGAGTGGAAAAAAGTGGTACATAAGAAGCCGATCAATGAGTTACAGGTAAGAGGGAAAAAAAGAATTCCGGATCAAGCTTCAGAACAGCTATTCGGCTTTAACTCAGGAAGAGGACCTTAGTGTTGAAGCAATCAACGATAATCTTATGGGCATCATTAAGGAGTGTGCAATAGAAGTCGGTGGTAACTTCGTTAGACAGGCTACCAGTAAGCTATCGCAGGAGACGAAAGATGTGATTAAGAAATGCCAATGTATGAAAGCCTCTACCCCTACAGCTAGAATATAACTGGCAGAACTTTCCAAGTTAATCAATAAGCGTAAGACAGCCGACATGAGGAAGTATAATATGGATAGAATTGAACATGCTGTCAGGAACGGAGGAAGCCTAAAAACAGTGAAGAAGATACTAGGAATAGGCAAGAATCAGATGTGTGCGCTGAGAGACAAAGCCGGCAATATCATTACTAATATAGATGAGATAGTTCAAGTGGCTGATGAGTTCTACAGAGATTTATACAGTACCAGTGGCACCCACGACGACAATGGAAGAGAGAATAGTCTAGAGGAATTCTCAATCCTACATGTAACACCAGAAGGAGTAAAGAAAGCCTTGGGAGCTATGCAAAAGGGGAAGGTAGCTGCGGAGGGTCAGGTAACAGCAGATTTGTTGAGGGATGGTGGGCACATTGTTCTAGAAAAATTGGCCACCCTGTATACGCAATCCCTCATGACTTCAAGCGCACTGGAATCTTGGAAGAACGCTAACATAATCCTAATCCTTAAGCAACGGGACGCCAAAGACTTGAAAAAGTATAGACCAATCAGCTTACTGTCCGTTGCGTACAAAGTATTTACCAAGGTAATCGCAAATAGAATCAGGAGCACCTTAGACTTCTGTCAACCAATGGACCACGCAGGATTCCCTAAAGGTTACTCAACAATAGACCCTATTCACACTATCAGTTAGGTGATAGAGTAATGTGCGGAATATAACCAACCCTTATATATAGCTTTCATTGATTACGAGAAAGCGTTTGATTCAGTCGAAAGCTCAGCAGCCATGGAGTCATTACGGAATCACGGCGTAGACGAGCCGTATGTAAAAATACTGAAAAATATCTATAGGGGCTCCACAGCTACCGTAGTCCAACATAAAGAAAGCAACAAAATCCCAATAAACAAAGGCGTCGGGGAGGGAGATACGATGTCTCCTATGCTATTCACAGTGTGTTTACAGGAGGTATTCAGAGACCTGGATTGGGAAGAATGGGGATAAGAGTTAATGGAGTATACCTCAGTAAATTGCGATGCACTGATGATATTGGCTTGCTTAGTAACTCAGGAGACAAATTGCAATGCATGCTCACTGACTTGGAGAGGAAAAGCAGAAAGGTGGGTCTAAAAATTGATCTGTAGAAAACTAAAGTAATGTTTAACAGTCTCGGAAAAGTGGTCTCGGAAGAAGTGGTAAGGGAATACATCTACTTAGGGCAGGTAGTGACCGCGGATCTGGTACATTAGACTGAAATAATCAGAAGAATAAGAATGGGATGGGGTGCATTTGGCAGGAATTCTCAGATCATAAACAGCAGGTTGTCATTATCCCCCAGGAAAAAGGTGTGTAACAGCTGTGTCTTCCCAGTACTCTCGTACGGGGCAGAAACCTGGAGGCTTACGAAAAGGGTTCTACGTAATTGAGGACTACACAACGAGGTATGGAAAGAAGAAAGATGCGTGTAATGTTAAGAGATAAGCAAAGAGCAGGTTGTGTGAGGGAATAAACGCGAGTTAATGACACCTTAGTTGAAATCAAGAAAAAGAAATGGACGTGGGCCGGACACGTAATGAGGAGGCAAGAAAACCGATGGTCATTAAGGGTTACGGACTGGATTCCAAGGGAAGGGAAGTGTAGCAGGGGGAGGCAGAAAGTAAGGTGGGCGGATGAGATTAAGAAGTTTGCAAGGACAACATGACCACAATTAGTGCATGATCGGAGTAGTTGGAGAAGTATGGGAGCGGCCTTTGCCCTGCAGTGGGCGTAACAAGGCTGATGATGATGATGAATAATCGTCATCTGCCTCGCCCGCATTTCCTTTCTTTAGCACTGCGAGCCCGGCACTTCCAAGTCGCGGACGGCATGCGTGTTATCAGCATGACAGAGCATTCTCAATAGGCAAGTAACGAGCGCAGCATATTGAAGAAAAGAAATGCGGGCAAGACGAATGAATATACTGGCAAATATACACGCCATAGGGCGCAAACTTTTTTTAGAGTGCACCTTTGTCTAAGAGCACACTCTAAAAAAAGTTCAGACTTTTCAGGGTGTATATTTGCCACACAGTGTGATGCAGGTTCTTGTACTCAAAGGTTTTAGCGGTTCTCTTAGGTGGAGCCTCCGAGAACCTAATTGAGTATAAAGCCGTTGGTTTCGAAAACAAACACAAGATTTTAATAGAACTAGAAAGATGCTTAAAATAAGTAGAAGTAAATAGAAAGCATAAAATAAACAATCAAACTGACATCACGGCAGTGAGAAACACACTTGGGGCTAGTATGACGTTGACTAGTGCGCGTGTCCGGGCTTGCCATGACGGCAGGGACGCATAACAGTCTCGACGCGGAGACGCGGCGACAAGTTGACGAAAGGAGTTGCGCCGGTCTCTGCAAAGGTCGGGGCACAGGGAGGTTGGCCGGGCGACCGGAGCGCCCTTGCTCTGGCTTGAAGATAGAGGCAGGCAGCTAGGCGGCACGAGTAGATGGCGGGGGCGTTCTGGCCGGGCAGCTGGGTGTAGAGCTCGGGCCCGTAGCCCGACTGCTCTCGTCCTGCCCACGGGCACAGAAGCTCGAACGCCGGCCTCGGGCAGCAGGCGGCATGACAGACGGCGGCGGCGTTCTGGCCGGGCAGCTGGGCGTATCATTCGGGCCCGTAGCCCGACTGGTCTTGTCCTGCCCACGGGCACAGAAGCTCGCCCGCCTTGCGCAGCAGAAGGCACGCTCACGTAGACTGGCGGCGCTCAGGAACCGCTTGGCAGGAGGCCTCGGTCGGGTGAAGTCCTAGTGGCTCGGGTCCGGAACCCGACGACCCGTCATCAATTCGCGGGGCGGTGGTTGACCTTCTCCTGGCGTCGCTTCCTGTAATTTTCCCGGCGTCTGCCTTGCGTCTCCCTTTGCTGCCAGCGTGCCTCGCCTTTTCTTCCGCTCTGGCCGATTAGTCATTTTCCGATTGGCTGCCTGACGCCCCTTGGTCTTTCCTAGATGGTTGACTTTTCATCTTTTAGTTCCTTTCCTTGCTCCGCGCTTTCACGTGCCGGACGCCCTTCGGCGTTGTCGTTTTCTCCTTCCCGCACGGAATTCGCCTCGGCGCGCGCACTCCTTGTCGTCTGCTTTTGTCCGTCCCGACCACCGCACTATGTCGCGCACCACACACATCACATAAGGCCCCCTTTCTTTAAGTTTTTCTGAAGAAAAACTGCCGCCGCTCAGTGCGCGACATAGTTCACGCATGCTCGGAACACTACAGTCATGGTCCGTTCACGAGAACGCACTGTATGGTTCCATGGCGCAGTTCACTGAGCACACAGATAAAAACATTAAAAGAAATCACTAATTCAAAGGAAGCACAGCAAGTGAAAAAGGAAAAAAATAAACTAGCATGGTAAACCTTGCTATGGTAAAGGCAACATCCAGAGGCGTAGGGGTGTAGTCCCCCCTGTATCCTATTCCTGTAGTCCGCCCTGCAAAGTTCCGCACGCTGATTTTCTTGAAGGTCATTGGAAAGTTTAATTGCTTCTACACCTGAGCCCTCATTTGTTTTGAAGGAAGGTATGGGGGTGTCCGTCTCCTCCTCGTCCTCCACCAGGATGAATGATGCTGACTGTGGGGAACTTTCCGCTTCACGCTCTTCAAGGCGCTTCAGCATGTTAATATGGAACAACTTTGTAGTATGTCCCAAGTCCAGCCAGTAATCAAAGTTGCTTTTTTGCTGTGACCAAGAAAGGCCCCTTCCAGTGCAGCAACAGTTTTTTTGCCGTCGTCGAAAGCAGGATAAGGGCATGGTAGCCAACTTTCAGCTGGCGTATCTTGCTTCTCCGATTCTAGTTATTTTTCTGGGTCGTTGTAGATGACGACAAGTTTACTTTAGCCAACCGTAGTGTCTTTTCCAGACGATCTCCGAGATCCAAGACATACCCATATGTCTTGATCCCATCGCATAGGTGGTCTCCTGTCCATAGTTCCTTAAGTAGACTGAGTGGGCCTCGGACGTGTCGACCGTAGATCAACTCGAAAGGAGAAAACCCCCTGCTGGCTTGAGGCATTTCTCGTTACGCAAACAAGAGGGGTGCTAGTAATTGGTCCCATCACTTTGGTTCTTCTTTGCACATCTTGCATAGCATTTGTTTCAACGTGCCAATAAATCGTTCCACCAGACCATTAATACACATGGGATGGTACGGCGTCGAGCTTAGATGTTTGATAGCCAGCAAGTCATTTATTTCTCTCATTAGGTCCTATGTGAAACAGGAGGCCTGGTCGCACATTATCTCACGTGGAAATCCAATGCGAGAAAAAATTTCTATCAGTCCTTCGGCCACCGTAGCCGAATCGATCGACGGCAAAGCTATCGCATCTGGATATCGTGTAGCGAAGTCCACCAGGATCAGTATGTATCGGTTACCCTTATTTGACGTAGGCTTTAAGGGTCCAATTATGCCCACAGCCATTCTTTCAAATGGAGTGTCAATTAAAGGCACGCGACCAAGAGGTGTCTTGCCCACCTTGCTCTTAGGATACGTTCGCTGGGAAGTGTCGCAAGGGCGTACGTATCTTCTCACTGCTTCTTATACTCCTGGCCAGTAGAAGGATTCTAGAACATGATCAATTGTTCTCTTAATTCCTTGGTGCCTTGACATAAGATTTTCGTGTGCCAAAGTGAGCACTTGGCCGCGTAATCTTTGAGGTACTACCACTTGTTCGGTCATTTTGCCCGAGGGTAGCCGGTAACGACGATACAGCACTCCCCTTACTACTTCGAATGAGTAGGATGCTAATCCTTTGCCTTGGAACACTTGACCAACTTTGTTCCTGCAAGACTCTAAGGTCTTATCTTCGTTCTGGGCGGTGGTTAAGATCATTCCTGGTTATTTTCAAGGCGCTGATATTGATCGTGGATGTTTTCGGCTGTTGGTCTCGGCTTTTGCTGCCGACCAGCAAAGCAACCGGGGAATGGTCTTCTCCCTTGGTTCTTTTCCCACTTGCTATACCATCTTCGATGGGCTTCTCGTGATCCTGGTACATTTACGATAATAAAATCATAGAAAGGAGCTGTCATACACTTGACAATCGACGTACCAGAAAAATAAGGTGAATGAATTTCAACCTTAGCCTCGGGAACTTCAATGCTGCTGCCATCCGCCAGGACACGCTTAGCGGTCGTACCTGTTAGAGCCTTGTCTGGTACGAGGGAACCACGCACGACCAGCGTATTGCTTCCCGTATCTCGCAAGACTGACGCGGTCTGTCCGAACATGACGCCCTTTAGCACAGGCATCTTGCGTGCCACATTCATTGTGGGGGTCTTCACCGTGCTAGCTATGTCTTCTTGTTCAACGACTACTGCGTTGGAATCTTCGAGGCGCTCTTCTGGCGACAATAGGCAAAGCGTCTTCTTTGATTGACCATTTTTCTTGGTGCAGGCTTTGACATCATGCCCGGGCTTACGGCAATATCCGCAGTACGGTTGCCTCAGCTTAGATCGGCAGTCCGATGCCCCGTGACCCAGCTTTAAACATACGAAGCATCGCATTGGAACTCTCTCGGATGAGCTTCCGATTTTCTCCGTAGGGTTAATGCCTTCCGATTTCTGTCGGAACACTAACAAATTCGGCTGTCTCTGAGCCTCTAAGAAATTATCGGCAGCTTCGGCCATGTCATCTTGCTGGCGGTAGCTCTTCTCGCGCAGGAAGAGTCCTAACCGATGATGACAGTTGTTCAAAAACTGCTCCGTCACCATTAGGTTGCGAAGTGCCAAGTACTCCTTTTCGGTTTTGGACATTTCCATCCACCGATCAAAGAAACTCAGTAGCCTAGTTGCGTACTGCTTTCCAGTTTCGCCATCTTGGGGTTTGCTCTGTCGGAACTTCTCCCGATAGCCTTCCGCCGTAAAACGAAAACGCTGGAGCAACGCCAACTTGGCTTTATCGTAGTCGAGGGAGTCTTCCGGAGACAGACGTCCAAAGACTTTCAGAGCTTCTCCGCTCAAGCATAAACTTAGAGCCGTGGCTCATTTGTCTCTAGGCCATTCTTGTCCGGTGGCGACGCTTTGGAACCTTTTTAAATAGGCATCCAAGTCGTCCCGGCTTTCATTGAATCTCGGCATCAAACTGTGAGGATTCAAGCTGAATGCGCCACTCCATCCAGGCCCTCGGTCAGCTGTTCTTGCAGCATCCGTTGCCGCCATTTGAAGGCGCAACTGAAGCGTTCGCTCCTCCAATTCAAGCTGCTGTTGGCTCGTCTCACCACGATTGCCCTCAGCTTCCGCGACTTTAGGTCGTAACTGTAATTTCTTCTCCTCTGATACAAGCTCCTGCTTTTTAGCCTCGCGCTCCGCTGCCCGCTCTTCTCGCGCACGCGCTTCCTGCTCGTTTATCCATTCTCTCAACTCCGCACCCTCTAGCCCCATACGTTTGGCTAAGGCTAACAAGTCTCGTCTGCTAGCAGCCATAGTTCCAAGCCTTTGGAGGAAAAAAAAATCCGAATGAACGGCTTTGTCCTGTCGCGGACGCCAAACTGTGATGACCCTAATATGGGAACAAAGGTTCGTGTACTCAAAAGGTTCTGACGGTTCTCTTAGGCGGAGCCTCCGAGAACCCATTTGAAGACAAAGCCGTTCTTTTCGAACACACACACAAACATTTAATGGAACAGAAAAAAAGCTTAAAAGATATAGAAGAAAATAGAAAACATAAAAAATGGGTGTGGCTTAGCTAAGGTTAAGCCCAGGATGCGAAGCCTTTATTTTAGTTGTTGAACCACTTTTTAGCCTGGTGAACTGCTGTTGCTTGGCTATATTTGGTTCGGCTAGACGAAGAAACAACTCATGCGTTACTCTGCTTCGCCTTCAAGAGTGGAACGCGACAGCGTTCCCGTCGACCCGCCAAGGGGTGTAAGACAATGGGCTACGGCGCAGCGACTACGCGCCCCGCATTGGACGCGGTGAGCGCCGAGCAACGCAGCGTTCGGCGCGGCAACGAAGCTCGTTTCTAAGGCAACACCGCATTCACTAGAGGCGCTTTTGTACCGCTTTGAAGCATCGTACTCGTGGCTCAGTGGTAGCGTCTCCGTCTCGCACTCCGGAGACCCTAGTTCGATTCCCACCCAGCCCATCTTGCAAGAGTTAAGCCAAAGCCACCTAGAAACAAGCGCAGCTGCTTATATACCGCCGCGACGCCGCGAGCGACTTCGCGAGTTGGAGCCCCGTTTCTCCTCTGTCGTGACGTCACGGTGTCACGTGGTATTGAAGGCGACACCGCCGCGCCTGAGGAGCTGGGTTGAGCTCTAGTAATATGCTTCGCATAAAAGAAACACTGAAATAGACATCATCGCAGTAAGAAACACACTTGGGGCTAATATTAAAAAATTATGGGGTTTTGCGTGCCAAAACCACTTTCTGATTATGACGCATGCCGTAGTGGAGGACTCCGGAAATTTAGACCACCTGGGGTTCTTTAACGTGCACCTAAATCTAAGTACACGAGTGTTTTCGCCTTTCGCCCCCATCGAAATGCGGCCGCCGAGGCCGGGATTCGATCCCGCGACCTCGTGCTCAGCAGCTTAACACCATAGCCACTGAGCAACCACGGCGGGTTTGGGGCTAATATGAAGCTAACTAGTGCGCGAGTCTGGGCTTGCCACGACGGCAGGGACAGACAACAGTCTCGACGCGGCGACGCGGCGACAAGCCGACGAAAGGAGTGGCGCCGGTCTCACCAAAGGTCGTGGTGTAAGTTGGTCGACCGGGCGACCGGAGCTGGCCAGCTCTGTCTCGGAGAAGTAAAGCAGGCGGCTCGGTGGCACGAGTAGACGGCGGTGGCGTTCTGGCCGGGCAGTTGGGTGTAGAGCTCGGGCCCGTAGGCCTACTGCTCTTGTCCTGCCCACGGGCACAGAAGCTCAAACGCCGGCCTTGGGCAGCAGGCGGCACGACAGACGGGGGTGGCGTTCTGGCCGGGCAGCTCACGTAGAACTCGGGCCCGAAGCTCGACTGTTCTCGTCGTACCCACGAGCACGGAAGCTCACCGGCCTTGAGGAGCTGGCGGCGCGCTCGGGTAGACGGGCGACGCGCAGGAACAGGTTGGCAGGAGGCCCCGGTCGGGTAAGTCCTGGTGGCTCGGGTCCGGAACCCGACGGCCCGTCTTCAACGCCCGCTCCGGTGGTTGACCTCCTCCTGCCACCGCTTCCTGGGACTCTCCTGGCGTCTCCCCTGCGTCTCCTCTGCGTCTCCCCGGCGTCTCCCGCTTCTGCCAGCGCACCACGCCTTTTCTTCTCTCTGGCCGATTAGGCATTCTCCGATTGGCTGCCTGATGCCCCGTGGTCTTTTCTTATTAGTTTGCTTTTCTTCTTTTAGTTGTTTTTCTGGCGCCGCACTTTCACGTGCCGGACGCTCTTCAGCGTTGTCGTCTTTCTCCTTCCAGCACGGAATCCGCCTCGGCGCGCGCACTCCTTGTCGTCTGCTCTTGACCGTCCCGATCACCGCACCATGTCGCGCACCACACATCACTGTTGATGCCTGGTCAGACGAAGCGGTCTGTGACAAGCCTCTTTGTCGCTCTGATGCCGGGATTGCTTACCTGTGCAGTGAATCGAATATTGGCCACCGAAACTGATGTGGCACAAAGGCGCGAGGATCTGCCTGCGATGTGTCTTACGTGACCAATGTTCATTAGGGAACCGGCACCTCCGCAACCTGGGACCGCCTCCCTTTTCCCCCAGTTTGGAGCAGCTCGGGGTCGTTTCCCTCGGCGGAGGCTAGAGCTTGGAAATCCACAAGACCAGCACTCTAGCGCCAATTCACCAGTGCGTCGTCTGCTTGATTTTTGGTCCTAGAAATATGGCGGATGTCCTTAAAACTATCGGAGATATAGAAAATTTTACAATCGCTCACGTTCTCAGTATGAGGAACTGTTGTCAGAAACTAACTTTAGCAGCTGGTGGTCGGTGAGAATGTTAAAGCTAAGGCCTTCAAGGAAAAAAATTGGAATGCTTGACAGCACAGTAGATGGCCAACATCTCCCTCCCGAAGCTGCATTAGCGAGCTTCTGTGGGTTTGAGGCGCTTTGAGCAGCCCAGTGGGCTCCAGTATGTGCCATCGTGGTGCTGCAGTACTGCACCCACTGCCGTGGTCGACACGTCTACCGCAAGACGAGTTGGTGCGTCGGGCAACGGATGAATCAATAACACTGCATACACCAACCGCGTTTTGACTTCCTGGAGGGAGTGTTCGTGCTCCGAGGACCACTGAAAGTTAGGCATTTATTTCGAGTCGCGACGCAGCAAATCATTGAGCCACTGAAGAACTTGTGTACAGGATGGTATGAAGCGCCTGGGAAAACTTATAGGCCCCAGAAACTAGCGCAACTTTTGAAAGAAGGTTGGGCAAGGAAATCCTCGATAGCTCGCGCCCGCGTGATTCCAGTGGCTGGTTGTCTTGGGGTGAAATGCGATGGCCGGCAAAATCCAGGACTTCTAGTCCGAACATGCATTTTTGGGGTTATAGGACCACGCCGTGTTAATCCAGTCGCTCAAATAGAAGGCGAACATGCTCTTTGTGCACTTCGTCTATGACACTTACAACAAAGATGTCGTCAATGCAGACGAAAATGAATTAGGGTCCGCGCGTAACGTCATCCATCAGCCTTGGAAATGTTTGCGCCGCAGTCTTGAAACCGTAAGGCATACGGACAAACTCATATACGCGAAATGGAGTAGTGACTGCTGTCTTCGGAATGACGCTGGGTTCAACAGGAATTTGGCCGTACGAGCTCATCAAATTGATCTTGCTGTATATTTTGGTTCCAGCGGGACGAGCGCCGAAGTGATGTATGTAAGGAAGAGGATTTTGATCCGGAGTAGTGACGGCATTCAAAGCTCCGTAAGCCCCAATAGCGGCCAGTCGTCACTGTCCTGCTTTGGAACCAGCTGGAGAGGTGGAGACCAATTGCTGGAGGAAGGACGAATAACGCCGAGCTGAAGCATGTGTTCGAAATCATTGCGGGCGACTTCCAAGATTCGTCCAGTGAGTCTCCGTGGCCGCGCGACGACTTGGGTTGATGGTGGTGATATGATGCATCACCTTATGTTTCACTGGCAGCGCATCGTTTCTGGGCTTCGTGCATTGCGGGTATACTCAGCAAGTACCTTGTCGTACGTTGACACCGGACGACACGCACGGATGCAAGATGAGGGGAGGTTGGACTGCAGCCCAAGTACATCGAGGGATGTGACGTTATCCTTTAGGCCCCGACCGCGACACTTACACCTAGGTTGATACGGCTGAGGAAGTCCACTCCCAGTATGGCTTGAGCAGACATTGGCGATCACATCACAAACACTGATCTGCGTAAGCGACGCTGTCTGTGGTCTTGACCGTAGTCCACACGACGCGCTGTCAGTATTGTTCACTGTGTAGAGCGAGGGTCTGGACATACAAAGTTGTCGATCTGCTTTCGTAGCGGGAACGATTAGGCTGCTCAGCTCTGGTGTCGACGAGGAGGCGGGTGCCGTGGTAATGCGGTCGGCTACGAAGAATAGGCGCCATGCGCGAGGGTTGATGTTGCGTGCCGCCCTCAGGGCGGCAGTCCGCGGGAAGCAGCGGCAGCAGCGGTCCTCACCTCCGGCGAGGTCCTATGCCAGCACGCTGAAGGGCCCCAGCCCGGCACCCAGGCTTCCGGTGCCAGCCCCTCGTGCCTCCCGCAGCCAGGCGACACAGGACACTGCCGCTTCTCCTGCCCAGACTACCGCGGATCAGCTGGTAGCGAACCTGCTGCTCATCATGGAAGCAGTCAGCACAAT
Organism: Dermacentor andersoni; assembly: GCF_023375885.2. Classification (NCBI taxonomy): domain Eukaryota; kingdom Metazoa; phylum Arthropoda; class Arachnida; order Ixodida; family Ixodidae; genus Dermacentor; species Dermacentor andersoni. The sequence goes on along the minus strand of NC_092822.1, from coordinate 93,528,813 downwards.
GCTGCCAGCTGACCACCCACTCCGACCCATCTGCCTGCAGGCAGTGGCTTGCCATCAGCCATCCAACCACCATGGCTGATCAGCCAACAGCAAGGAAAGGCTCGCCGCCGCCCGAGTGTTCTCCAGTGGAACACTAACTCTCTGCGGCGGCGACACGCTGACCTTTCCCTGCATCTCCTGCAGAGCGACTACGACGTGCTTGCTCTGCAGGAGGTGTACGCGATGGCCGAGGACCTGCAACTCTCGGGATACACCAGTTACTCAGTCGCCACCACCTGCACGACACGCGGCTGCACGGACGCGCCATGCCTGGACGACGCCCTCCAGCCTGGCAAGCCACGCACAGCCATCTACGTTCGGTGCAATCTGGCACATGCTGTGGTTCCAGTGGCCGACGTCGTAGGAGGCCCTCTGGAGTGTTGTGCTGTCACGGTGCGTCTCGGCAGCCAAGACACAACCGTGGCAAGCATATACATACGACCAGGAAAGACATGGGACTTCTCCATCCTTGACCAGCTGGCTTTACGCCTCGGGAGGCAGGCAGTCCCGTGTGGCGATTTCAACGCCAATCAAACAGACTGGGGAAGTCGCCGCTGCTCCAGCTGAGGCCGAAGCCTCCCCGACGCCATCAGCACAGCCGGACTGGTGATCTTGAAAAGCGGAGGACCCACATATGTGCGCCGAGGGGTGAACTCAGCCAGCGATCTCTCCCTCACTACAGAACAGTGCTCCTAGTCCTGGGACACAACTCCGGACACTTGGGGTTCGGACCACTTCCCCATTGTGATCACCGCTGTACATGGAAGGAAGTCAAAGACCAGAACTTTCCATGTCATAGACTGGTCTCTGTTTAGGAAGCATTGCAGTGAGGCGGCCGATCGCTGTGACTTTCTAGATGCAATCGCGCAGTGCGCCCAGGCGGCTACCATTCAGTCCTCTGCGCCACTGGACACCCCTGCCCCGGATCTCCGCCTAATCAATCTCCACGCCTCCAGGCGTCGCACGGAGCGCAGAGCAATTCGGACAGGGAAGGCAGCGCACTGGACAGAATACAGACGGGTGGATGCTTGCTGTAGAAGACAGGCCCGGCGCAGGAGGAATCAGAGCTCGGTGAGCCTGTGCTCCAGCATCAAGGACCGTTCAAGGGGCCCCCTTGCCTGGCGACTACTCAAGTCACTCACCGGCAAGAGCCGTCAACCCGTCCTCGCTGTGGCCATCTCGCTAGCAATCAGTGAAGAGGCCCTTGCCTCTTCCAGGCGTCGCACGGAGCGCAGAGCAATTCGGACAGGGAAGACAGAGCACTGGACTGAATGCAGACGGATGGATGCTTCCGGTAGAAGACAGGCCCGGCGCAGGAGGAATCAGAGCTGGGTGAGCGTGTGCTCCAGCATCAAGGACCGTTCAAGGGGCCCCCTTGCCTGGCGACTACTCAAGTCACTCATCGGCAAGAGCACGAGCCGTCAACCCGTCCACGCTGTGGCCATCTCGCTAGCAATCAGTGAAGAGGCCCTTGCGGAACTTCTGGCGGACCGGTTCGCCCCTCCCGTGCCACAGAGTGCAGCGATCTTACCGGTCGGACACCCCCCCTGCCCAGCTACCCACCTGTCTACACAGCATCCACCCTGCTTGGACGTCCAACCAGGTCGCAGCCCTCTGCCAAGAGCCACTTGCCCTGCACGAGCTCCAGGCGGCTCTGAGGAGAGGGAAACGTCGCAGCGCACCAGGAGCAGACGGTGTAACGCCACAGATGCTCCGTAACCTGGGCACTAGCGAGCAACAGCGCCTGCTCGAGTGCTTCAATGAGATCTGGCAGTCAGTGCAGGTGCTAGAGGCATGGCGCACAGCCATTGTGGCACCCATCCTTAAGGCCAGAAAACCGGCTAGGGAACTGTCATCCTATCGACCGGTCTCTCTCACCTCCGCTGCCTGCAAGGTGATGGAGGCCATGGCCCTGGCACGACTGGACTGGGTGGCCCGTGTACGCGGCTTCCTGGCAGACCAACAGACGGGCTTCCGGCGGCGGCCGTGCAATCCGGACTCCATCGCTGACATGATGTCCACCCTGGAGGACGCCAAGGCCGGCGGGGACCTCGTGATGCTCTTGCTGATCGACGTACAGGGTGCCTTCGACAGCCTCCCTCACGCAGTTGTCCAGCAAGGCCTGGACCTCCTCGGCATCTGCGGCAACCTGCGGGAGTTCCTCTCGTCGTTCCTGCACAACCGCACCCTCAGGGTACGTGTGGGTCAATGGAAGAGCACCCCCCGTCCAGTCGCTGGAGGCGTGCCACAGGGGTCAGTGGTGAGCCCCTTCCTTTTCAACCTGGCCATGGCACGGTTGCCTGCTGCCCTGCCAATCGACCATCACTTCCCCGTGCAGTCCTCAATATACGCGGACGATATCGCCCTATGGGAGCGGGGACCACCGCAACACATCTGCAAGGCACGTGCGGCCCTACAGAGAGCCCTGGACACTGCGGCTGCCTACTTGTGCAGCATCGGCCTTACCATCTCGGCCAGGAAGACCGAGGTCTTGCTACTGCACCCAAGAGCATCAGCCCACCGCTCAGCTGGCCGGCTGCGGTTGGAGGGCGTCCAGATCCCATGGAACAAGGCAGTCACCTACCTAGGGCTGCGCATTGACCATCGGCTGAACTGGCTGCCGGCTACCAAGGCCCTGTGCGCCCAGGCGCTTCGGGTCCGCACGGCTATCTCACAGCTCCTTGCCCGTGGACAGCGCTGTACCACCAGGTGGGCCCTGCAGCTATTTGAAGCTGCAGTCACTTCACGGCTACTGTATGCCCTCCCTCTTGTGGCGCTGCCCCCACCCCGCCTGCGGAAACTGGAGCTACAGCATCGATCAGCATCGAACCTCACAAGTGGCCGCCACTTTGGCTGAGGCAGGTGCCTTGCCCCTGTCATTACTCTTCCTACAACAGGGGCTACGACACATTGATCGCCTACACCATGCCGCAGATGGTCAAGCACTCCTGACCCGCCTACGCTCCCGGCCAGTATCACACATGGGACGGCTGTCTGGCCTCTATTAGGAGGTCATAGGGGACACGCCTGCAAACGCTGTACAGCCTCGCCCACCACATCGACCCCCAATCCGTATCTCGATAGAGCTGCCAGGTGTCTCGAAGAACCGTTCCCCAACATGTGTCTTACAGCAGGCGGCAGCCTCTCTCCTTCAAGAGAGATTTGGGGACCGTCTTCACATCTTCGTCGATACATCCGTGATATCGGAGACTGGCTCATCCACAGCAGCCTGCGTTGCACCGGCCCTACGAAAGAGCAAGCTGTGCCGTCTCCCGGGTCATGCAAGTTCCACCGCAGCAGAGTTAGCAGGACTCCACCTTGCTGTGGACCTACTTGCAGAGCAGCTACCAGCGACCCCGGCAGCCATCTTCTGCGACTCTAAGGCGGCGATGTTCTGCCTGCAGAACCCTGACAGGGCTAGCCTTGGGGTAGCGCTACGCTCCTCAACACTGACGGCCCTTCAGGACGCAGGATGCTCAGTATCTCTGCATTGGCTACAGGCACACGTGGGGATCCCGGGCAATGAAGAGGTGGACACTCTGGCAAAAAGTGCCCATCACTCAAGCGTCCCCCTCAGCCCTGTTGTAACGGCCGCAGACTTCTCGAGGCACAGGCTGCGCCGGCACATCATCGCCTGCCACCCGGACAAACGGGTATCCCTGGGCCGGCCTCCACGGCCTCTTCCACAGCACGGCCTCCTACGAAGGGATGCCTCGTTGCTGCTCCGACTGCGAGTTGGCTGCTACTGGACGGCAGCCCGCCGGCACCGCCTTGGGAAAGCCACCTCGCCAGCCTGTGCCTCCCGTGGTGAACCAGAAACTCTGGAGCACCTCCTGCTGGCTTGCCCTGCTCACCTGCAGCACCGCGGTCGACTTCTGCAAGCGTTCCACCGCCTGGCACTCCCATGTTCACGACAGGAAGATATCCTCTTCCCCTGTCGTAATCAGCTACCAGCCTTCCTAAGTGTCGTCGAATACCTCGACTCGTCGGGGCTCTCGGCGACACTATAGGACATTTCTACAAAGACGCATGGCCTAACGGCCATCCCACCACCTCGGGCTTCCTGATCGGCCACTACTTCACTACCAAACAACCACTAGCTGCCACCCTTGTGTCCAAACAAATCACAGTGATCGAGCACACGCTCGACAGCTCCCACATTCCGCATGTGCTCTTTAAAATTGTACCTAGGAATCGATATGAAACCAGCTTGTTTTTACTTAATATCTACAGTGCACCCAAATCGCGACGAGACGACTTCGGACAACTTTTTTCGGCCGCCAGTAAACAAGCCAAAAAATTGATTATTCTGGGAGATTTCAATGCGTCCCACCCGGCCTGGGGGTACCAAACAGAAACACCAAAAGGCCGCCGTCTAGCCCACGCCATGAACCTTCATCAATTCACTCTCCTGACAGAACCTGACACACCTACCAGAACGGGCAACAGCGTAAGCAGGGATACCTGCCCTGACCTAACAATGGTCAAGGGGTTGACTCAATGCTCCTGGAACAACCTAATGGAGAATCTGGGCAGTGACCACAGCATTCTAGCTACAGAAGTCCAACTGGTGGCCATACGCACCCCAGATCGCTCAATTAAAATAACGAACTGGGACACTTTCCGGCGCAACAGAACCAAATCTGAACAACGCGACCCGCCATCTCTACGCGAGTGGACACAACAGCTACGAGCAGATTTTAAAGCAGCCACCAAGCAACTTACTGCAACAACGGAGACACCGGATGTGGACAGACATCTGCTCCATCTCTGGGATGTTCGAAGGTGCCTGACCAAACGATGGAAGAGGCACAGGCACAACCGTAGGCTGAAACAAAGAATCGCCCGGATCACAGCAGAAGCTGAAGAATAGGCCACCAGCCTCACTAATAGCAATTGGCACAACGTCTGCGACCGCCTTAATGGCACACTAAGTAGTTCCAAAACGTGGTCCCTCCTCAGAGCACTACTCAACCCAACGCACACAAAACACACACAACGAACACAGTCCGCACTATCATCCACAAAGAACAAATGGATGATGACGCGCTCCTCCAAACACTGCAACAAAGATACATTGCTACAGGCCACCGACCGGAGTACAAAGACTATCCACACGATGAAGAAACCCAATTGGACGGCGATATTACAGAGACGGAAGTGAGGGCAGCCCTACACGGCATAAGACGAAACACGGCGCCCGGAGCAGACGGCATTTACTATGCACTGCTACGCAACCTCGACGAACAGGCCATACGGCAACTCACTGCATACTACAACGACAATTGGAAAAAACGGAATGCTTCCACAGAAATGGCGACACGCCGATATCACCTTAATTCCGAAACCCGGGAAACCGCTGTCCCTCCAAAATCTCAGACCCATTTCCCTGACTTCGTGTGTGGGCAAGCTCTTCGAGCACGTAGTTCTAAATCGCCTCCAGCCTCACCTCGAAGCGAACCAATTCTTCCCCAATACCTTGTTCGGCTATCGACCAGGTCTGTCTGCGCAGGACATACTCCTACAACTTAAGGAGGATGTTGTGGATAGTCCAAGTAAAGCTCAAACAAGAGCCATTCTGGCGTTGGACCTCAAAGGAGCCTTCGATAACGTCTCACATGACCTCATTCTAAACAACCTTGCATTCTCCCGATGCGGAAAGTGCATCTATGATAATGTCCGAGCATTTTTATCGGACCGAACAGCCACCATCGGCCTAGGTGATATTCGGTCGGATATCATAAAACTTCCCGGCAGAGGGACTCCCCAGGGTTCGGTTCTCTCACCCACCCTGTTCAACGTGGCAATGGCAAAGCTAGCACCACTCCTCGACAAACTTCCGAACGTGCAGCACGCCCTGTACGCCGATGATATTACAATCTGGGTGACCACAGGGTCAGACGGCGCCATTCAAGACGCACTACAGGAAGCCGTCAATATAGTTAAGAGTATGCAGCAGCCGGAGGACTCACATGCGCAGCTCAGAAGTCGGAGCTCCTGCTTGTATTAAAAAAAAACGGAACAAGGCCGATATTCCACCAGCCATCACGTTGCATCTCAGTGGCAACGTTATTCCAAGGGTAGACAGACTACGTGTACTAGGCCTTCACATACAACACAACGGGAAGGCCACACATACCCTACACGTGCTCCGCCAACAACTTACCCAAATAACGCACATGATAAAGCGCATTACAAACCGCCGACAAGGACTGAAAGAAAAAGACGCACTCTGAATTGTGCAAGCCCTCATAATTAGCCGATTAACCTACCACCTCCACTATCATATTCTGACTCAGACTGAGATGCACCAGATGGACACCCTCCTCCGTACGGCACTAAAGGCAGCGCTGGGACTACCCCAACATGCGTCTACGCAGCTGCTACTACGACTGGGGGTGCACAACACCATCCGCGAACTAGTTGAAGGTCATCTTAACAGCCAATTGCAACGTCTGCAACGAACAATGCAAGGGTGCCACATTCTATCCCGGCTAGGATACCTAATACCAAGAAAACCACAACAGGAAAACCGCAAACTTCTTCCGCTTAGCATTCGCAACAAAATCCACGTGGCCCCAATTCCCCGGAATATGCACCCTGACCGTCATTAAGGTCGCCGAAAGGCAAGAGCAGAAGCCCTGGCTCGCCTATTTGGCGATGACACATCAAACACTCCAGTCCTATACACCGACGTGGCCCGCTACCCACGGAAACGTGCCCTATGTCTAGTCGTACTAGATAGTGCAGACATTCTGAGAGTTTCGGCCACGCTCAACACTGCGGACAGTGGCACGGCGGAAGAGGCTGCTATTGCCCTAGCCATCGTACACGCTTCAACCATGCCGGCGCCGGATGGACCTATCACAGTGGTCACTGATTCTCAGACCGCCTGCAGGACTTTGGCACAAGGGAGGGTGACACCCTACACACACCGCATCCTTACATCATTACACCCCACAGCGTTACACAGGGTGCGTATCGTCTGGATGCCTGGACACGCCTCTCTCCATGGTAATGAACGCGCTAATGCGGTAGCCCGAGAGCTCGCTAACCGGGCGCCATTGGAAGAGCTGTCCAACCCAGACGACGCACCGACAGAACCACTGAACTACACTGAAACTCTACAATATTACAGAGATACCAGGAGACACTTCCCTGCACCACATAATTCCCTTAATCGAGAAGATGCCGTCGCGTGGCGACAGCTTCAAACTAATTCATTTCCCTGCCTCTTTTACCTTCACCTCTTCCACCCCACACAATATCCCTCATACTGTCCCTATTGTGGAGCAAAGCCCACAATATATCACTGCACCTGGGAGTGCCCACACCCTCCGGGCTACTCCTCTATTCCTTCACCTTCACCTTCCTCCTGGGAGACTGCGCTGACCAGCTCAGACCCGCAAGAGCAGCGACGGCTGATCCGGCGGGCACGCGGAGTGGCGCGGGCCAATGGGTTCCTGAACTAAGGGCTCCACCCTGCGAGGAAGTCGCCCAATCTGATGACAAATAAATGTTTTCTCTCTCTCTGTCTCTCGCTTCCATCTATACGACCCTCTACCTTACTCCCTCCGACCCTCTCTCTCTTTTTACTCCAGCCCCTGCACCCTGCTGGCGCTGAGCCGTGCTCCCGCATTGGTTGCAGAAAATAGCGCTAGCCTTTTCTCCTTCCCATCAAGAGCCACTTCTTTCTCTCTGTCTACTACGGCGTTGCCCACGCGGATCGGGGAAGCCGTAGATGGCGCTCGTGTGTCTTCAGAGCTAAAATCCCTTGATAATTTTTGCACTGAATAAAGCCCCTTGATAATTTGAAAGCATTAACCTCTGTTTCAAGGTCCCGTTGTGAGCTACAGAAAATTGAACGTGACCAAAGTAAGGCGGGAAGTGAACCAAAGTATGTGCATCCGCGCTTAGGAGATGATTAATGATTAGCAAAGTAATGATTGATTAGTGATTGGATTAAGATGAATTCGGGTGTAATAAGGAGGGTTAAGGTGGATTAAAGTTGATGAAAGTGGATTAAGGTGCGTAAAGGAGGACAAGGTAGGATTAAGTTCGATGAAGGTGGATTAGGGTGGATGAAGGTGCGTTCAGGTGCATTAAGAACGATCATAGTGGATTAGGGTGGAATAAAGTGCATGAAGAAGGATGAGGGTGGATTAAGAAGGATTAAGGTGCATGAAGGAGGATTATGGTGGGCTAAAGTGAATTAAAGTGAATGAAGGAGGATAAGGGTGGATTAAGGAGGATTAGGGCGGACTAAGGTAGATGAATGTGGATTAAGGTGAATTAAGGACGATTATGATGTATTAGGGTGGATTAAAGTTAATGATGAAGCAGGAGGGTTGATTACGGAGGATTAAAGAGCATTAAGGAGGGTTAGAGTAGATTAAGGTCGATGAAGGTGGATTAGGGTCATTAAGGAGGACTCTCGTGGATTATGGTGGATTAAAGTGAGAGAAGGAGGAGTAAGGTCGATGAATATGGATTCGGTGGATTAATGGGCATTAGGAGGATTATGGTAGACTTATCGGTCTTAATACACAATGAACCCTTATTCACCTTAGTCCGCACTAATACACCTTAATGCTCCTCCGTCCACCTTAATCCAGCTTAGTACATCCTAATCAACCTACATCGCCTCTAATGCACCTTAGCCTACCATATACGGTCTTTATACTCCTTTATCAACCCTAATCCATCATAATCCTCCATCATCCACCTTAATCCTTATTCATGCACATTAATCCAACTTAATCCTGCTTAATAGTCCGAATCTACCTTAATACACCCTAATCCACCTCTATCAAACCTAGTCCAGCTCCATGGTCCCTAACCCACCTTAATCTACCCTAATCCATTCTAATCAGTCTTAATACTGTTCAGCAACCCTAATTCACCTTAATGCACATTATTCGACCGTAATCCTACTTTATCCACCTCAATCCTCCCTAATCCTAGTTCATGCACGCTATTACACCCTAATCGGTCTAAATACCCTTTCATCAACCCTTCACCTTAATCCTCCTCCCCCACCATAATCTTTATTCATGCATCTTAATCCTTCTTAAGGCACTCTAATCCACCTTAATCTTCTTTTAAACATTCTAATCAACATTAATCCTACCTAATCCACCTTATGTCAATCACTAATGATTCATTATTTACTTGGGTAAGCATTCTCTTATACAGGGGTGGACATGATTTGGGTCACCTGTGGCCTTCCTTGGGACATGTGATACTTCCAGTTTATAACGCCACCTTGAAACATAGAGATCTAAACGCTTGCGCCTTAAAACTTAAAACGCTTCCCTTCCCTTTGAATCCAGTCCGTAACCCTTAATGACCATCGGCTCTCTTCCCTCCTCATTACATGTCCTGCCCATGCTAATTTCTTTTTCTTCATTTTAACTAAGATGTCATTAACTCGCCCTTGTTCCCTCACCCAATCTGCTCTTTTCTTATCCCTTATCTCTTATCCCTTAGCGGAGCATTCTGCTGAACGTTTTCCGTCGCCTACGCAGGTTTCTACAGATCCGGCGCAGTACTACCGTGAACCAGCGTCAGCAGTGCTTCGACTCTCCTACTTAAAGCACGTGTGCCCTAACTCACGAAGATTTAACAGGAATGGCTGCGTCAGCGAAGTGCCACGTGTCACCCGTGACGAACGCCACCTGTCCATCACCCCAGGAACCATCGGTACCCGGAAACCATATAAAGTGGTATCACCGCGGAATTCATCACTTGGCAGCTGAGGTCGCGGCAGCGGAGCCTTCTGCTGAACGTTTTCCGTCGCCTACGAAGGTTGGTTGCATTTGCATCACTGCATAGGAATTCGTTTTCACATTTTTTGCCGTACCACTGCTGGCAAATCATAATGCCAACGTGTGCTGAGTTATCTAGAGAGATGGATTCGTTGCGAAAAGAAGTTGAGGAATTGCGTAACAGCATCGCCCTATTTAATGAAACGTTTGAAACGATGACGACAAAGCAGGTAGGCCTGGTCAAAGAAAATAAGAAGCTCTCGCGAACAAACGAGCAGCTAAGAAAACAGGTTGCTGAGTTGCAGCAATACTCCCGCATGAACAATGTGGAAATCAAAGGCGTACCGAAACAAAGGGCGAAAGCTGTGAAGCAATTCTGCAACATATCGCAGAAAAAATTGGTTGTCCTGTGAGCCCTGCAGAAATTAATGTTGTGCACAGGGTCCCTGCTAAAGGTGGTTCAAACATTATTGCGCGTTTTGGTTCTCGTCAAAAGAAGACCGAGTTCGCTACATAGGCTAGGAAGGCGCGTCTGTCAACCAGGTCCATTGGCATAACGAATCAGGATAAGCCCATATTTGTCAACGATCACCTGACTCCGGAGAACAAGCTTTGGCTCAAGTTTGCTCAAGCATTGCCTCTTAAAAAGCAAAATCAGTGGCAGTTCCTTTGGGTCAACAACTGCCGTATCAAAGCAAGAAAGTCTACAGACAGTATGGTGTACCGCATCTCTGGAGTCGATGATCTAGCCATTTTTACCTGAAAAGCACTATTCCTGTGCCTTAATGACTGGGAATCACCATGGCGTCACACAGTGTTCATGAGCTGAAGCAACTACTTAGTTCTTCGTCCATTTCTCAGATTTCTATCATACATTTTAACGTCCGAAGCTTACCCAAAAACTTTGATCATATGGTTAACTTTCATACTTTAACCAATCACGACTTTTCGCTCATATGTCTATCGGAAACATGGCTTTCTGCAGCTGACGATACCTTATTTTCCATACCGGGCTATCATTCTGAATATTTTCATCGTCTGGCTGATCGCCACGGTGGATCGGGAATATTTATTTCCAACACATTATCTTATTAACGGCGTGCAGATATCTCATTTTCCATGATAAAATGCGAATTAGTTTGCCTTGAATTTGACAATCACTTTCTACCAACCAACAAAAGAACTATCATTGGTTCAATTTACCGTTCCCCATCGTCATCTTACGATGATTTTTGTGGTGAACTTGATAGTTTATTAAACTCGTTCATTACCAAAGATTATAATGTAATCATTGTCGGCGACATTATCATTAACATTACAAATATTAACGATAGTTCTTGTGTCCAGTACTCCAAGTGCTTCATTGGACATGGTTTGGAATCTTTACTAGATTCTCCAACACGATGTGCTTCTTCCGGTCAAAATACGCTTATTGACCATGTACTCAGTAATATCATGACTAATCAAAAAGCTGGTGTGGTCAATTTTAATCTGACAGACCATTATCCAATTTTTCTCTTACTAACTATTTAAACTTCTTATAAAAATAAAATGGTTATTAAGAGTTCTTTCGATTCAGGAAAATCTGTGGATTTGGTGTCCGGCTCTGACTGGGGCCTATTATCCGAGAAATTTTGTGTTAACTAAGCGTTCAGCACTTTAAATAAGAAACTAACAGATATTATAAATACTTGTACGTCTGTATCCTCCATATCACTTTGGCACTCCACCCCCAGGCACCCGTGGATCACTAGAGGACTAGTGCGCTCTATAAATAAAAAAGATAACCTCTTCAAAAAATTTAAACTCCGACCATTTAACCTCGCCCTTAAGGCTCGATTCAAATTATATTAACAAACTCTTACCGTCTTACTTAAACAGGCTAGAAGAACCTACTATAGATGTCGCAAATTCATTTAATGAATCATTCTTCAAGAGCTCTGCAGCCGGTGTCCCTAACTTGCCCAAGTTGCCCCGCGTGCCTCACTCCTTTTTCTTAAAACCCACTTCGCAAAATGAACTTCATCGCACTATAATAGGACTCAAGACCACAGGTTGTGGCCTAGATTCAATTCATCCATCAAAAATCAATCTTGTTGCCCGTGAATTTTTTTTGTCCTCTCTGATATTATTAACACTGCATTTCGTACCGGCGTTTTTCCAACGAGTCTCAAACAAGGAAAGGTAACTCCAGTATTTAAAAATGGTGATCGGAATATCTTTTCTAATTATCGCCCTATAACGATACTGCAATTCTTCAGTAAAGTAATTGAGAAGCTCCTTGTTAATCGCCTAACGAACTACCTAACAAAATTGAACATTTTGACTTCTAAGCAGTTTGGTTTTCGTGCTAACTTATCAACCGAATTAGCACTGATACAACTAACTGACAGCATAAAGCAGTTCATTGACAATAGGCTATGGGCGGGAGTGGTATTTGTTGATTTAACTAAAACTTTTGACACTACTAACCACTCCATTTTGTACGCTAAACTTGAATCATTTGGAATTTGTGCACCTGCTTTAGCTCTTTTGCAAAGCTACCTCACTAACAGAACCCAGGTTGTTAGATATGGAAGCGTTTTATCCACTCCAATAACAACGAACCAGGGCGTTCCACTAAGGATCAATTTTGGGTCCTCTGTTATTCCTCATTTACATTAACCACTTACCGTCATCGATTAACAGTTCTGAGTGCATCCTCTATGCTGACGATACAACGATATTCACTAGTGATAAAGACATTACCAGTCTACTTAGAAAGTTAAACGCCGATATCACGAATCTTGTGTCTTGGTGTAAAAATAACTTTCTAAACTTTAACCCTGTTAAAACAAACTTTATGTTATTTCACTCGTCCCAAAAAACGCCTACAAGAACCCCTGTACTATACATTGATAACTACGTCATTACCCCATCTAATTTTATTACTTTCGTTGGTGTCCCATTAGACCTCCAACTTAAGTATAACATTCACCTAAACTCTGTCACTAAGAAGACTGCTTTCGGCATCCGCGTGCCCATTCGAACAAGACACTGTTTTCAGCAATATATACTAAAATCACTTTACTACGCTTTCATTAACCGCCACCTTAAGCACTGCATTTCATCATGGGACAACACATATCCTGCCAATCTGACAACCCTCATTCACCTTCAGAATTACCCACAGTTCATACATCGCATCAGCAGCGCCCATTTCTTGCACTCTTGAAATTCTACCTTTAACTTGCACATTTCAACTGAAACTAGTTCTTATATGGTATAGAAGTAGAAACATTGACATTCCAACTGAATTACTTCCCCCAACGCAACTTTTCCATACAAATACCACACGGTTTTCTGTAAATAATAATCTCTTGCTTCCTAAAGTCAACACTAACTACGGTAAAATGACAGCCTTCTTTTCCGCAATTTCATGTTGGAATTCACTGCCATCAAATGTTAAATCATGCTCTTCATTACACTGTTTCCGGCGGCTCCTAAAACAGTTCTTATTAACAACATACCTTACCTGATTATTTGACAAGTGTACATACGTTTATATGTGTGTCTATATATAGGTGTGTATCTATGTACGCGTGTGTGTATACATTTATTACTGTGTAGCCACGTTTGATTGTTTTTCCCGATTTATGTTCATAGATTATGAGCCGTTTGTCAATTAATTTTGTTGCACTGTTGGATTGCGCACTTTTGTTCATAATCATTATACTTCTATTCAACTACTGTAATGTTAGTACCTTCATGTGTATTTCAAGATGGAATTACTCTTGCTAATTTTTGTGTAACCTTCAACTACCCGATGTTTCAGTAATTACTCCTAATATGTTGATTGTATTTTCACGCTGTTCTTACCCTCGTTGCTAATCCTATATTACATATTTTGTACATGTTACAGCAAGTCCCCCTGACAGTTTTTACTTTGGGACCTCCTTCTGTATTACATTTTCTTTGTAATTGCATTGTCTAATAATAATAAAAAACTCTTAATAGCTCTTAAACTCTTAACGTTACACCCATCATTACATTTTCCATAGCTCGTTGCGTAGTCCTCAATTTAAGTAGAACCCTTTTCGTAAGCCTCCAGGTTTCTGCCCCGTAGGTGAGTACTGGTAAGACACAGCTATTATACACTTTTCTCTTGAGGGGTAATGGCAACCTGCTGTTCAAGATCTGAGAATGCCTGCCAAGGGCACCCCAGCCAATTCCTATTCTGATTATTTTCGTCTCATGATCCGGATCAACCGTCACTACCTGCCCTAAGTAGATGTATTCCTTTACCACTTCCAGTGCCTCGCTACCTATTGTAAATTGCTATTCTCTTCCGAGACTGTTAAACGTTACTTTAGTTTTCTGCAGATTAATTTTTAGACCCACTCTTCTGCTTTGCCTCTTCAGGTCAGTGAGGATGCATTACAATTGGTCCCCTGAGTTACTAAGCAAGGCAATATCAGCGAATCGCAAGTTGCTAAGGTATTCTCCATTAACTTTTATCCCCAATTCTTACCAATCAGAATCTCTGAATACCTCCTGCAAACACGCTGTGAATAGCTTTGGAGAGATCGTATCTCCCTGCTTGACGCCTTTCTTTATTGGGATTTCGTTGCTTTCTTTATGGAGGACTACGGTGGCTGTGGAGCCGCTAGATATCTCTCAGTATTCTTACATACGGCTCGTCTACACCCTGATTCTGTAATGCCTCCAAGACTGCTGAGGTTTCGGCAGAATCAAACACTTTCTCGTATTGCATTATTCGTAACGTGAAACAAATGCGCATAAAATCGCCACTGATGGTGCTCCTCACGTTGAAGGTAAAGACATTTTAAAGCTACGGTGGATATTGCTAAGAAAATCGTAGGCGACCCTAATCTTTGATTTGGGTCCCTTTTAGCGGCACTCGCACCTCGGCGTTGGTGTTCTTTAGGTTAACTTTAGGCGAACGCAACGCAAGAACCTATCTCGGAGGCAACTGTTTTCCATTAATTAGCCAGTTAAATATTATGCCTCGTTTTTCTGTGTGAAATTATTAGTGACGTCATTACTACCGCTTCCTATCTCCAGGTTTCCAGGAATTTCGCCAAAGTCGTGCTAGCCTGGCAGGTCCCTAATGTCTACGATTATGTGCTTTGGTGTGCCGTAATCGGTGATTTCTAATTTATTATAGTTATTCTGGACCCTTCAATTACACAACTTGCAACTAACCTCTTGCTCTACCATACTGTTACGGGGTTAAAAACTGTCAGACGTATAATTACAAGCTATTTACAATTATTGTAGCAGCTGACAACATGGTCGACAGCACGCGAAGTCCAGAGCGCCGTCTTCTTCCGACCAGGATCAAAACATCGTCAGCGTGTAACAAGACCCCCGGCGGCTGAAGCACCGGCTCGGTGCTGGTTAGGAGGCGGGCGAGTGATACAACTTTAGACGCGCGACGCGGGCCACGTCGGAGCTTTGCTGAGCCACGGTTGGCTCAAGAAGGGCGATTTCGTACGTGAAGCCAGTTGCTTGATGCAAGACACGGTCAGGGCGAGAGTAGCGGGAAAGTAACTTCTCCGAGAGGCCAGCGCGTTACGACGGCGACCAAAGGAGAACCAGGGCGCCCGGTGTGTAATGGACGTCACAATGGCGGGCGTCATATAAGCGGCGCTGATTGTCGACTTTACAAGTCGACGTCGGGCAATATGGCGTGCTTCTTGTGCTTCGACTATGGCTTCACGGGCGTACTCAGATGTGGAATTAAGACTATCAGGCAGAACGGTGTCGAAAGGCAGCGTAGGGTTGCGGCCAAACAAAAGGAAGAATGGAGAGAAGCCGGCGGTATCATGGCGAGACGAATTACAGGCGATGGTTGCGGAGAGATACATGGACAGCATATCAGTAAGGGTGCGGTTAAGGCGCTCGGTCAGAGCGTTCGTTTGTGGATGGTAAGCAGTAGCAATATTGTGTTTACTCGCGCACGTGTGTAGGATGTCATTGACCACTTTAAAAAGAACATAGCCTGCCCACTGTTTTAAATAAATAATTGTCAAGGGGTATAATTCCTGAAACATGTTCACTTGTGGACATGAGAAGTGCATTATTCACTAATATCTCCTTTTTGAAAGCCGCGTTCATGTATTTTTTTTTTGTATCTTGCTGCGATGTATCTTGTGTAATTTTATATTGCTGCTATGCATTTCTGTGTTTTTTTACTATTATGCTGTGTTTTTTCTGTTTATGCTTTGTTCACAAACTCATGCATATACGAGATATTTTTGCCCTTCTTAAATAGCCAGAGCGTTACTATGATTTTTACACTTTGCGTTTTCGCTGTATGCCTTGTACAGGGGGCTCGGGCGTCCCTCAACGGATTGTGTTCACTTTTTGCCCGGGCCTACACACATCGTTGATTTTTTGGCGATGTAAATAAACTTGAACTTCAACTTCAAAGTAACGGCCTCGGTCGGCGAGGAGCTGTCGAGGGGCGCCGTGGTGAAGGAGGACGTTCTCCAGGAAGAAGTCGGCGAAATCGGTTGCTCAGCTTGTCGGAAGAGCCCGTGTGATTGCATATCGGGTTGCGTAGTCTGTTGCTGCAGCAATCCACTCGTTTCCTGAAGCAGACGTAGGAAAAGGGCCTAAAATATCGGCACCTACACAGAAGAACGGTTCTGATGGTTCGTCGAGTGGTTGAAGGCGACAAGCAGGGGGTGTGGTCGGCTTTTTGCGTCGTTGGCAAAGGTCACACGCAGCGACATAACGGCAGACGTCACGGTATAGACCAGGCCAAAAGAAGCGCCGACGAACGCGGTCATAAGTCCGTGACACGCCAAGGTGACCTGCAGTCGGTACATCATGAAGATGGGCGAGAACAGTCTGACGCAGATGCTCAGACACAACGAAGAGTCGGACAGGGCCGTCCGGGCACATGCTATAGCGGTACAATATACCATCTTGGAGTTCGTACATGTGACGGGAAGGATCGGGCTTCGTTGAAGTGAGCCGTTGAATAAGGTCTTCTAATGAGGCGTCCCGACGATGTCCGGCTCCAATATTGCGAAACCGAGCCAGAGAGAGAGAACGGTGACAGGGTCGACAGGGTGGAGCGACAAGCAGTCCGCATCACAATGTAACCGGCCGGTCTTGTATACAACTGAATAGTTGTATTCTTGAAAGCACAGAGCCCAGCGGCCAAGGCGGCCTGAAGGATCTTTGAGGGACGAAAGCCAACACGTAGCCCTGCCTCCGACATGAGCACTCCTGTCTCCGACATTGCCCATTACGGGACATGTCGGGGAGAGGAGAGCCGGCAATACGGTGGGACTTTGGAGAGAAGAGAGCCAGCAAAATAGTGAGACGTTGGGGACAGGAGCTTGTAAACGGTTCGGCGTTTGTGATTAGCTAGTGGATTCTCTGGAGAAGTGAAAGATAAACGATATAAAAAGCGGATCTGGACTTCTGAGAAAATGAGGCTCGGACATGCAGACTCCAGGACGTAGTGTGCTCCGAGAGTTGGAGCCGTATTTGTGAAGCACAACCACGTACCTTTGAATATAAGACTTTTTCCGCTCTCTGAAATGTCGCTCGGGACCTTCTTTCTGCCGGTGTCTCGCACGGCGTCATCCAAAGAACCTTCGAGGCCTCATGGACTGCCGACTTCACAAAAGTGGCTGGCAGCTTGTGGGCTCTGTCGGCGTTGGCTACATCGGTGTGGTGAGTGCTACGTGTTTCCTTCTCTTTTGGCCAGACTCATTAGCACAGGCAGTCGGTAATGGTGTACAGTGTTGTGTTTTTGTCTCGTAGACCAAGAATATAGTGTCTCGCGGGCTGAATTAATAGTGGAGAAGAAAGTGTGCATTGTGAGGTTTGATGAGTTTCAAATCTAAGAACTCCTCGAAATTCCTAAGCAGATAGGCGTTTCAGCATTTTGCAGAATAAGGAGAGCAGTTGGGAGGAGGCGAGTGAGGCCAGCAAAATTATTTCGCAAGGAAGGAGAGCAGGAAAATTAGGTAGTGCCCGAGGTTTGCATTTCATGTTGCCAGAACTCTTGTACAAGCAAGCAGATGCTGGGAGTGTATGTTTGCGTTTTCCGGTGGGTACTGTTTTCGATATTCACCTTCTTTAAATAGAGAATTTGAGTTTTAAGGAAGGGTGGATTTTGAAAGAAAACAAGTTCGCTCTGGATGTGCTCCTCATTTGCGTCATTGGGAATTTCGCCGGCTGCACAAAAGAAAGAAGCAGTTATCGACTTCACGAAGGCAGAAGATGTGATCGTCGAGGAAACTGACGAGGCTTGGAAACCATTGTTGAAAGAAACTAAAACAAAGGAGAGCGAGAGGCGTGATCAGGAGGCACCGCAACGGCACGCTCTTAGAATTGAAGAGCTTTAGAGGAAAGTCAGACGCTTATATGGCAAATAGCGTGATGTAAGCTCTCAACTATCAGAACAGACGAGGATATAGTTTATTTCCTCGCCGGTTTTGAACAAGTGTGATGCCGTTTAGTATCGCTAAGTGTTTCATGAACTCCTTGTACAAGGAGAAAGGGCGATACAACGACAGAGCTAAGAAGGCTTTGTTCAGATACTTCGGTCTAGCAGATCCTGCCGATTTCGAAGGTCAAAAAGAGGGAGCTGCATAATTGGTGGCGAGGCTAATCGGACGCGCCGAAGTTCTCGCAGTAAGCAGCAACGATCAAAGACAAACGGCAAAGCGGGAGAAAAAGAGTAGCAATATGTATGTATGTATGTATGTATGTATGTATGTATGTATGTATGTATGTATGTATGTATGTATGTATGTATGTATGTATGTATGTATGTATGTATGTATGTATGTATGTATGTATGTATGTATGTATGTATGTATGTATGTACGTACGTACGTACGTACGTACGTACGTCATTTGAAGTTGCACAGAATGGTATCGATCATACACTGAAAAGTTCAAAACGCATGATGTTAAAATCGTACAAGCCGCTAGGGTGACATAAGGTGTCTTTGGTCTTTCGTCGTCTGCCATGGGTACCTGCCGATACCCTGAGCACAGGTCAAGCGAAGAAAAGAGCTCTGCTCTTTGTAGGATGTCAGTGTCATCGTTAATTTGCAGTAGAAGATAAACGTCCTTGCGAGTAATCTTGTTGAGGCCCCGAGCGTCCACACAGAACCGTATTGCACCGTCTTTTTTTCGCAGCAAGGACGACAGCTGATGACTATGATCTGTTCGAAGGGCGAATCACTTCTCGTTGAAGCATATCATCAACTTGCTCGTTAATTGCACGACGGTCTGTGGGAGATAGTGTGGGAGACAGTTCTGCTGGAACAGTGGTGGGTGTGAGCCATTGTAGATGCGATGCGTACCAGCCCACGTCCGACCCATGGAAGGTTGTCAGACGTCGAAAGAAGAACAAAATTCTAACAGTCACCGAAGCTGGGAATGTTGAGCCGGCGTAAGGTTATCACCAATGGACAGAAACCAAATACATCCCAGGGTGAGAGATAGATAAACTTTATTTAAAGAATAATCAGAAGACTCGCTAATGGTCGGGGCCCCCAGTCCAGGGCTCCGCTGGTTGTTGCCATCTTCTCAGCTCTCTGTATCAGCTTGAGCAGGTCTTCGAGCAGTGCCTCTCATTGCTCCCTCGTGGTGTTCGTTTTGGGGTCTTCTATGTTGTGTGGTGTACACGGAGCAGACGTAGACATAGCACTGAGCGTACTGTAAGTGGCGCAGTGCATGTCATCGGGCACGTCCGTAACGTGCGTGCCTTCAATGCCTTCCACACTGCCAAGAGATTCTCCTCGCAGCATCTTCACAGTGCATGGGAACAGGTTGCTAAGCAAGATAGCACTGGATCCCTCAATGACGTCTACGGTCGGAAAAGGTAGCAACAGACCTTTCCGGGTGCAAAAGCGGCCGGATGGAGAAAGTAGAGCCGTGGTGCCGGAGAGGCTACCGCAATCGTGGATGAGTTCTAAGGGACTTTGGTATCCTCGTTGACGAGTAGTTTGTGCGAAGACTGTCGGCCAGCGGCCAGTGTCAAGTCTGAAAACGGCTAGAGTTCTATTTCGGCGCGGGCGCAATAAATCGCCGCTTTGTGGCGGGTGTGAAAATCCGAGCCTAAGGTGAACTCATATGAACATGAGGAAATGATGAATTCGACGGCGTACAGAACCTCCACATTGGCAAAACAAGCGCTGCACGCCGCTATGGGGTGAACACGCTGGGCGGAATAGTCGTGATTGTGGCGTCGTCACTTTTCGAAGCACACGGCTAAGTTGCCGGGTCCTAACTGTAACAGCGGCGCCAGTGTGCACAAGCGCAGATCCGTCAACACCGTCCACAAACACGTTTATGAGATTCGATGGGTTTCGTTAAAGGCTTTCAGATTTCGATAGCGCCGCAGCCCGTGCCTCGTTGACTGCGAGGGCTGCTTTACCTCCACGGGAGCGAAGGGGCGAGGCCGCATCGGGGATAGTGAGCGACGATGTGGAGCACGCAGACTGCGAGTGACGGGCCACGGGCGTACTGCCGGTCAAGAGTCAGAAGGTGGGTCATCATATGTGCGTGAAAAATCGACAAGACGCCCTATAGGGTATCATGCGGCGCTGGAAGGCTGCACGCGATTGCAAGAGCGCGGCACGTGGCCGGCGTAGCCAAGTGCAAACCAGGTGGGTCGACTGTCCGAAGTGCGCTACCTAATCACTGCGGCAGGGCCCATCCATGGCACAGGAGGCGTTGTAAGTGGCGGCTAAGAGAATGGTTGCGCGGCGGGCTTCGATCGGGGTCTAGACACGACGTCGGCGTAGCTGAGAGGCGAACGTTGTGGAAGTGGTTGGGGCCAGGCGACGACATCGGCGTAGCTTATTGGTGCAGCCGCACAGATCTGTGGGGGTCGGGTGACGACGTCTGCGGAGCTGAGAGGTGCAGTCACAGGAAGATTTTGGTTGACCTCAAGCAAAGCCAGGTTGATCTCGTACTCAATGGTGCGGCGGAGCGGAGGCACAAAACGCGAGGAGTGCTCCTGCATAGCTGCGGCTGCGTAAAGTTCAGCAATGATAGGTGGTGGGCAACCTCTTCACGGACGAATGCATTCATTTCTTTGAGCAACGCAGACCGAAATTGCAGCCATACCAGCGATGGGCCGCCGCGCAATGAAGAGTGACGGATGAACGACCGCTGCCGCCGAAACTTTTCATAGCTTTAGCACAATGTCATGATTTCGGCCACGGAGCGAGGATTCTTGGCGAGCAACATGTTTAAGGCGTCGTCTTCGATACCTTTCAGTACATGAATGATCCGGTCAGATTGCGCCATGATGGAGTTCGCTTTGTTGCATAGGTCCAGGGTGTCTTCAATGTAACTAGTGAATGATTCACCCGGCTGCTGAGAGCGCACCCTCGAGCGCTGCTCGGCCCGCAGCTTACAAACAGCGGGGTGCTCTTCCAAGGCGGAACAGATCGGGAAATGTACTTCGTAGTTTTTATACCCTAGGCTGGCAGCGCCCGCGATATAGAACAGTACATTGTTCAGTTTGGCTGGTTCGTCCTACTTGTTATGGGCGCTGACCCTCTCGTATGTGATGAGCCAGTTCCCCACATCAGTGAATGCTGAGCTATTGAAGGCAGGGTCGTGGTTATGAGGTACGCCAGGACATGGGGTCGGTGCAGGAGGAGGTGTTTTCTGGGAGGCGTCCTAGTGCATGGTAGATAACAAGGTTCGGGATCGAAGTTGAAGCGTGGGAGGTTTGAGGGCACATCATTATCCACTAAACGTAGATGTGTTTGGACCAAGGGCAGCGCAGGAGCGACAGTCTAGGCAGAGCACGGGCTGCGAGCGCGAACGGCATTTCCCGAGCAAAATGCGCTGAAGAGGACGACGAACTAGAAAGCGCTTGGGAGGACGACCCAGTATATCGTTCATATCCTTCTCTACAGCTACAACTGCGGAGAAAAACGCCACATAGACAGCAGGTGTGAGAAGAGGGTGGAATTTGCCACAACCTGGACCTGTTGAAGCCGTATATGCGACAGATTTCAGCGAATGGTCAAGTTTGTACGAAGGCGCAACTTTTGACCAGCCTGCCACAGTAAGTCACCTATTGCTCTTGGAATAGGTCGGAGCAAACGCTGGTGGAACGGGGAAAATCCTTCATAATGGGAGCTTTCAGAGCAACAACTAGGCGTATCCCCTATTGAGCAGAATGGCGCCATGGAGCGATTCCCGAGGCAGCTGCGTGCAATGATGAGTCAAATGCGTTAGTAGCCAAAAGCAAGGTGAAAGCAGTTTCCAATGACGACAGCGGTTTTCGCGAACAAGACACGGAGGGCCCCGGCCGGTTGGGCCGACTGTGTACGGAGGCGGCAAGTTCACCCAGTCTGCAACCGAAATTCACCTATTCGAACGAGCACTAAGCTGTTCGAATAAGTCAGAACAGATGTTGGAGAAAAGGCATAGGCCCAAGACTGCTACAACAGCCGGTCACTGGTTGGGATTGAGAAAGGCAGCCGCATATCACATAAAGGGACGATGCCCGCGCGGGTCTGTGAAGGTACCCTTCTGCTAGCGCTTGGAGGCTGCTGTCCTACAGCCACGTGGTGTGTCAGGCGAATTAGCGGCTTTTGCCTTTTTGGAGACTGCACTTTACGAAAATGCCGGAATGGGCGACCTTATCGAGCTCGTCTGATAGGGTACGTTTGGTGCTTGGAATACGGAAATCAGAAAGGCAGGTTGCAAATATTGAACGCTTTAGAAGCGTGAGAAATACTACAAAATAGATTGTTAGCATTTTCGGCTTTGGTTGGATACCCAAAATCAAGTGGAAAGTTTACGGGGAAAATTTCAAGGCGAACAGGGTCAGTGTTGCCTACAGTTTCAAAAAGTCCCGCGCAATTGTGCAAGTGGTTAAGTATACTTTTGCGAGAGTTCATAACGAGCCGCGTTTTATTTGACAGGAGCGCTATCGTTGCTTGTGGTATGGCAAGATGTTTTTAGTTAGTTTGATGTTTAGATTCACGAAAACGTGACAGCTGAGCGCTCGAGAAAGGAAGGAGTTGGTGTTTTCGTTTTTTTAGGTACTCAGAGATGTAGGCTGAAGGTAAAATGCCTCAATGCAATTTTGATTGCGGCTTGTTGCGTACAGCTCGCATGATTTTTTTTGTTTTTTTAATATTTGCCAGGTTTTGTGACTTATTCTAAGCGCGCTGCGTCGCATTACGTACTAGCATGTCACATATA
Source organism: Dermacentor andersoni (assembly GCF_023375885.2). Taxonomy (NCBI): domain Eukaryota; kingdom Metazoa; phylum Arthropoda; class Arachnida; order Ixodida; family Ixodidae; genus Dermacentor; species Dermacentor andersoni. The sequence continues at coordinate 93,505,792 of NC_092822.1, read as the reverse complement.
TACGGCAAACTGCTCGGGTGGAGCTTAGCTTTACAGTGGCGCAATTTCCAAGTTCGCTGGAAGAAAGGTGGAGTAAGTCGGTCTTTGTGGGCCAATTTACAAACGTAGTAGGGTTGTGGATAGTTTTCTCCTCTTTATTGCGCAATTTCGAATTGCCACTTCCATCTTATCCAGCAGTCATGGAGGTATTACGGAATCAGGATGTAGACGAGCCATCTATAAAAATACTGAAAGATATCTATAGCGGCTCCACAGCCACCCTAGTCCTCCATAAAGAAAGCAACAAAATGCCAATAAAAAAAGGCGTCAGACAAGGAGATACGATCTCTCCAATGCTATTCACAGCGTGTTTACAGGAGGTATTCAGAGACCTGGATTGGGAAGAATTGGGGAAAAAAGGTAATGGAGAATACCTTAGTAACTTGCGATTCGCTGATAATATTGCCTTGCTTAGTAACTTGGGGGATCAATTGCAATGCAAGCTCACTGACCTGGAGAGGCAAAGCAGAAGGGTTGGTCTAAAAATTAATCTGCAGAAAACTAAAGTAGTGTTTAACAGTCTCGGAATAGAACAGCAGTTTACGATAGGTAGCGAGGCACTGGAAGTGATGAGGGAATACATCTACTTAGGGCAGGTAGTGACCGCAGATCCGAATCATGAGACTGAAATGATCAGAAGAATAAGAATGGGCTGGGGCGCCTTTGGCAGGCATTCTCATATCAAGAACAGCAGGTTGCCATTATCCCTGAAGATAAAATTGTAAAACAGCTGTGTCTTAGCAATACTCACGTTCTTTGCCATTAATTTATCATTTAGTTAATTTAAATACAAATAATTTCCCCTGTTTTCCTGGGGTCGGTTTGTTGGCCTCTCATGATACGACAAAGAAATGAAACAGCCATAGGATGAAGGACACATACAGGCGGTTTAGAAATGCAGTACGTTTTATTAGTTATTGCTAGACTATCATTACGTCTAGCAAAGTGCAGTCGTATTCAAGCACATGCGATGCCTCCGTCTCGTCTTTGCATAGCGTTTCTCGGCGTTTTTAAAATTAAAGGAAAATTCACAGCAAGGAGCACGTTCAATAGCGATTACTTTGTTACACGTATCGAGAGTAGTGGTAATGCCTTTGGGGTGCGTTTTACAAAGCACCTTACCTGGAATGAGCATGTTGATCATCTCCAATCTAAATTGTCATCTGCATTGGTGTTATAGCTCATCTGCGTCGCTTACTTCCGACCAAGGTAAAAATAATGCTATACAATGCTGTGGTGGTATCTGTCATTCAGTACTACGTCATGGTGTGGGGTACCACTGGTGTAACAAACTTGCACAAACTACATTTGCTACAAAAAAGAGTTGTGCGTTACATAGCTGATGTCCAATATACGCACTCCACAGAACCACTCTTTTCTGAATATGAAATTCTTCCTGTACTTTGTTTTTATAATTGTAGGTTGATGTTGTGCTACAAAGATTTCGTAAAATTTGGCATTGCTGATACAATTCATCTGACAAAACTTCGAGAAATACAAATATACGACAGACCCGACATAAAGAAATGTAGTTCGCACCCACCTCAAGAACCTCCTATGACGAGCAATCTTTATATTAGACATTACCTTCGCTTTTAAACCTATTAGACCGACAAAATTTTGGTCCCTCCAGAAACCGAAACTCTCGCATTAAACGTTTTTGTCAACCTATTTATTTGCAAGACTAGACCATGCCTTCTTATTCTCCTAATTTTGTTGCCCACTGTTATTTATGAGTGTTGATTATTTCTTGCCGTCTTGTTTCACCCTGTATTACCCGTTACATTGTGATGCTTTTTTCATTTCTTGTGTATGACTCGCTGTCATCTTGCTGTTATGCCAACTTACAAGGGGTCGGGACCTCGTCAAGCTGTCTAAGCTTTTAGTCCTATCTCCTCCTTCTTTAAGAAAATATATAGATTGATTGATTGATTGATTGATTAATTGATTGATTGATTGATTGATTGATTGATTGATTGATTGATTGATTGATTGATTGATTGATTGATTGATTGATTGATTGATTGATTGATATCCAGTCGCATGCCGTTGTGTTCCCATTGGGAGATTGCTTTCTTTTTGTCGTATCTCAAAAGAGTAAAGCAGCAGGTGTGACAACTGCCTTTTCAAGAAGAATGACTGCGTATGGTCGTAAAGGTTTGATAATATTTCCTGGCGCTGTTCAATACCAACGGCCATATTTCGAAAACAGCGCACACGTTGGATGAAATTGTTGCACGCCATGCACATACCTGTAGTTTATGTGGTGAACGGTCTCTCTCGATGTGGAAGCTCCATGGAGCTCGACGTGGCACAGTACACGGCTGCATCAGAAATGCTGTAGTAAAGAAATGGAGAGAAATAATGCGTAATGAATTTCAATACGATTCTTTCGATTGCCACCTAATTGTAGAGTCGCGATAGCATGTTTGGAGACCAATTTTGTCCCAGAGTAGTAGCGCCTATGTGCCAGTTTTTCACCCATGGAGTGCACTTAACCAATTACACTTTGCGGAGCTGCGCTAAAAAAAAAGAAACAAAATATTAAATTCTTCGCTGACACCATGGCCTCTTCCTCATGGGTGTACGTCAGGTTGATAAGAGTCGTTATTTATTTAGACGGAACTTCGCATGGAAGTATTTAAGACCAGAATTTGTATTCCTAAATAGTGCTAAAATAAATGGTGACGCAATTCTGCACCATGTTGGCTAGGGAGCAGTAAGTAAGCAAGTCCTCTTCAGAAAAATAAATCCGTCTACTGAGGTCAAATAGAATTAATATTAACTTTTATTCCACCCTATCAGATATGTGGTACAAATACTCGTTTACTCATGCTTTAAGAAAGGTGCTGAGAATTGCGTTTAAGGCGAAGATGTTAAACAGGACGCGTGCGCCGATTCTATAGCTAAGCGATCGTTCTAAATGAGAAGTGCAAAATAATTTGCTTCTTTTTATTGTGTTTTATTTAGTTGTGCGTCATGGCATACGTTATGGCGCAATTTTTGAATATTTAAGGTCGCTACACCAGGCGGTAGCAAAAAAAAAAAAAAAGAAACTGAACAAAGTGTCACGAATTCCTAGGTATGCAGATAGATTGGCAATCCTTCTCCCATTACTGTTCCAATGCCAGCTGTAATAATTCCCACTTTACGAATTACATTTGGGGCCTGTTAAAATCAATGTAGCCTCTGCCCGGGGGGGCGGGGTGGGGGGTACAAAACGGTTTATGTGCGCCTCGAGCGATTCCCCGCTCAACTCTAAACAAACCATTGCTTTGAGGCAGCACACCTAACAACTAACAGTACCTTTTCGCTGCTGTTAGTTCAAATCGGTACAACCTCTACCTTTATTTTGAGATATAGTTTGTTCAATATTGGATCCTTTCAATTACCCTAGTGCATTGCGGTGAAGATCCACAGGATGCTCAATGGGCCTTGTCCAGCATTGCATGATGAAAGCACGCCTGTACTGCAGCTCTATTACGAATATCGGAAGTTTACCGTACGTTTTTCTAAATAATATATGTGGATATGCATGGGAAGCTTTAGGTTGGGGGCTGCTATCTAAAAATATGATAAGGTTGAAATTGGTTTGGTTTGTAGGTACTCGCTGCACATAATTTGATCAGCTTTATTGGAGGCAAAATGAAAAGGAACAAAAAGCCTAAAGGCTGTTGGCAGCGAATTTCCGATTGAGGCACTCAACTATTTGATTAAAGTTGCTGAAAACCACAATTTTTAGAACGAAAAACTATTAGGTTTAAAACTCTGTAACTCGACAATGAAAACAGATGCCACGATTCTCAATACTGAATCGAATAGCACATCTAAAGCGGATCAATATGATACGCGGTTCTTAAGTGCAGCACTAGTCAGTGAGTAGCACTTTGTCAAAGCATTAAACATAGTAACAAATACGCGTTGGATGCCAAATATTATATCATATCTGCCTCCTTTGGGTGTTCTCACCAATGCAATTCACACAACTGCGATTACCTGTTCTGGATACTGGGATGCGCATTTGTAAACTTCGTGCTTCAATTCTGTGTCTCCGAACTTAGGAATTCTCGGCATTTTTTGTAGACAACTTGGCTCCATAAATTAATATTACGCTTCAGCAGTCACTATAACTTATATTTTTTGTCTCAACTGCAGCCGATTTCCTTAAAGCGGGCCAAATGGTTGTCTCAGAAAATCATTTCTCTGTTTTACATGTATTTGAATAGGCGGCGTTGGAGTTGGAGTCGAGCTTAAGCTTCCCAAATGTACGCGTAGGCAGAGAACTTTGGAGGTGGGGCACTCGTTGCATGGTACCTACGTGTGCACAACCGTTTTAGTGGCTATGATGGGTGTGAAGACAAAGAAAAGCTAAATCAGACGTATAGAATATATCAGTGATATTTCTGTCGTATCTTAATTCCTGGGTCGAACACCTTCAGCATTTTGTGCTTCTTAGTACTGCTCTAGCTGTATAGAGTTGGTTGCGTGGAGTTCATCTCGTAGTCACAGGGCTTCGGTAAAGCTCGTGGTATTAAGACGCCAAACCTTACTCTAAATTTTGCGCCTTGTTTGGAGCGTTGGGATGCCGTGTTCTTTCGTTAGTGGTGCGGGACAGCTTTTGATACTTCATATTTTGATAAGAGGAACAACTTTGCGGCTGTATCATCCCGAACGCGTCAATGTTTGTTTTTGTGTAAGGATCCCAAAAATGCACGCGTATTACAATTTAGGTCTGGGGATGGAAGAATAAGCTAAAAGTTCAGTTTTGCTGTAGCGTGTTTTAGTTTATGCTTTAGAAGACGAAATTTACGTAACGCTCAGTCACAAATATTAGGCATATGCGAATTTGAACTGAGTTTCTGGTTACATTTACACTTTGATCACTTGTGTTCGTCAGCCTGATTCAGTTCAAGACACGGAATGCTGTACTAAAAGTAAACTGTTCATTGGTGGCATTGATTTCTTGTGAACACAACATAATCATCCGCAAACATCCTGTATGAAATTTTGGCGTGAAAGTGCTCAACCAAGGTAATAATGTTATAAATAAGAAGTAAAAATATTATAAGGGTCGGAAAAGGCTCATTACCCGTTAGGCACGCAAAACTCTGGAACGATAACAACAAACTGCACTCGATTAGTTAAATACGCTGTAACTGAATTAAGCAGGATAGGGGGAGGACATTAACCCTTCTGGTAAGCTTAGAATTTGAAACAAGGTAGAAAGCTTCGCTAAAATCGAGAAATATAAATCAACCTGTCCTGCTTTACCCGGTATACTCGCAAAGGTGTGAACGACCGTTACGAACTGTGTACCTGCTGAAAACCTTCTCGTAAAACAGGGCTGGAGAGGGGAATGTATGTCCTAGCCTTTTGAATACCGTGTTAAATGTTTGCGACAGTGTACTCAGACATTTTCCAATGAATACATGAGGAGAAATTTGCAGGTCGGACACTCGACTAAGGTACTTACCCATGGCCACTCCGGTTGGAGCGTCTATGATCGGTGTGGAGACAACATAAAAAAAAAAAAAAACTGATCTCAGTGGTGATTTTGTCACATATAATTTCGGAGTCGGATATATTAGGCATCTGGTACTTCCCTATACCATTTAACTACCTCAGAGATCGCTTTGATCGCATCGGGATGGTTTCATGCTGCAATCACTTATGACAACGGACTGCGCAATTAAGATATCAGCATATTTAAATAAGAGAACGCACTGCATTGTTTGCTCTCTATGCCCTCTGCTTAGAAGCTCCATGACACAGAGCATTCTTTTCAATCTTATTAAAACCTTATAATTTTACTTGAGTTCAAACACTAGAAAAAAAAGAACGACGAGTGTACATAAAACCAGTCAGTGAAGCGGTTTTTTTTTTCACCTTGACCATATTTGTTAGAGCCTACGAGATGCTCTCCAATTACGTCGCACGAAAAACATTATATGTCTAAGCGGACATCACCTGCAAGAAAAATGGTTCAATTCATTCCATCAAAAGTGTCATTACAATATAATATCTAGTTTCATGATTGTTTTTATACACTTGCTGCTAAATTATTCGTTCAGCTGAAGTGAATACACCAGGCGGCCCCGCTAGGTGGGCTTTGCCATCGATGACACCTGCAGCATACACAGGCGGCTCAGCGTGAAGCTCCGAGTGACGTTCCTTATTCCCAGATGCTTATGCCAGCGCGAGATTCACGCAGCCCCCGTACTGGATGCACAGTCGCTGCAGCATACGGAGTGCCTGCATCTTACAATGGCAATGCATCTTACAGTGAGCCACCCTACGTCACAGCTAGGTGGATTGTACTGGTGGCCGCTCATCGTGGTTCTGCCAGCGTATTCAGGGGAACATGCCAGCAGTACATCCGGCGTACGGCGTAATTTTGAAGTAATTAGAGAATAAATTACTGTGTATTGTCTTTTAAATGAATCACGCTTCTGCAGTCTACACATCAGTAGTGATTTAATTGAGCGAAACGCTTTAGGGTATTGTGAATAAAAGTGGCAATGGTTGAAAAATAAACTAAAACAACATGCTTTATGAACTGCAGTGTAACTTGCATTCGCTGCTACCTCTTAGCTTTGCAAAGACATCTTGAAGCTGCGATGGACCATTGTTTTTGCAGTCACGGAACCACGCCATGCACATACCTGCAGTTTATGTGGCGAACGATCTCTCTCATTGTGCAAGCTAGTTGAAGCTCGACGTGGCACAGCACACAGCTGTAGCAGACGTGCTGTACTAAATAAATGGAGAGAAAAATGCGTGCGGAATTTCGATACGATCCTTTCGATTGCCACCTAAACGTTGAGTCGCGATAGAACGATTGCAGACCATTTCTTTCCCAGAGTGGTAGCACCGATGTGCTTGTGTATGACCCACTTAACGGATTACACTTTGGGAAGATGTGCAAAAAATGAGAAAAAAAAAACATTGCATTTTTTGGTGACACGACATTTGTAATAAAACATTTTACTAACTAAATTTTGCGCCTGTTCAAATCAATGAGGTGGGGAGAGGAGTGCAAATATGATTTTACGCCTCGAGCGACTTCGGCGCTCATCAACACATGTTCAGGCAGCACACATGTTACGAGTAAGTGCCCTAAATACATATGTTGAAAGAATTGGGTAACCTCTCGGATCTGTTTGTTCAAATTGGTTGAAAGTCGGCCTATATTTTGAGGTATAATTTCTTCTATATTCGGTCCACTCAGTTTTACCCTGGTGCATTGCGGTGTAGATCCACAGGTTGCTGAATGGGCAATGTCCAATATTGCTCCGTGTGACCACGCATGGGCTGCAGTTCTGTTGTTACGAATATCGGAAGTTCGCGGTAATTTTATCTGAACCTCATATATGGATATCAACGGCAAGCTTTAGGTGTCGAGGCCTCTTATCTGAAGACACGCTAACGGAGAAATCGCTTTTCTCGGTATCCACTGCAATATACTTGATCACTTTTGTTGCGGTTAAAACAAAAGATAAACTCTAGAGATTGCTGGTACCGATTTTGTGATTAAGGCCATGAATTGTTTGATGAGAGTTGCTGAAGATCACAGTTTTCCAAAAAAAAAAAAAAACAATCAACTTTGAAGTCCTCTAACTCGGTAATTATAAAAAAGATATCGCGTTTTTCCAAATTGCATCCAGTAGGAAACCTGAAGCGGATCAGTGTGATGCAATATACGTGGCGCACTTTGGCAAAACCTTAAACAAAGAAACAACTTTGCGTGAGATGACAATATTTATATCAGATTTGAGTCCTATGGATGTTCCGACCTATGCAATTCACAAAACTGTGATTATCTGTTCTGGGTGCCGAGTTGCGCAATTGTGAACTTCCTGCTTCAACTATTGTTCAGTGACCTTACGAATTCTCGGAAATTTTGGCAAGCAACTTAAGCCTTAAACCATCATTACGCTCCCAGCAGTGACCTGAATTTATATTGTTTTCTGAAATGCAGCGGATTTCCTTACAGACAGCCAAAGAGTCGTCTCAGAAAATCATTTCTGTCTTTTACGTGTATTGGAATAGGCGGCTTTGGCGTTGAGGCCTTGCTAAAGCTTCCCCAAAATGCAAGTAGAAAGAGAAATTTGGAGGTGGGGCACTCGTGCCAGGGTACTTACCCGTGCGCGCCACGGTAGCGACGGTTATGAGGAGTGCCAAGACAACAACAAAAGAAAAGATGAATTAGATATATCGGTAATCTTTTTCGAATATCCTAATTACCGAGTCGAACATCTTTAGCATATTGTGCTTCTTATGTAAAGCAGTTTTAACTAAGACGAGGAACCTTACTCTTAATTTCACGCCTCGTCTGAAGCGTTGCAATTAGTGGTGTGGGGGAGCCCGATTGCCCATATTTTGAACACGGGGTTAAATGTTAATTACTGCTTAACGACTTTACAGCTTCATACCTCACTGTCGTGAGCGCACTGACCTGTACGCGCAGCCGTTTTAGTGGCTATGATGAGTGGAATAGAACGAAAAAACAAGATCAGACGAATAAAAGATATCAGTGATATCTATCGCATACCCTAATGTCTCAGTCGAAGATTTTAGCATTTTGTACTTCTTGATACTGTTCTGGCTGTATGGAGTTAGTTGTGTGGAGTTGGAGTGGCGGTGATGGTGACTCGTTCGTCTCGCATGTGCAGCCCTTAGGTAAAGCTGGTGGTTTTTAGTTAGGCGGGGAACATTACTCTAAATTTTACGGCTTGTCTAAAGCGTTAGGACGCTGCGTTCTTTCATAAGCGGTGTGGGGGAGCCTGCTTGTAGATATTTTGGTGAGACAGACAGCTTTGCGCTGTATGGTTTGAACTTACTATAGTTACACCTTGATACTTCTATTCATCGACCCGTTTGAGTTCAAGGGACAGAAGGCTTTACTAAAGTAACTGTTTATTGGTGGCAATGATTTCAGTGAACGCAAGACAATCATCCGCAAACAGCCTGACTTGAACTTGAAAGTGTTTAACTAAGTTAACAAGGTCATAAACAAAAAGTAAAAATGAAATAAGGGTCGGAGAAGGGTCATTACCCGATGAAACTACGCACCTGTGGTTTGTGTGGCTTGGCTCGCTTGGCTCAACGTTGTCCAGAACACCTGCGTGTAAGAATCGAGGTAACACACGAAAATATTGTACATTCGTTTTGTTGCCACGCAAAAGGTAGTGGGTTTGTTGCAGCTGCCATCTAGTGAGACCTCAGCATTGAAAGACTACATTCAGCACCATGACTTTCGTTCGTACATATCGCTCCAGGTAATAGTCACTGCGTTAATTTAGGCAGCCGAGAAACGTGCTTTACAAATTGAATGTTTCATGGCAGTAGCGTCTGCAATATTCTTTTACAAGCTAGAAAATACACCTGTTAAGAGGCATAATACGCATAGTTTGGAACTGAGCAGTGTGTCCCACATTTGCACGGTCAATTTTTGTTTTTAGAATGCCTGCTCTTGATATGTGCCGCATTTCTCAGATTTTCAAGCTTCAGTAGTTCACGTGGTTTGATTAAGGACGCTACATCTGCCTTTATCCTGATGAATTACGAAACAATATTATATCTTAACTACGGAAGAGAACGCATCGCGCAATCTAGGAGAAATTGAACTACTAAACGATTATAAAACCTTGTCATACGATATTTTACCCGAGACATCGTCGGCTGAAAGCAAACGATTGTGTGTGGTGAGCAGAGGGGTTAGATGCGCTTATTTTTCGTTTTGCTCCCTCATTCTCACGACGTCGTACTCTCGTGACCCTCACCCTCGCGTTGAAAAATTTGGCAGCCATCCCTCACTGTCGTCCTCAGTTATAAAAAAATATATCCGCCCTCATTCACACTCACGTTGAAAAGGCTACCACCCTTTTCTTACGTTCCGTTTTCTACAATTTCAAAGGAACCATTTGTTCAACCCGCGTGCTTCGTTACAACACCGATTGTCTAGTATCATTCCTATTGTCAAGTCGTGCCATACGTCTTTGCTTTTAGATCGACGCTTGACCACGGCTCGGCAAAGTATACGGAGTTCACAAACTCAGTCACAAATGATATTTTTTGCTTAGGGCTCACTCGCAATGAGACCCACGTAAAATCTGCTCAGACGCGCCCGTTCGCGCTCACTCAATTTACACCCAGGAAGGCATTCTTGGCCCACAGATCTCACGAACTGAGTCGTTCGCTCGAATTGAAAATGTCAATGACAACAATACCTTCATACCAGGCCGCGGGATTAGAAACGCAAAAATTTGACAGTCACGTAAGTAATTTTGACTTTTCCAGTTAATTGGTTACGTCCATAATACGTGGCGTCATACATTGTCTCGTGTTCTTCACAGCTCTACCTAAAACCACCTTTCACTAATTTGTGCATGCCTTAATCCCTTTTAACGCACATTATTCCATTTTAATCGCCCTTGTTGCACTTTACTTCAACCTTATTAGAAAGAAGCTGGAGATTTACGTGCTCAAATCACTAACTGAGTATGAGGCAAGCAGTAGTGGGGGGACTCAGGAAATTCGGGCAAAGTGGGGTTCTTTAACGTCCACATAAATCTAAGTGTTCGCATTTCGCCGCCATCGAAATGCGGTCGCCATGGCCGGGATTCGATCCCGCGACCTCGGGTTCGGCAGCCCAACACCATAGCCACTAAGCAACTGCAGCGGGCCACCCTTATTCAATTAATTTTACCTGGATGCACTGCTGCCAGGAGCAGCTGTCCCTGCGCAGTGCTGCACCCTGTTTCGTGGAAACAAGCCTTACGATAAAATGCCATTTCAGACTCTCGGGCAACGTCGAAATGTTGTGTTCCTCGAGTCGTTTTACGAGCGCGAAATACTCCATGCACAAGGCAGAGACGCAGACACAAGAAACACCAGACTACAACTGCAATTTACTCCACACAAGGTTACTCGAGCAAGAGTCATTAAACGTAAAGCAATTATGCCGCTCTCGTTTGGCAGATGCTGCCTTGGTGAGATCAGAAGATGCCTAAACTATAGCCCGAGCGAACTTCGCGCGCATGTGCATGCAACAGGCCCAGGAGATTTTGGTAAAGGCTGTCAAAGATGTCAGTGCAGCCTTAGTTTTACAGCACTGTAAAACTGTATTAGCACCTTTTCTGTTTTTATCACACAAAGAAATTAACGAGAAGAAAGGGGTTAACCGAGGGCTCGATTTTTATTAATCGCATCGTGAGAAGTCAACAAACAAATGCACAAACAAAAACCGGGGAAATTACTTGTACTTACTGACTGAATTCAATGAATGATAAAATAATCGCAATGAAAGTGGATGAAAAAACAATTTACCGCGTGTGGGGAACGATCCCACGTCTTCGCATTACGTGTGCTATGCTCTAACCAGCCGAGCTCTCGCCGGCGCCGTTTCCCCATTCACTTTCTTGTGTATATATGTATGTGTTACTACTAGAACTAAACTTGGGAGTGTTAGCCAGCGCCACAACTCACTAACCTCCATGGCGGATGTTGAACATCCTTTCTGCCGCAGCCGTCACGAGTACGTTATTTTCCTGGGCGAAGGCAACTGATCGATAACCCCGCACAGGGTACCTGAAGGCATCAATGTGGCCGCATTCGAGATCCTCGATATGTAAGAACGAGAAGTAAGTGGTTAACCGAGGGGCCCGGTTTTTATTAATCGTATCATGGGAAGCCAACAAACAAAGACCCCAAGGAAAACAGGGGTCTTTCTAATTCTAATAAACAAAGACCCCAAGTCTTTCTAATTGAATTAAAGAAATGATTTATAAATGGCAATGAAAGTGAATGAAAAAACAACTTGCCGCACGTGAGGAAAGATCACCCGTCTTCGCATTACGTGTTTAATGCTCCAACCAATTAAGCTATATTTACGAAACATTTACGAAAAATTCACACGCGAGGAGCCCGTTCAATGGCAATACTTTGTGACACATATCGGGAGAAGCGGTAATCCCTTCGGTCTAGGACAACCATATCCAGGCACATATTGTTGTGTTCCCACATGGGGGATTGCTTTCATTTTGCCATATCTCAAAAGAGTAACCAAACAGGTGCGACGATTGCCTTTTAAAAAAGATTGACTCCGTATGACCGTGAAGGTTTGATAATATTTCTTGGCGCTGTTCACTGCCAACGGCCGCCTTTCGAAAACAGCGTACATGTTGGAGGTAACTTGCACTGAACAGCCGGCTCGATGTGTCGAAGTAGTTATTAGCTGAGCAAGAGGTAGCGGGTTCGAATCCTGGCCATGGCGGTCGCATTTGGATCGGGGCGAAATGAGAAAACACCCGTGTGCTTACGTTTAGGTACACGTTAAGGAACCCCAGGTGGTCAAAAATTTCCGGAGTCCTCCACTGCGGTGTGCCTCATAATCAGAAAGTGGTTTTGGCACTTAAAACCCCATAATTTAATTTTATCTAGTCAGAAAATACGTCAAAAATATTGACAAAAAATACGTCAGAAATAGTGACACCTGTATTTGTCTTTATCGGGTGACACGTTTCACCGCCTAACAAATGTTATCGCACAGCGCATGACGCACCTCCATGTATCTGAAGTTTCTGGAATGTTATCAATAGTTCCATCCGCTGTCCATGGCCGAACCTTATGTAATCTGATTACATGTGTCCGCGACGCGAATTATGTAGAACTTTGTGGAAGGCACGCAGGTCCCAGCGATTACTCTGGAACATTCGACGACCGATGCATATAAGCCGACGCGCTTGACTCACTCATCAGATTTTCGACGATCGCCGATTGTATTCGCCGATATCGTTCTTTGGGTGTAGCCTACTTTGAGGGCACAAGTTATTCCCATAGCGCTAGTTCCTTTAATCAAAGTTTGGCTGCCTTCTTCACCGTCACTACCACGTGACATCTGGTGGAGGTGCTTTACGTTCATGTACGGTACGTCCCGTCAAGCGGTAATCCAAGCCCCGACTGCAAAGACAAAACCAACGCGTCCCAGAACATCAAGCAAACCGGCGGCTACAGGAGCTGCCCCGGGAACACGGTCATTTACCAAAAACAACCAAGAAGAAAGTCCAAGAAGATCGTGCAAAGACGACCAAGAAGACAACCCCAATGGCAGCCGCAGCGACATCAATAATTCTTCAGCAGTCCAGGCAACTACCGACGTTCCGCGGTTCCACATTTGAGGACCCGGAAATGTGGCTGCAGACGTATGAGAGTGTCGCTACGTTTAAAAGCTTGGAGAGTGACGACAAGCTGCGACATGTCTATTTCGCATTGGAGGACGCCGCCAGGACGTGGTTCGAGAATCGAGAAGCCACCTTGGCGTCGTGGGACCTGTTCCGAAGCGGCTTCCTGCAAACATTTACAAGCGTCGTGCGACAAGAGCGAGCTCAAGCTCTACTGGACACCTGAGCGCAGCTGCCACATGAGACGATCGCGATCATCACGGAGGAAATGAGCCGTTTGTTCCGTCACGCCGACACGGAAATGTCTGAGGCGAAGAAACTCCGCCTACTGATGCGTTGTGAAAAGGAGGAACCTTTAGATGTAATGGAAAGAAGCCCACCGAAAACCGTCGTCGAGTTTCTTCCTGAGGCGACGAGCATCGAGAAGACACTGGAAATGCGGAACCGGAAGTTCAACCACCGCACCAAGTCAACAAACTACGCCGGTGTTCAATCACTGGCCACCGACGACCTGCGCGAAACTATTAGGGCAGTCCAACGAGAGGAGTTTCAGATCTTCCCTTCATCGCAACCTCAAGTGGCCTCAATCGCCGAAATCGTGAATGAAGAATTCCAGCGATCGCTAGGAGTTCCCGTGGTGCAACCAAAATCACCGCAGCCCCAGCCAGAAGTGATGAACTAGGCCGCTGTCGCCCGCCGTCAAGGTACCCCTACATGACCGCGCCAGGGCCCTGTAACGCCGCAATTCCATCGACCACTGCCGCCAGCACGCCCACCCGTCGACCAGCGCAGCTACCCGAGGAAGACAGACATTTGGCGCGCTCCTAACCACCGTCCGCTCCGCTACCACTGCGGAGAAGCGGGTCACCTCTACCGACGATTCCCATAGCGGGAGATGGGACTACGAGGCTCCGCCATCAACGCTCCGCGCCCTGCAGCAAGCTGAACGCCCTTTCAATATCGTGGACTACATCGCCGCTACTCAGTGGAGCTATCGAGGAGCGTCCCGTTCGCCATCACCAGGCCGTTACCTGTCGCCGCAGCGGCGACAATACACTGGCCCAGCCCGAGGCCAGTCAGTGAGCCCATGTCCGGAAAACTAAAAGCAGCAACCGATGGAGGTGCGATTACTGCTTTTAGTTGCCTAGTTTTTTTTTGCCTCCGCCGCCAAAGAAAGAACCTCGACGACATAACGACACGCCATGACCCTACGATATCTGGAAGCAAAGAATACGATGAGGAAAGCCGACATGGCGACGTCACATACCAGTCACAGGTCAGCGCGACGCAGCCGTGATCCGACGCCAAGAGCGAAGAGTAATGCAAGACAAAGAACCACCGACCGCGATTTGCTTCTCGACGGCCATGCAGTCACCGCCTTAGTCGACGCAGGGTCCGATTAGTCTTTCATGAGTGGACACATCGCCCCCAAGTTGAAGAAAGTAAAAACTACATGAGAAAGCCCTCAAATTCGGACCACTGGAGGACACCTCATAACGCCGACTGGAATGTGCACTGCAAGAATTACCATTCAAAACCGGACTTTCTTTGCCACCTTGGTTATCGTTCAACAGTGTTCACGATACGTCATTCTCGTCACGGACTTCCTGAACCAACACGGCGCAATCATCGACCTGAAATTAAAATCAATAACGCTGTCGGAAAATCAAGCAGTACCGCAGGAGAGCCTTCCTAGTCACCGCGCCTTGAGTGTCCTCGAAGATCAAGTGAGCATCCCGCCTCCCTCCAGCATTGTTATTTCGGTCCGCACCGAAACACCCGCTCACGTAGAAGGCGTCATCGAAGGCGACCAACGTATACTGCTCGACCGTGAAATTTGCGTCACAAGAGGTATCGCTCGATTGCACGGAGGAAACACGAAAGTGTTACGGACAAACTTATGCCAGGAGTTCAAGCACATCAACAAGGGCACGATGATCGCAAACATCCAGGAAATTCTGGAAACCAGCAATGCGTTTGTCCTCTCTGATTCTGACGCATCTACACCGACGACCGTAGTTCCCGAGGCAGCCTTCGACATAAGTTCAATTCTACCCGTGATTAAGCAGCAACAGCTCAGAAGTCTGCTTCGACGATACAAAGAGTGATTTTCGACGTCCTCAAGGATTCGACGAACACCAGTCGCAAAGCATCGCATAATAACCGAAGAGCGCACTCGACCACTGCGCCAGAGCCCTTACAGAGATTCGACGCGAGAACGTGAAGCTATAAGACACCAAGTCGACAAAATGCTGCGTGACGACATCATCCAGCCATCGAAAAGGCCGTGGGCATCTACTGTGGCCTTGGTGAAGAAAAAGGACGGAACCCTATGTTTCTGCGTCGATTATCGTCGTTTGAATAAGATCATGAAGAACGATGTATACCCAATCCCACGAGTAGGCGACGCATTGGATGGGCTCTGCAACGCTAAATACTTTTCGTCGATGGACCTCTAGTCGAGCTATTGGCAAATAGAAGGTGACGAAAGAGATCGCGAAAAGACAGCATTCATGACCCCAGACGGCCTCTACGAGTTCTAGGTTATACCATTCAGACTGTTTTCGACGCCTGCAACGTTTTAACGCATGATGGACACGGTTTTAACAGGATTGAAGTGGCAGACCTGTCTTGTTTACTTGGATGACGAGATCGTCTTCGCCGCAAATATCAACGGTCACCTTAGGCGGCTTGGGACAGTAATAGAGGCCATCACGTATACAGGGCTCATTCTGAAGCCTGAAAAGTGCCGCTTCGCTTACGATGAGCTTCTGTTATTAGGCCACGTAATCAGTAAATCTGCTGTCCACCCAGACACAGAAAACAAAGCTGCAATCGCACAGTTCCCGCAACCCATCCACAAGAAGGGAGTGCGTAGATTCTTTGGCACGTATGCCTACTACAGGCGCTTTGTCAAGGACTTTTCACGCATCGCTGAGCCGTTGACTCGTCTAACTAAGCGTGACGTTGAGTTCAAGTGGGAAACGTGACAGGCCGAGGCATCTGAAGAACTCAAACGACGCATGCAGTCGCAACAGGTACTTGCGCACTTCGACGAGTAAGCCGATACAGAAATCCATACTGACGCCAGCAGCCTACGCCTCGGTGCCGTTCTAGTCCAGAGGAGAAACGGAGTCGAACAGGCGATAGATTACGCTAGCCGGCCTATGTCAAACGCGGAAGGCAACTATTATGCCACCGAAAACGAATGCCTCGTCATTGTTTTCGCTACAGCTAAATTTCGCCCTTATATATATGGCAGGCCATTCAAAGCCGTCAACGACCATCACGCGTTGTGTTGGCTAGCGAATTTAAAGGATCCTTCAGGACGACTGGCGCTGTGGTGCCTCCGACAACAAGAATACGACATCACTAACCTACAAGTCCGGACGAAAACACGCTTATGCCGATTGCCTATCACGCGCCCCCATTGCCCCGCCGCCGCAAGATGACGAGAATGACGACGCCTTCCTTAGAATAATAAGCGCGGAAGACTTCACTGAACAGCAACGAGGAGACCCGGAGCTAAAATGCCTCTGAGTATATGGAAGGGCGCACCGACATTGTCCCTAAGGCATTTAGGCGCGGGTTATCTTCGTTCACGCTTCAAAACAATCTACTCGTGAAGAACAACTTCTCACTAGTGCGCGCCAACTACCTTCTCGTTGTTCCGTCGGGGCTGCGTTCAGAAGTACTGCGCACCCTACATGACGATCTGACCGCCGGGCACCTCGGTTCCTCCCGGATGGTATCGAGGATACAAGAAAGGTATTATTGGCCATGCCTAACTGCCGACGTCGCCCGTTACGTCAAGACATGCCGAGACTGTCAGCGACGCAGGACACCACCCACAAGGCCAGCGGGATTACTACAGCCGATCCAACCTCCTTGCCGAGCTTTTAAGCAGACGGGGATGGACTTGTTGGGACCGTTTTCGAGGTCCACATTCGGAAATAAGTGGATCGTCGTGGTGACGGACTACCTCACCCACTTCGCTGAAACTAAAGCTCTGCCGAAAGGTAGCGCATCCAAAGTGGCAAAAATTTTCGTCGAAGGCATCCTGCTGCGACATGGTGCCCAGGAAGTCCTCATCACAGACACAGCAACGGCCTTTACAGCGGAGCTTAGTTACTCTTTATCTGCAATATAGGGGGAACGCCTCGCCAGGTGATCTCTATTCACCCGTGTCTTGCATGAGCTGACTCCAACCTATGCCTGAAAATTTCTTCATTTTCTCACTCCAGCTAATCCTCTGCGACCCTCGACTCCTTTTTCCTTCCCTAAGCTTTAATTCTTATACTATAATTGGCCAGCAGTCCTGTTGTTTACATTACAAGACCGGCACAACAACACTTCTACCTCTTAATCTCAAACAAAATACCACCTACCCGCATTTGTGCCACTAAAGTTTGTTCACTCCTTTACTTTTGCTTCTCAAGTCAACGTAACCACCTTAACTGGGGAAGAAGCTTCACCTGCTGCCAGTACCTTCGTTATTTCTTGCCATCAGGTATCCACAGATGCTTTAAACTTAAAAAACAATGGGAATTTATGTGCAGAGTATTTACGAGCAGCTGTTTACGTCAGAACTGATGTATTAAAATTGGCAAAGCAAAAAGTGCAGAACACCACTCCTACATCTAGAACCTTCATGAAGGGACGGGAGTTGGGTTTTAACTCCTTGGTTGCACCTCCCGAACCAACTCGCGACACACCAGTGACCAAATTCGACAAGCTGGAATTGTATATGCATCTGACTATTTCCCTCTGTCTCCGCATTGTCCAGAACGCAGACAGAAAACAAAAGGAAGAGGATGCGCAAGGCCTCCGCCTAATACGTTGCCATTCGTGTCATGGCCTTTGCACAATCTTCAAAGGTGAGCTAGCGCATGGCATTGTACGTGAGCATGTGAAACACTTCCACTATCTGTGCTACACCATCTTCTGAAACGCACACGGGCAAAGTGGAAACAGGTGCTGGACAACATGGAGTGCACAACCACATAACAATATGGTTAATAATGCAGCGACGTAACTGGAATACACATTACGCGCACTGATGCAACCAGCACCAGGGTGATGCATTGCACTGTCCAACAACAATGGCCACGCCACCTTCCAATGGGGTTCCTACTCAGGGAGTTGTGAGGCAGCAACTGTTTACACTTCCGGAGCTAAGCAGCATTTCAAGCCCCCTGCCTCCATGTCACCATCCTTTACAGCTATCTAAATTGTTCTGCCGTCCGCCACAGTATTGCTGATCAAAACATAGGCTCAAGGAAGTCCATCCTGCACAAAGAAACGCACCTCGTATGGTGACCAAAGCTCAGCCGGTGTCTTGGCAAACAGGAAATGCAGCATCAGTGAGTGAGGCACCACGTAACCCAGCATGGGGGACTGGGCCAGGTGCTAGGGACTCTGGAAGAGCAGTGGCCGCAGCGCCCGCAGTACCTGCTGTTGGATCTGGAGGACAATCCTAATTGCTGTCCCCCAGGTTTTGGACCTTGCCGTTAGGTGCGGAAGTTGGCCGACGTTGAAGAGGACTTTGAGATGAAAACTGGAGGTTTATTTACATTGTATACAGTGAGAGTACAAAGAAATTAACAGTCATAAAGTCATTACGGGCCGGCAGCAACTCGGACGCTGCGGTCGAGGCAAGAAGCTCGAAAGAGATGAATGAAGGAATGCTCTCTTGCGGCTCCCGGTCTCTGGCTTTTAACCCCTTCGGTGTCTCGAATTCCTATCACGTTCGGCCAATCGGCGATTCCGCTCAGGTGGCGTCATTTTTGGCCAATCGTAGGCACCCGTGCGAATGTAAGTCACACCCGGCGCAGAGGGTCGCTATATTGCGCCTCCACCTGTCCTAGGGAGTACTTCTCTGCGGTATTGCCTTCCTGGTCTGCCACTGCCATCACAAAGGCGGATGGGGGGGGGGGGGTGGCTTCCAGGGCTTCACGGTGCATTACAGTCGTCTTGCCTCACGGCTTGCAAGCCCACAGCGGGGGCAGGCGGTTTGTTCTCGAGCGACTTTTCAGAGTAGCAAAGCAGCTTTGCTCGGGACCCACGTTACCTGGAACCGTGCAAAGCTCCCGCTACACTTTCGGCAAGAGTCAAGCAGTGGGACTATAGCTCCACATGGTGCGCACGAGGTGGGGGACGCCAACTTGCTTGGACTTGCCGCGCCCCGGGAACGTGGTAGATGTGCTTCTGCGATCATTAATTAAGTGTGACGCGATTCGATGTGGTCTGGTGAACTCGAAGGAGGCTCAGGAAAAGGTCACGTATCTAACAGCTCCTCCTCGCCCCGGAAGTTTGGAATCGCCCGTGGAATCAAATCGCTGGCCATGAGGAACGCTGAAAGATGTAGGGTACTGGTGTCGAGCCTCGTGTGATGAACTTCGGGATCCTGGGCCCTCGGCAACGTACGTCACACAAACAAAACAACACAGCGCTGCACTACGTGTAAGCGCAAGCTCATCACCCTTGACTCGCCAGGCTATTACTAAGTCAAAATAAACCCTGATCTTTTCTTTCCTTAATTTTGAGGTAAACAAATAATGAAAGCAGCCGAACATAGCTTAAGTGGCCTAACTTCACGAACAGCCTGTTCTTACCCTATTGCAGTGGCGTACTTATCGCACGTGTTCATGCCACAGTCCGGTCATCTCCACAAGTGCGTAATCACAAGCGCTCTAGCTTTGTGGTCACTATTCAGAACGCGTACTTGCGTCTTAGGCAAACGTTTCATTACGCTTACTCGCGTTTCTCCCTCTTGTCCATACAGGACACGTACCTTAAACGAACACTTAAGCTTGCGGGAGTTACGCACTCCGTAGAACCCTTAAAATAATGCGTCTTTAAGTAACTAGTTCCATGCACGCTAACTAGAGAAGTCAGAGCACGGCCGCCCTAAACACACACGAGCAACCCAGTCATAAACCTTCTGCTTGTAGACTTTCATTGATGGCTAGCAAATTTATCGAAGAACCCCTGCGTTACACTGAGGCGACAGTTAAAAAACATTACGTTGCTGATGAAGTATTCTTGCGGTGTCTCTCTTGCTGGGGGTGGCAGCACATGCTTGTACTTGTTTAAGCTGGGGTAAGATTGATTCAATACGAGACCAAGGAAATGCCGAAGTCAACAATTACCCGACTATTCAGCATGGTGTGTCTCCGGGACTATTTTGTCACACCAAGCTGACAACGCTGCAACGGACAAGTGGAAACCATCATAGTGCACATGCTGTAATGTTGACGGAACAGACAAAATCAGCATGTTGATCACAGATTCACCAATCCCGGTGCAATCGACCGCCGAACGAATGACGTGATTGACAGAGCACCTTCACTTGTATATATAACTGATCGCGCTCAATATGAATCGAAACATGCTTTCGAAGTCGATATGGCCAAACTTCAGTCCTCCGAAGGGCTGAAGACTGAGCCAATGTTGATCCTGTTCAAAGAAGGTTAGGCCTGGCGAAGCTGTAGAGTTCACAGTAACCAGTTAGGAAGAAGGTAACTACTTTTATAGTTCAGTTTTAACCTCAGCATTTGAAATCAACTACTCTTCACTTCGCACAGCAGGCACATAATAAGAAGAAAGCGGGGACACAGCCCTGTGACAACATTTGTATGTCAATAATTCACTAGGTATATGAGTGGGTCAGCATGTATTGTTATAGTGACGCATTTCCTAATTACAGAGATACTCTGTTTACCAGTAAATGAAATGAGAAGCGACATGGTGCATTTAGTACGGCAGCATAAACAACCATCTCCCTCAGTTACGGACGATACCAGCGATGTCATCCGTGTTTTCACGAGAGGACTTAACGGCCTGTAGGTGAGTGCTCACACGAACACAGTTTTCTCCCACAATACTTTGTGGAATACACAAACGGTAAATATGATGAAGAAAAGTGAGAATCAGAATTACCGGCCCGTAATATTTGTATTTAGTTCACATTTGTCATTTAAAGGGGTCCTGAACCATCCCTCGGGCTTGGTGAAAAAGCATAGTCCACGGATAGCGTATGCTGCTGTGAACATCTGAGCCAAGTTATGGAATCGTGAGCAGCGCATGGAGCTTGGAAGTGGAGCACGAAGCCACCTTTATTCTCAAACACACTTTTCAGCAGAGCCTGCGTTTCACTCTTTTGTGGAGGCTTTATTTCATAATATAGCAGATTCTGGTCCGTGTCTGCTACTTGCCAATAGCAGACATCAATCAAGAAGGAAGTTGTGTCAGTGAGGTTCTTCCTACTATTACTATGTATACTTATTGGCGAAGTTTAATAAACAGGCTGAAGCAAAAATCTGCTTTCGAATTTCAATAATAATTATGTACTTCCCGAAGAATCCGACTATCGTCTGTTCACACTAGGCCGCAGCCGTCCTCGTAGGAATTACACTTTGGCCACCCTGATTATTGGTGTTGTAACCGTCGGGTTTCGCTAATTTCGACTAGTTTTTAAACGTCAACTAGCCTCAAACCACGCGATACTTAAGGTGAGACCACACATACACTTGTCAGCGCACGCTCACTCTTGGCGCTCCTGGTTAGACACCTTGGCAGACTATTGGCAGGACGTCAAAATGTGTAAGTTGGACGTGTCTACTATCTGTCGATCAAGCTGATGAAGGACAAAGCCAGTCCGCACCATGTAGTACGGTCAGACTAGAGCGTATGAGCGCAAGCATGCACTCAAGCCCTGTCCTGCACGTAGCGAGCGCTGCACATATGCACTACAGTTACACGCAGGCGCGGTCTGCTATGTAGCGTGGATACCGTGGCCGCCACAAGGTGCCACAATGAGTCCCCTGGCTCAGCGCACTGGGGCTCGCTGAGGACAATCGCATTTGGCTTAGGTTTGTTGCGTCGTAGGTACCAAAACTGGAAGTAGTGGTATCTACGTTAACATCCAAAATCAAGTTTGGACTGCGCACCACGGTGACAATCAATAGGCGCAGTGTTGTGGGCACGCCCCGTTCTGCCACAGCCTTCACAGTGCAAGGCATTGAAGAAGGAACGGGAGCATGGCGGAGGCCGTGTTCGGTTGCCAATAACTGCGCTTCTGCTGAATCCATCTAAGTACTTCTTGCGGCAAGCTATTTCAGAAATACCCTATTTTAACTTCAAATGCATGTCCCCACATTTATAAAAAGTGGTTCAGGGCCCCTTTAAGGCACTCATTCGCTTATATTGATTCGTCTTTTAAGTGGAACAGTGTAGCTCATACGCACAGATATGTATGTTTTGCTATGTTTTAACATTATCTAATATTAGCGATGCCCTGTTGCGACAATATTTGAAGCTAACAGATCTGTAACTGTAGAAGTAGATGCAAACAAATTCACCACTTTGGTAAACCCGTCAAGTAAGGCAGCGCTTAAAGGCTGCGTCAATATGCGACATGTTTAAAGAATGTGTAAAACGAATACAAAAAGCAAGCTGCAAGTGCAAAAATTAGCGACAACAAATTAAAAGGCGTCGGCAGACAGAACTCCATATGCCTTTATCGGGTGCACTGTTAGCACAACAGCGCACTCAGTCCTTCACAACCAGTAGTCGGCGCGTGCTACATGGGCTCCAGAAAAGACATGCTGCCCCAGAGAAGCCAAAAATTAATTATTCACTATGCACGAAGCACGCAACGGACGCACACTAAATATGGGTGCAGGTACACAAATTAACAGGTGAAAGCATCGGCAGTCTTCCAACACGTTTCTAACGGCATACGCCATAGGGCAGCGCAGGTAAATGAAGAAATATTGAACTGCATCAATTACCCTGATGAAAAACTAGAAAGGTCAGTATCAAGCGCTTTATGGCAGTTCGGCGGCGCGTCCTTCTATCGTTGAAATTCATAGCTCTCTGCCTGGGTGTTAAATGCGCAAAACACTCGCAATATGGACCAAAATCTAGTTACATTCTTGTTTCGCAGTCGCTAGCCGCATAGGCAACTTAGCAAGGGAGTCGGGCTTCGCACTACTCAATTACTGCCTCTTCGCACCGGCAGGTGGCGCTACGAGTCTTGCGAAACTCCAGAGTCTGACGTCCACGAGGTTGGCTTCGCTGATGCCCCCCCCCCTTCCTGCTCGTCACTCGCGAAACGAGTCTGAGCATGTTCTCCGTCTTCGCGCTCAGGCGCGCGATCGTTTGCGCGTTGCTGCCCTTTGCATTGAGGACCAGTCCGAGCACCCTGAGATATTCCACCCTCTGGATGCGCTGACCCGTCTTCGTTCTGAGTTCGATCGGTACTTGGTCCAGCGTCGTGTCGAACTCGCGGCCTCTTCTGTCGGGCCGATACAACAAGAGTTCCGACTTGGTAGGAGAGAGGGCCAGTCCAGTGCCGTCGAGCAATTCTTCCGTGACGTGCAAGGGCGCTTGCAGGGCCTGCTCCACCGCTGCGTCCGGCCCACCGCCGCACCAGACGGTGATGTCGTCCGCCTAGACAGCGTGATTTAGATTGACGGCCCCGATTCAGTCGAGTCGGACTAATAGGTCTCTCATGGCGATGTTGAAGAGCAGTGGAGATAACACCGCACCGTGCGGCGTGCCGCAGGCTCCCAGCGCGTATCCGTCCGACTTGACCTGGCCCAACTTGATCGTGGCCTTGCGATCTCTTAGGAAAGAGCTCACGTACGCGTGAACGCGTTCGCCAAGGTTCAGTCTGGTTACACAGTCGAGGAGGTGCTTGTGTTTGACCGTGTCGAAGGCCTTGGCGATGTCCAGCGTCAACATGCCTCCGACGTCTCTCGTAACCACGTCGACTATCTGCCTCTTGATCAGCAGCATGACCTCTTGAGTTGACAGCGAGGGTCTGAAGCCGACCATATTCGGCGGGAGGAGGTGTCGCTCCTCGACATGTCTCGATGTTGTGTTGTGGATGACAAGCTCCGCCACCTTTCTCACGCAAGACGTGAACGAAATGGGTCGCAGACTGTCTATGGCTGGTGTCTTGCCCGGCTTCGGAATTAGCATCACCGTGGCTTCCTTCCAGGCATCCGGTACGATGGCGGCCTCCCAGACATCGTTGAATTCTTTAGTGAGCAGTTCGATCGAGTCGTCGTCCAGATTTCGAAGGAGTCTGTTCGAGATTCCATCCGGCCCGGCGCCGATCTTCCATTGGGGCCTTGAAGGGCCGCTCTGGCCTCCGAGACGGAGAAGGGGGAGTCGAGCTGCTCCTCCGCCTTGCCGCCATAGGCCGGGTAATCTTCCCATCCGGACTGCCCGATGGGGAGGTAGAGACGCGCGACTTCGTCCGTCACTTCGTTCTTAGATGCGCCTTCGTTATTGAGCTTGTGGACCAGCCTATCGTTAGCTAGAGTGTGGTTTGTTTTGGACTGCGTGTCGTCCAATAACTGCTTGAGGAGGTTCCACTTGCCTCCCGCACGCACCTGGCCGTCGACCGACGCGTAAACTTCGTTTCATTGCTGCTGGCCGTGCACCTTGCTGTGCGATTAGATCTCGCGGTTGAGGGCCGCGATCCTCCTCCGGAGGTTGCGATTCAGCTTCTGCGTCTTCCATCTGGCCGTGAGGGAATTCTTGACTTCGATCAGGTGCGCCAATTGAGCGTCGATGCGGTCGACCTTGAGGTCCGTTTCAACGGTCCTGGTGACCGCAGCTGCGTCCTTGTTGAGCTGCGCTACGAGGTCCGCACACGACTAGTATTTTTTCTGGTAGTCCTGCCTTCTCTCTCGGAAGGCGTCCCAGTTGACTATTTCGAAAGCAATCTGCGGGGCCGTGCTGACCGGTAGGGAGATTTCCACGATGTAGTTGTCACTAGGTGGAAAAAACAAAGTCACTAAAAATCGACCATATTGTGCATTATCTCAAAATGTGGAGTTTTGCGTTGTCTGAACATTGTTCTTTTATTATAAAACAGTTTCACAACATAACTTCGTGTTTTTTACACCTTAGCAGTGATGTGAAAATGCACAAATTCTAGCGTTCTTGAGAAATGTTTCACAAGAAAAGGTCAAGGGAGGAAACCCGGAATTACTTTTATAGAACTTTCACTAAAACTTTCTATCTTCTAAACTTTTATTTTCGCCTATTTGCTGCTTACAGGGTCCATAATAAAAGCTTGAAGTTGGCAAAAATGCTATATTGGCCTATGCTTAGATGTTAGTGAGACACTGAGGTGGTCCATGAAAAAATAAGCAGAAAAGCAGGTATCATTGAAAAGAAAAATAGCTTTCGAAATGAAAATTTTAATCAAGATAATTTGCGTTTTCATTGAGAAGAAAACTTTCATTTTAGACCCACCTTTGCATTACTTTGCTTCGTGCTTCTACTTGACCTGATAGCAGGTTGGCGGGTAATACAAACCAGGGTGGTGCACATGATGGTTTGTGTGGTGAGGAATAAAAGCCGATATCACTAGAAGTTCGGAAGAATTTGAATGTTGAAGGTAGGCTTACTTAAGGTTGATCGACATAGCGCACTTCCGTCCTACTGGAAGAACACATATGCCGCTACCTAAGCGTTAAAGGGACACTAAAGCGAAAAATGATTTCTTCTGCATGAGTAAATTACCGTTCTACAACACCAAAAACACCACTCTTACAACGATAAGACGTTTGGTAAGCCAGACAAAGCGCAAGAACAAAATACGGGTGGCGACGCCTACTTAATTTCCCGCACCTGGGGGCTGTGACATTTTGGATTTTGATTGCATGTTCTAGGGCCTACTAATTATATATGTCGGAACAGATTGACTATATTCCGTTCTAAAGGAACCAAACATTAAACACGGCAAGTTTCGGGAACCTTTATTCAGCCAACGCAGCCCGAATGCGAAAACATACTTTGGAATCCGTGACGTCACGCTGACGTCCCGGCGCTGTGGTTTCGGCGCGATATTCAATACTGGATGGCCAAGTACTTCTGTGCGAGTGCACTTAAAAGCGGGTACTTGAAGTGGCCAATGGACTGCCACCACTGACAAGGACTCTTGCCCCATTCCAGAATAGGCTCTTTTGCATGGTCTGTAGCTTCCCTCTGAGGGGCAAATGCTAAATGCGAATTCTCCTTGTTCATCACCAGATTGTCAGAAGCATTCCATACACTCCTATTTTACATGCATAGATATTGTTACGCGTAGAAAGACACAGAAGAAAGAGGCTATTTACAGGCCATTTACACTGGACTGGAGCCAGAGCTCCTGGCCGACATTTTCTCGCGCCAAGGGCACAGACCCACTTCGTCGTCGTTCTCGCGGCGGCTCGTCCCTTGAGCATCGCTCGATGATATCGTAATACTACCCCCCGGCGGTAAAAGCGCCGTCACGGTGCTGTTAAATATCCAAGGGGCGTGGAGAGTTGTCAGGTTTGAGTCGGGCGACGTGGACAATGTCACTGGTTGCCAGAGCAGAGGACGTAGTGAGCGTGGCTAGGTGGCTAGAGTGATTTCGTAGATGACATCGGTCACTTGGCGAAGCACGGGATATGGGCCCGTGTAGCAGGAAAGCAGTTTTTCACAAAGGCCAACTTTACGCGATGGTGACCAAAGCGACACGAGGGTGCCGGGCAAAAAATTGACATCATGGTGACGGAGGTCGTAGCGTTGCTTCTGTTTGTCTTGAGAGACTTGTAGACGAGCGCGCGCAAGTTGGCGAGCATGGCCAGCATGGCCGATAGCATCATGGGCATAAGCGCTAGTTGATGCTGTGGTGGACCGAAGCACAGTGTCCAGTGGTAGCGTCGGTTCACGGCCATACAAGAAGTAAAAAGGAGAAAAGCCAGCAGTGTCGAGACGGGAAGAGTTTAAAGCAAAGGTGATATAAGGTAGAGCCTGGTCCCAGTCACGGATATTGTCTGAAACTTATTTGGATAGCATGTCTGTAAGGGTTCGGTTCAAACGCTCAGTGAGGCCGTTCGTTTGAGGGTGGTAGGAGGTGGTAAATTTATGCTGTATTGAGCAGGCACGCATGATGTCAATGAGTTTGGCTAAGAACGTACGACCACGGCCTGTTAGCAATTGATGCACCATGAATCAAAATGATATCATGCAGGAGCAAGTCCGCAACATCAGTTGCGCAACTGGTCAGAAAAGCGCGGGTTACGGCGTAGCGGTCGCGTAGTCCGGCGCGACTGCAACCCACTTGTTTCCTGATGTAGATTCCGGAAATGGGCCGAGAAGGTCAAAGCCGACACGATGGAAGGGCTCGGCAGGGATGTCGAGCGGCTGCAGGTAACCAGCGAGGAGCTGGGAAGGCTTCTTGCGTCGTTGGCAAAGCTCACAAGCGGCGACGCAACATCGTACGGAACGGGCAAGGCCCGGCCAGAAAAATCGGCGACGTACACTGTCATAGGTTCGAGATACGCCGAGGTGTCCTGCCGTTGGTGCATCGTAAAGCTCTTCTAGAACGGTTTAGCGGAGGTGTTTAGGTGTGACAAGTAGGAACTCAGAGCCGTCCAGATGAAGGTTACGTCGGTACAGAGCACCGTCGCGGAGGACGAAGAGGCGTAGTCTGGTGTCGGCCAGAGAGTGTGCGAAACGTTCGATGAGTGCACTGATGTAAGCTTCATGACATTGTTCGTCGGCGAAATGAAGCAGCTGCGACACAGAGAATCCGCAAGCAGCGCTGGTAATATTGGAGGAATCAGGGTCGTCAACAGGGTAACGCGACAAGCTGTAAGCGTCTTGGTGCAGGCGGCCAGACTTGTAGACCACGGAATATGAAAATTCTTGTAGCCTCAAAACCCATCGACCAAGCCGGCCTGTAGGATCTCTTAGCGATGAGAGCCAGCAGAGAGCATGATGGTCAGTGACTACGGAAAAAGAGCGACCGTAAAGGTAAGGACGGAACTTCACAACCGCCCAGACTACAGCAAGGCATTCTCGTTCCGTAATGGAATAGTTGCGCTCCGGTGGTGTGAGGAGGCGGCTCGCATAAGCAATAACGCGATCCTGGCCACGCTGACGCTGAGCTAAGACGGCACCTACGCCATGACCGCTGGCACCTGTACGCAATTCTGTAGGGGCATCAGGGTCGAAGTGGGCGAGAATGGGTGGTGAGGAGAGAAGAGTAACGAGACGATTAAAGGCGGCGGCTTCTGCAGTACCCCACGAGAATTGTGCGCCTTTCTTCAAAAGATTAGCGAGGGGTCTAGCAATTGCCGCAAAATCTTGAATAAAACGACGAAAGTACGAGCATAGCCCTGCAACACTTCGAACGTCTGCGGCCGTCTTCGGAACCGGAAAGTCTCGGATAGCGCGAGTTTTGTCGGGATCAGGCTGTACTTCGGAAGCGTCAATGAGGCGGCCTAGAACAGTAATTTGGCGACGGCCGAAACGAAATTTGGACGAGTTAAGTTGCAGCTTCGCCTTTCGAAATACATCAAGTATAGCTGTTCGACGCTCAAGGTGAGTGTGGAACGTGGGTGAGAAGACTATGACGTCGTCGAGGTAGCAGAGACATGTGGAAAATTTGAAACCTCGGAGCAAGCAGTCCATCATAAGCTCAAAGGTGGCAGGGGCGTTGCATAATGCAAACGGCATTACTTTAAATTGGTATAGGCCATCAGGTGTGATGAACGTGGTTTTTTCTCTGTCCATCTCGTCAACAGCAATCTGCCAGTATTCAGAACGAAGATCAATGGCAGAGAAATAGCTGGAACCGTGGAGGCAGTCAAGGGCGTCATCTATACGTGGGAGCGGGTAGACGTCCTTCTTAGTAATGTTGTTCAGATGACGCTAGTCTACAGAGAAGCGCCACGTGCCATCCTTCTTGACCAACACTACAGGTGACGCCCAGGGAATCGAAGAAGGCTCAATGATGTTTTTGTCTAGCATTTTGTTCACTTCACTTTGAATTACTTGGCGTTCCGATGCAGAAACTCGATACGGTCATCGGTGAATAGGAGTAGCATCTCCAGTAAGAATCCGACGCTTCACCGTGAGCGTCTGGCCAAAAGGGCGATCGTCGAAGTCGAGAATACCTCTGTAGGACGATAACACTTGGTAAAGGTCTTCAGCCTGCGCAGAAGACAGGTCAGCCGCAACCATTTTCGGTATCCTGGGATCGGTGGCCGAGGCTGGCACGATGGGCCTGCTAAGCTCGCAAGAAGTATCAGTCGATAAAGTTGCCACGTGATGGTCGCCGAGACAATCAACGTTGGCGAGGCAAATACCTTGCGGTAGAATTTGCTTTGCTAATCCAAAGTTAAAGCTAGGCATGAAAGTGCAGTTCGCAGTAATAGCAAGTATACTGTGACGCACGGTAACGTCATACTGTAGTGGAATGTCGGGTAGAGGAGTGACGAGGTACTCGCCATGAGGGACTGGTGGAGAAGACAAGAGTTCAATATAAGCAATTGATTTTGGCGGCAGGCGAATAAAGCCGGTGGGACGTAGGCGGCACGGGGGTGCGTCAGAAGGTTCTGCGAGAATCGGCAACTCAGGGCGATGGGTACTGGCAAAGCAGTCAATAAGAGCAGAATGCGCAAAGAGAAAATTGAGGCCGAGAATGAGGTAGTCGGGTCAATGAGCAATCATGGTGAAGAGGACAGGAGTGCGGCGGCCGGCGATGCTATCACCTGCCGTACACATGCCGATGATAGGCACAGTACCGCCATCGGCAGCACGGACGACGCGTGGCGACGCTGGGGTGAGTAGCTTGTCCAGTCGTAGTCGGAAGGCAGCCCTCATAATAGAAAGATGTGCCCCTGTGTCGATGAGTGCCGTGACAGGATAGCCATCAACGTCAACGTCAAGAAGGTTTTGGTTCGTGTTTAACGTGAGCGGAGGATTTGAGGGCAGTGTCGACAACGCAGGTTCACCTCCAAAAGCTGCAGTGCCTAGTTTTCCGGCTGGGCCCGGGAGGCGATAGGCGGCGAAGAGAAGCGGCGGGGCTGGGGCGAACGAGACTGATGGCGTCGAGGTGAGGGCGAGCGGCTGTAGCGAAGGTTCGGCGCAGGGGCATCAGCGGCAGCGGGTTCATGGCGGGTGGTATAAGGGACAGAAGGTCCAAAGGTGCGGGAATAAGTGGCGGCTCATGTCCGAGAAGGCGGTGGCCATCGGTTGCGGCAGTGACGTGCGACGTGGCCGATGCGACAGCAGTTGAAGCAGATTGATCTCTCATCAGGCGTACGCCATTCGGACGGGTTGCGGCGCGATGCGGTAGAAAAGGACTGTCTCGGTCGAGGAGGGCCGGTAAAGAACTGGGGAACGCAGGGTTGAGTTGCTGGACACACGGAGTTCAGACCCATCTTCTCAAATTCCTGTCTGAATGCGGCCTGAATCATGGCATTCGTGGTTGCTGGCGGATCGGGAGGCGTCGTGGAGAAAGCTGGCGAACAGGCGGCCTCGAGCTCGCGGCGAAAAATACGGGCGACGTCGTCACAGGTGGTGGCCTGACACGGTCGATCCTCACATGTCGACGTAGCAGTGGTGTTTTGTAGCCACGTGATGTGGTGTGTGATACGGCGGCTCTTGGCTTGTTCAAGGCGACGGCATCCTTTAATGATGGCGTCGATTGTCGAGACGTTGCCGAAAAGAAGCAAAGTGAAAGCGTCGTCGGCGATGCCTTTTAGAACATGTGACACTTTATCTGATTCAGACATAGCATCGGCGGCTTTGCGGCATAGAGCCAAGACGTCGAAGATGTATGAAACGCACGGCTCTGTAGATGTCTGAACACGAGACGCAAGAGCCTTTCTCGCGGCAACCTTGCGGCCAATGCGGTCGCCGAACAGTTCCCGTAGCTTTTCTTTGAAAGTTTCCCAACTGCTTATCTTGTCGTCATGCGTCTGGTACGACACGCGTGGGGTGCCGCAAAGATAAAAGATGACATTGGCGAGCATAATGGTTGGGTCCCACCTGTTATTAGCGCTGGCATGTTCATATAGCTTGATCCATTCGTCAACATCCTGTCCCTCCAGGCCAGAGAACACACCAGGGTCGCGATGTTGGGCAACTGGTCACCGGGAGGCATGGTGACAAGCTCGATGTACCGACCACTCCGGAGTTCCGTGGCGAGAACGGGGATGGCTGACCTCCACCAGAATGTTACGTGTAGAAAGACACAGATGAAAGAGGCTATTTAAAGGCTATTTCCACTGGACTGGAGCCAGAGCGCCAGGCCGATATTCACTCGCGCCAAGGGCACAGACCCACTTCATCGTCGTCTTGAGCATCGCTCGATGATATCGTAATATTATATTACACGACATATTTTATTGCGTATACTTACAGAACCCGAAAGTACATTACATACCGTTGTGAAAGAGTCCTGGAATAAAGCTTGGTAAAAAAGAAACCGACACTGACCATGTCTCACGGGCGTGATGTAGATGTACTGAAAAAAGCCTACAGAGAATGAAAGGATTATGCGAAGTTCTTAGTAAACAAACATGTTCTTAGGAGAATGCGGAGCAAGCATATGATTCGTTAATTGCTCTAGGTATCACAGTCTGTCCTAATATTCGCCGTTTCTACCATTATGCGGTCGTCCTCGATTATTCGAGAATTTCCGAATATGCATTCCATGAATCGAATACGTTTCGAATAAGGAAAATATTCGATAAGTATTCGAAATTTCGAATATTCGCACACCCCTAGTTTTTATACTTCTTGATGATATTCGCTCTCCTGCGTAATCTTTTTATGGAGCACATTAGTATGTTATTAACGTCTAAACATAGGCCAAAATAGCGTTTTTGCTGAATTCGGGCTTTTATTTTGGAGCCTGTGAGCAGCACATTGCCGAAAATAAAATTTTAGCAGGTAGTAAATTTTATTGACAATTCTATAAAAGTAATTTAAGGTTTCCTCCCCTGATCTTTTTCTTTGTGAAAAAGTTCACAAGAACGCTAGAATTTGTACATAAAATTTTAGAAGGTAGTAATTTGTAGTGACAGTTCTATAAAAGTAATTTCAGGTTTCCTCCCCTCATCTTTTTCTTTGTGAAAAAGTTCACAAAAATGGTGGAGTTTGTACATTTTCACCTCAGTGCTACGGAGTAAAAAACACGAAGTTATATTGTGAAAGTGTTTTACAATGAAAGAACAATATTCAGACAACGCAAGACTCTGAATTTTGAAATAATGTGCAATATAGTCGGTTCTTGGTGAATTAAATTTTTGCACCTGGTTTTCCATCATTTTAAGAAATTCAAATGACGCTCACATGACCTAAAGTTTTTTTCCATTCAAAATATTTTGGGGAAATACTGTTCAAGTAATGCTTATATACCTGTAATTTTTTTCGCAATTATATGAATGAAAATTCTTTTCTCAAGCTCCATGGTTGGGACAGATGGAGTGGAATGACCCTTATAACTGCAGAGAAGAGTAGGCAGCTTATTTTGTTGACCTTGTCAGTGACCAAGAGAGGATACGGTTACGCCCTCGTGATGTTTAAAGGCAACACTTACTGCACATGTGTCTGTATTAAATGATCAATAATAATGAGAATGATAGATGACTTCTATATCCAAGCAAAACAACCAAGGATGAGTTCAGATTGTTGATAAAATAGTTAGGTTTCTTTTAATTTTTACTCTGCTTTTCATATTATAAAATATATGGTTAAGCTAGACTTTTGCGATCATTGGGTGAAATTTTGTACAAACAAATCTTCAATTATTGTCTGCATAGCTTTTCTCAAAGAATTCTGCAATAAAGAATTTGTCCGTTCATGAGCAGAACCAGGGATAAAAGCATCGCATGGAAGGAGTTCATTCCCAGATAAATCTAAGCACACAAGTGTTCTTGCATTTTTGCCTAAATCTGCCTGCGACCCCCACGATCGGAAATTGAACTAGTGACCTCTGGCTCAGCAGCAAAACTTCATAGCCAATGAACCATTGCAGTGAATTGAAATAACCAACGTCACCACACTTTGATACTATGAAACTTTATTACCTTTGTATTGGCTTTGTTTATCTTTTTACCCACCCTGCTTGGACTTGTACAAGGTTTCCAGTATTGAATAAACAAGAACAACATTATTAGCCTTTTCTGCTTGGGTAAACCATAATACACTCCTACTAGACCTACTAGAGATATCCTACTAGAGAGACCTGCTAGAGAGACCAACAAATATCCAGACCTACTATGAGGTCACACAAAAATGTAGGGAGTTTGTTAGGAGTGATAGAATCAAAAGAATATCAGTGGTACAATGAGGAATAGACAGTAAATCTACATAAAACAATATGCTACGGTGAGATCTCAGTACAGTAGAACCTCATTGATACATCATGTTTCGTATAATTTCTCGGCACCTACAGCGAACACGTAAATTGACCTAAAGAAGTTACGGTTTTGTTTTACTGGTTAGTATGTTCCCAGTAAATTTGATCTTTCGGCACCAATATTCAGTGCACTGCCAAACTGCAATAACATTTTCTAGCCGCATAGGTCCCATGTGAACAAGAAAAGGCACGAGGCAAGCAGTCGAGAGCCGTAGGCACCTGCCACAGCAGCTTTCCCACAGTACTCGCCTGCCAATGTCACGAGGAGATGCTGGCACACACTTACTTTGCTCTGCGAGTGCCAGAAGATTTCCTCCTGGGTCACTGCAATCACAGCTATCACTGCCAACGCTACTACTGCGATAAGGATCGTCATCTAACTCTTTCACAGCACATGTGCCACACCGCCGTTGGAAGCGCTTTTAATAGGCGATAGCCCAGACGCACCACTATTCTGTCTTTCTATGCTACAGGCGGTGTAAACTGAGCGTCAAGTTTTGCTCTCACGGCATTGTATTCCGGCGTTCCCCACTAGCTCGATTCCACTTTGGTATCCCATCGCTGTCTTGAAATAAGTAGATCGAAACACGAAATCTGTAATATCTTAGAGCATGAAAACAAGACCTGATAGTCGATTATTTTAATCAGAAGGCATTTACACGCTTCTGTGATGCTCACGGTGACGTTCACATGACACAAAGCAGGTTTGGGTCGTTAACCCTTGTTATTTGGGCACCCACGAACCAAAAGATACTTCTTGGGTTTGGTGCACGCGGCAGGAGGACATGGTAATTGTTAGGGGCCCCTTGTCTTTCAGGGCCCCGAAAGACAGTATTGGCACCTTGTTTTTCAGGACTCCCTGTCTTTCAGGGCCCCTCTTCTAAAACAGCCTAATAATTTTCAGGGGTGTACAGGAAAGCACTTGATAGCTGGAGGCCCCCTACCTTCTTGGAGGTGGGCACGCCAACCTGCGTCTCGATGGTGTCCGCGAGGGGATGTTTGCCGCTGGATTGGAGAATGCGTTCCTTGACGGGCCACTCCCTGCCGGCGATGGAGCAGATGTACATTGCAGGCAGAGGCACCGCAGAGGAAGACACAGTGACACAAGTTATGCTTTGGCTCTAGGATGACCAGCAGTTAGGAAAGATAAACAGCTTATACTCCTGCCACACAGGTGAGGTTAATGCCATTAAAGTGTAGGACCTTAAAAGGACCATAAAGGAAAATATTAAGTTGAGCTTGATTTAAAGGTTATGCTTCAGTAATAACAAATTCGTCATTCCTAGCGAGAGAGGACAGTAAGTGATAAAACGATGAGAACAGAAAATCGAAGTGGCGCCACCTGTCGTGAACTGTCGTAACTCATGTGAAGTCAGCACTGGATATAGGTCACAGAGAGCACTATAGAGACGACATGTGGAGATTATGTCAACTTGCTCATTTTGGTGAGGGCAATTTAAATTGTGGAGCCGCAGTGGGAATTTGGGCCGCAATTTGCTATGCAACAATGTGAGGTATTGGCACACAGAAAACAATGATGGAATTTTATACAACAGTCTATCAATCTAGCTCTACTTTGGCGCCTCTCTGGGTTTGCTAGTGTCACTATTTCAGCACTTGCTGCTACACAGATTTTTTAATGAAAAGAACTGCGATGATAACAGCTGCATTAAATGCAGTAAGTTTCGTTACATCCTCAAAAAAAGCTATGTAGTGGGCAAAAGTCCGCAAGGTGCAACTGACCACTCATGAATGGGCCTACTTTACTTTATTTGGTTATAAGGTGGTCACAGTTATTAGGCAAGGGTGTAGTTAGGGGAGATAAGAAAGGAAACTTAAGCATGCACACAAATGAAAGGCACTACCAAGTTACAGACGGAGTATTAGGACTCAGCGGAGATTACCCGAAATACCAAATACAGTAAAAGCTCGTTAATTTGAAATTCGCGGGGATGCTTTAAAAATTTGAATTACAGTAAAACCTCGTTAAACCATACCCGCTTAAACAGTAGTTTCGTTTGAAAAGTAGTATAGTCAAATCTCCGATTCAGTGGCCATTGGGCGTAATGTGTTTTGTATCCACATAAACTGTACCAGCTTACTGCGTACGTATTGGTTAATACGTAGGGTTTCCACATTTTGTCACGCAAACACGGCTGTGCGTCATCTCCACTGGGTGGCCCGGCAGAACAACAAGCTTTAGAGATCGGAACCATATATCAGAACAACGTCCTCCCAGTGCCCTGTGTGTTTGCGCGTGAAGCCACATCAACATCCACATCATTTCGGCGCCGGGAGAAAGAGCGTTGTGGCGTCATGTAAACAAGGACTCTCGTCATGCCGAAGTCCGGATAAAAAAAAACACCGGGTGCTCAGCATGTCGGAGATAGGCTTGGATCCATGATTTAATATTTGATGGAAGACCAATGCCCTCGAGCTTGTAGATTAATTTTCCTTGGGGTACCTTATCGAACGCTTTGCTAAAATCTTAAAAGAGCATGTCAACTTGTCCCGTCGAGTCAAGTGCTTCAGAGATATTGAGTTTTGAGATTTGAGTTGTTTTGTTGCTTTGAGTTGGTTATTTATTGAAACATACGTTGTTCGGTGCATTGTATGGGTGATTCCAATGAATGTATGCACTGTTCGCTTCACTTTGCTGAGCGCTTATAGGCTCTGGCTTACGTGGGTGGGAGCTATTGCATTTTTTTGCTTGGTTACGGGGTGATCACCCATTCGTTCTCTCACGCGACTGACAAATTTTTCGTTCGGAGGGCATAGAAAAGATTGGATACTTACTTATTGTGCGTTGTTGCCGTGGAGCATGTTAAAAATGTTCCACAGCAGCCAGATGGCGATGGCCAACAGCACAATGATGAGGAGCACTGCACATGAGAGAAAAAGCATTACATCAACAAAGTCAGCATTCTCAAATCGAAGCACCTATATTATATTCAATCTCTGTCGAGTGCCAAATGACCTTAGTAGAAATCTCGCAAGGTATGTTTCATGCAAAGATATGGCTTTATTCGAGACAAAATTGGGAATGAGAGGTGCTCACAATATTTTCCCTAATTTAGGTTGTTCATCCGCGGCTTAATTAAATAATATGTGCTGCATCGGTGATCTCGACGCTCGAGATCTTCCTGTCACTATCACGCCCTTGAGTCCGAGGGCCACTTTGCGAAATCGTGATGATTCTGGAAATAATAGGGTACCTTTATACTAGCGTGTAGGCATATAAGATTTCTACTGATAGTGTCGACAGCAATACGGACAGACTTGGCTATTTATTTCCTCCAATACTTTGTCACATAACTAATCTACAGTGCATTTCGCTAACCATTCATAAATAATTTTGAAATGATATTTTGTTCAGGTGCTTATTATATCTATATATATGTATGCATATATTGAACTCAAATAGAAGCGATGCATTATCACAATATTAAGGCATAATACATGCACGCCACTTATTTCACCAACGACAAGCTCTTCAGCAGGCAAGCCCAGGGTTTCGCGGCGATGCCGATCTGGTAGTGCACTGAGCGGCATGCTTATTTATGGAGCGTTCTACATCCGCACTGGGCCATATGGACGCTACCCAGCGAGAAACAGAAAACCGGTTCAACGATACACGACAGACAGCGAAAGCCGCCAGGGCGACAGGGTGTACTGCCCAGATAGAAGAACGAATTCTGTAGTCCTACGCGCCAAAACCATGATTTTATTATGAGGCACGCCGTAGTGGGGGACTCCGGATTAATTTTGACAACCAGGAGATGTTTAACGTACCCCCATTGCACGTGGCACCAGTGTTTTTTGCATTTCGCCACCACTGAAATGCCGTCACCGCAGCCAGCATCTGATATCGCCACCTCGTGCTTCGCAGCACAGCACTAGAACCGCAAAGCCATCGCTCCATGCAGAAGCGCCTGAACGAAACGCCACACAGCGTGGCGCCATCTCTTGAGGTAATGCAAAACCCGCGCCGCGCCGCTCGCGGGCTGCTGGCGTTCACCACTCATCGCCAAAAGATGGCAAGGAAGTGTGTATATGGTATTCTGTAGCTGCCTTTTGAACGCTGCCATTGGAAATGACAAATAACAGTTCAGCACACTAGGACCTACAGCTTGAGCGATAGTGTGGACAAACCCTAAGAACTCAGAAGCAATATTTATAATATTTTGTTTGGGCACTAACTAGCGTATTAATGGAGTCCTGTATAAAGGGTTGGGGGCCAGAGACTGCATTTTTAATGATTTGATTGGTCGCCCGGATGATCTCGTTTTGTTCACGTTTGAATGCCCCGATATTCCCGTTTGAGTGGCCTGATAACAGCTCTGGCTTTTGGCTCAAAGTTACTCGAAGGCCACCAATAAAGGCAGCTTAAAGCATATCGTGCTTTGAAAGACAACAATGCAAAAGCTCCACTGCTCCACCCCGAGACGTCGCATATCCTGTTGCGAGTCTGGATTTCTACTGTTGCCATCGAAACTTAAAAGGAAGTTCTAGCTCTGGGCCAACTTGA
Source organism: Dermacentor andersoni (assembly GCF_023375885.2). Taxonomy (NCBI): domain Eukaryota; kingdom Metazoa; phylum Arthropoda; class Arachnida; order Ixodida; family Ixodidae; genus Dermacentor; species Dermacentor andersoni. The sequence goes on along the minus strand of NC_092822.1, from coordinate 93,467,835 downwards.
ATTTACCTACTAAAATGCAGGCATAACGCATAAATTTTCCTTGACAAGCCAATGGCATGAATGAAATAGAAGTCGCTGAATATAAGAGTCATTCTTAAATTCAAGGAAATGTAGCACGCCGTATTTTTGTTAAGCATCCCAAATCTTTTATTTGGAATGTCGAATATTTGGAATGTTCCATTATCAGGGCTATTTGGTGCGTGGTATCTGGTAATTCTTCAAAAGTCTACAAGAAAGCATATGTTCCCCTATGAAAAACGTGGTATGGAATTCGTGAATTTATTTACATATACATCTCTAAATACACTGATGGCCACAATTATTCCCCCAACGAGCATCATACATTGCCTTCACCCACCGTGGTGACATAGTGGCTATAGCGTCGCGCTGCTAAGCCCGACGGCATGCACTCAATCGTGACCACAGTGGATGCGTTCTGCTGGGGGTAAAATGCCAAAATGCCCGTGTACCGTGCTTTGGGGGCAGGCTGAATAGCTCGAGGTAGTCAAAATTAATCGTGAGCACACCACCACGGCGTACCTCATAATCCTATTGCAGTTGTGGCACGTAAAACCCGAGAATGCAACTAACATCTTGGCACAGTTGCACCCACCACAACGCTGCTTGTTTGTGTGATTTGGTGTTTTGATTTCGGCGTAGCTTGTGAGCACTCCAGCTAGAAAGCATCAAAATTGCACGAAAATATTGTCACTTTCGTAAAAGATGAACAAAGACTACATGACATTACACACTGCACCAGGTAAAGTTAACACAATTTAACTGATCGAACTGATCGAACACAATTTAACGGATCGAACCTTCAAGATGTTCAACCAGTACCAACTCGGCCAAATGTCGATCCTTCTAAAGATTTATGTATTTGCTTCACGAGAACGTGGCTTGAGATCAATTTGCAGGTTAGCATACCTCTGCACATGCCTGAATCTCGATGTCTGCTTTAAAAAAAATTATTAGGTTTTACGTGCAAAAACCACAATCTGATTATGAGGCACGCCATAGTAGTGGACTCCAGATTGCCTTGTACCACTTGGGGTTCTTTAACGTGCACATGAATATATGTACAAGGGTTTCTTTGCACTTCGCCGCCATCAAAATGCGGCCGCTGTGACGAGGATTTGATCCTGCAATGTCGTACTTAGCGGCCCAACACCATATCAACTAAGCAACCACAGCCAGTTCTAAATATCTGTCTTTGTTGTACATTGTCAATATCTCAATTGAAAACATGTAATACCCTCCCGCCAGCAATGGTACACCTGAAATACTAAAGCCACGGTTACTAAAAGCGATGCGTAGAGCACTTATAACATTAGGCTAGTTATTTGGCGGTCATTGTTTTGTTCCACTAACCGTAGCCAACTACACAAATGAGTGCATAAACAAAATATATCTTACGCCCGATGATGATGGCAAGCAGAACCGCCTCTGCCGACGTACTGAAAAGAAAGAGAAAAGCGGTGTCATGACGGAAAAGCAAAACATTTTCTTCCTATTCAAGGTCTTGTGGATTGCATGTACTTATTAGGTGAGAATAGAAGGTCTCGTATTGACTTTAACTCGGGAAAGATCACCCCTTCACCCTGACTGCCCGGCCAGACTTAAACTGGGCTTTAAAAGCTGTGCTCAACAAGTAAAACTTCATTTTAATATCTCTTTTTGTTACCATTGTCCAACAACTAGCTGTGATCTGAAGGATCCCGCTGTTTCTGTTGAAAATTTATTTCCGAAGTTTCATGCAGTCGGTAAAACGAATATTGCCACGGATCAGCACTATTTATGATGAAGAGGCCAATCTGTTCTGCAAGTGACGGCGACAATTTCTTAGCTGTCACGAGCTGTCGTTCTTTAGTCAGTTATTGGTATTCATTTGTATATTTTACGTATACTTCCTCTTGTTTGCATCTATCGCCGTAAAACCGTTGCAGAAGGAGCCTTATTTGCTCTCATGATGAAACAAGTTAGTGGACGCTACCAGGACAGTACGCCGGCGACGATTCTGGCCTCCATGGTGGATCTTTGCTCCCCTCTGCAAAAACAAAATATACGAAGATTAACTCATTACTACGGAAACTGAAACAAAATTACAGAACTGTTCAGTGACCGTAACGGCTACCGGCGCACTGCATACAAACGCTTTATGCGGCCGCATTGACATGTAATTTGAGCCTTACGCCACACATAAATGTGGCATCTGGTATAATACAATGCAAACCGCCCTCAGCAGTTTTGGTGGTTTTCAACAGCTTCGCTGGACATCCAATTTTGCCAGGCCGGTATAGCGATTCAATTTTTTTGTACCCACAAACATATCCGCCGTAGAAACAGTAGTGAACGCCAAATCATGCCCTCCCGCTGCATCGAGACATGGCAACAATCCAAGTGCGCGGCTACACTAAGCCTGTTCCCACGCTGCACTGCGCATGTCCTCATTTTACCGCCCGTATCTAATCGAGAGGCATATTTGCCCTTTACCCGACTCTGGCATATAAAGCCGATCGGCTCCGGCGCGGTTTTTCATGGGTTTCGCAGCACCACAACAATGGCGACAAATGCTAACCTACGACTTTGTTTGTCGCACAGGTAAACTACCACTATACCTTACTTACGCCTCCACGTGCTCGCTATGCTGCTTTACTGGTGGAGCCAAGCCCAAGCTGCTGTTATGCAACCTTTTACGACTGTTTTCGTGCTCTTCGGCAACTACTAATTTTTTCCGCTGACATTGAGCTTAACCACAGCCCTATAGTTCCTGCGCCACACCCGCATTCTTAGCCGTGATTTCTTCGAGACGTCCTGCAATATCAAGTAGCCTTGCCGCCATTCGTTTGTTTTTCTGACTCAGGGAACGCACTTTTGTGGAGGCCTTGTTTCTTTCTTCCTTGCGTTTCAGATAGCTTCTTCTTGTCAGTATGACCTTTTTTAGGTACTTGCATGACATGCACGCAGAACCTGGAAGTTAAACATGGGTGCATAAGCGCGTATATAGGTACTCGTGCTCACTGGTACTCATGCTCATAGGTACTCCTACTCACTGTCTAGAGGCAAGCCATGTGCTTTTGAAGTAGTTTTTTCTGGGAGAGTTGGTGCATGGCTGTTGGGAAGAGCTGCGTGTATGAAAGGACGAACACAGGATATGACACACACACACACACACACACACACACACACACACACACACACACACACACACACACACACACACACACACACACACACACACACACACACACACACATATATATATATATATATATATATATATATATATATATATATACCGTTTAGAAAACCAATAAAACCAGTTGATAATTGCGCTCTTTCCATCTACCTCGTTCCTTCCCTGTGTTCGTCCTCTTACACGCGCAACTGTCCCGAACATAGCCATGTACTATTCGTGAATAGTCGCATTGAGGGTCATACGAACTCGTTCTTTGGCTAGATCTTGCCGACGATTAGCTAATTTCAAGATATACGTGCAAGCAACATCTCAAACAACTTCTGTATACATTCACCTTCTTGATTTACTGCTCCTCTGCACTTGGTACTGAAAACAATAATAATAATAATAATCTTTATTTCCATCGGGATGATGGAGGAGGTTGTGGGTAAAAGCTGCTCGTAAACGGCAGCTTGACAAAGGCCCACAGCCCCCTTCTACAGGGCAACAACAGCAAAGCAAGGAAAGACACACACAAGTATGCATATAATCTCTTCGCAATTTAGCAGAGCCAAAAATAACAGGATCATTTCATAAATGAAATAGAAACAAAGAAAATAGAACAACAATCAATACAATAGGTGCAGAGGGTATAAAGCTGTACAATAAACACAGGATTAAGTATACACATTATAGGAATACAGGTGAAGTTACTAGGAATGTGTGCAGTGAATCTGTCGTAATTCACGTTTAGATATTTCAAGTAGGTCAGTCCCGGATTTTTTGCAGTTGTTTAATAGAGTTGGAAGTGTGAAGGATAATTTTTCCATTGTGTAATTGGTTCGAGGAGTTGGTACAATCCATTCCTCTTTATGACGGGTAGTGTAAAACACAGTGCTCTTTTTCAGTAATGACAATTCATGCACATATTTAAGATGATTTTTTAGTTCGCGCTGGAATGCAAGTGCCAGCTTATAATTGTAAAGATTGAATACTGGTATTATGCATGCTTTGGAGAAAAGACCTTGCGAGTGACTGTTGTATGGTAGATTAAAAAGTATTCTGATAAGCTTTTTTTGAAGTATAAAAATCCTTTGCAAATTTGTATACGTGGTTGTGCCCCAGACCAAGAAACAATAATTAAGATGAGAGTAAAATAGGGAATTATAAAGCAGGATCTTTACTTGATACGGGAAATATGATCTGTAATGGGAAATAATGCCGACAGCTCGAGCTAACTTAGTGAGAACAGCATCAATGTGACTATCCCATAGCATGTTCTGAGAAAATGTAACACCCAGAATTTTAATATTATTTGTGATTTCTATTGGTGCGCCACCATAACTTAAGCTTACATGAGAATTTAGCTGCCTCGATTTAGGTCTAAATATTACAGCTTTCGTCTTATTAACGTTTATGTTTAGATGGTTTACTACTGACCACGTTTTAAGCTTAGTAAGGAGAGAATTCGCGTCATTGTGTAAAATATGACAGTCTGGAGCAGATAGAAACATACTAGCGTCGTCGGCATACAAAACATATTTAGGTTTAGTAGAGAGGTTAGTGAGATCATTGATGTAAATGTTAAAGAGAAGCGGACCAAGAATGCTGCCCTGAGGAACACCTTTAACTATGGATTTTAAATCAGAACTATACGTTTCGATTTGAACGAACTGCTGTCGAAAACTGAGATATGATTTAATAAGTTCAAGAAAATGACCTCGGATTCCATAAATTTCCAGTTTCTTCAGCAAAGTTAAGTGATGAATACAATCAAATGCTTTAGAAAAGTCGACATAAATACCTAGTACAAAGTTCTTATTTCCAAATTCGGACAAAATAAATTCCTTCTGTTCCAGCAAAGCTAATTCGGTCGATTTTTTCTTCCTAAAGCCATATTGAGCATCTGAAATAAGATTGTGTAAATCAAAGAACGAGCAAAGCTGATAATGGATAAGCTTCTCCAAGCCTTTGGAAAATATGGGTAAGACAGAGATGGGTCGGTAATTATTCATATCATTAGGATCACCCTTTTTGAAAAGCATAGTTACTTTAGCGATTTGCATTCGCTTTGGAAAGCATGCACTTGTTAGGCAAAGGTTAAAAATATGGGTTAAATATGGACATAAGACATCCAACACATATTTCACCGGACGTGCCTGAATTCCTTCAGCGTCGCAACTTGAACTATTATTTAAAGAAGAAAAAACTGATGTAACTTGATCCTCTGTTACAGGGCTTAGAAAAGCAGATGAATTATTTCTAACAGGCATGAAATTGTGAAAATCTACAAGTATACCTTGATCAGAATAATGAAGTAAGTACTCATTAAAGGAATCTGCAAGGGCGCAGCCAGACACTTCACAGTCATTTATTGACAACTTCTCGATTCTAGGTGAAAGTTTCGTGCGTTTAAAAACAGTGTTCAACTTTTTCCATACGAGGTCACTTTTCTTTAAGCAACTGTGGAATTCAGAGTAAATGTAACTAGATCTGCTTTTTTTAACCTCCTTGTTTAATTTATTTCGGCACGCCTTAAATTGCTTTAAGGTATCAGGATCTTTTGTTTTGATAAACTGATGGTAAAGCATATTTTTTTCGTTGATTTTCCGGCGCAGTTCTGGAGTTATCCAAGGTTTGCGGATTTTTTTACCTAGCTTAAAAGTTTTTATTGGAAAATGTCGCTTGTAAACCTGCAGGAACTGGTTGATAAATTTTTCATACCCTTAGTCGGCATTTTTTATCTTCATTACCCATGTAAAATCTGACTTAAGTAGTTCAGTCCTGAAGCTGTCTAAATTTGACAGAGTTTTGGGAGATTTGCTGCTGGAGTGTCTTCGTAAGGGCTACCTTTGTGAAATCGTTCGCTTTCCCTGCACCTCTACAAGGATGGAGGGAGTCTGCGGCGTACAGGACTTTCTTTGCATCATCAACATTGTCGCATATTGTTTCGGACACTTGTTTCTTCCGAACATATGTCCGACAAATGATCACACCTGAATCAGGCCCGTAATTCATGAGCACGGTCTTTTCAATGCTGACGACTGCTTTAGTATCACGGCTGAGGGAGGCCGAAGCATAAGCATTCCGTCGTAATTACAAAACTAGTAGATTGCCCAGTGCTCGGTTGGCGGGAGGACACCCCGAGCTCAAATGCCTTGTCTTCGAGCTCGCGCAGCTTTCCATTTTCATATGACTCCAATGTAAGTGACGGTTCAGCTCTTAGCTGGGGCGTTCTCTTTGATGGTAGGGCTTCATCTATTGTTTGTGAGGCCGGTCTCTTTCGCATGGCCTGTTTGTGTGGGGGCTGCTCGTAGTGACACTCTGAAAGAGACGGCAATATTGTGGGTACGACATCAGACCGCAGTGCAGGCTTTCAACGCTGCGCAGATACTTCTTGGCCGTCAATGATATGCACATAATGTCTCAGTATGTACTCTGCCTCAAAGTGCGCCGGTAGCTTCCAAGGGCTGATCGGTGGGGTGAAGATTGCGCTCCCACACTCGGCACCTTTCTTTATCTTTCGCGACGCCGAAGAGCGAGGGCTTGGCCTCACCTTTCAACCTACTGTATGCGGATTCACAACCCGCTACGCAACAGTAGTTCTTTCACCGGGATGTACTAGGTGTGGTCGTCCTCTCACATTTCAAACACTCTGCCGAGTTACCAGACAAACCATAGACATGCGCGCGTCTACATCGTGCAGACGGCATCGTTTGACAGAAGCGATGAGCCAACAGTCATGGCAAAGCAGTAATTTTATTGTATTCTTTTTTACATACTAGGTACAAAAATCAATTATAGAGAAAATGACGAAATAAACACAAGCACGATGGCGTGTTCAGGAGACGGCGGCGCGCCGAGCAGACGACAGCTGGGCGCCGCCGTAACCATATGCCGTAACCACCGTCGGTAGGCATGGTTCCGCCGGGCCGCCGAGGCACCGGATTGGCCGGAACGTCAGAAGAAGGCGACTGCAGCGCCGCCGCAAATATAAATGTTTTTTGCTTTACTCTCGCCGCTTGTCGGGGCTTCCGCTGGATCCACTCCCCCAGCCTATTGCGCTCTACCCTCGGTAAGGGCGAATGAAAACGCGCCGAGCGTCTCAACACGCTCGCTTGTCCGGGAGGAGTTCATAACTCGAAAGACCGCTCAGCGACGTTCCATTTCAGGTAAATGCTTTTTATTTCGATAGCAATTTATGGACACTCCAGGCGCCTTTCTGCCGTCGCCATGAGGTTCCGTAGAGTGAAGGCGTGCGAGCAGGAACGCGGTTCAATACCGCGTACGCGAGCGAGGAACGCCGGCCAGGTGCGTGCCCTCTGTGGCGCGCGAGGCAGTGGAGTCAGGCGAGGGAGGAGGCACGTCCTTCTCTGGCGGCTGCCAGGGCGCCAGGGTGTCTCGATGGTGGCTTTCGTCTTGACGTCCTCCTCACCCACCACTCCGTACAGGGTAGAGACATTGCGGTGTCTACTACGGGACGGTGAGTCTCCTGCATAGAACGCAGAGCTTGCTGTCTTTCGACTTGGACGATCATCGCTTTTTTTCGCTGTTCCTTGGCCTTCTACCCGTGCGCGAGAAGAGGTTCTCGCAGCACAAGATGGTTTTCGCCTCGCCCGAAGAGCACCCGCCGCGCGTTCGCCACCGTCGCCACGCCAGTTTGAGCCTGGTGACACGCAGCCCCGCGTCCCTCGACGAACTCCGGGCAAGGGAGGACCTGGAACTCCGTGCCACTTGCATGCTGGGCGTGTAGCTCAGTCAACGGGCCACCTCCGTCGATCTCGCTGTGGTAACCCTCCCCCCCCCCCCCCCCCCCACAGCCTGCGGATACCCCAGGAGACGCCAAGAAGCCGCCAGCCTCCGAGGAAGCCTCGGAGCCCCTCGAGGATGGTTCCCCAGCACATGAGGAGCCCCATGCTTCAATCCCGCTCCCTCTCCCTGACGACGAGAACATGGACCTGTCCAGTTTCAGAAAACGCACTCGCGAAACAGAGAGCGACGACGAGGAGGCGGCCGTGCGTCGCAAGGAGCCGTCGAGCACTGCCCATAGCTCGGAGCAGCACGCGGCAGCCAGCGACCCCATGGAGCCAGCCCTTCCGGTAAGGGCGACAGCCACCTCCTTCGCGCCTCCTCCGAGCGAGGACGCGCCTGGCACAACCCCCGAAGCGCCGTCTGCTCCCGATAGCGGCGCGTCCCCCGCAGCGTCGTCTGCCAGCAGTCCGGCTGCACACAAGAACGCTACCGACGCGATGGAGCTGGCAGAGGAGACAACCACCGTTTCGTCGCCGCAGGGCCCCGTGCACGCCGCGGCGCGGTTCTTGAAGGACCCGCCACGCCAGACTGCTCCGTGGCTGAAGCCAAAAGGGAAGAAGAAGAAGCAGAGAAAGGAGCCTGCCGATGTCTCGCCTTCCTCTCGCGAGGCAACGGACGACTCGCGGCGCCAACCTGCTACCCCGATCACCCCAAGCGCGCCTGCAGCGGCAGTACAGAGGGCGACACCACCTGCCCGTGAGCCAACGCCAGACGGCTTCACTCTGGTGCAGTCGAAGGGGGACAGGCGGCGTGCACGGACCCTGGAGAACGCTGCGCTCCCGGTAGACCCTGCAGTCATCGGAACGGTGCTCTTCCGTCGCGCGGCGCCTGGCGGAGCCTTCCGAGGAGCACTGCGCCTCGCACTTGCCGCGGCCCTCTCTTCGCGGCCCGGACTATCAGCGGTTCGCGTCAACCACAGGCGCAACATCGTCGCCGCCGACACTACCACCCAGGAGTGCCTAGAGGGGTTGCTCAAGCTCACCGAGCTGCACGCAATCCCTGTGACTGCCCGACTACCGGCCGAGTGCGGCAAGAGCACCGGCTTCCTGCACGGTGTGAGCGGGCTGCCTGCAGGCACGGACCTACTGGGAGCCATTGAGTCCAGCATCCCTGTGCTGTCGGCAACGATGGACGGGAGCACCGTCACCATACGTTTCGCAGGACCGGTCACCTCGGAGCACGTACGCCTTTGCAAGCAAGGCTTCAGGGTGAGGCCAGCCAGGCCCCGCCCAGTACAGTGCGGCCGCTTTGGGCACGTCCCGGAGTCCTCTCAGTGGCCGACCGACTGCATCTCCTATGGCAAAAGTCACGCAGCGAACATCTCATGTCAGGCCGTACGCTGCAGGAACTGCAGGGGCTCCCACAGGGTGGACACTCCTGCTTGCCCCAAGTGGCAGGAAGAACGCAAGGTAGCCACAATCATGGTTTCCTCTACCTCGCCATTGTCGAGGCGCGCTGTCAGGGCGGCAGTCCGCGGGAAGCAGCGGCAGCAGCGGTCCTCACCTCCGGCGAGGTCGTATGCCAGCACGCTGAAGGGCCCCAGCCCGGCACCCAGGCCTCCGGTGCCAGCCCCTCGTGCCTCCCGCAGCCAGGCGACACAGGACACTGCCGCTTCTCCTGCCCAGACTACCGTGGATCAGCTGGTAGCGAACCTGCTGCTCATCATGGAAGCAATCAGCACAATGCTGCCAGCTGACCACCCACTCCGACCCATCTGCCTGCAGGCAGTGGCTTGCCATCAGCCATCCAACCACCATGGCTGATCAGCCAACAGCAAGGAAAGGCTCGCCGCCGCCCGAGTGTTCTCCAGTGGAACACTAATTCTCTGCGGCGGCGACACGCTGACCTTTCCCTGCATCTCCGGCAGAGCGACTACGACGTGCTTGCTCTGCAGGAGGTGTACGCGATGGCCGAGGACCTGCAACTCCCGGGATACACCGGTTACTCAGGCGCCACCACCTGCACGACACGCGGCTGCACGGACGCGCCATGCCTGGACGACGCCCACCAGCCTGGCAAGCCGCGCACAGCCATCTACGTTCGGTGCAATCTGGCACATGCTGTGGTTCCAGTGGCCGACGTCGTAGGAGGCCCTCTGGAGTGTTGTGCTGTCACGGTGCGTCTCGGCAGCCAAGACACAACCGTGGCAAGCATATACATACGACCAGGAAAGACATGGGACTTCTCCATCCTTGACCAGCTGGCTTTACGCCTCAGGGAGGCAGGCAGTCCCGTGTGGCGATTTCAACGCCAATCACACAGACTGGGGAAGTCGCCGCTGCTCCAGCCGAGGCCGAAGCCTCCCCGACGCCATCAGCACAGCCGGACTGGTGATCTTGAACAGCGGAGGACCCACATATGTGCGCCGCGGGGTGAACTCAGCCATCGATCTCTCCCTCACTACAGAACAGTGCTCCTACTCCTGGTACACAACTCCGGACACTTGGGGTTCGGACCATTTCCCCATTGTGATCACCGCTGTACATGGAAGGAAGTCAAAGACCAGAACTTTCCACGTCATAGACTGGTCTCTGTTTAGGAAGCATTGCAGTGAGGCGGCCGATCGCTGTGACTTTCTAGATGCAATCGCGCAGTGCGCCCAGGCGGCTACCATTCAGTCCTCTGCGCCACCGGACACCCCTGCCCCGGATCTCCGCCTAATCAATCTCCACGCCTCCAGGCGTGGCACGGAGCGCAGAGCAATTCGGACAGGGAAGGCAGAGCACTGGACTGAATACAGACGGGTGGATGCTTGCTGTAGAAGACAGGCCCGGCGCAGGAGGAATCAGAGCTGGGTGAGCCTGTGCTCCAGCATGAAGGACCGTTCAAGGGGCCCCCTTGCCTGGCGACTACTCAAGTCACTCACCGGCAAGAGCCGTCAACCCGTCCTCGCTGTGGCCATCTCGTTAGCAATCAGTGAAGAGGCCCTTGCCTCTTCCAGGCGTCGCACGGAGCGCAGAGCAATTCGGACAGGGAAGGCAAAGCACTGGACTGAATGCAGACGGGTGGATGCTTGCGGTAGAAGACAGGCCCGGCGCAGGAGGAGTCAGAGCTGGGTGAGCGTGTGCTCCAGCATCAAGGACCGTTCAAAGGGCCCCCTTGCCTGGCGACTACTCAAGTCACTCATCGGCAAGAGGGCGAGCCGTCAACCCGTCCTCGCTGTGGCCATCTCGCTAGCAATCAGTGAAGAGGCCCTTGCGGAACTTCAGGCGGACCGGTTCGCCCCTCCCGTTCCACAGAGTGCAGCGATCTTACCGGTCGGACACCCCCCTGCCCAGCTACCCACCTGTCTACACAGCATCCACCCTGCTTGGACGTCAAACCAGGTCGCAGCCCTCTGCCAAGAGCCACTTGCCCTGCACGATCTCCAGGCGGCTCTGAGGAGTGGGAAACGCCGCAGCGCACCAGGAGCAGACGGTGTAACGCCACAGATGCTCCGTAACCTGGGCACTAGCGAGCAAGAGCACCTGCTCGAGTGCTTCAATGAGATCTGGCAGTCAGTGCAGGTGCTAGAGGCATGGCGCACAGCCATTGTGGCACCCATCCTTAAGGCTAGAAAGCCGGCTAGGGAACTGTCATCCTATCGACCGGTCTCTCTCACCTCCGCTGCCTGCAAGGTGATGGAGGCCATGGCCCTGGCACGACTGGACTGGGTGGCCCGTGTACGCGGCTTCCTGGCAGACCAACAGACGGGCTTCCGGCGGCGGCCGTGCACTCCGGACTCCATCGCTGACATGATGTCCACCCTGGAGGACGCCAAGGCCGGCGGGGACCTCGTGATGCTCTTGCTGATCGACGTACAGGGTGCCTTCGACAGCCTCCCTCACGCAGTTGTCCAGCAAGGCCTGCACCTCCTCGGCATCTGCGGCAACCTGCGGGAGTTCCTCTCGTCGTTCCTGCACAACCGCACCCTCAGGGTACGTGTGGGTCAATCGAAGATCACCCCCCGTCCAGTCGCTGAGGGCGTGCCACAGGGGTCAGTGGTGAGCCCCTTCCTTTTCAACCTGGCCATGGCACGGTTGCCTGCTGCCCTGCCAATCGACCATCACTTCCCCGTGCAGTCCTCAATATACGCGGACGATATCGCCCTATGGGTGCGGGGGACCACCGCAACACATCCGCAAGGCACGTGCGGCCCTACAGAGAGCCCTGGACACTGCGGCTGCCTACTTGTGCAGCATCGGCCTTACCATCTCGGCCAGGAAGACCGAGGTCTTGCTACTGCACCCAAGAGCATTAGCCCACCGCTCAGCTGGCCGGCTGCGGTTGGAGGGCGTCCAGATCCCATGGAACAAGGCAGTCACCTACCTAGGGCTGCGCATTGACCATCGGCTGAACTGGCTGCCGGCTACCAAGGCCCTGTGCGCCCAGGCGCTTCGGGTCCGCACGGCTATCTCACAGCTCCTTGCCCGTGGACAGCGCTGTACCACCAGGTGGGCCCTGCAGCTATTTGAAGCTGCAGTCACTTCACGGCTACTGTATGCCCTCCCTCTTGTGGCGCTGCCCCCACCCCGCCTGCGGAAACTGGAGCTACAGCATCGATCAGCATCGAACCTCACAAGTGGCCGTCACTTTGGCTGAGGCAGGTGCCTTGCCCCTGTCATTACTCTTCCTACAACAGGGCCTACGACACATTGATCGCCTACACCATGCCGCAGATGGTCAAGCACTCCTGACCCGCCTACGCTCCCGGCCAGCATCACACATGGGACGGCTGTCTGGCCTCTATTAGGAGGTCATAGGGGACACGCCTGCAAACGCTGTACAGCCTCGCCCACCGCATCGACCACAAATCCCTATCTCGACGGAGCTGCCAGGTGTCTCGAAGAACCGTTCCCCAACATGTGTCTTACAGCAGGCGGCAGCCTCTCTCCTTCAAGAGAGATTTGGGGACCATCTTCACATCTTCGTCGATATATCCGTGATACCGGAGACTGGCTCATCCACAGCAGCCTGCGTTGCACCGGCGCTACGAAAGAGCAAGCTATGCCGTCTCCCGGGTCACGCAAGTTCCACCGCAGCAGAGTTAGCAGGACTCCACCTTGCTGTGGACCTACTTGCAGAGCAGCTACCAGCGACCCCGGCAGCCATCTTCTGCGACTCTAAGGCGGCGATGTTCTGCCTGCAGAACCCTGACAGGGCTAGCCATGGGGTAGCGCTACGCTCCTCAAGACTGACGGCCCTTCAGGACGCAGGATCCTCAGTATCTCTGCATTGGCTACCGGCACACGTGGGGATCCCGGGCAATGAAGAGGCGGACACTCTGGCAAAAAGTGCCCATCACTCAAGCGTCCCCCTCAGCCCTGTTGTAACGGCCGCAGACTTCTCGAGGCACAGGCTGCGCCGACACATCATCGCCTGCCACCCGGACAAACGGGTATCCCTGGGCCGGCCTCCACGGCCTCTTCCACAGCACGGCCTCCTACGAAGGGATGCCTCGTTGCTGCTCCGACTGCGAGTTGGCTGCTACTGGACGGCAGCCCGCCGGCACCGCCTTGGGAAAGCCACCTCGCCAGCCTGTGCCTCCTGTGGTGAACCAGAAACTCTGGAGCACCTCCTGCTGGCTTGCCCTGCTCACCTGCAGCACCGCGGTCGACTTCTGCAAGCGTTCCACCGCCTGGCACTCCCATGTTCACGACAGGAAGATATCCTCTTCCCCTGTCGTAATCAGCTACCAGCCTTCCTAAGTGTCGTCGAATACCTCGACTCGTCGGGGCTCTCGGCGACACTATAGGACATTTCTACGAAGACGCATGGCCTAACGGCCATCCCACCACCTCGGGCTTCCTGATCGGCCACTACTTCGCTTCGATCTTCGCTACCAAACAACCACTAGCTGCCACCCTTGTGTCCAAACAAATCACAGTGATCGAGCACACGCTCGACAGCTCCCACATTCCGCATGAGCTCTTTAATATTGTACCTAGGAATCGATATGAAACCAGCTTGTTTTTACTTAATATCTACAGTGCACCCAAATCGCGACGAGACGACTTCGGACAACTTTTTTCGGCCGCCAGTAAACAAGCCAAAAAATTGATTATTCTGGGAGATTTCAATGCGTCCCACCCGGCCTGGGGGTACCAAACAGAAACACCAAAAGGCCGCCGTCTAGCCCACGCCATGAACCTTCATCAATTCACTCTCCTGACAGAAACTGACACACCTACCAGAACGGGCAACAGCGTAAGCAGGGATACCTGCCCTGACCTAACAATGGTCAAGGGGTTGACTCAATGCTCCTGGAACAACCTAATGGAGAATCTGGGCAGTGACCACAGCATTCTAGCTACAGAAGTCCAACTGGTGGCCATACGCACCCCAGAACGCTCAATTAAAATAACGAACTGGGACACTTTCCGGTGCAACAGAACCAAATCTGAACAACGCGACCCGCCATCTCTACGCGAGTGGACACAACAGCTACGAGCAGATTTTAAAGCAGCCACCAAGCAACTTACTGCAACAACGGAGACACCGGATGTGGACAGACATCTGCTCCATCTCTGGGATGCTCGAAGATGCCTGACCAAACGATGGAAGAGGCAGAGGCACAACCGTAGGCTGAAACAAAGAATCGCCCGGATCACAGCAGAAGCTGAAGAATACGCCACCAGCCTCACTAATAGCAATTGGCACAACGTCTGCGACCGCCTTAATGGCACACTAAGTAGTTCCAAAACGTGGTCCCTCCTCAGAGCACTACTCAACCCAACGCACACAATAACGCACACAACGCACACAGTCCGCACTATCATCCACAAAGAACAAATGGATGATGACGCGCTCCTCCAAACACTGCAACAAAGATACATTGCTACAGGCCACCGACCGGAGTACAAAGACTATCCACACGACGAAGAAACGCAATTGGACGGCGATATTACAGAGACAGAAGTGAGGGCAGCCCTACATGGCATAAGACGAAACACGGCGCCCGGAGCAGACGGCATTCACTATGCACTGCTACGCAACCTCGACGAACAGGCCATACGGCAACTCACTGCATACTACAACGACAATTGGAAAAACGGAACGCTTCCACAGGAATGGCGACACGCCGATATCACCTTAATTCCGAAACACGGGAAACCGCTGTCCCTCCAAAATCTCAGACCCATTTCCCTGACTTCGTGTGTGGGCAAGCTCTTCGAGCACGTAGTTCTAAATCGCCTCCAGCCTCACCTCGAAGCGAACCAATTCTTCCCCAATACCTTATTCGGCTATCGACCAGGTCTGTCTGCGCAGGACATACTCCTACAACTTAAGGAGGATGTTGTGGATAGTCCAAGTAAAGCTCAAACAAGAGCCATTCTGGCGTTGGACCTCAAAGGAGCCTTCGATAACGTCTCACATGACCTCATTCTAAACAACCTTGCATTCTCCCGATGCGGAAAGCGCATCTATGATTATGTCCGAGCATTTTTATTGGACCGAACAGCCACCATCGGCCTAGGTGATATTCGGTCGGATATCATAAAACTTCCCGGCAGAGGGACTCCCCAGGGTTCGGTTCTCTCACCCACCCTGTTCAACGTGGCAATGGCAAAGCTAGCACCACTCCTTGACAAACTTCCGAACGTGCAGCACGCCCTGTACGCCGATGATATTACAATCTGGGGGACCACAGGGTCAGACGGCGCCATTCAAGACGCACTACAGGAAGCCGTCAATATAGTTAAGAGTATGCAGCAGCCGGAGGACTCACATGCACAGCTGAGAAGTCGGAGCTCCTGCTTGTATTAAAAAAAAACGGAACAAGGCCGATATTCCACCAGCCATCACGTTGCATCTCAGTGGCAACGTTATTCCAAGGGTAGACAGACTAAGTGTACTAGGCCTTCACATACAACACAACGGGAAGGCCACACATACCCTACACGTGCTCCGCCAACAACTTACCCAAATAACGCACATGATAAAGCGCATTACAAACCGCCGACAAGGACTGAAAAAAAAAGACGTACTCTGAATTGTGCAAGCCCTCATAATTAGCCGATTAACCTACCACCTCCCCTATCATAATCTGACTCAGACTGAGATGCACCAGATGGACACCCTCCTCCGTACGGCACTAAAGGCAGCGCTGGGACTACCCTAACATGCGTCTACGCAGCTGCTACTACGACTGGGGGTGCACAACCCCATCCGCGAACTAGTTGAAGGTCATCTTAACAGCCAATTGCAACGTCTGCAACGAACAATGCAAGGGTGCCACATTCTATCCCGGCTAGGATACCAAATACCAAGAAAACCACAACAGGAAAACCGCACACTTCTTCCGCTTAGCATTCGCAACAAAATCCACGTGGCCCCAATTCCCCGGAATATGCACCCTGACCGTCATAAAGGTCGCCGAAAGGCAAGAGCAGAAGCCCTGGCTCGCCTATTTGGCGATGACACATCAAACACTCCAGTCCTATACACCGACGTGGCCCGCTACTCAAGGAAACGTGCCCTATGTCTAGTCGTACTAGACAGTGCAGACATTCTGAGAGCTTCGGCCACGCTCAACACTGCGGACAGTGGCACGGCGGAAGAGGCTGCTATTGCCCTAGCCATCGTACACGCTTCAACCATGCCGGCGCCGGATGGACCTATCACAGTGGTCACTGATTCTCAGACCGCCTGCAGGACTTTGGCACAAGGGAGGGTGACACCCTACACACACCGCATCCTTACATCATTACACCCCACAGCGTTACACAGGGTGCGTATCGTCTGGATGCCTGGACACGCCTCTCTCCATGGTAATGAACGCGCTAATGCGGTAGCCCGAGAGCTCGCTAACCGGGCGCCATTGGAAGAGCTGTCCAACCCAGACGACGCACCGACAGAACCACTGAACTACACTGAAACTCTACAATATTACACAGATACCAGGAGACACTTCCCTGCACCACATAATTCCCTTAATCGAGAAGATGCCGTCGCGTGGCGACAGCTTCAACCTAATTCATTTCCCTGCCTCTTTTATCTTCACCTCTTCCACCCCACACAATATCCCTCATACTGTCCCTATTGTGGAGCAAAGCCCACAATATATCATTGCACCTGGGAGTGCCCACACCCTCCGGGCTACTCCCCTATTCCTTCACCTTCACCTTCCTCCTGGGAGACTGCGCTGACCAGCTCAGACCCGCAAGAGCAGCGACGGCTGATCCGGCGGGCACGCGGAGTGGCGCGGCCCAATGGGGCCCTGAACTAAGGGCTCCACCCTGCGAGGAAGTCGCCCAATCTGATGACAAATAAATGTTTTTTTTCTCTCTCTCTCTCGCTTCCATCTATACGACCCTCTACCTTTCTCCCTCCGACCCTCTCTCTCTTTTAACTCCAGCCCCTGCACCCTGCTGGCGCTGAGCCGTGCTCCCGCATTGGTTGCAGAAAATAGCGCTAGCCTTTTCTCCTTCCCCTCAAGAGCCCCTTCTTTCTCTATGTCTACTACGGCGTTGCCCACGCGGATCGCGGACGCCGTAGATGACGCCCGTGTGTCTTCAGAGCTAAAATCCCTTGATAATTTTTGCACTGAATAAAGCCCCTTGATAATTTGAAAGCATTAACCTCTGTTTCAAGGTCCCGTTGTGAGCTACAGAAAATTTAACGTGACCAAAGTAAGGCGGGAAGTGAACCAAAGTATGTGCATCCGCTCTTAGGAGATGATTAATGATTAGCAAAGTAATGATTGATTAGTGATTGGATTAAGATGAATTCGGGTGTAATAAGGAGGGTTAAGGTGGAATAAAGTTGATGAAAGTGGATTAAGGTGCGTAACGGAGGACAAGGTAGGATTAAGTTCGATGAAGGTGGATTAGGGTGGATGAAGGTGCGTTGAGGTGCATTAAGAACGATCATAGTGGATTAGGGTGGATTAAAGTGCATGAAGAAGGATGAGGGTGGATTAAGAAGGATTAAGGTGCATGAAGGAGGATTATGGTGGGCTAAAGTGAATTCAAGTGAATGAAGGAGGATTATGGGGGGCTAAAGTGAATTCAAGTGAATGAAGGAGGATAAGGGTGGATTAAGGAGGATTAGGGTGGACTAAGATAGATGAATGTGGAATAAGGTGAATTAAGGGCGATTATGATGTATTAGGGTGGATTAAAGTGAATGATGAAGCAGTAGGGTTGATTAGGGAGGATTAAAGAGCATTAAGGAGGGTTAGAGTAGATTAAGGTCGATGAAGGTGGATTAGGGTCATTAAGGAGGACTCTCGTGGATTATGGTGGATTAAAGTGAGAGGAGGAGGAGTAAGGTCGATGAATATGGATTCGGTGGATTAATGTGCATTAGGAGGATTATGGTAGACTAATCGGTCTTAATACACAATGAACCCTTATTCACCTTAGTCCGCACTAATACACCTTAATGCTCCTCCGTCCACCTTAATCCAGCTTAGTACATCCTAATCAACCTACACCGCCTCTAATGCACCTTAGCCTACCATATACGGTCCTTATACTCCTTTATCAACCCTAATTCATCATATTCCTCCATCATCCACCTTAATCCTTATTCATGCACTTTAATCCAACTTAATCCTGCTTAATAGTCCGAATATACCTTAATACACCCTAATCCACCTCTATCAAACCTAGTCCAGCTCCATGGTCCCTAACCCACCTTAATCTACCCTAATCCATCCTAATCAGTCTTAATACTGTTCAGCAACCCTAATTCACCTTAATGCACATTATTCGACCGTAATCCTACTTTATGCACCTCAATCCTCCCTAATCCTAGTTCATGCACGCTATTACACCCTAATAGGTCTAAATACCCTTTCATCAACCCTTCACCTTAATCCTCCTCCCCCACCTTAATCTTTATTCATGCATCCTAATCCTTCTTAAGGCACTTTAATCCACCTTAATCTTCTTTATTACATTCTAATCAACACTAATCCTCCCTAATCCACCTTATATCAATCACTAATGATTCATTAATTAACTTGGGTAAGCATTCTCTTATACAGGGGTGGACATGATTTGGGTCACCTGTGGCCTTCCTTGGGACACGTGATACTTCCAGTTTATAACGCCACCTTGAAACATAGAGATCTAAACGCTGGCGCCTTAAAACTTAAAACGCTTCCCTTCCCTTTGAATCCAGTCCGTAACCCTTAAGGACCATGGGCTCTCTTCCCTCCTCATTACATGTCCTGCCCATGCTAATTTCTTTTTCTTGATTTTAACTAAGATGTCATTAACTCGCCCTTGTTCCCTCACCCAATCTGCTCTTTTCTTATCCCTTATCTCTTATCCCTTAGCGGAGCATTCTGCGGAACGTTTTCCGTCGCCTACGCAGGTTTCTACAGATCCGGCGCAGTACTACCGTGAACCAGCGTCAGCAGTGCTTCGACTATCCTACTTAAAGCACGTGCGCCCTAACTCACGAAGATTTAACAGGACTGGCTGCGTCAGCGAAGCGCCACGTGCCACCCGTGATGAACGCCACCTGTCCATCCCCCCGGGAACCATCGGTACCCGGAAACCATATAAAGTGGTATCACCGCAGAATTCATCACTTGGCAGCTGAGGTCGCGGCAGCGGAGCATTCTGCTGAACGTTTTCCGTCGCCTACGAAGGTTGGTTGCATTTGCATCACTGCATAGGAATTCGTTTTCACATTTTTTGCCGCACCACTGCTGGCAAATCATAATGCCAACGTGTGCTGAGGTATCTAGAGAGATGGATTCGTTGCGACAAGAAGTTGAGGAATTGCGTAACAGCATCGCCCTATTTAATGAAACGTTTGAAACGATGACGACAAAGCAGGAAGGCCTGGTCAAAGAAAATAAGAAGCTCTCGCGAACGAACGAGCAGCTAACAAAACAGGTTGCTGAGTTGCAGCAATACTCCCGCATGAACAATGTGGAAATCAAAGGCGTACCGAAACAAAGGGCGAAATCTGTGAAGCAATTCTGCAACATATCGCAGAAAAAATTGGTTGTCCTGTGAGCCCTGCAGAAATTAATGTTGTGCACAGGGTCCCTGCTAAAGGTGGTGCAAACATTATTGCGCGTTTTGGTTCTCGTCAAAAGAAGACCGAGTTCGCTACAAAGGCTAGGAAGGCGCGTCTGTCAACCAGGTCCATTGGCATAACGAATCAGGATAAGCCCATATTTGTCAACGATCACCTGACTCCGGAGAACAAGCGGCTGTTTGCTCAAGCATTGGCTCTTAAAAAGGAAAATCAGTGGCAGTTCCTTTGGGTCAACAACTGCCGTATCAAAGCAAGAAAGTCTACAGACAGTATGGTGTACCGCATCTCTGGAGTCGATGATCTAGCCATTTTTATCTGAAAAGCACTATTCCTGTGCCTTAATGACTGGGAATCACCATGGCGTCACACAGTGTTCATGAGCTGAAGCAACTAATTAGTTCTTCGTCCATTTCTCAGATTTCTATCACACATTTTAACGTCCGAAGCTTACCCAAAAACTTTGATCATATGGTTAACTTTCTTACTTTAACCAACCACTTTTCTCTCATATGTCTATCGGAAACATGGCTATCTGCAGCTGAGGATACCTTATTTTCCATACCGGGCTATCATTCTGAATATTTTCATCGTCTGGCTGATCGCCACGGTGGATCGGGAATATTTATTTCCAACACATTATCTTATAAACGGCGTGCAGATATCTCATTTTCCATGGTAAAATGCGAATTAGTTTGGCTTGAATTTGACAATCACTTTCTACCAACGAACAAAAGAACTATCATTGGTTCAATTTACCATTCCCCATCATCATCTTACGATGATTTTTGGGGTGAACTTGATAGCTTATTAAACTCGTTCATTACCAAAAATTCTAATGTAATCATTGTCGGCGACATTATCATTAACATTACAAATATTAACGATAGTTCTTGTGTCCAGTACTCCAAGTGCTTCATTGGACATGGTTTGGAATCTTTACTAGATTCTCCAACACGATGTGCTTCTTCCGGTCAATATACGCTTATTGACCATGTACTCATTAATATCATGACTAATCAAAAAGCTGGTGTGGTCAATTTTAATCTGACAGACCATTATCCAATTTTTATCTTACTAACTATTCAAACTTCTTATCAAAATAAAATGGTTATTAGGAGTTCTTTCGATTCAGGAAAATCTGTGGATTTGGTGTCCGGCTCTGACTGGGGCCTATTATCCGAGGAATCTTGTGTTAACTAAGCATTCAGCACTTTAAATGAGAAACTAACAGATATTATAAATACTTGTACGCCTGTATCCTCCATATCACTTTGGCACTCCACCCCCAGGCACCCGTGGATCACTAGAGGACTACTGCGCTCTATAAATAAAAAAGATAACCTCTTCAAAAAATTTAAACTCCAACCATTTAACCTCGCCCTTAAGGCTCGATTCAAATTATATTAACAAACTCTCACCGTCTTACTTAAACAGGCTAGAAGAACCTACTATAGATGTCGCAAATTCATTTAATGAATCATTCTTCAAGAGCTCTGCAGCCGGTGTCCCTAACTTGCCCAAGTTGCCCCGCGTGCCTCACTCCTTTTTCTTAAAACCCACTTCGCGAAATGAAGTTCATCGCACTATAATAGGGCTCAAGACCACAGGTTGTGGCCTAGATTCAATTCATCCATCAAAAATCAACCTTGTTGCTCGTGAGTTATTTTTTGTCCTCTCTGATATTATTAACACTGCATTTCGTACCGGCGTTTTTCCAACGAGTCTCGAAGAAGGAAAAGTAACTCCAGTATTTAAAAATGGTGATCGGAATATCTTTTCTAATTATCGCCCTATAACGATACTGCAATTCTTCAGTAAAGTAATTGAGAAGCTCCTTGTTAATCGCCTAACGAACTACCTAACAAAATTTAACCTTTTGACTTCTAAGCAGTTTCGTTTTCGTGCTAACTTATCAACCGAATTAGCACTGATAAAACTAACTGACAGCCTAAAGCAGTTTATCGACAATGGGCTATGGGCGGGAGTGGTATTTGTTTAATTAACTAAAAGTTTTGACACTACTAACCACTCCATTTTGTACGCTAAACTTGAATCATTTGGAATTTGTGGACCTGCTTTAGCTCTTTTGCAAAGCTACCTCACTAACAGAACCCAGGTTGTTAGATATGGAAGCGTTTTATCCACTCCAATAACAACGAACCAGGGCGTTCCACTAAGGATCAATTTTGGGTCCTCTGTTATTCCTCATTTACATTAATGACTTACCATCATCGATTAACAGTTCTGAGTGCATCCTCTATGCTGACGATACAACGATATTCACTAGTGATAAAGACATTAACAGTCTACTTAGAAAGTTAAACGCCGATATCACGAATCTTGTGTCTTGGTGTAAAAATAACTTTCTAAACTTTAACCCTGTTAAAACAAATTTTATGTTATTTCACTCGTCCCAAAAAACGCCTACAAGAACCCCAGTACTATACAATGATAACTACGTCATTACCCCATCTAATTTTATTACTTTCGTTGGTGTTCCATTAGACCCCCAACTTAAGCATAACATTCACGTAAACTCTGTCACTAAGAAGACTGCTTTCGGCATCCGCGTGCTCATTCGAACAAGACACTGTTTTCAGCAATATATACTAAAATCACTTTACTACGCTTTCATTAACCGTCACCTTACACACTGCATTTCATCATGGGGCAACACATATCCTGCCAATCTGACAACCCTCATTCACCTTCAGAATTACCCACAGTTCATACATCGCATCAGCAGCGCCCATTTTTCGCACTCTTGAAATTCTACCTTTAACTTGCACATTTCAACTGAAACTATTTCTTATATGGTATAGAAGTAGAAACATTGACATTCCAACTGCGTTACTTCCCCCAACGCAACTTTTCCGTACAGATACCACGCGGTTTTCTGTAAATAATAATCTCTTGCTTCCTAAAGTCAACACTAACTACGGTAAAATGACAGCCTTCTTTTCCGCAATTTCATTTTGGAATTCACTGCCATCAAATGTTAAATCATGCTCTTCATTACACTGTTTCCGGCGGCTTTTAAAACAGTTCTTATTAACAACATACCTTACCTGATTATTTGACAAGTGTACATACGTTTATATGTGTGTCTATATATAGGTGTGTATCTATGTACGCGTGTGTGTATACATTTATTACTGTGTAGCCACGTTTCATTGTTTTTCCCGATTTATGTTCATAGATTATCAGCCGTTTGTCAATTAATTTTGTTGCACTGTTGGATTGCGCACTTTTGTTCATAATCATTATACTTCTATTCAACTACTGTAATGTTAGTACCTTCATGTGTATTTCAAGATGGAATTATTCTTGCTAATTTTTGTGTAACCTTCAACTACCCGATGTTTCAGTAATTACTTCTAATATGTTGATTGTATTTTCACGCTGTTCTTAGCCTCATTGCTAATCCTATATTACATATTTTGTAGATGTTGTTACAGCAAGTCCCCCTGACAGTTCTTACTTTGGGACCTCCTTCTGTATTTCATTTTATTTGTAATTGTATTGTCTAATAATAATAAAAAACTCTTAATAACTTTTAAACTCTTAACGTTACACCCATCGTTACACTTTCCATAGCTCGTTGCGTAGTCCTCAATTTAAGTAGAACCCTTTTCGTATGCCTCCAGGTTTCTGTCCCTGTAGGTGAGTACTGGTAAGACACAGCTATTATACACTTTTCTCTTGAGGGATAATGGCAACCTGCTGTTCATGATCTGAGAATGCCTGCCAAACGCACCCCAGCCCATTCTTATTCTTCTGATTATTTCCGTCTCATGATCCGGATCCGCCGTCACTACCTGGCCTAAGTAGACGTATTCCCTTACCACTTCCAGTGCCTCTCTACCTATTGTAAATTGCTGTTCTCTTCCGAGACTGTTAAACATCACTTTAGTTTTCTGCAGATTAATTTTTAGACCTACTCTTCTGCTTTGCCTCTCCAGGACGGTGAGCATGCATTGCAAGTTGTCCCCTGAGTTACTAAGAAAAGGCGATATCATCAGCGAATCGCATGTTACTAACGTATTCTCTATTAACTCTTATCCCCAATATTTCCCAATCCAAGTCGCTGAACACCTCCTGTAAACACGCTGTGAATGGCATTGGAGATATTGTATCTCCCAGCCTGACGCCTTTGTTTATTGAGATTTTGTTGCTTTCTTTATGGAGGAATACGGGGGCTGTGGAACAGCTATAGATATCTTTCAGTATTTTTACATATGGCTCGTCTACACCCTGGTTCCGTAATGCCTCCGTGACTGCTGAGGTTTCGACAGAATCAAACGCGTTCTCGTAATCAATGAAAGCTATATATAAGGGTTGGTTATATTCCGCACATTTCTCTATCACCTGATTGATAGTGTGAATACGGTCTATTGTTGAGTAGGCTTTACGGAATCCTGCCTGGTCCTTTGGTTGACAGAAGTCTAAGGTGTTCCTTATTCTATTTGCGATTACCTTAGTAAATACTTTGTAGGCAACTGACAGTAAGCTGATAGGTCTATAATTTTTCAAGTCTTTGGCGTCACATTTCTTATAGATTAGGATTATGTTAGCGTTATTGCAAGATTCCAGTACGCTGGAGGTCATGAGGCATTGCGCATACAGGGTGGCCAGTTTCTCTAGTACAATCTGTCCACCATCCTTCAACAAATCTGCTGTTACCTGATCCTCCCCAGTTGCCTTCCCACTTTGCATATCTCCCAGGGTTTTCTTTATTTCTTCCGGCGTTACCTGTGGGATTTCAAATTCCTCTAGACTACTTTCTCTTCCATTATCGTAGTTGGTGCCACTGGTACTGTATAAATCTCTGTAGAAGTCCTCAGCCACTTGAACTATCTCATCTATATTAGTAGTGATATTGCCGGCTTTGTCTCTTAACGCATACATCTGATTCTCGCCAATTCCTAGTTTCTTCTTCACTGCTTTTAGGCTTCCTCCGTTCCTGAGAGTATGTTCAAGTTTATCCATATTATACTTCCTTATGTCAGCTGTCTTACGCTTGTTGATTAACTTCAAAAGTTCTGCCAGTTCTATTCTAGCTGTAGGGTTAGAGCTAGAATAGAATAGTAAGCCACACACAAAGGGATGTGTCGCAAGCAATACATGAGATGCACGAAGTAAAGAATCTGATCATGTGGCAGAAAAATTGTCTGGAGTATAGAACTCGTCCAAAAGCTCCCTTTACATCGGTATACCCCGTTCATACGGCTTTAAGAAAAAGACCAACCTCCTCATAAACGTTGCCTCCAGCATTATCGATGCTGTTATTAGCATTTCTCAAAACTGTCAACTCCAGTGGGGCGTGCAACAGGCGCAAAATAACACGCCTCCATAGAATCCTGCGGCCCGTCCGCGGGAGCTCAGGAGGAACAGCGCGCAGTGCCCAGCCGGCGGGCGAGGAGAATCGAGGAGGAAAGCGCCGTGAGGAGGAGAGTGTCGCTACTTCCAAATTATCAAGGGGTTTTAGTACGCAGCGGCCGCCCCAATAAAGTACTCCGATAGTGGATGCATGTGAACGCTGTATTATCTACACGTCGGGCTGTAAACAGGCCTTAACAGTCCCCTGTCCTACGAAACATAGAACACGCACAGGCGCCGAAATCTTGAACTGGTGTGCGCGAGCGGCTACTTTTCCGTTCGTCTGCGCCGTATGACGGGACCAGGCTAGAAACAGTCCGAGGCTAAGCTCATGCGGACGAAGCGCGCTCAGCTGGGCCCATCGTCTGCTAGACTGTTTCCAGCCTCGCCCCGTCATACGGCTCGGACGCACGGAAAAGTCGCCGCTCGCGCACGCCAGTCAATGATTTGGGCCCTGTTATATTCAGTTTCGTTATTCATTTCGGTTCTTTATTCCCCAGGGGGCGCTTCTGTTCTTCATTATATATATTGGTTGTATATGTTAAATAAACGGCTTTTACTTCGGGACGGCTGGAGTCTGACTTCCACCTTCGGTCAACACCACATTGGCGACGAGGATGTCGTGAACGTACCCCCAGCCCCGCTGCGCCGTCCGTATCCGCCACCATGAGCTTCACCGGGCTTGCTCCGCCGCCGTTTTTCCTTCCGACGCCCGGCCGTCCCTCATTGCCATGGGGGCAGTGGGAGCAGATGTTCAACGTGTACTTGCTGGCATCCGGAGCCGCCGCATTCAAGCCGGAGCAACGCAAGGCTATTCTTTTGCATTGTTTGGGGGCGGAGGGCCAGCGTATTTATCAGACGCTACATGCAGGGACGAGCGCCGCAGCACCGGCCGCGCCAAGTGCCGCAGCACGCGCCGATGACAAGTCTGCCGTGGCCCCTCCTGACGAATACGACTCTGCACTCGCCGCATTACGGCTACAGTTTTCGACGTCGCGCAACGTTATCATCGAGCGTCATCGCTTTCACCGCCGCAGCCAACACACAGGCGAGTCCGTTCATGACTTTGTTGCCGCTCTATGGGAGCTAGCATCACATTGCTCGTTTGCCTCGCAAGATGATGCTTTGCGGGACCAATTCGTTGCCGGCGTAGCTTCCCCTCGCGTACGTGAGCGGTTACTGCTCGAGGGTTCCACACTTTCATTCGAGAATTCTGTTCGAATTGCACTTCAGTTTGAGCAGGCGGCTGAAGAGCTAAAGGAGCTTTCTGCTTCGGTCGAAGCAATTTCATTGCGGCAGCGTCGAAAACCATCATCGCATTCTTCGAAAAAAAGGAATTCACGACCGGCAGTCACCGTAGAGCAAAATTTAACGAGGAGCGCGAGCGGCTCACGTGCGCCGCAGTGGAACCGCCCCCCTCAGCGGTACCGAGAACAGAGTAGCCGCTCCGGCTCGCCACATTGTTTCCGATGCGGTTCGCGGGACCACATCGCGTCAGCGCCACAGTGCCCAGCGCATGGCAAGACTTGTTCGTTTTGCGGTCACAAGGGCCACTTTCAAAGGGTATGCAACCGCAAGCTAACCCAAATGCAAGGCCGAGTCCGTGAAGTTGAATTTCATGAAGATGTTTCGTCATCCAGCAGTGCTGAGGAAGTTTTGACTGTGCAACGTTCCGCGCGTAGCGGAATTCATATTCAATTGCAAGTCGCGAATGTCACTTTGACATTCCTTGTTGATTCAGGGTCGTCTGTTTCAATCCTGTCGGAACAAGAATTCAGTCGATATTTTCAGAGCGTTCCGCTCCTGCCTGCTCCGCATGTTAGTCTGGTTGACTACTCTCAACGGCTGATTCCAGTGCTAGGTTGTTTCCAGGCAGACGTTCGATTTAAAGGCCGCACAGCGTCGCTACGTTTTTATGTTGTTCACCGAGGCACCTCTCTGATCGGTCTAGACGGCATTAAAGCCTTGGATCTTCGCATTGAGGGTTCTGCTCTCAAGTGCCTATACACGTCCGTTACTCCGCAGCCGACTGTTGTTGACCCGCTATCCTGTTCTATTTCCACATCGTCAAGCACGCAGCCCCGTAACAAAGCTCTTCCGCCAGCCTTAGCACATGAGTTCAGTTCACTTTTCAGTCCCGAGTTAGGTCTTGCTAAGGGGTTCACGCATCGCATCAAGACACGGCAAGGCGTGCAGCCTGTAACTTCGAAGCTTCGCCGTCTGCCGTATTCTCTCCGTTCACCAGTATCAAATGAGCTTCATAGGTTGCTGAGCCTTGACATCATCGAGCGGATCGATGCTTCTGAATGGGTGTCCCCCATTGTTGTTGTTAACAAGAAAGATGGTAGCATCAGGATCTGTGTAGATCTTCGAGAGCCGAACAAAGCTATTGTTCCAGACAGTTTCCCATTGCCCCATACAGAGGAGCTACTTCACGCTTTGGTAGGCGCTACACACTTCTCCAAACTTGACTTGGCTTCTGCTTACCATCAGGTTCTCTTGCACCCTGACAGCAGGGATCTGACAGCTTTCATCACCCATGATGGCCTTTTCCGTTTTAAAAGAGTTTGCTTTGGGTTGGTTTCTGCCCCAGCGGCATTTCAGAAGATGATGGCGAAAATCCTTGACCGCTGCCCTGGCGTGTTGTTCTACATTGATGATGTCATCATTTTTGGCAAGACCGCAGAACAACACCTTTCAAACTTGAAGACCGTGCTGCAAAAGATCAAGAACGCAGGTCTGAAACTGAACAACAAATGCCTTTTCGACGTTCCAGAACTTGCCTTTCTAGGGCACAAGGTCACTGCACGTGGTATCTCGCCACTTCCAGAGAAAGTAGACTCCATAGCTAACACACCAGTGCCAACTGATGTGGCCGCCCTTCGTTCGTTCCTGGGCCTCGTAGAATACTACTCCAAGTTTGTTCCACACTTGGCACAAGTGGTTGAGCCTATGAGAGTCTTACTTCGCAAACATGAGCCATTCATCTGGTCTGCCGAAGCAGACAGCAGTTTCCGGAGGGTCAAGGAAATGCTTTCGTCAAGTACAGTCCTCCAGATGTTCGATCCGTCATTGCCAGTAATTGTGTCGACCGACGCGTCCGACTGTGGGCTGGGAGCAGTCCTGCAGCAACAAAGTGGCCACGAGCTCCGCACAGTCGCTTTCGCATCCCATCCTCGTCGCCAATGTGGTGTTGACCGAAGGTGGAAGTCAGACTCCAGCCGTCCCGAAGTAAAAGCCGTTTATTTAACATATACAACCAATATATATAATGAAGAACAGAAGCGCCCCCTGGGGAATAAAGAACCGAAATGAATACATCGGTGCCGACATAAAAAGCGTGGCACACGGGCGACAGCTATACTGTCCTGAATAAAATCACTTGCATATCCCACAGAGAGCTAAAGTCCAGAAATTTTCAATGCTGAAATTTAGAACCAGAATACTTTCAACAGAAGTTGTCAATACAGTTAAAGATGGAAGCGTATCGAAGGCTCACAAGTGCGTAATGGAGTACCATTCAAAATGGAAATTTTTTGAAGAGTATTTTCTAGATCGACTAAAGGTAACAAACGTGATGTGTTAGTTAAATATCACGAAGAGCTATTCCTACAAGTTAAATCTCCTTTAGAGCGGCCCAACATTTCTGTGCCATCCACTTTAGATATACTTTTCCGTAGATGCGACAAAGCTAGTCATCTCATGTTAATGGTGCTTCATATATTCAGATAAGAAAAAAAAAAGAAAAATGATGTCTTTGCAGTGTTACGGAGCGAACAAAAATATGGGGGCAGAGTCGAGTGCAGTTGACTCTAAGAACCATTCATCGTTTGTAGACAACGGTGCTATGCATAATGCAAATATTATATTGAACGATCAGGCCAGGACAATATGCTGTAGTTTTTATCTTTACAATAACAAATAGACCATTTACAATGACAGGATAAAAGAAGATTGAAAGCAAATTAAAGCCATGTGGCACTTATCCACTGGTAGCATTTCAGATACGCAACCATCCATTTGGCACCCTATTTTTGTGGGCTCTAATAGCAGAATCGTTCAAAAAAAAAAGGTAGCTGCACTATCAGCGAGATTCGCGTAGTTAAGCAGCGAGACACCCGCAAGAAAAGGGAGTGCATCCGGAGAAGAATGCATTACATTAAGAACATATATTCTCACGAGGACAAGCAAAAGCGAAGCATAGAACGCAAACTAGAATAACCCAGCCCTTTGCGACAATGCCCTGGGGAACTTATAACTGCCATTGGAAAGACTTTGCCTGGTAATGCGACGAGGAGGAAGACCTGTGTTTGTCTTGCGCAGTAGTGGATAAAATTGGTCCACGCTGATCTGCAGCTTTTACCGCTCAGTTTAATCCAAACGCCATTGAAAATAATCCAGGTGCCAGCCAACTTAATCTGAGCGCCAGCATTTTTAATCAAAGTGCCAATAATTTAATCCAGGCGCCACCACATTTTATCCCAGCGCCATCCGAATTAATCCGCGTGCCAACTCATTTTTTTTTTTTTTTTTAAATGCGAGGATAAATGCCTCAGGGCATACAAGGGTATGTGATGGGGGTGAATAAGGATGATTAAATGAATGAAAAAAGATTTGCTGACTTAATGAAGTCCAAGAGGGACCGATAATGCGGTCCCTGCGTCCAAGCAGTGTAATGGCTCAGATTATGCGGCTAGAGTCCCGCTGCTGCGAGGTGCCGGAGCCTCGTCGGTTTGAGTGCAGGGCAAACCCACAGCAGGTGGTGGATGTCGGCTTCAGCATTTCGCGACTTGCAGAGTGGACACTCAGGACGAGAATATAGCAGGCGAAAGTGCGGCCACTTCCTAGTCACGGCAGGAGTGAGGGCTACCCCGACCCGGATCCTCCGAAGCGCAACCTCCTCTGCACGGGTAAGACCGCGGGGGAGGTTTACCGCACACGGAGGTATGAGAGCACGTGTGCGGCGCCGGAGGTGCTCCTTTCTTGTTAAAAGGAGGGTGGCATCATCTAGGTGAAAGAGTTGAGGCAGTGACGATGGAGAGGTCGCTAGACGGGTCGCAGAATCCGCACGGCTTTGGAAGCTTAGAAGGTCGCGTGGGATCCACTCGACAGATATTGGCTGCGGGATGCGTGCCGCCAGAAGATGGATCTCTTGGCATATGTCAGGGCTGCGACTGACGCGTCGCAGAAGCCGCGTCGCCTGGAGGGCATCAGTGCGGATGACGATGCGGGCCGTGGGGACCATGGGGAAGGCGGCTACAGAGCACAACGCTTCTCGGATAGCAAGGAGCTCAGCACAAAAGGAGGAAGGAGGTTCTTGGACTTGAAACCGGGTCGTCTTATTAAGGGCAGGTGCGCATGGGCAATAAATTGCAGTGGTTGTTTCACAGCCCTTAATGCTTGCATCCACGTAAAGGACGATGGAGCCAAGCGGCAGGTGGGCATCTTGAGCTACAATTCGGTCACGAAGCGACGCCGCCGCGTGAGTTGATGTCGGGCGATGTATATCAGTTGGCTTGTTATCACTCAGTTGTACAAAACTCCAGGGAGGAAGAACTGGCGATGGTGGTGGTAGAAGCGAGCTCGAGAAAGCGTAAGCCCTGAGAGCACACGGTGCGTGTGAAAGGCTGGTCTTAAGCGTGCGAGCATCACGTCGCTGCTGCACCAGCTCATCTAGTGTGTTGAGCTGTGCATTTTCTTGGAGAGCCACGATCGGGGTGATGCGGGGAAGGCAAGTGATGACCCTCATTGCCTCGCGATTAACAGCCTCAAGGCGATCCCATTGTGCCCTCGTCAAATGCTGGAATTGGGCTTGATAAATAAGGCGTGGTTGCACTACCGCCTTCACCAATTGTCGCGCAACATATGAGCGGGCGCCGCCCATTTTAGGAGCAATGCGCCTAATCAGACCCAACGTCTGAATTGCCTGCTTTTTAGCGCTGGAGAGCCAAGCAGTTCCGGTTCCCGACTCGTGTACCATCAGACCCAGAATTTTTATAGTTGAACATTGTTGAAGAGGGGTTCCGGACAGATGAAGACGAATGGGTGTTCCAGAGAGTTTACGCCGGCCCCAGCGATTGGCGACTGACATGTAAGCAGATTTGCTGACGGAAAGCCTAAGGCCGACCGAAGAGGCGTAAGTCGCCGTGATATCTACAGCTGATTGAAGGGCAGCGGCTTGAGTCGGCAGGTCCTGATGAGTGCTCCATACCGTGATGTCATCAGCGTACAACAAGAACTTTATGTCGGGTACATCGTGCAAGCGCCATGCAAGCGGGATGAAAGCAATATTGAATAACGTAGGTGACAATACAGATCCCTGGGGTACGCCACGAAGAGGGACAAATGAGCCGACGGCGTTACCACTGAGGCGAATCGCAAAATGTCGGTCTTCAAGGAAAGATTTCACAAAATTCCGTACTCTAGGGGGAAAATGCAGCATGTCAATTGAAGTCAAGATGGCAGCATGACTGATGTTATCGTACGCCTTTTCGACGTCCATAGCGAGGACAGTACGGACACTGTGGCTACGAGTTGACGATAAAACCGAGGATGCCAAGACAGCCAGCCCATCTTCAGTACCTATGGATGGACGGAAGCCAATTTGAGCAGGGTGGTAGAAACCGTGGTGCTCTAGCCACCACGACATTCGTGTGGCTAGCATTTTCTCAGCAAGCTTGCACAACGTTGACGTTAGGGAAATGGGTCGGAAGTTGCCAAGGTCAGTCGGCGGCTTGCTTGGTTTCGGAATCGGGATCACAATAGCTGACTTCCAGCCTGGAGGGACAACGCCATCTAGCCATACCTTGTTAATGGTGTCGAGGAGTTGAGGCAGCACAGCGGAACTCAGGTTCTTGTAGGCCTCATAAGTTATAGAGTCTGGACCTGGTGCTGTCTTGCGACTGGTACCATCTATCGCTGCAAGCAACTCAGGCATGGTGAAAGAGCTTGCAATCCCCTCGGAGTCTGCTGTAGATGGTAACCTGTCGATATGTGTCGGAATGCCTGCCAAGGGAGCACCATTGGCTGTTTGAGGCAACACGTCGTACTGCGGGAAAAACTTCCGGGCTGCTTCTCTGGCGAAATCATCCGGCGACAAGCCAGCAGCGAAGCAGACTGTGGCTGCCGCGTCTGGACGGCTGCCACCGTGTTCCATGGCACGGAAGGTTCGCCAGAGAGAAGCATTCGATTTCTTGGATGAAAACCGCTCACACCACGTATGCCAGTGCCTCCGCGAGAGGTCGCGTTCATATCTGCGGGCCTTAGCAGTAAGGAAATTCAGTCTTGTACGTGCTTGTGCAGAAGTGGGGTCTCGGGATGCTGCCAGCTCAGCTTGTCTGCGAGCAGCCCACAAGTTGAGCAGGCCGATATCCGGTGCCGGTCGATCGACGTCTACCCAGCTGATGGTTGTAGCTTCATTGAGCGCGCTTTGTATGCGGTCAACAAGTAGTGGTGACGAGTCCACAGAGGTATCTTGGAGAACGGTGCGAAATTTGTCCCAGTTGACCACAGAACACTTGCGGCGCAATCGGCGGGCCTGCGACGGATGAAGGCCGATGATGATAGGGTGATGGTCACTACCCCAGCAGTCGGGCTCCAGGTGCCAAGTGGGAGAGCCGGGACCCGACCACCACGTAAGATCCGGTGCGTATGTTGTACGTCGAGCTTGAGGCACAGCTCGCGTTGCTGAATCGGGATGGTTCAGTAGTACAAACAACGCATCCGCGAAGGCGTCCCGCACACGCCTACCTCGAGGGCTAGAAGTAGGGTACCCCCAATCTGGGTGAGGGGCGTTGAAATCACCACCAACTAAAATAGGACACGCTGGGTATTGGCGACGGACATTCACCAACCAGCCCAGATTAATTCTTGAAGAAGAGCCACCGGCTGGTCTTATGTAGTATGACACTACCACAACAGTTGCCTTGGGTAACTTCACAGCTACTGCCACTACCTCCTGATATGAGTTACACCAGTTTTCAAGAGAAAGGCAGACCTGAGGATAGCGCGTATCCACATACACTGCCGCCTTTCCTGGAGGGGCAGCTGTGTGCACGCGATGGTCACTCATCGAAGGAGACACGTATCCACTGAAGCCCGGAATGGCAGGCAAGGCGTTGGTCTCCTGTAGTAACAGGGCCCACACCTGCAACTTGTTCATACGTAGACGGGATTTAAGCTCCCCCATTTTCGTGGAGAGCCCTCTACAGTTCCATTGAAGCACGCCACAAACACCTGTGCCCGCCATTTTGATTACGAGTCCAGACGTTGCAAAATCACAGATGTCAGGTTGGATAACTGG
Source organism: Dermacentor andersoni (assembly GCF_023375885.2). Classification (NCBI taxonomy): domain Eukaryota; kingdom Metazoa; phylum Arthropoda; class Arachnida; order Ixodida; family Ixodidae; genus Dermacentor; species Dermacentor andersoni. Next base: position 93,434,182 of record NC_092822.1, on the reverse strand, counting down.
CTGACCATGAACCGCAAAAGAGATGTTGTAGAGTTATCCGGCAACGGAGCTGAAGATCTGGTAGACTCTGCGACTCATTTAATCCTTGCGCCAGCCATTTTAATCCAAGTGGCACACATTTTAATCCCAGTGCCAGTCAATTTAATCGTTTTGGACATTGATTGAGAAACAAGTAATTCTTGCAGAAGAGGTCGTAACAGGCGTCATGAATACCGTCTATTCATTGATGTGATCACTATATTGACGTCGGCACTATGGGAGCACAGTTTCCGCGCTACCGGTGTCGTTATGGCTGCTTCAGAAACACTTCCGTGTGTTATACCGCTTGCTCATTTCCTCCTTTTCGAGTCGCATTTCCGATTGACAAGAGTGACCCACATAAGTGAGGCAGAATCGTGACGGATATCACGCGAATTGGGTTGCGATCATGACATGCGATTTTCTTCCCTATCGTTTTGCATATCGATCACATCGTTCGCAAGGGTAAAAACTAGCTCACCATTACTGAAGCACTTGACATAATCACTAAGCGATTCAATGTAGCTCATTAGGCTTGTGTCTTGCATACACTCTTATGCTTCCAACATGCATATCAAACGAAATGGTTCTGAGAATGTAACAGCTTATTCTTGAGTGACATTATTAGGTCACTAGTGACCTACTCGAAGTCACCGCCGTCGCACATTTTCTAACCTGCCTACTAACATATGGAAGGAAATCGCTTTCAAAGCTTAAAAACCTGCTCCCTATCATTGACTCAAGTGACGGGATCACTAGTGACTCTCGTGACGTCAGCACGGAAGGAAACACCTAGATCTGGTACCTGGATGACAGCGGCGGCTCGACGCACGGGGTGGGCCAGCAGTAGCAGCTCCCACGGAGCGTCCAGCCGCCAGGAGCTCGTCCCGTCCCGTGCGAATATTGTCACGCGCACCTTCCTCGCTCAGATCGGCATGAGCTGCACCGCCCTAAATTCCGGCTTCGTCGTCGTCGTCTCTGTGCAATGGCTGAGCGGCTGGGCCTTTTCGCTTCTGCGTACGAGGTTGCCAGCTCGCATCCCAGGGAACAGCACTTCGGTTGCGCCAAAATGGAAGCATACAAAACTTTCCTGCAATGATGGATGGATGTTATGAGCCTCCCCTTTGGAACGGGGCGGTGAGCTACGCCACCAAGCTCTTGCTATTATACTGCGTAATGTCCTACCTAGGTAAAAGAAGAAAAAAAAACCCACGGCGAATTCCCATAACCAAATGTTCTGACCCCCTGTTGTGAACTTTCTTTTTGTACGTTTCCATTGCAGATATGTTTACTTTCCCCCTGCTCTCGCTGAACTCAAGGGCGTCAGGAGGGCAGTGGTGCCTAAATCGACCACTGGGCAGACATCTTCACATTCTAATAAAACATGCATCATTTCCATAGGTTTACCGCAGCTAGCACATACTTCTCCTTCCTTCTTATATCTCGCTTTACAGGGGCGTGTTCTAAGGCATCCTGATCTTGCTTCGAAAAGTTATGAGCTTGCCTTTGAATTATCGTAGTCGTTTCAATAATTATTTCATTTTTTCCTCATGATTAGTTACTCATGGCAGGTTTCTTTTCCATTGTCTCCACCCATGAGATTAACTAAGCCTCTCTGACTTTCCGCTTGACGTCCTTTGTTTCTGTGTTGCTCACCATGGAGGTGGCATACGTGCTGGTAAGCTTCGTAGTTCTTTTCCTCTACTGTCAATCAATGTTACTCCTGTACAAATACCTCAACACTCTCCCAGCCCATTTACTTTCTTCCTTATTCCTCAGTCGTTCTTTATACTCAATATTGCTGTGAGCTTCGCTCACTTCAATACTTGTGCAGACCATATCACCTTGCATAGCTTCATTTGGAGTCTTCCCGTGAGCGCCCTATGCGAGGCGTCCCACTGACCTTTTGTTTCCATTGGTCCTGATTGTACCTCTGATTTCAAGCGAACAACCACATTTCCCAATGTAAGTCCCGAACCATTACACATTTCCACATACGCCGGAGCGCCAAATACCTTTTTTATCCCCATAGCGCTCTGTGTTTCACTATGGCCGCATTTCTCTCCCCCTTTACTGTTATTGTTTTTTTCTCTGTTTCCACATATCCATTGCCTTCATTTATCCATGTACCAAGGCATTTATATCCTTTTACGCGAGGTATTTCCTGGCCCTGTATTGTCACTCTATTCGCTGTTTTCATTGAATACCATAACACCTGATTTTTAAAGTTAAATTTCAGAACTAACTTATCGCCTTCCTGCCCCCAGATATTAACCAGGCGTTGCACATCACTTTGCTTGTCAGCTGGCAACACAATGTCGTCCGCATAAAACAAACCTGGAAGCAGCTGCTTTGCTACCGTACCCGCCTGTTTGTATGAAAGATTAAACTCGACATTACTTACTTCCAGCGCCATTTCCCTGCACTCATGCACATCATAAACAGCAGTGGGTATAAAGGGCGCCCCTGCCTCAGTCCCTTCTTGATAACAACTTTCTCCTCGCTCCTCATCCCTTCCCATTCAACGCAAACTGTATTTTCTAGGTAAATCTCTCTCAAAAGCTGTAGACGATCGTCGCCTATGTCTTCCCATTCCAGAATAGCCGACAAAATGTGCGGTCAACGTTGTCATACGCCCCTGTAATGTCTAAAAAGGCCAGATATAACGGTCTCCTTTCTACTCTTGATATTTTAATACACTGAGTGAGGACAAATAAGTTACTATCCAAACACCTGCCTATTACGAAGCCATTCTGAAGTTCTCGCAAAACGCCATTATTCTCTGCCCATGCTTGCAGCTTTAGCTTAACTGCCTGCATTGCTAACCTGTATGTTACCGATGTAATTATCAATGGTCTACACAAGTGAATTCTTTCTCCCTGTTACCTCTATAAATTAAATTTCTTCTACTCTGTCGCCAACTTTCTGGTATTCGTCTATCTTCTTGAATTTCTTCTACTGCTTTCAACATAGCTTCCTTACTTTTTGGACCTAGTTCATCAATCGGCCCTAACGGGAACCTCGTCTTGCCCTGTGGCTCTGCGCTTCGCAACTTTCTCTTCGACTTTTTTCCAGTTTAGTTCAGGCTTCCCGGAATGACGCAGTCATGACGTTAAAAATAATTACGGCTGAACTCATCTCGCGATGGCTGTTGACGATAATGTGGATAGCAAACGGGCAATGTAGCGACGGACCACATTTCTGAAGTGACGTTTTTTATCCACACGCAGTAGCAATTCTTAGCCTTTCATTACCTCACCCCATATGCCACATACTGCGATGTCGTCCCACTTTACTATGGCGCTCACGTGAGAAGGTCGCCCATGAGTGTGGAGGCATGACGACGACATGCATGACGCTGACGCAGTGACAGTGTAATGACTTGGCAGAAATGAAATCGACAGAGCGATACACAAAGGCGTGCAACGACGACGGCATGATTGGAAATTAAATATCGATTATTAAGTTATGGTGACGACGACTTGAGGGCGATGATATCACGACTGTACAATGACGATGACGTGACGTTGAGGGTGACCAAACGATATGACGGCAACCCGATTAAGGAGCGGCGATGACAACGATGTCCCTACTACACCGCCATGACGATGACAGCATGACAATGCACGCATGATAGCTTCTGTGCGACGACGACGCAAAGGCGACGATGTCATGACAGTGGCAGCGTAATCGCGATTGAACGACGACAGCGTGATTACAATAAAATGATGAACAAGGAATGAGCTCGATGGGTCGAAGAAGGTGTACGACTACGATGGCGTGACGAAGTTGGGATGACAATATTCAAATGAGTACGATAGAGAATTAACAGCGTGAGCATGATTAATAAAATTTAGTTTGTTAGACAAATATGCATTTTTATTTAGACAGTAATTAAAGTCTGCCCTTTCGAGTAATATCTTAAGTTTAAAATATTCATCATCATCAACATTACCATTTGAATAATGTGCGCTACATTACGGTAAGTGGACCGCCATAGCGTTTCCCGATTCTAACGCGAAGCTCATTACAAAAAACCACACCTAGAAGCCACGAAGTGAGTGAGTAAGTGAGTGAGTGAGTGAGTGAGTGAGTGAGTGAGTGAGTGAGTGAGTGAGTGAGTGAGTGAGTGAGTGAGTGAGTGAGTGAGTGAGTGAGTGAGTAAGGAAACTTTATTGCAGATCCGGTGAGGACGCCAACTCGTCGCGCACCCGGCTAGTCGCACGTCGGGACCGGCAGGTCTAGTCCACTGGCCCTGTCGCGGGCTCGCCGGACAGCCAGGATCCGCTTGGAGCGGGGAGGCAAGAGCGAGGCTACGCAGAAGAGAATCCCACTCATCCTTGATGAACTTGGGGTATGTCGACCCGCACTCCCACAGCATGTGTGCTAGAGAGGAGGTCTGCCCGCAGGACGGGCAGGCGTCTTCGCGATATACGTCGGGGTGAACCTCGTAGAGAACGGACAGACACGGATACGTGCTTGTCTGTAGAAGTCTAAGCGAACCGGCTTGCGTCCTATTCACCTTGGGGTGAGGGGGTGGAAAGACCTTTCGAGATATGTAGAAGAATTTAATAACCTTGTTGCGAGTAGCGGGATTGCCGTAGTGGCCGTAGGGCGGAGGGGAATCAGCGCTTTACAGAGGAAGCGGGGTCGGTGAGGTCCCGCGCAGCCTCGTCAGCAGACTCACTGAGGTTCGGGGGAGCACCCTCGATCGACCTTACGTGAGCGGGAAATCAGTGAATTGAGTGATGCGTGAGAGCATACGGATACGAGGCGCTAAGAAGATGAGCAGCCTGCTTGGCGATGCAACCTTTCTGAAAAGCCCTAATGGCGGCTTGCTCGGCGACTCCGGCGTCTGAAGTGCGAATAGAGGCGCTATTGGAAATCTTGCCGCTGGAGTCGACGACAACGACGGCAAACGTCTTCCCATTGCTGTACTCCGCGGCGTGGACGAATCTTTCTCTGATGTCTCGTCGCTTCATCTGTTTGAGGATGGTTGCTGCTCTGGGCTTGCGTGTGCCCTCGTTGTGGACGGGATGGACGTTTGGGGGCACAGGGGCTACTTCGAACTTGTCTTGAATGCACCTAGGGATTGGGGTACTGACCATTGGAGAATCCCTCAGGGTCGTAACCCAGCTGTTCGAGGATGCGTTTACCTGTCGCTGTGGTGGTCAGGCCAGTGAGTTGCGCGCGTTCTTCGGCTTCGGTAATCTCCTCGGCGGTGTTGTACGTGTGGAGTAAGCTTCTTAACAGCTCTTCACTATGTGTTTGACACGACGGGTGCTAAACACATGGCAAACACCACGTATCGACTGTGGTAGATGTTTTGAGGCTCGAATAAGTAGAATGAATTATGGCAGAAATAAGACTAGCACATAAACCAAGAGGCGAAGAACGTCTGGTGCCTAATTGAGACAATAAGAATGCGTAATTAAAAGATATATGAAAGCAACAGAAGACTCATTGAATGATACTAATTACAGTGCTAATGTTCCGCAGTGGATATTAGCCAATTTGCATAAGGGCAGTAGCAGCAACTATTATAGAGCGCACTACACTGTTACTGTGGCGCGACTTGCTGCCACGGAGTTGTGTTTAAAACGCAGCAACGGCACTGCGACGCCCGGGCTCGCAGGCTGCTGCTTCGGCGAAGTTGCTTGAATAAAACACTAAAATGCGTGTTTCAGAATTGAGCGATGCATATTACCGACCCGACTATCTGTCAGTGTTGTGTGGGGGGTATTCTTGCGCAATATAAAGAGGGCTAATCAACGCCGTGCACGCATCTGGCAGCTCGGAGAGGTTTTTAGCTAAGGGGGCCAGCAAGGGTGAAGAACGAGGGTAAGGCTGTTAGGCTGTTCTAAAATACCATACAGTGGGGCTGTACAATTAGTAGACGCGAAGCAAGGGGGCGCTATAGGTCAGGCGTACAAAACAACGCAAAGAAACAAGACACTAGGAATACACGCCTAATGAATATAAGGGAGTTTGAATTTACGCGCACGCAAAGCCGCGCCGGGACGCTACTTCTAAATTTTCCTAATAATGGCCTGCCCCTTAGGAGATGAATGCAGATCGAATGGAACGTCACTACTTAAGCAGTGCAATTGCGTCTTAAAATTTCTTTGTTTGTCTATTAGTTTACAAGCTTCGTATAAACAGAAGCACATTCAGTGGTACGTACAAGAGGTATTCCATTCCTTGTGTTTTTACTTGTGAATTGCAATTGCAGCTCTGCCGCAGGCTAGTGAGGTACATTGGCTATTATTACTCTCATAACTTCACTTAAAGGGAAGCTTTACCACATCACATCTTGTATAAATCATGGAAACGAATAAATCGTTTTGCCCGGCAATAGGCGCACTGATTATGAAGAGGCTTGCGCCTTCCGCATACTAATGGCCGAAACATCAGCCATCAGCGAACACCCTTAGTCCTTTTTGAATGCATAATTACTTCTTACCCAACGAGAAAAAACGTCCGCCCGTCCGTCCGTCCTGTAAGACAATCGCGTTCCAGATAGAGCCCGGACCAGCGAGGGAGTTTACCTTGGCGCTGCCTGTCGCTTCCACGCGAGCGAAGCACCGAGATCACAGCGCTCGCGAAGCTCTCAGCACGGGACGCACCCAGCCCCTTTTGCAGATCGTTTTCTAGAAATGGGCCCGCGCACTTCTCTTCAACGCATCGCGCAAAGCTAGCAGCAGTCGGCACTTACTGTCCGCATCGCAGAGCACTTCCAAGGCATGGTCCGTGCGGCCACGCCATACGCAGACGCCGCCAGAGTACGTTTGATCACACTTCATAACGGTTCCACGTGGATGCATAAGGCGCTAAAGAGTGATACCGCCTTATAATGATCGGCACGTCATCAGCGCACCTGGCGCCGCCACCGGCAGTAGTTTGCCTGCCTCATCAATTCCCCTTGCGCCGCCGTCCGCAGCAGTCTGTGTCGCCGCAGCGTTGTCGTGTATACTGGTCGGATAAAGTTTCACAGTTAACATTGATTGCCTGCTGTAATGTCATACGTTATCCTACTAGAGTCGCTTCTGATACGTCAACGTGCCTTGATTTGTTCATCACGAATTGCGGTCAGGCTGATATCAAATCTGGTGTTCTTTCATATCACATCAGCGACCACATGCCAATCTTTTAGCTGGAAACGTAAAAAAAATAAATAAAAAAAAATGTCGCAATACATTTGAAACCATCACCAGCGATAACCTTGACCGTTTTCGTGAAGAACCGTGTAAAGTTTACTGGATTTGTGTTTATGATTCTCAGTTTGCTTACAGTATGAGCTGTTCATTGAGACCTTTAGCATGTTTTATCAGAAACAGTTTCCATTCCGTTCACGAAAGCCTCGCGCTTCCGGAATTCGCAAACTGTGAGTCACGAATGTACTGTTTAGAAAATTAAAGAAATAGGCTTTTTAACCGGTTTAATAATTCCGAAAGTCCTAGTGATTTGCAAACCTTTAGGTCCTTTCGTAACCGGCTTACAAAACAGCTACGTAAGGCTCGTACCTCAAATTTTGAAAAGAACTGTTTAATATGCCAAAATGGTAGCGGTAAAGTCTGGCCCAAGTTAAACACATTAACAAACAGAGAACCGTGTCATGCACCTGAGATGAACATTGTCATTAACGGTGAGAAAATCTGTAAGGATGCGTTTCCTTGTTGTTTTAATCATCATTTTACCAGTACATGTCACCAAACTGCCAGCCTGAGTGCCTGTCAATTTGTAGATGTTCACTGAAAGGAATCAATATTTTTTAACCCTACAAATGAACATGAAATAACACTGCTTTTCCGTGACCTCAGCAACAGTAGTGCCTCTGATGCTGATAGCCTGCAAATCAGGCCTGTCTGCTATGTGCTTGATATTATTTAACCTGTTCTTGCTCATATCTACACTATCTGCCTCTCGCAAGGCCAATTCCCAAAAAAGAATGGAGGTGGCAAAGGGGCTCCCCATTTTCAAAAAAGGTGATAAAACAGTTATTTCGAACTACAGACCCTTTTCCATAATCGCGATTTTTTTCAAAGCACTATAGAAGATAATATTTTGTAGGTTATCCTGTTTTCTTGGCAAACATACCTTATTAACCCCACATCAACACGCTTTCAGCAGATTGATGTCGACTGAACTAGCACTCTTTAAGCAGAAATAACTAATCCTTGAGAATTTTGAAGCAGGCTTATTAACCATAGGTGTTTTTGTCGACTTATCTAAAGTCTTCGATTCTAGTGATCATAAACTTTTGGTTCGTAAACTAACTTATTATGGCACCCGAGGCATTGCCCTCAGCTTACTTGCATCTTACATGAGTCACAAAAAGCAATTTGTGCATGTAAATGGATTATCATACGGTGTCCTTCCTGTTCATGTAGGTGTCCCACAAGGAAGCATCTTGGGCCCTGTTTTGTTCAATATTTTCATCAACGAATTTATTAACATTGATTCTGTCACAATATACATTATGTATGCCGATGACACCACACTTATTTTTCCATCCAAATCCCTGAATGACCTGGTCTTACGTGCTATCAGTGTGCTCTCTAAAGAACACCAGTGGTCCCTCGAAAATGGTCTAACAATCAACTCCGCAAAAACCAAAGCCTTGCTCTTTCATCCAAGAAATATGAATGTCGTGCTACCTGGAGATATTGTGCTTAACTCCTGTACTATTGAAGTTGTACAATCAATCAAATGTCTGGGTGTGCACTTTAATCATGATATGACATGGCGCTCTCATGTAGATTACCTCACCGGCAAACTGTCACAGGTGTTGGGCGTTGCCCATTCCTTCAGATACCTGCCGCAATCCGTGAAATTGGTGATTTATAACTCACTTTTTTCAGTCACCTAAATTACTGCTGCCTCGTATGGGAGACAACTTCAGTCACAAATATTCGCAAGCCGTTTGTTATCCAGAAGAAATTTCTCCGTGCCATTTGTAATAAGCCTCGTGATTTTCAATGCGCTCCTCTTTTCAGCGCGCTTAGAACCCTTAAATTGCCTGCCCTAATAAACCTGCGCTTGTTGTCAAACTACAGAAGATATGAGAAAAATATTGGTGCCCTCAGCTATCTCGCTAATCTCACAAAACCAGAAGCCCCTTACACAACTCGAGCTCCTGAGACTTGGTGTGCTCATCAACTTCGTACTAATTATTGCCAGCAAATGTGCCACTGGCTGCCCAGTTTACTCAATGATCTCACCAGATGCAATATCGATGTGCTCACTTTTTCCGCAAAAAATCTGCGTAAAGTGTTTCTGCGACCTTGACTGTGTACGGTTGTACTTTGTGAATTTTGCCCTTGGTGTTTTTGCTCTTCTTTCTTTTCTTTCTCCTCTTTTTTTTTCCTTAATTCGTTTCCCACCTAGCTGCCCTGCTGCTGCCTTTGTAAACAGAAATTGGGGCCAGTCAAGCTACTTTCTCCGCGGCTTTTTCCCCTTGTTTTTCCGCCACAACCATGTACCTCATTGCTTGTGGAAAAAAAAATAATAATAATGATCTCGGCCTGTGTGGCGATCAGCAAGAGGCACAATGCTTACGCATACTTAAACAACTCTCACAACGCCGGCTTCGACCTTCAATACAAGTCCAAGTGGGACACCTTGCTGACGAGCTCGGATTTCACGAACCAACTACAGGCCGTCCAGAGGGCCCGCGACATCCCGTCGTGGGCGGAGCCACCAACTTGATTGAGGAGCCTTCGGTTCCCCCCAATCAAGTTCCTGAGGACACTCTAATAAAGTTCTTGTCACTGTCACTGTCTTGTCTTGTGTCCCAGACAGTGGCGCGTACCCACTATGCGGGATTGGCCAAGAAGCAGGCGGTTTTCCGTAAGGTTAGAACTGTCACAGGAGTCTCTGCGTGCATGCTTTTGTTTTTTGTTTTCTCCTCGTCCTTTCTTTCTAACCAACTTTGCCCAAACCACGTGCAGAGGACCAGACCGGACGTTCGTTTCTGGTTAACCTGCCTGCTTTCGTCTATCTCTCTCTTTCGAAGCGGCCTCTTGAATTTTTTTTTTTAGGAATTGAAATGTATAGTGCCTGCGATAACGAGACATACTATATAAGCCGTCAGTTTATTTTAAAATTGTTGAAAATTCCGTAAACTCTGGCACAACCTATCGGAACGGGCAGAACACAAAAAAATTTTGTTTAGCCCATTTGAACATGACTGCCGACGGTAATGCGTTAGCATTGAATTAAAACATGGAGGACGCTTAAGTTTCGCTATTAAGAGTGAAATTCGATATCGTCATCGGACGCCGTTGACACCGACACCAATGCGGGATAATCTGCGACACGGGGCCCGATAGAAAACAATAGTGGGCCGATCCGGGCGGCAGTGCAAGACAGAGTAATGGCTCATAACCCAGCAAAACAAAGGCTACAAGCATTGACTTATCAATGGCTGATACCTCCGTAAGCAAAGTAAAAGGAGTGTGCGAGTTTCCCTGTAAGAAAATCATGTTTTCTCGTATATTAAATCACAATCAGATGCTATCGTGTCTGTAGGTTCTGTGTAATTCGGACTTTACGAATATTCTGACGCATTTTACTTTCAGAAATTCAATTAATTCAGTAACGCCTCTCCGCCACGCAGAGGGCCAGTGTGGTTGTGGTTCGGGATGATTTGTTCTGACTGACAACGCCGCTAGCGGCGGACGCAGACGCCGGATTTTCTGCGACACGGGGCTCATAACACTTTCGCGTTCAAACAAACTTGTGTCATCAACAAACAGGAATATATATTTGGGGTAACCGGTATGCTTACAATATGGTTTTCGTAAATCATAATGAATAATGGGCCTAGAATTGACCTTTGAAGGACACCGAGGGCTATTTCTTTTGTGAAGAAAACCCATTATAACATGTGTATTGTAATTTAGCGGGGAAGCAACTTCGATGAAATCGGATATATTATCGGAGTTTTTAACGAGAGATCGGTGGGCGGGTTGGCTTTCGGGGCCCACGGCAAAGCCACAAATGAGGCAGTGCACTGGAAAACGGATTGAGCCTCGTTTGATGTAAGAGAAGTGGAAAGCAAAATTGGATTTGAAGAAAGACTCAGGAACATGGATTCAAATAAATGTACGGCTGAAGTGCACTAGTGTCTGTACCTAAAAAGCGTGAACAAATAATGAAGAGACAGACAGACAAAGAACTTTAATAATGGTCCTGAGGAACCGGCGTTAGGGCACCTCCTTTTTCAGGGAGTCCCCGTAGCGGTCACGGGCCGCACTCACGTCGGGGTCGGAAGATCGTGGTCCTCCGCCCTGTCGCAGGCCCTCTGGACAGCCCGTAGTTGCTCTGAGAGATCGCCGCTCTTAAGGGCTGCCTCCCAGTCTGTTAGAGTGGTTAGCGATGAGCTGCGTAACACAGGGCATTGCCAGAGCATATGGGATAAGGAGCAGTACGCCTCCCCACAGTCTGGACAGGGGACATTAGGCGCGAAGTGACTGAATCGGCCCCTGGAGGCAAATGACCCCGTTTGAAGCATGCGAAACGCCGACGATTGTGGTCTATTAAGTTTAGGGTGTGGTAGCGGAAAGGCCCGCCTAGCAAGTTGATAATGTGCCAAGATTTCATGGAAGGTGAGAAGTGAATCCCTGTACAGTCCTAAGTCACCGCCCGTGAGTCCACCTGAACCGCCGCGGTGTGTAAGACCTCGCGCACAGTCATGGGCCAACTCATTGGCGTTAGCAGCCTCAGAGTGCACATTGATTCCCATATGGACCGGGAACCATTTGATGCTATGAAAACCAGCAGCCCTCTCGCTGCCGAGGGGTAATCGAAAGTGTAGACAGACCGCTAGAAGTATTCAGAAAGAAAGTGAGAGAAACAGAAACAGCGAATTCAATGCAAAGAATGGAAACAAAAGATACCATTGGGATATAAAAGAATTAAAAACAAGATTAGAAGGGAAAATCTGTACGTTAACACGAAGTGTTAACGTACAGATTTTCGTACAGCCCCTGTACAGATTTTCGTACAGCCCCTGTTCGTGTTAACGTACAGCCCCTGTACGTTAACACGAAGTGTTAACGTACAGGGGCTCGACTATTTGGGGCTCGAGCTGATTGCCCAAGGACAAAAACATACCGGATCAAATATTCGAAATTAGATTAGGCATCTGTATACTGCAACAAAAATTCCAGAGACCACTGAGCATATACTTATGGAATGCGAAGGGATTCACCCACCGAGACCAGTGCGTAACGTACAGCTTGCGGAAGTGCATGGACTTAAAATAGCAGTATCAAGCAGTAAGCAGTCGAGATAAGCAAGAGACGTTTATAGTGTTAGTGGTAAAAAAAGCAAGGAAGAGACTGATATCGCCACATCCATTACTGGCATAGGCAGCGGCCAAAAGTAGATAAAGAAAATTAAAGAGTTGTATACAACAATGCTAGAAGAAAAAGCATTCATAACTTACCTAATTGAAGCAGGCTAAGTGACGATTTCTTTCCGCCCCGTTTCAAAGGAGATGCCAGTAAATATAATAGTTATGATCGTGGACTAGTCCATGCAGCGTTTCCAGCGTACGAAGCAGCGGCCGGTAAGTCGGATACGTCATGCCGAAGATGCTAACGCGGCTAAAATTTTACCCTGCGCTTTAAAAGTGCGGTATGTTGCATTCACCGAGGAACGAATTCCAACGTTGAAAAAGGACAGCGGTTTATTGCACCAGCAGCCGTAGCAGGCGATCGTACCAGCGTCGCCCGTCCAATTAGCAAGTGTTTTTCGATGTCACGCGGCCTGCTTTTTGCATCTTCCATGCACCGGAAGTAGGCGCTGACGATACGGTGGCGGTGTTCCTTATCGGCCACGCAGTGCAGCACGGAGCCGTGCTCCGCCGGGGTGGACTATCACGAGGCTGCGCAGAAATGTTGCGGAGCGCGCGTCGCCACAAAAGTCACCCGCAGCATCGCGGCAATCAACTTTTGCCGCAGTGCAGTCGAATGCCCGAACTAAATGCGCTCGCATCAGTGTACCTCAACTCTATATAATTGCAACAGCAATTATATGGACACTCCAAGTGCATTATTGCCGTGTGATGTTTCTTATAAAGTCCAAAGGCGCTAACATCGTTGTCGTGCTTTATGTGTGAGTGGAAGCATGCGAGGGCGAGCCGCCGACGGTGGCTCTATCTCGATCGCTCAAGGGAGGAAAGCGGGGAGAAAGCGCGCCGTCTTCCGTCGCGCGCATGAAAAGGGGGGCAGGGAGGGGAGAGCGTTGTACAAGTTTACCATGGCGGCTACTGTATGTGTAAGTTATCAGTATCGGGGCTTTTTACATGGTCCAAAATTTTGTAGAAGCTGGCCACGAACAGATCAGTGCGTTTTAGAGGTTCCTGCGAGGCCAAACTTTTGACTACTTGCACCTAGAAATTTGTTTTTCCTACGCAGAACACAGCCGGAAATATCTGCTAAGCACGCATTGTTTAAATGAGCCCCTTAATGGGGGTATACCTCCACATGAGCAGTGCATACATATCCAATATATTCAACAAGACAACAACCATGCTCAAGGAAGTCTCACTGCGTCGGCAAAGCAAGCTTCACTTCAATAAAATTATTCGAAGGCATGAGGTATTATTGTCGGTACTCTGTTGTCCTTGTCCGTTAATGCGCCATCGTGCTTTATTTAAGTGCAGGCACAATCGTGCAATAAGTTGCTTAACTTTCCCTGGGGCTCCTTGAGTGTGCTGGTAGTCCTCACACGCCCTCTTTAAGGGGACATGACACACGTCGGCTCCCTTTCAACTTCAGCGAAACGTGTTCAAAATTTTAGAGCCGCGCCTTCTGAAACAGAAGTCTTGCTTTGATGCAAAAAAAAAATGTCGTTTCTATCCATGTTTTGATGCAGATAAGAATAACGTCACCTGCATAGCTTTCATACTGCTTACTTCAGAGCGGCCAAAATATCGCCCAAAGCGACGATGCAAACCATTAAATGCATAACGCATGTTTATCTGCGATGCGCACTTCATAAACGCCAATACCCGAACTATCGAACGTGACGCAATCACGATGGCGCATTTTCATGGTACATCAGCTCAAATAGAGAATGCCGGCTGTAACGTATTAGGGAAATAGTTCAGGTATTAAAACTGTGCATATGAATTTCGCCTCAGATTACCTTTGAAGTGCTTTACGACGAAAAGTTCTCACGTATTATACATAAGTCATGCAACGTCCCCACCAGGCATTCACAGGTTTGAAGAAGCCAGAGTTTTGTGGATGGAAAGTTTATCAGCATTTGCGAGACAATGAATTGAATGCGCATATCTATTCGACTCAATTTTATGCAGTGTGCCCGAAAAATAAAAGCGGAAGAAAAACGTGCTCTCCCCGCGTGCCCAGCTGCGAGAGAGTTGCTCCATGAGGCAATCCACGTGAGGTCGATAGGGCGTTCCCCTTCTCGCTGCCAGCATCTCCGTCCTGCTTTACCAGACTTCGCAACTGCTACGTGGATTCATCACGTCGTCTACCTTGCAGTGAAAAACGGCTGCTAAAGTCTGCGGAAATGAGGAGACGGAAAATCCACACAAACGTTGATCAATTTATTTTTATTGATTTACTTATTTACCCTCAGGGTCTTTCGGCATTAGAGAGTGGACTGGGTTATACAACAAATAAGAAGGAAAGAAATTACGAGCTTATACGCAATATTTGTTAATTATTGAATGTTAGCTGAAAGTATGATAAATACAGTAATAGAACATGACATAAACGTAACACTAAACAATAAAAAAGGACTACACCAACAGTAGTTCGTACAAATGTTTGCTTTTATAAAGTTTTAGCTAGTGCTTTTCGAAAATTATCATTGTTAATAATGGAAACAATATCAGAAGGAAGTTCATTCCAATGTTTTGATGCACGTGGCAAAATTAGGGTAAAAAATATGTTGTGTTACGCGCACTGGTTCTAACTGATTCAATGCTGATAAGCAGTACGGTGAGATAAGTAATATGGCCGCGACATTAATTTTGGATGAAGAGTTGGGTGGGGATACAGCTTATGAAAAAATGAAAGCTGGGAAATTATTCGACGTGTTGCTAACGGTTGAAGACCCGGATTCGATTTCATTGAAGATACGCTCGCACCACGGTTTAGTTTCAAAGAATAAAACGAGTGGCGTTGTTTTTGATTAGTTCAAGGGATTGTATTAGGTTTTCATGAAAGGGACCCCATATAGCTGCAACGTATTCTAATTTTGGTCGTAACAGGGCTTTATAGAGTAATAATTTTAAAGAAAAGGGAGCACGAGAAAAGTTACGGCGTAAGTAACCCAGCAAGCGGTCGGCTTGGTTAATTATACATCCGACGTGATAGCAGGAACGAATCCTGCTTTTTGGACAACTTGAGAGACGCACAGGATCCGCCTCCATCAGCGACTGTCCCTTACCCTAGAGTTCACGAGAGCCACGTTGAACCGCGCGGCCACCGACAGCGTCCGCTCGAAGTTTGGGCGTCCACTGGTCGCGCTCCGTGTCCACAGCGCGCCACCGCGTAGTTGATAAACAACAATTCCAGTGAGTGCTTGCCAGGCAGCTCAGGAATGTTCGGACCATCGCGCAGCTCAGGGTACTGGAGGGAAAGAGGAATGACGTTATCTCATTAACGTGCAAACATTATTCCCGATCCTGCCACTCCAAAGAGTTAGCGAACTTAAAGGCTGGCTTGAGAGAACGTGAATGCGGTGATCGCGACAATGACGAGGTTTTCAAATATTGCGCTGCATGAAAGTGCGCACAGTACACACTAAAACTTGCGGACAACTGTACAGGCGGAATAGAATAATACCTTCGCCGACCCGCAACACTGCTTAGTATCGAAGCTTTTCCCCTGCACTATATGGCACGTGCGAAGGCTTGTCACTGCCATCCCACGGCACGGCCATTTACTGTTCAAAAATTCATCCTTATTGCATATCCTGTGATCAGTAGGCTGCGCGGCTGGACAAGTTAACAACTGAACGTTTAAGTGCACTCCTGGAATGCGAAATAACAATCTAATATTCGCCATTACTATGGTGTGTGCAAAGATGTGTCCCGACCATCCACCGGCACAGTCACGTCTGACCAAAAAACTCTGCGTTTACGCAGATCCTCTAGTCTGTAGATTGTGGTGCAGTCTGCCCCATCTAACGCCAGAAGATTCAGGCATACTTCTGCTGTGCCAACTAACATTCCAATATTCACCGGTACTATAGTGTGCGCAAATTCGTTACTACCATCCACTGGCACAGTGACTTACTGTCCGAAAATTCAACGCTTTCTCAGATCCTGTAGTATGTGCTGTTGTCTGCGCAATTTAGCCCCAATACATTTATGTACACTCCTGCAGTACCAAATAAAATTACAATATCCTCCGGTGCTATAGAAGATTCGTCACTACCACCCACCGGTACAGTCAATTACTTCCCAAAAATTGAACGCTTTCTCAAATCCTGTGATTTGTAGATTGTGCGGCTGGCTGCACAATTGAACATCTTAATGGTTAAGTACGCTCCTGCAGTCCCAAATACCATTCCAATAGCAGCCGGTACTATAATGTGTGCGAAGATCCATCGGCATGGTGAGTTACTGTCCCAAAATTCTACGTTTTCTCAGATACTGTGATTTGTATAGGCTGTGCGGCTGTCTGCACAAGTTGACGTCCAGAACGTTTAATTACACTCCTGCAATCTCAAATAAGATTCCAATCTAGGAAAGCAAGCAGAAAGCACATTATTTGGCACTGTGTTGTTCTGTACTACGGATAGGAACACCTCTCGCATGCTGTTCGTCCCAGCTAACCTTAGCCAAGCTGTTCAACGAAAAAATATGCAGGGAATATTGTGGAAAGTGCAATTATAAAAGCTACCGTGTTCAGTAGTCGTAGGTGGAAAAACCGAAAACTTATGTTCCAAATTTTATCTTGTACCAGGTCTTTTATTTCCTTTTTTTTTCGCTGAAGTGCTTGGCTAACGTTAGCTAGTATTCTATCACCCCTGTCGTGTGGAAGTGAAATTGTAGCTAGTCCACGCGTTCCTTTTCTTCGCTTTACGTCTCATAACCCAAACTTTTTCTTATCTTTTTCAGAGGAAACTATTCAAAATGCTGCTAAAAGGCCTTGTATGGGAACCTATAAGATTCGGTATTGCTGTTAAGCCATTTTCCACCCCAGAATTGCAGACTCGTCAAATATACCTGAAACCGCCAGCGAGCGTGTAAATATATCCTTATATTCGCGCTGACATGGCAGGCGAAACCGTCATCCTATTTGTGGCAGTCTGTAAAATGAACGGTACAGCAGAGATGGCGACTTCAATTTGTGCACTTGAATTAATGCAGCCGCATGAAGTGGTCTCGAGGGTTCCCCTTCGTCAGGAACTCCATACGCTCTGCATCATTTCCATAGCCAAAGAAAAAGGCATGCTGGCGCGTTTTTACTGGACGACCGCGCATCACGACCACGCATCAAAATCGGGATTAGTTGCGTTCAAGCATCGCGTTTTGGTTTACGAGCTTGGATTTGCCATGTCGTTAAGTCGCGACACTTTACTAGTGGACGTCAAGCGCTCCCATAAGTTTTTTGTATACGGTCATGTTAAAATTAAACGCTATTATGCTTTTCAAAGGTAACCGCATCCGCTTTCAAGAATGTGCTCAAATGCACTGTCTGAAAAGGCGCTATGGCTGTAGTTGCCAACAAGAAAATTTGGCACTACCGAGTAAACTGCCACCACCTCCATATGCGACTCTATTAGTTGTGTAGCTTATGCAGCGTTCATTATCTCGTAAGTCACAGAGCCAGAGGGAACAGTCACTTCTACAAAACTCACACTGAATAAAGACAGGTAAACGCGTTGAAAAAAGAGGAGCGAGATGACGTATAGGCAAACACAGACGCACAGACATGCGACACAAAGGCAAACAGACACTGAGAATGACACTTGCAGGGACGGACAGACAGAAAGACAGACAGACGCACGGATGGTCGGTCGTGCATATAACTGCGACCAGCTTGTTCTAAGGTAAGCAACAGTCATTACTTGTCATAAGTATAGATACGCGCGCCTTGATATAATTATACACCGACTTTCCTTTAGACTATTTTTATAAGTACGTTTTATATTAATCCTATGGTGGGCGTTTCAACTGCAATGCATCAGGATCTCTTTCCTTGCCTGGTATGTTCAGTGTCTATGGGAACCACACTGCAATGATTTCGGCTCAACATTTTTCAACGCTAACATACTCCACCGATCAGCTTCACCTGCGTTGTCGGTCATCTGTCAGCAATGGTCTGTCTTCAGGAACAGTACCTTCCCTTCAGAGATATTGCGTAGAAAACATCGCCGATGATTTTCAACGCAAGCTGTGTAACGTTGTAAGCCGCTATTTACGGTGTGCTTTTTTTTACAGGTGTAACCTTTCATCTGTGGTTCTCTCATTGCCATGTCGCGGAAGAATGCAATAATCCAACTTGATCAGCGCTGTGCACCTTGTTTCATAGAGCGGGTTTGGTGCCTCAATCAATAAAATGTAAAACTTAAACGCGAAACATTTCTGCCCAGCTTGTAGACAATGCAAGCAAACATCAGGCATCAGAAATATTAGGCTCGAGGGAAAGCGATTTATCATGAGATAAGAACTGTCAAGTCCCTCTACAGATAGGTGCAGGATGAGCAAAAATAATAAAGCGACAAAGCACGGTTATATAACTTGGATTAAAGTGCACCTTAACCGGCGACCGCTCGAAAACTTCTAATGTAGGCGGTCGTTACGTGCGGACAGGTTGCCGTCAATGTAAGTGGTGACAACGTCCAGCGCCGGCTGGGCAGCGGAACAGCGTGCCTCCGCCGTGGCCACGGTAGCTGGGAGCGTTTCGTCTCTATAGGTCAAGCCCATCGAATGATCCTCCTTTATTGGCTGTCCTTGCTTTATTGGCTGTCCTTTATTGGCTGTCCTTACTGGCTGTCCTTGGCAGCTGTACGTGCCGCAAGTTACAACGAACATACCGCAGCAAGAATTCTCCACATTTGATGGCTACAAGCAAAATTGCAAGTGTGTGATGGCCATAGTTGGGATATGCCGGTGACCATACATGATTCACGTGCCTTATCTATAGCGGTCATTACCCTTCACACAGGTCCACTTTCGTCGCATATGTTCACGAAGATTTTACATATTTCAAATACCAGAGCTTTAAGTCTAAATAGCGATTGTCGAAAATACCAGAGTTGTTTAAACAAGATATGTTTAATGCCAGGCTTGTTTAAACTACCGTAATCTTCCCGAGTACCATGTTGTGCAATATATTATCCTAACTCATACTCAAGCTTTGTGCTATGATTGTGCAAGTACGAAGCACTCTTGCAGGAGTAGCAGGTGTTTTTCGACCCATTACATTCATGCTGTGTAGTCGGTGTCCATCTAGTTACACAACTGCGCCATGCTGATTTTCTACCAGAAGAGCTTTCGTCATTTCAAAGAATTCTTGCGAACGTGGTTGGCAGATTTTCCACCAAAGCTAGTCACCTCGGCGAGATAGGCCCTGTAGAGTTTGAAGAGAGGCTCCACAGCCGCCGCGTCGAAAAACAGCTCGTCGGGCAAGCCGGGCCCTGTCTGGCGGTAGCCTGTCAGATTGGCGTACAGCTCGGCCAGGCAACGGGTCGCGTTCTCTCTGTGCCCTGTCCTGCGGGCCATTGGCTCTGTCCAGCCCCCACCGCTGGCTGCTGGTTACGACGCTCAGTAGTGCTCGGACCACATCGGAGCCGACCACGGGCACGAGAAGCGGGTCCAGGCCCGCCAGCATCGCCGACAGGAAGGACACCAGGCTCGGCGAGACGAGCAGCGCGTTGCGTGCCTCCAAGTAGTCGACCCCTGGCTTGACAAGCAGCGCTGGCCCAGGTTCTCCTCAGCTCGGTCCGGGTTGTTCCCGTAGAGGGCGTTGGTCTCCTTCTGCTGGCGATGTACTCCTGCAGAAAGGTCGGCTTGTCCGGCGATCTGGTTGACGGGGTGGGCTTTCCGAACTGTCGCTCTGCGATGCGGATAAATAACGTTTTCAGTAAGCACCAGGTACAAACGACCAATAAGCTTCTTCGAATATGGCGAAATAATTCCGTCTCAATGTTCTTCTAGCGCTGAGTAGACCATAATTATGATCGCTTTGGCGCAAACAAGGAAGGACGGAAGGGAACAAGGGGAGCACCCTTGTTCCCTTCTGTCCTTCATTGTTTGCGCAAGAGCGTTCACCTTTATAGTCTACTCAGCAATATGAAGCGACTAGCCCAGCAACATGTGCTTCTGGATTACATTTCTTCTGGCGGCTGAACGTGACAGAGAAACTATTGCTTAAAAGTAGAGCTGCAGAAAGTGTTGTGAAGAGGCTGCTTTGCAAAACCACGAGTCGATTCAAGCAAATATCCATAACGCCAGAAAAAGTGTTCCATTTTTGGTGCTAACTTGACGCACATAAAAGAAACAATAGATACGCGGAAGGGCAGATAAATGCTAGGTATAGTCAAAATAAGGAAGATTACGCATGCAATAAAAATTATATGTGGTATTCAGCGGAAAAAAGTTATTCACATCCAACTACCTATTGAATTATAGCAACTATTGTAAAAAATATTACGTATGTCTTAGATCCTATTAGTAATTAGAAACAGACTTCCTTTTTTCATCAAATGCTTGGTTTAAAGCCTACAATAGTTGCTTCAGTTACGTTACTACAATTATTGAGATTAACCAAATTCGTAGTTACAAACATTACATCACATGCATATCATCGAATCATCCTCAACGTCTTGTTACGCATTTCCTACGTTTCAAAGATGCCTCACAAATTGAATTATCCGACATCAAATAATTCGCGCCATTCGCATGATTACGTACGCACCACCCTGAAAGGCTGGTTTCGATCCAACCTTTACCCGACGTAGAAATTTGGCGTTACACTAGGTGCCTTGTCACATACCTCAAATTTTAGGAGCTTGTTCTGATTTCCATTTTTCTAAGCTTTCATTCTACCTCATGGAGAGTTGGGCTGCATGGGTGAAAGACAGCTTTTCGTCCAGCAAGGAAAAGCCTGATCGTTGTTGTGTGACGTCATTGGGAGGGTTTCATAGCGAGCCGCACTTCCCGGTGCCACACGCGTAATCAGACAAATAGAACGAATACTTTCGCGTTAGTTTTTTTGGTCTTCATGGCCATATTGAATTTTAGAAAGACATAACTGCACTTGCATGATTATTTTCTTGTTCTGTCCAATATCAACATGTACCCTATGTTTTATATCTGCAACTCTAAATACTCTTATCGCAGGGTGTACCCTATATGACACACAAAGAAAACCATGTAGAATAAGAGAAGCAAAAGATAGAAAATAAAATATTTATATAGAAGATATTTCCTATCTTCGAAATACACAACTGTAGCACTCGAAATAATTTCTGATACAGATACGTGCATACAGATACACAGATACAGATACGCGTATTCAGATAGCTGAATACAGATACCAGAATACGGATACCTGTATTCAAAGCTTGGTATAAGCGTAACCTTCACCTCGTCCGTTAGCGTGTTTCTATGGGCAATCTCTCGTTTCCGTAAGCTGTCGACAACGTCTGCGTCGACTGCAACACCTGCTCGCGTGCACCTCTTTGAAATGACCCGTGTTTGCTCCAGCAGGTTCTTGCTCAACGAGCGTTTGACAGAACTTGCGTCCACACCACCTCCATGAAGCATGGTACCCTGAGAGCTTCTCTCTACCGTGCTTAATTGATTTCAAGCATAAGTACCTAGAATAATCGGTGCTTGTTAACAAAAGCAAGAAAAAATTATCAAGCACATTTTAATGCTAGGATAAATTGAATTCGAAAACTAGAGCGTGTTATTAGGAGGCACGTAAGTCGTACTTCGAGAAGGGAAGCGTCAAACATTGCTGAATAATGCCGCAACCTTTCTTTCTTTTTTGCTGCATAAGGTCTACATTACCGGTGTGTATAGTTGTTTGACCACACCTACTACACCGTCAATTAAGCATAGCTTATGGTTCCTTATAGCCGTGCGCTTTTATCTAACATTTTTACGTCGTCAGCCAATTTGTTGATATAGAACTTTCCTTCTGTCCTGTTCCTTTTTTATTTCGTTATAACTGCTGGAAATATCCCACTAACGGAAAGTCCTTTACTGAATTCACCCACTGTATTGTTATACTTACTGCATTGGTTTACTGTATTGCTAATTAAACAACAGTACAACAACTGAGGACGGTGATTATAAGGATCTGAAGACAGTCAAGATTTTCGCAGCTTCAGTGCTAATGATCTGCAACTGAAGAGTGCTAACATAGTTCACTTCTGTGCAGTGATGATAATGCTAGCGAAGGGCGAGAGCAAAAAAAAATAATCTCGCTTAATGCTAACTTTTCCTGTCGCTACCAGATGTGCTGAAATCACGGCAACAGGCGTTAGGGCACAAACCAACAGTCTTTGTGAGAAGACAGTTTAAGTACTGTGTCACTGAAGGAACAGCAATACCTGTCTTCATGAACTTCACGTCATATGTGCTCTAATATAGACAGACCGCTCCCTGACAGTACTTGCGATGCTCTGTCCTATACTGTACCTAATATTGCCGAGAATTAGTGAAACCAACGTACTGAATGAACAATATTACCTGATACACCCTGCAATACTTCACTTCTAGCGCCAAGGCAATTTGAAATGCACGAAAAAAATAATGTTATTCAGGTCCCGCCGCTATCTTGATATCATGATTTTGACCTTCCCAGCTGTCATTGTCGAAGCGGCGCTGTGTCCGGCTATTGAATATTTCAGTGGGAATAGTTCCGCAGAGAACGAGTGCCTCCATCTGTACATGCTAATATTACCGGGCGAGTTTCCTCATGATCCATCTTGCAGTATTACGGCATCGAGAAGCGACCGCCACTTAGCTGTCGAATGAAGTTCTGAAAGCGCACTTGCCGTCCCCGAGTGACGCGCCTGTGTGAGCGACCGGACAGTGTCGACGCTGGTCAGCGCGGCTCCGTAGTAGCGCGACAGATGTTCGTCGCTCTGCTCGGGCTCCGCGAGCAACACTACCCGCAACGTGTCCAGCCTCTGCAACGCCATCCACAGCTCGACGCTCGATGTCCGCGCAGTGCGGTTACACAGCAGAACAGACACTACGGGCCCTATAACGTAAAACTATTCCAATGTGTTTCTATTCCAATTTCCTTACGTCAAATTTGCGTAACCACCGACGCAAGCACCGGGCGGTCACCCGCAGGGCTGTATGAACAGCCCAATCAAACGATCTCCTCGCTCATAGGAGGTCACTTTTGTTTGCTTGAAAAACGAATAACATTGCCTGCACTGAGCGGCTTGTCGTATCTAAATGGCTGACAAGAGGCGAGGATAACGCTCAAGTGGAGAAGGATTCACTGGTACAGAGCCAGTGAAATGAAAATCGATAACCGGATGAAGAGGGTGGTGCCGGCGTCTGCGATTGGTCGGCTTTCCCTTACTGAGCTTCTGGTGGCTGGTCGAAAATCACGGCGGCATGCAACAGAAGCTTATTAATGACGCTAAAACTGACCCCCAGCAAAGAAGAGTTGGCAGAATGAGGTAGTAAACGTGCCGAAAGTGCTAGAAAACGTTACACGGTCACGCAAGAAGTTTTATTATATGCAAATACACCCATGCTCTCCGGCAGGTGCAAGTAGCCAGCGTCTCAGCGATCGGCGGCAGCCATCTTTTATTCCTTTCGGAACGGGGCAGCCTGCGGCTATTCCGAAAAAAATTCAGTTTTGTTCGGCATATTAATGCATCTTTATCGCGTACACGTCACTTTGACGCAGTGAGTTCGTGCGGTTTTGTGACGTCGCGTGGCAGGCAGGAAAAGCGGGTGCAGCCCTAAAACTTTTTACCAATAGCCGAGGGCTAATGGCGAAAAGAGGCCGAATCAGAAATAACTGTTTTTTTTTCTTTTTTCTATCAAATCATGCATAATCAGTGTGTACACATCATATCATATGGGGATGTATTGGGGTTTTCGTGACGTCGCGTGACAGACAGGTGAAGTGGGGATGGTCGAAAAAAGTTTTCGACCAATCGCGGAGGACTGATAGCAGAATTGGAATAGAAAAGTTTGGAATAGTTTTGCGTTATAGCGCCCCTGATCACGCGCTCCATCCACCAGGGCGCGCAGGGCGCCCTCGTACATACACCCGAGAAGCACCGCTGATTGGGTTACGCGAAACTCGTGGCGCCACGTCACCCGATAGGCTATAGCAAGGAGCCCACAGAATATGCTTCGTTTAGCCAGATTGCGGTATGCAGGGTTATCATGAGAACAAATGGGCGGGCACAAATGTGCGCATAAAGACACATATTCATGACGCCATCGGTTGAAAGGACATTCCACATTCTCCGCCATGGCCAGCTGTGGCGCTGGCTAACATACATAAATAAATACCCAAGAATGCGGACGTGGGAACAGTCACCAACGTAGCTAAATTAGCAGAGCGACGCGCGCTTAATGCGGAATGTGTGGGTTCGACTACTGAAGGCGGCAAATTGTTCATTTGTCTAATTTCATTTCCATTTGCCTTATCATCTCTGCATACAAATAAAAAAAAACAATGAATAATCTTCTCTGTACCTCCCTTCGCTTCCTTAACTGTTGGCATGACAGGTTGTCACTAAGACAGGTGTGTTCATTTGACTTCAGCATCTCTATTCAATAGCGGATTGCGGGCTCACACCATAACAATCTGCGAAGAAAAATTCGGCAGGATTTTTGAGACGGAAATCTCCATAGCCAGGATAGTACTTCGTTGAAAAATACCGAAAGTGACCAATAAACACAATGAATTTGCAAAAGCTGAATTCAGGCGTCTTTTCGTTCGTAGGCGCTGCTTGACGTGAGTCTACCGCCCTCCCGAAGAACGTCCGGTGCCAGAATTGGCTTTAATTTGATGATACGAAAAAGACTAGTGTGAGAGCGTTTCGGGGATGTGAGCCCAGGTTTTGTTGCGAGAAGCGCGCCACCTTAAAGCGTTTCTGTGCCAGAGGCATGCATCGTTGTCATAACTAGGTGTGCAGGAATGAGTTGTAGACATTCCCATCGCCGCTGTCGCGACTGACCGCCTGGTGGGTGAGCGGGCAGCCTGAGTAAGGCTGCGAGCCCGGAACTTTCCAGCATAGAGTTTCTCACTATAACACCTAGAGGGTAATCTGGCGCCACC
The DNA here is from genome assembly GCF_023375885.2 of Dermacentor andersoni. Taxonomy (NCBI): domain Eukaryota; kingdom Metazoa; phylum Arthropoda; class Arachnida; order Ixodida; family Ixodidae; genus Dermacentor; species Dermacentor andersoni. Next base: position 93,408,896 of record NC_092822.1, on the reverse strand, counting down.
GTCTATGGGAGTTTCTTAAGGGGGCACCGTGCCGTCATGGGAATGACGGTATATGTGTCTGCGAGGGTCGTGTTGGCTGGTGTTGTAAGAGGCTTCGTCTAAAACGTGGATATGGTTACGCAAATAACGCGTTCTCAAAGTAAGATCTTCATAAAATGTTTCCATTCACACATACTACATCTTTACTCACCCACGATGCATGACCAAGCGAAGAAAAGCAAGAACAGACGACCAACTGTTTCAAAACGAGCGCGAACCTTGTCGTCTGTCCTCCAACTTTAGCGGCCCGCTGATACTTTTTATGTAACATGTAGTCGTACACACAATAACAACTTCTCATAGTTAAACAAAACATGTTTTCACGTAATAATAAAGATAAAAGAGTTTTTCACGTGCTGTTCTAGTAGAAAATGAATCATTGTGACAGACGGAACGGTACTTGCCAAGCGCGTCTTCAAGGTGTCCTGTCTCTACGAGAACGATGCCAATGCGAATCCACAATATACCGGCATTCCCATGCATACCACAGCGCAGCAGCGCCAGATTTCCCTCTAGGTAATGTAGTGAAAAACTCTATGCTTTCCAGTAACGAACGGCACGCGCGTTGTCAGAAGATGCACTCCAAAGGGTGTAAACTGTTCTATGCTGATAACGCGCGCGCCGTTCGTTACTGGAAAGTTCCGGACTCGCAGCGTTAAAGAAAGGAAACGCATCAAGGCAGATGACGATTATTGTTGTGTGGCAGAAGGGGCACGCCAAAGGGTGTAAACTGTTCTTAGAGTGTGCACCCTTTGGAGTGTATATTTGCCACAGAACAATAATCGTCATCTTACTTGCTTACGTTTTCTTTCTTGAAAACGCTGCGCTCGCTACTTTCCTGTCGAGAATGCTCTGTCATGGTGATAACGCGCATGCCGTACGTGACTTAGAAGTACCAGGCTCGCAGCGTTAAAGACAGGAAATGCGGACAAGAAAGATGACAATTATTGTTGTGTGGCAAGATACGACCCAAAGGGTGTAATTTTATTTAAGAGTGAAGGGTGTGAAAATCAAACTCCGTTCTTATGGCGTTTATTGTGCTGCCGTTAGGGTATGAGTTATGCAATGAGCCGAAAAGGGCTCACTTCCTAAAACGGCAAAAAATTGAACTCTGTTAACTCGATAGCCCATTGTGTCGTAGCCTAACGTACAAAACCGTTGTAACTCACCGGCGGCTTAGGCGACAGCGTCTTGTCCTAAGACAGCGACGATGACGTCAGCAGCGTTGTGCCCGAGGCTGCTTGCGTCACGCTGCGAAGGAGAGTGCGCCGATCAGAGCGAATGTCTATCAAACAACAAAGCTTTGTCTTGTCGTACGCGCGGATGTACAGTGATGCCGACAGGCAAGCGCAGTAAAGGCCCTGGGTATCTGAAACGTAGCTAAAGGTTGCGATATCGCCACAGAACTACGTGACTCGAAGATAACTTCAGCGTACGTACTGGTAACGCGGCTTCTAGCGCTACACTTTTTAAAAGTTTGCACCCTTTGCGGCTTATCTTGTCCAACAACGATGATCGTCATCTCGCTTGCTTGCATTTCCTTTCTCGAAAACTCTGCGCTCGCTACTTTCCTGTCGAGAATGCAGTGTAAGGCTGGTAATGCGCTAGCCGTTCGATACTTGGAAGGACCGCACTCGTAGCGATAAAGAAAGAAATGCGGGAAGGACAGATGACAACTGTTGTGGGAAAAGGTACAACCTAAAGGGTGTAAACACTTTTAAATGTAGCCAAAATAAATATTTTTCTTTGGGCACAAACCGCGAGGCGCGAGGCGCTGACACCAATTGTCGCCACGTTTAGAAGATCCAGGTGCTTTAAAGCGCGGTACGCAACAGCGACATCTCGCGAAGTATTATGTAATGAAAATGCACACAGCTCTTCCTTGCTGTAGGAAAAGCTTTCATACAAGTTGAGTAGAACGACACAGCTGCCGCGTTGGTAAACATTCGCAGAGGCAGGCAGGACCCGATCGAAGAACTTGGCACACTATGATACTACGCCTCTGCAGCAAAGTAACACTGGAGGCGATTAGTGGCAACCTCTGAAATCGAGATTCAAATTCGATAACGCCAGGAAGTAAAATGCAGATGCACAAAAGCAGATAGCTGACGAAGAATTCAGCTGTCGCTCGCATGCGAGGAGGCACTGGGCATTCGTGACCGATTTGAAAGGCAGGCATGGACGCGCTGTCCATCTGCAGCCAACTTTTTAAAACCAAAGGTTTTTTAGCTTCTTTAGCCCGTTCTTCTCGTTCGTGCCAATGCGAAGGCACGCAGTGTTACTGCTCCAAAATAACTTCATCTTGGGCAAGTTGGCGCTTGGGCTTAGTATACATATTGTTTCTGACACAAAGCAGAACATGAAGGTGAGGAAAGAGAGACACAGAGAAGCGCCATTGCTTTGTGTTACTGTGACGTTCGACCCAAGGTATCTTCTTTTAAACCTCTTTGGACCATGACAGAGGTTTAAAAAAAAAAATCTGGAGCGGAGATGAATCCCTAAAGGAGAAGTCGACCACCGCCATCTTACTAGAGGAATCCATTAAGCTATGACAAGACAACGGGAGGCGGCCTCAACCCGGCCGCTTCATGCCCTATCGATACAGGTGGATGGGCCTATTTATGGAACTGGTGTTAGGATGAAACTTGAACGCCTTGGCAAATTGTACTAGAGATCAACATATCAGCCAATGGTTATATCTCAGTTAAATAAGAAATATCTTCTTTTTTTTTCAATGAACGTAGAAAAACAAGAACTATACTGTGAGCTTCAGCTCAAAACATAGCTGTATTCGGGAACCAGGTCAAGTAACCCTGAGGGCCGCTGGACGTTTTTCTGAAGAAGAGCGGGGAGTCGGGGTTTTTTAGCCTTGTACAATGTGACCGTGCTTTGTAAATCTGCCCAATTAAACGTTTTCCACACTTCCCGCCCACTTCCTCCACTCACACATGGCGCAGTCGACATCCGCAACTTGCCACAGCCACTTCGCCGCCAAGTAAGTCGTCGTGCCCTCGACTGAGCGCTGTTGAACGCCAAACCTAAGCCTGCCTAGCCTACCGTAAGCCGAAGCGTACCTTGCCCGGCGTGTCAACAACGATGTCGTCCATCAACTGGTGTGTTGCCACCGCAGAAGACCTCGCCACCTTGAATGCAGTTGATTAAAACTGAGCTGCAACGCCGAAACCTCTTCACAACCGGCAAGAAGGAGGAAATAATCGACCGACTTCTGGTTGATACCGCGCAAGACCCACCGCCAAACCAGGAAGCCGCGCCATGCGCGCAAATTCAGCGTCGTTCCCGACCACGCCAGCGCCTGCGACGCCATTCCCAGCCATGCCAACCTTCACGTCAGACCCAGCAGAGAACATGCAGCGTATGGGAGCTTTTCTTCACCAAAACATGGCCATTATGATAACCACGATAGCAACTCACGCGAACCCAGTGCACGTGACAACGCTACCAGACCTCTCAGGTTCGCTGCCTACCTTCAATGGAAGTTGTACCCCTACTTTAAAGTATTGGATAGAAGAGCTCGAGCGCGTCCAACGACTTGCACGATAGGAAGACCCAACTTTCCTCGTCATAGCGCAACGAAAGGTACGTGGAGTCGCAGCAGACTGGCATGCCGCAACAGGGTGACAGCTTACGACATGGTCCATCTGGAAGGCCGGACTCCAAGAACGATTCGGCGAGCAACTTTCGGTCATACAGTGGCAACAGAAGGTCACCGCCCTCACACAAAAAGCCGGAGAGAGCCTGCAGCAGTACACCTTTGCAAAGCTCAAGATCATGTCACGCTGTCCAGTTCCCATTACTGACAAGGAATGCATCGAATACCTCGTTCAAGGCATTCGTGACGACCAGGTAGCCGCATCTATCGCTGTTCAGCGACCTTGTACCGTGGATGACTTCCTCAGCATTGTGTCGGAAGTGTACAGAGCATTGGAACATGCCCGCCTTATCCGATCTCCGCAGTCAGCAGAGCGATTCGCAAGACAGCCGGGACGCCCCCAGCTCCGCAGTGCTACTGCCAGAATCGACAGTACTGTGAACTCCTCGCAGACTGCTCGACCATCTACGTTCCAGTACACCACACGCATGACGCAGCCTGCTCGTATTAACAGCCTACCATCTGCGGACCAAGACTTGAGGTACGAAGCCATTTCAGCTAAGTATGGTTCCTCAACATACAGAAGAGGACAAGACTTGAAAAATGCGGTGTGCTACAACTGTCACGAGAAGGGTCACCTTGCAAGTAAATGCACTTCACCAAAGCAACCATCTGGTGACAAGCCGACAGTGCCCATAGCTCGAGCAGCCTGTGTTGGCCGTGTCGATGACACCTTGTATGGATCCAAATTCAGATGTGCCGTCGCTACCGCTCAAGTCAAAGAACTGGGAGAAATCAGTGCTTTCCCAGACAGCGGCACAAGTGTCACCATTCTTGCAGCAAGTTTAGCATCAAACCTCAACATCGAACCGTGGACCAAGCCACCTTTGCTTGTGGTTGGTGGAAGTTCCGTCATGTCGGAAGGATCTGTCTTTTTGAGGATCACCATTGGACTTTATCTGCAGTTGTCGAAGCAGCGGTACTTGAATGGAACGCCGTTCCCCTCATTCTAGGAGAGGATTGCTTTTACGTAGCTCAAGCTGAACTCCACTTCAAACCTCCAAAGCTGCCTGTGATGTGCCAACCATCTACCAACGTTGTCGTACAGTGAAAAGATGAACTATTGCCAAGAATGTCAAATGCAGTAGTTTTCAATGCAGTTGTCAATGCAGTTGTCATTGCAGCGTTTTGAGCCCTCGCAGCCCACAGCAGAGCCGCTTCAATTCGAGCATGAGCCGGACGAGAATGAACGTTTGTGGAGCCAGCTCAACAAGGCAGCCCTAGTTCAACTGGAAACCACATGCCCCACAAGCTCACTCCAGACAAGCTCCTCCAGCCCGTTGCCTTCAGACCCACTTGATAACGTCCCTGACAAACCCCTGACTGACATTTGCCTCGCAGCTCAGCTCAATCCCGAAGAACAAGCAGCCGTGTAGTACATTGTACAATGACATGCTGGTATTTTCAGCACCAGCCCTGAAGACATCGGTCTCTATGAAGGCATCGAACATGAGATCAAGCTGCCGCCTGACGCCAAACCCTACGGTCGACAGCGGTACTGTTACACAGCCAGTGATATACAATTTCTCGAGCGTCAGACAACGAGTCTGCTTGACAGTGACATCGTCCGACCATGCTATGGCCCATGGGGCTTCCCAGCAGTGGTAGTGACGCAAAACGACAAAAAGAGGCTGTGTGTGAGTTATATACCTCTGAACCAAATGACAGTGAATGTCTTGCAGCCACTTCCCCGGGCTGATGACATTTTTGATGACCTTGCTGGAAACTCCCTGTTTGCGGTCTTGGATTTGTATTGTGCATACTGGCAAATCAGAGGTGACGCCCCCTACGTCATCGCAGACGACCCTGACATCTACAAGACTATGACCTGTCAATCTAGAGTAGTTTTTCTTTTCCAAGTGGACTTGGACTTCTAGGGGAGGTGGGATGTGAGCTTCAGCTCTATACATAGCTGTATTCGGGAGCCAGGTCAAGCAACCGTGAGGGCCGTTGGACGTTTTTCTGAAGAAGAGCGGGGAGCCGGGGTTTTTCAGCCTTGTACAATGTGACCGTGCTTTGTAAATCTGCCCAATTAAACGTTTTCCACCCTTTCCACTCGCTTCCTCTGCTCACAATACCTATCTGAGGCTGGTATCCAGCTAGTCCTAGACGCTCTAAAGCGTGTAGTAGGGTCAAGAGCTGGCTGGAACGGCCGAAATAATCAAACAATGCCTATTGCATTAGCAGAAACGAATGAAGCCTACAGTCGTTGACTCTGTTATACAGAAAGTGCTCATCAGGAGCTACGACGCTGCAGGCGGTCCATCCCTGTTACATCACCGATTCAGCCCTTCGTTTATTAGTCAAGAATAGGTGGCGATACCCGTCACCGACGGCTTACCCATCCACGCCAGTAAGATGCTGCTGCGGCTGATTCGGCTGTGATTGGTCCGTGTCCGATGTCTGCGCTTTTTCTTGGTGTTTCTTTCCTCCTTTGCGGTGATGCTTGGAGCTGCGTCGGCGGATATAGCTGCCCCCGCCCCCGGTAGTCGATGCTTCCGCGACATGCGCTTCGGTGGGCGCAGAAAGTGCAGCCTCATTTGGGGCGCTGGTAGCTGCGGTGGTGGCGGTGGTCGGGGAGACGGCAGCGTCCGAGGCAGCGTCTGGAGCGACGGGTGTAGTGACAGTGTTCTCTTCATCCATGGCAGCATGTAGAGCACCTGCGCGCAGGAAGCGTTTACACTAACGGTGAACGGCACGCCACGAGCGTGTCACCATGGATAACCTCGATGCCGATTCCAAATATTGGCGCGTACCCACAGCTCGACAATGGCCGAGAGGCGGGCCGTAGAATAAAACTGAAGCTAGGTAATGATCCACTACGACGGTACATATCCGGAATAGAAAGTGGCCTAGAAGGGGGCCCTAGAGGTAGAAGTAATACTACTTGATGTAAACGACGTGTATCGGCTACACATCAAAATATCAAATGACCACAGACAAATTTCAAAATTCGCATAAAAGGACAAAAACTAAATAATGTAAAATGATGTTGAAACATCAGAAAAATACTACGGCTGAACATGTCTCACGACAGGGGCCAACGTTACTGCAGTTATCATTGAAGCAATATAGCGAGCGACACACCACATCGCCACCAATACAAGGCATCATCTACGAGGACTGTATGCAGCCAGGTTTTTCCCTCGTGCTACCCACTGAACACGCTGCGCCAGCTAGCGACGCCACCCCGAAGACGGGTACCTACCAGCTATGTGAATGTTACGCTACCTTAAGCTACGTTACGTGGAGAGGGGTGCAGGTACCAATATGTGCGTGCATATTTACAAGCGCATATGTATGTAGCACTGCCCAGAACGAACAGCCCGTGTCAGGTTTTAACGTCGTTGTCCTCATCGTCTCTTCACTCATGATAGGTCTGCTATTGCTCAATGACATAACTGTTTCGTATCAATATATTCAGCCAGATAGTTCTCGCTAACATAACTGCTATCCGTTCCACAGGTTTGACGCCCGAACGTAAGCAAAGAGTAGCGTTTTAATGCATATCATTCTAGGGCTATTTACCTCGCCAGTCTGGTCCCCCGTCCCATTGTCTGAAAGGCGTGACATGATGCGCTCTATAGATATACATCGGGAACTATGGCTGTATACGAGAAAATATCTCTGGACTACGCACGATCACTGAGATTGATAATTATGAATATACAGGCTGTCCCCGCTATCATTCATCGCTTTTTTAAGGATGGCGGCCAGTTCTACGCGAAGACAAAGGATGTTGTTCACTGTCGAGTAGAGCAGCCGCCGGCATTTTTTTGTTGGTGACATGCAGGTTATTTTGAATTTCGATTAGGTAACTTTTATTTACTAACCTGAATTGCACGCTGTCAATGAAGAATTTGTAGAAAATGAAAAGACATTTGAAACTGGCATGTTCTCAGCCGGGTACTCTTTTCCTGTTTCGTTTTTCTCGTTGATGGAAAAGCATGGGAAAGCGAAAAAAATATCGTGCGAAGAATAATAGGAGTTATTTACTTAAGAATACGTTACAGGCCCAAACGACATTGAGTAAGGGGGGTTTAGTTATTACAATGAAAACAAAACCAAACTAGTAAGGAACATGCTTACGAAGGAAGTGAATATCAAGGCACACGCAACAAAGTAAAATGTAAAATAAAAAACAATGTTTCAAGGCAAGCTAACAAAGCAGAAAGAAAGAAACAGAAAAGAAAACACGTTCGCAAAACAAGCACTAACTATCCCCGCCGAAGCACTTTGTACAGGCGATTAACCAGCGAAGCTGGAACGCGCAGGCCCGGTGTTTAGCACTGGGTTAATCACGACGGTTCATTAACCGGCGACTCGGTAGACTGCCGAATCCTCGGTGCGCAGTTGGCGCTTGCGCCCGGCTGCACGAGCCTCTTCTTGTGGCCGGGCTGCAGCATCGGCACGGCGCAGACGAGCTCGTTCTGGCTTTTGCTCGCGGCGTTGGTGATCTAAAGCTGCTGCTTCTCAGGAATACGTATAACACGCGGCCTACCTATTTCATAGCCGGAGAGAAACTGCTACGCGCGCGCTCGGCTGCGAGCGAGAGCAGCGATGTCATCGCGCGCCACTCTTTCCCTTTTTTTATTTTCGACCGTGCGCATAGGTTTGCGCTGGAGGAGTTTTCGGCGTACAGGCGAAAAACAGACGGACGAACGGACGAATTGGCTAGGCATATACAGCTTCGCTGTAAAATAACGTTTGAGTGCAAGTGAAGAAAAAGAACGGAACATTTTGAGAGCTGTTGTAAAAAATGTACCTCAAGCTTGTGAAGAAACGTATTCGCGTTATTATCAGAGGCAATAACATCGGGAAGATCATTCTAGATGCGGATGGCTTGTGGAAGAGAAGATTTGCTAAAAGCGTTCGTGTTACTTAAGTTATGCGTGAAGTTCAGGAGAATATGCAATCTGTCTGACGTTCAAGCTATAATGCGGCTATTTTAAACCGAAGCTTTCTATGCCTCACTGACTCGTCTTTTGCCGCCGAAAACGTACTGCAGAAAAGCCAACTTACACGTCTGCGTAGAAACTACAATTTGCATTCGCAGATGTATCCACAAAAACAATGGGAACAATGTCATACTCTCGACCAATGAGAAATCGTCATGCTACACAGACAAACTGTATATATCTGCATTGCATTACGCGCGTCACGCAATGCATTCCAGGTCATCAACATGGGCAGGGCGTGGGTACGGCGCACGACAAAAGAGGCTGCCGAACGCGAACGTAAATGCGAGAGGGATCGTGCTTGTAAGGCCGATCCGGTGTATCGGCAACGGCACGCAGAAGACATGCCTGTCCGCGAAAATCCGATCCAAGCGTCCTCATGAATGAGACGGAAGCCAGATGTCGTCGCTACGCTTATACCAATTGAAATGTTCCGGATCTGTGCCTTGGAGCCATGCTGACAGCGACTGTGAGTCAGGCGCCGGATGCACGTGAACGGCAGTCGAGACGCGACCAGTCGCTCCTCCGCGGCGTTCTGCTTGGCTAGACCTTCGGGCATCAGAGCGTACACGTAAGCGTTCGCGGTGCTCAAGGTACGTAGCTTGATTCAGTTTGCATTGGGGGAAATCTTCACGTTCAACTATCTTTCTCCTATCTCCAGTGGAATTCTTTCACCTGTTCTCAGGACAGCTGCGACTTGTGAAGGGTTTCATTCATGACGTTCGTCTATCAGCTTCAGTGTAACCAGTCTCAGCGAACCTGCGTTCTCTACCTGTTATTGTGCGTGAGCAAGTCTCCGTCGAACTGCATCATCTTGAAGTGGCTGGTATCATTGAACCCGTGTCAGTGTGTCAGTATCGGAGTGGATTTCCTCGCTCGTCGTGGTTCGGAAGAAAAACAATGCCATTCCACTTTGCGTCGATCTCTGAGAACCCAACAAGGCCATTATGGTCAACGCTTTCCCGTTACCAAGAACCAATGAACCCTTGGATCGACTTGTTGATGCTACTGTCTTCAGTAAGTTGGACTTACAGTCCATATATCACCAGGTTTACTGTGCGAGAATAGCCGTGAGCCATGTTATGATGGATGTTTTAGGCTGCATGCGAGTGTGTGTCGGACTGGCATCAATACCTTCTGATTTCCAGCAGATGATGTCATCTGTATATTCAAGACTGTCCCGGTACATTATGCTACTTTGATTTTCTTGTTTGGGGTCACACTCATCGTGATCACGATAGACACTTGCAAACTGTCCCTTCCAGAATAAGCAATGAAGGCGTGTAGCTGAGCCCCAAGTGTGCATTTGGTGTTCCAGAATTAACTTTCCTAGGACATAAAATTTCGGCAAACGGCATTATGCCGATGGATAATAAAATCCAAACAGTTGTGGAGGCTCGACAGCCAAATGACAAAAAAGGCTTTGCATTCATCTATGGGCCTCACGGGATATTGTGGGAAATTCAACCCGCAGTATCCTGACTTAGTGAAACCACTAAGGAAACTTCTAAGGCAAGGATAAGCTTTTGTCTCGGATCAGGATACTGAATGCTGCTTCCAATCTATTAAAGAAGTACCCACTAAGCTTGCAGTGGTGCACATGTTTCAACCTCCTCTACCTAACGTTGTAACACTTCATGCTTCAGACGTTGGCTTAGGAGCTTTCCTTCAGCAAAAAAGAAAAAAAGCATTATTCAAACCCTGTCTTCTCTTTACTACCCAGAGGCAAATGGCTCGGAAGAAATATTCAACCGTGTTCTCAAATAATTGAAACAGATTGCTATTTAAGAGCAAAGATAGCGTACGTTTTCATCTCTAGAATACGTGACAACTTACAGGTTTACGCCATTTATGACTGCAGTTGGTTCTCCGGCTATAGTGCTCCATAGTCGTCAACCGAGGACATGACTTGATGTCTCTAACATGCCTCCCATTAATACAGAGTTTGCTTTTCCTAAGTTGCGACAGGAAGTGCACAGACGAGTACTACGAATACAGAAAAATGTCAAAACTTATGTACACCACCGTCGTGTAACAAGATTCCCAGTTTCGCCCAGGAGATCTTGTCCGAGTAGGCAACTCGCGAAAGTCTGGTCCTAAATACTCAGCTTCAAATTTTACAGCAATATAGGCCTAAATACTGGGTACGACAGGATTCTTTTAAAAGCTTAGATCAATGTAGTCATTTTCATCCGTACTCATCTCTTCATGGTAGTTTCTCACCTTTTCTTCCAGTTCCTACTGTTACTTGGTCGAAGGGAATAATAATTATTTCATGAACAAACTAACTGAGACCTACGTGGGGGAAACATCGCGAACTCCACTTCCCGACTATGGTGGAGCGCCTAACGATGTGTTGGACGCCCCCATCACAGAAGCGGAACTGAGGGCAGAGGTTGTAAGATCTAAAACGAAATCGGCTCCGGGCCCTGACAAGGTAACGAACAAAATCCTCAGGAACTTAGACGATGACTCCATTAAGTATCTAACGGACTACATGCAGGAATGTTGGGATAAAGGGGAGCTCCCACAACAGTGGAAGACGGCAAGCATTATTTTAATACCGAAACGCGGGAAGCCTTCGCACCTGACAAACTTACGGCCAATTTCCTTAACTTCAAGCGTGGGGAAATTGATGGAGCACGTCGTCCAGACCAGACTGATGGGCTCTGTGGAGCAGGGCGATCTGTGGCCGCATGCGATGGTCGGGTTACGACCTCACTTGTTTATGCAGGACGGATGCTCCAAATCAAACATGATACAACAGACCCAAGGTCTAAATATCCAAAGCAATCCTGTGGATAGGTCTCACGAAGGCTTTCGACAACATAAAGCGTGAGGCGGTCTTGGAAGGGCTGAATAAGATTAATGTAGGTGCCAGGACATATCGGTAGATCAGGGACTTCCTACAGGAAGAACTGCCTCCATGAAGTTCCAAAGGATGTAATCCGCCACAATTGAACTAGGGAGTAAGGGTACGCCCCAGGGATCAGTGCTGCCTCCCCTGCTCTTCAACGTGGCTATGATGGAACTCCCCTAGCAATTGGCAAAGCTCAAAGGAACAAAACTTTAGTATATATGCGGATGATATCACCCTCAGGGTCAACCGGGGAAGTTATTCGGTCGTCGAAAGCCTGGTCTACGCGGCCACCGACATCATAGTAGATTATGCTGTCGAGAGAGGCCTAGCGTGCTCACCGCAGAAATCATAATTGTTTATATACAATCTGAAGCACTTAAGGTGCAAGGCAGTGTCGCAGATCAAAATTAAAGTGGTGGTTGAGGAGGTACCCATAGTCGAGGAAGTCAGAATCTTGGACCTGATTCTCCAATCACACGGTCATAATGACGAGACCGTCAAGAGGCTACAGAACCACGCGATGCAGACCCTGAGCCTAATTAGGCAGGTGGCCCGCAAAGGCCGAGGGTTAAAGGAGAAAAATTTGAATAAACTAATACAGGCGTAAATCTTCAGCATGATGAGCTACGCAGCACCATATCTCGACTTGGAAGCGGTGGAAAGAGAAAAGATAGCATTCTCTAATGAGAAAATGCATAAAAAGAGCGCTGGGACTGCCCATGTGCACATCCACAGAGAGACTGATGGCTCTAGGTTTGCACAACTCATGGGCAGACATGGCGGAAGTGGTGCGAGCCTCTAAAATTGAGAGACTTAGCACCACGGGGACCAGATGAGCCATATTTATCAAAGTTGGAATAAATCCGGATAGAGGCCCCACCCAAACGTGGAGGTAGATAGGTAATCCAGAAAAATTTTATTACCCCCCCCCCAGCCAAAAAACATGCAGCCCGAACATAACAAAGACAGGAGGCAAAAATGAGCCGAAGCATTACGGATTAGATTCAGTGAAATTTTAGAACATTTGGTGGCCCATGTAGACGCGGCGGCCGGTGGCGGCTGGTTTACGGTGGCAACGGCCGTTAGCGGCCGGGGTAATCCCCTGACAGCTGCCACTCTGCGCGGGAGCTGCATTGAAGTTGCACAGGAAATTGCGATCGCGTTGGCATGTGCTGGAACCCACGCGAAATTTGTTATCAGTGACAGCAAAACTGCCATAGAAAATTTTAGCAAGGGAAGGATGTCGCCCTTAGCAGCCAGAATCCTAGGCAAGAAAATGTTAAATAGAGAAATTCAAATAATTTGGACTCTGAAGACGTCCCTGACCACGAGGTGGCCCACGAGCTCGCTTGAGATCTCTATCGCCGAGCCGCTATGGGGCACCTCGATGACTAAGGGAGCGGAGAGCGCATGCTAAAATACGGTGAGATCACGCAGCATTATAGATTAGATCGTAGACTGGTATCCACGCCAAACACGAAATTAAACAAGAGACTAGCAGTCGCGTGGAGACGACTACAAACTTATACGTATTCGAACCTGATTATGGCGAGCCACATGTTCCCCGAGGCCAGGAGCGACATGTGTAATCTTTGTGGGCCGAGAGAGACCCTCGACCACATATGGCAATGCCCGTACTCCCCCGGGGGGACGCACAGTATAAGTAGTAGAGACGCCTGGGAGACCCTGCTGCGCAGCTCGTCCAACTGGCTGCAGAGGCTGCTGGGACCCAAGACATCCCAGCCTGCATCTGAGGTGGCGGCACCTGCCCCCTGACCTGCGTATCAGGGGGTGGGTCTATCACCTTATCAGTTAGAGAATAAAGTTTATTCTATCGATCTGTCTACTGGTACAGGTTTTTCTGCTGTACACACAACATTACAACCTCCTGTTTCACGCCCCCTCCCCCCATCCCATCGGGTTCTTGCTCTACAGAAGTATCTGTTGAGCTTCTATCCGACATTGCGCCCCAGCCTGCAACGTGTGAAAGAACTTGGGACACCGGCACACTTTCCAGCTCATCTACAAGTGACAATTGTCCTAGTCCTTTTCTACACGATCTAAAAAATCCCCTGCATAGTTCAAGGACTATGCCTCAAAATAGCTCCTGTCTGGGTTTGCTTGTAAACGTCTCAGACGTCTATATTTTACAGGTCTACTTACAAATTTATGCATTACTGGTAAGATCCTTCAGGTTGCTACTAGCGAGTTACAATAATGTTGCGGCATTCAGCATTTCATGAGCAGGAACTCGACAGGTTCCTATTTGCATTGACGACAGAGGTTTCAAACCCCCCTTGCGAATGCGGCTTATTTCAAAAATGTAGTTCCTTACATACGTGTGAGGTAAAGAGCCTCCTTCAAAAGGGGGAAGTCCTTGCCACATAAACGTGCCATGCGCACATCTTCGTTTCTCTACAGTAACGACCGTCGTACAAACTCGGTTATTTATGCCAAATGAAAAGGTCTCTCCCATGACAGTAAGGTTGCATAGTATCCCGAAATGAAAGAGAATTTTTCTTGCACCAGGCAGCTCAAACGTGCAGTAAGCACACTTACTACGTTTACTACGGTCAATGACCGTCACACGACTTAGCATCGGAGGGAATGAGCTACCCATCCCAGTATACGAGGCGGATACTTGGGTGTTTACAAGTCTTTCTTTAAGCGCAGTTATATGCATAATGTGCAAACTTGTATACAGTGTCCTCTTTCCACCTTAATTCTTGGTTTCCAGAAGAAGAGTACGAATGTCTTATTTAACTTTGCTTCCTTTACATTATGTTCACTTTTCAGTATTGTTTCCTGCGTTGAAAAAAGGGAACCAAAGATAAGTCTGAAAAAAACTTTTGCCTCGAACATGCCCTGAACATGTAAAATTTAGTAGTGCCAGCTGTGAAAGAAATGAAAACCTACCTTTTTCCAATCTATTGGGATGCTTCCAGGCCACCAAAGAGTAGGCAGGCTTTGTGCCCCTCTCGGTGGCGGTTATCAGCTTGCGCCCTCCCTGTCCTTTGTTTCGATTGCATTATTCCATACATGATATTAATTCTCCACTTAACTGCCCACTTAATTGTACTGGTTCACGCACAGCATTACACATTGTATAACTGTGCAGAATATCTGCTTTTGTCTGTACTCGCTTTTCCAAGCGAGAAGAGCTTTTCTTTTAAGGGAGAGGTGATGTTGCATCTTGTGTTACGGTTTCGAAACGAGTTTACCCCTAGGGCCATGCCGCACCCAAAACTGTGTGCTGCGCAGTCTTCCTTTCCCCTCTATTGGAAATACACGCAGCATACGTTTGGACCCCGTCAAAGTCGCCAAAGCACCGCAGCCGTTAGGCTTTATGCCGCAGGTCCCGCGTCGGGCTGCACGTCGAGGAACTACAACACTCACCTTTGGTGCAGCGAGGGTGTCCGGACGGGCTCAGGCATTGAAAGTTCTATATATTCATGAAGTGGGCTGAAATATGGCGAGGCCGTGTAATTAATGTAAAATAAACCTGCTTTCGCTTCTACTCCAGCACGCACTCATCCGTGTGCTTGGACGATTCCTGGCCTAAATGCTACTCCGAGCCACACCACCACCTAATGAATGCAACTGCCGGATCATTTCCCTGTGCACTGAAAATGTACTCGTGTGACGCCACGTTAGAGAACCTTAGGTGGTAAAAATGGTTAGCAAGCTTCCCACTACGGTGTCCATCTAAATGATTGCGGAGGCTGCCACTACGGTGTCTATGTGCGCAGTGGCACTAACAGGACACCGTATTGACACCAGTACATCACACTTTATTTGCGCGACCCATATTGAGCGAAATAATTGTCATTTTGAAGCAATGAGTATGGTTCTCGATGATCCTCGTGCGAAAAAGTTGGTAAATGTCAGATGTTAAAACTTCCATTTATTTGAGCATCGTTAGTGTGCTTGCTCTCATTGGCGATTCATTTCAGTCGTGTTTCTTTGCCAGGTTTGTCTTCGTCGCTTTTGGTCTGAATGATGTCCTGTGTTGAACGCTTGCCTGGGTTACTTGCTGCAGTCTATCCCGGCTCGACGGTAATGCACTCCCTTTCTTCTAGCTCATCTACAAGGCAAATAAGAGGGGATAAAATTCATTTAATAATGTCATTTGCACTACGTTTACCATAAAATAGGACATGGGTATCCTGCGTTATATTGAGTAAAGGAGAGCGGACTGAAAGAAAAAGAAGCGATCGACTCGAGTACTTTTTTATCTTGTTTAGGTCACCGCTCTTCACCAGCTTACAAGTATTAAACGTTGCCGTTAAGCGCAGGGCGCGCCTGCATGATTTCAACTTATTCAAAGATTATGGCCTATTTTATATCTTTTGTATGTTCTCGCTGCAACTTGTCTAATTTGATTGAATACGTGACAGTAAGTATCTAGTGGTTTTTGGAACGCACGCGGGCACCAGCGATTGCCCTGGAACTTTCTCAAAAGTCATGTTTAAAAGCCAACGAGCTTGACTAACAGATCACATTTTTAAAAATCGCCGACTTGCTCGCCGCTATTCTTGCGGGCCAAAAGTCCCGTCCTTGCAACGCGACAGTATTAAGAAAGAACCGCAAGCCAATCGAGCAAATTATCGGCTAAGTACAGCACAGAAGGTTTACAAGTGAAAGAACTAATAAACACGCAACAGTTCGCGATAGCATACAACACGCCGGATCCTTTAGCAAACACATTGTTGCACGCGCGCCTAATCAAACATCGTATAAATCAAAATTCGCGCCAGCACGACGTTGCGATGTATAATCTGAACAAGTAACATATTATAGAGCGGATGAGACGTACTATAGCATGTTATTTCATTCGTTTAACACAGTTCACTTGGAACAACAGGAACAGTATAAACCCGGACGGTGCGTCCGGATCACAACGTTCCAAGTAGAAAGGCTAGGACCGCATTAACACAAGTGAAGGATATAGGGAAAGACGGAGACCCGCACAGGTAATATTGAGCCTGGCTGATCTTTTCATGCTCACGGCAAGAGGCGCCGACAGTAGAGAGACAGAGAGAGAGAGAAAAGAAAGGGGAAACGCAGGGAGGTTAACAAGGAGGGAAGATCCGGTTTGCCCACCTACCCTTTGGAGAGGGCACCAAATAAGAAAATCGCCTGAATCTCTTCAGACCTAGAAAGAGTGTCTGTAGTAGTGTGTAGTTCGCAAGGGCGCTCCTACGTTGTGATGCGTCGCCTCACCGGGAGAAGTACTCTGCCAGCTTTAAGCACCAGCAGAAAAGGCATTGCAGCAAAGGAATAATCATTGAGGAATACGTTTTCAAATGGCGTACATTCGAAACACCCAGAGCCTTAAAAGGCAATTTGTCTGATCTTCTTACTTGTAGATTGGGATGTTCTAGTGGTTTCGTTTACTACCCTTTATCTGCATTCATTGTCCTTATACTTTTTCTGAGTGCATAATACTATGCGAACACGAACACACGCTGCTCATTGCAGCGGCTCAACATGTCGAGCTGGCCGAATTGAAAGGCGCTAAGGGACTCGACACGCTGGCTTGCCCGTAGAAAATTTGTAAGAGCGTGCTGTTCCGCTTGCCGATGCATGCGTCCATGGCGTAATGATTTCAATATGGGGATTTTGTGCTAGAGGTAAAATAATTATTCCTCAGTTTCAAGAGAACGTTGCGGAACGAGTTTGAAGCCAGGACAAAGTTTAGGCAAATCGATGTATTTCCTCTACTTCCCATGCTGGCTGAACCGCCCTTAATGCAGCTCCCACAGACGATAGTTCCCTCTAGTAATTATTCTATGAAACTGTTCCTTCCGCACAGGCGCTCGCTGCGCTGGCCCGCCACAGGTTTTCCCCACTGATTACTCCCGTCGCTGCGATATGAATCTATCGCATCGCATGCACACTGGTGCGCAAACGTGCCGAGTCGACCACACTGGTCCTCGTGATCTCGCGGTGAAAGCCGTCGGCAGGTGAACTTCATGAAACACTGATGTGCTACGTATCGCACGTTCGGAGAATTGTGCCTTGGCGATTTTGCCAAAAAGCACTGCCTTAACAGACACACCTATTCCAAAAGGGGCGATACATGTGTCCGGGGCTTTACGCACTAAGACTACGATATTGACACGTGTACTTATCTTTATCGGGCGACCACGTTTCGCCACCGAACAAATGTTATCGCACAGCGCGGGACGCGCCTGCACGTATCCGAAGTTTCTGGAAAGTTATCGATGCTTCTATCCGCTGTCTGTTGTCGCCGAACCTTGTATTACCTGATTTCATCGCGTGACGCGAATGGTGTAGAACTTTGTGGAAGGCACGCGGGTGCGAACGATTAGACCGCAACATTCGATGACTGCTGTATAAAAGCCGACGCGCTTGACCCGCTGATCAGATTTTCGACGATCGCCGACTTTGTTCGCCGCTATCGTTGCGCTTTAAGTGTAGCCTGTTTTGTGGGCACAGGTTCGCCCAATAAAAGCTAGTTTTGCCTTTCACAGTACTGCTACTGTGTTCTTTAACGTCACTTCTACGTGACAATATGATTAATAGGCGCACCGTAGTGGGGGACTACAGAATAATTGTGACCCCCTAAATGTGCCCCTCCATCTAAGTACATCCGCATTTTTCTTTTGCAGCCCCATCGACAACGGGCCGCCATCGTGATGGAACCCGTTACCCCGAGCTGAGCAACGGAACGCTCCTTTTTCTTTTCTTTTTGTTGATAACGAATCGGTAGTGGAACTGTTCACCCGGCTTCCCCTTGTGAATGTAAGTCTGCTCTTTCCAGTCAGGCAAGCGCTAGACGCGTGGTCGCGGCCCAATACGCTTTATACATAGTGACTAAATGATGATGAGAATACGCTTGAAATTTTAGTCGTGTTTAAATTGTTCTCATATTTATTAGTTGACTTCCTTATTTACTTTTCTTTGGCGATAGCAACACTGCAGGCATGTTTCCACCTTCGTTGTCCCCATCGCCGTACGCCTCACCGTGACATTCCTGACAAGCCTGCGCGCCGTGTATGCGAGGTCTAGCCGATAAGGATTGTGGTTAATACGCGCAGTCATGTTGGAGGCCACGTGACTAAGCGCATGACTTTCCGCATCGCGAGGGCACAAGTGGCCGGCACACCTTATTTTGGAGGCAATTTTTTTTAGCGCCTTGTCCTTTCTTTGTTTCTTAGTGTGCCGTTACCACTGGCGCTTCATTTTTTTTAAAGCTATGCACCAACTAGCCCGACAACGTGTTTTAGTGCTTGGAGGTAATTCTCGACGTGTGCATCTGAAGTGTCGGAGAAGCGTTAACGTGCGAGGCCGCACGAAGCGTCCCCTCCCCTAAGCCAGCACTACTTACGCAATCGGTCTTGACTGCGAGTGCCGGTTGCCCTCAAATAAAATCTGTTCACGCGCCTCTGCACGCGCTTCATTCCGTTTGAGCCACCGCAGATCAATAAATGACACGCTCTTACTGCGAATTCTTTTTATTGTAAAATACGAGGTCCGGTGCTCACTGTGCTCTCACTGGGTCATCTCCTGGCATAATTTGCTTACGCTGCCGTGAACCTGGTGGAAACCAGGTTCACGGCAGCAGCAATATGCATCCAGACATGATTTAGCATGTCATAGTATGCTGGTTGTAAGACTAGTGGGGACTTCGCATGAACAACGCTACGTGATCAGGTTTTGTGTGAGTGTGTAAAAAATGTCCACAGAAACGATGCCGATTTGGCTCGCGTATTTGGTGAGGATGTGATGTCTCGCGCAATACGCTTCCAGTGGCTTAAGCAATTAAAAGAGGGCAAGGACAACACTTAATTGGAGGGAGGGGATAATGGGCCTCTTACCGGATTTTCTAGGAAAGCCTCAACAATGCGGCTACAATGATAAAAACCGCAGGACGTCTTATTGCCATGCAAGTTGTCCAATCGCTGGAAATTTCAGTAGCAAGCACCCAGATAATTTGAAAGAACGTCTTTACGTGCGCAGAATCTATGCGAAGTGGATCCCTCCCCTGCTCACCCCAGTCCAGAAACAAAACCATGTAGACCTTTGTCTTGAGTAGGAGCGCTGCCTAGAAGAAGTGAATACTGGTGGAAGATTAATATTACTGAATACAAGACCTGGGTATACTTCCATGACCCAGAGGTGAAGAGTCAAAGCAGTCAGTGGGTTGAGTAGGGGCAGCCTTGGCCAGTGAAGGCCAGTGCAAAGATGGCAATGGTGATTTCATTTTTCGACCACAAGAGAGTGGTCGACACCCACTCAGTCCCTACGAGCCAGACGGTAAAGGCCGAGTATTGCAGAAGTGTTTTGTAGACACTCAAGGAAGAAAACATATCTAGAAAAAGAACCGAACTTGTGGGAAATTGGAACCTGCACGATAACCCAATGGCTAATGTTGGGAACCCTGTGGTCCAATTGATCTCTCGGGAAATCATTTCAGCAATCCCTCACCCGCTCTATAGTTCTGACCTTGCCCCCTGCGATTTCTTTCAGTGGGGTCCAGAGTGCAGTCAAAATTTTGGAGGAAGGTTTCAAGCGAATGGCGAAAAATGGCTTTACCCATCTTTTCCAGGCATGCCAGAAACGCTGGACAAACTAATTGCGCTCAGTAGCGGATACTTTGAAAGCGACAAATGTTTTGATGAGTAATGTTCAGAGATAAATGTTTCTGAGAAAGAGTTTGTCTTTATTGAACAATCCTCGTAATAATTTGCAAGTGATGCTGAAGTTCCTGCGCATGAGAGGGCGAGGCATGCGCTGAGCGTGCTCATGTGGCACAGTTTGGCTTCTTTCGACAGTGACCCTGGCACTACATGTACACTAAAGGCGCACTGCCAAGCGGTAAACCTTATTGTACGTGCGCCCCAGTGACACGGGCTAAGCACTGACGACAACCAAAATGGCTCTTTCCTCATGTACCGTTCAATTTCATCCTGTTTCGAGCGGAGTTTACACGGTAGTGAAATGGCAGTAAAGCGTGTTGTCCTCCGTAATACTTAGACCCCACAATTTTATCTGGAAGCTTTATGGGTCGGGTAATTACGAAGCTCTCGTCCTTAGCTCTTAGCTCGTCTTATCTTAGTGTGGGACCACTAAATATGCCCAGCGCTATGATATGACGATCGCGAGTTGGGCCCTTACGTTTTGCGTTCATTCGCGTTGCGCGAAACTGTCTCCTAACTTTTCCTTCCTCCATGGTTGAAACAGGTGCGTATCCTCTACGTCCCCACTGTATCTTCAATGAACACAGAAGCACTCCAGGGCGACGCTGTTGGCAACACTAATATACCAAGAAAAAGTCAGTACAACGTTGCGAACACTCCAGAAGATCACACGCGCAGTTAAGGTTACTATTAAACTCGCTAAATTCAGTGACTTTATTACTGACTTACTAACACTTAAATAAACTATGGCACGTCTGGGCCTCCCCAGATGCGTGGGCAATGGCTCCAGCTCCTTTGTCCACGTGGATGAGAGGTGGGAGGTGCACGTGAACGCGGTGCGGGATGCATCACGAGACTTCAGGACATTTACCGTTGGGACTATGGAGAGTGCGCCAAGCTCCTTGTTGGCAGTTCGGAGTAAGCGACGGGTTCGAAAGACGTGCATTACTATAGGATAGGATGTCTGGGCCTTTCGTTCTCCCACGCCCCCCCCCCCCCCCCCCCCGTTTTAGGACCGCGGAGTATAAAATTATTTATTTTACATAGAGCTGCCCTACGAGGGCTGTAGCAGGAATGGGTATAACAAAAGACTAACAGAGAACGAACTTCAATACAAATATTGCAAAAGCATTTTGCTGTCAAACAGCACACTTAAAAAAAAAAAACTGAAAAAGTATGGCAGTATTCGACATATTCATGCGATTCAAATGAGATTATTCGCCATATGAAACATTCGTTCCAGCGCTTAATTCCGTTTGAGCCACCACACATCAATAAATAATGACACGCTCTTACTGCGAATTCTTTTTATTGTAAAATACGAGGTCCGGTGTTAACTGTGCGCTCACTGCGTCATCTCTTGGCATAATTCGTTAACGCTGCCGCGAAGCTGGTGGAAAGCAGGTTCACGGCAGCAGCAATGTGCATCCAGACATGATTTAGCATGTCATAGTATGCTGGTTGTATGACCAGTGGGGACTTTGCATGAACAACGAGTATTCAACTTAAACCAACATAGGTCGCGGGATGCCTAACGGTCTACGCCAGTTGACCAAAAAGCAGCTGCAGAGACGAATCCGCCTCTCTGTCTTGGCTCGGTGCCGCCGTCTGTCGGGCGCCGTTTTACTCACCGACGGCGCCCGACATCCAAACTGTGTAGATGCCGTTCTCGCGCGCATGCACTGTTTACACGTGTACTTCCTGAATGAAGCCTGTTTGGAGACATACGCCTTGGAAGTCTCCATAAAAAGGCACGGTTATATCCCCTACATTAAAAACAAAAAAAACGCTGTTTTACGCATTGAAGCCCATGTATTACGTCTCACTCTTTGTTATCTGAAGGTGTGTGTCGATTTCTTGTCATATAGTGATTTCCGCCTGTTCTTATAATCCAGCTCAAGGACCAAAATTATGCTATCTGCCTCAGCATAATGCCGTAACTAAAAACATTACCAACCGCAGATATAGTTACTGTATACTGTTGAGCTTTGTGATCCCTCGGAGCAAAGAATGCTTCACCGGCAGATGTGAATTTGTCTTGGGTGCTGATGACGTATCATTGATCACTCAAGACGACTAAATCAGCATCAGCTGAGCCTCACGGACGAGTCATATTGCAGATCTTCGGCTTTTCGAACGCCCAAACACGACAGCTCACACCAAGACAACGTTCCCCCCTGACTACCGCGAAAACCAGGATCCTTACCCAGACAGATCGACCGTCACGAAGAGGTAACTAATTGATGGCAGGGTCATTGCGATGGACTCCCGAGGAAAGGACGTCAACAGCGGGTTCACAGTTTGCGACGCAGAGAATTCACTAGCCAATCACAAACGCCGAACCGTTTACAAGCTCCTGTCCCCAACGTCCCACAATTTTGCCGGCTGTCTTGTCTCCAAAGTCCCACCGTTTCGCCGGCTCTCCTGTCTCCGACATTGCCCAATACGGGCAATGTCGGATGGCGCAGCTAATTGGATGTACTGTCGCTGCTGCATACGGACTGCCCTGTTCCCTATGGCAATGCATCTTACAGTGAGCCGCCCTACGTCGCAGCTTGGTGGATTGTACTGGCGGCCGCTCGTCATGGTTCTGCCAGCGTATTCAGGGGAACGTGCCAGCAGTACATCCGGCGTACGGGGTTTAAGTAATTAGAGAATAAATTACTTTGTATTGTCTTTTAAATAAATCACGCTTCTGCAAACTACACATCAGTAGTGATGTAATTGAGCGAAACGCTTTAGAGTTTTGTGAATAAAAGTTGCCAATGGTTGAAAAATAAAACAAAACAACAAGCTTTATGAACTGCAGTAACTTGCATTTGCCGCTACGTCTCGTCTTTGAAAAGACATCTTGAAGCTGCGATGGATCTTTACTTTTGCAGTCACGGAACCACGCCATGCACATACCTGCAGTTTATGTGCTGAACGGTCTCTCTCGTTGTAGAAACTCCATGGAGCTCGACGTGGCACAGCACACAGCTGTAGCAGACATGCTGCAGTAAATAAATGGAGAGAAAAATGCGTGCGGAATTTCGATACAATCCTTTCAATTGCCACCTATACGTTGAGGCGCGATAGAACGTTTGCAGACCATTTCTGTCCCAGAGTGGTAGCACCTATGTGCTTGTGTATGAGCCATGCATTGCCCTTAACCAATTACACTTTGCGAAACTGCGCTAGAAAAAGACAGAAAATAATTGGATTCTTCGCCGACACCGCGGCCTTTTCCGTGCGAGTGTACATCAGGTTGTTAGGAGCCACTATTTATTCAGACGGAACTTCACACGGAAACGCTCAAGACCAGAATTTGTGTTCCTTAACGGAGCTAAAATAAATGGTGGCGTTCTTCTTGACGATGTTGCCTCGGGAGCAACAAGTAAGCAAGCACTATTCTTCAGAATGAATTTGTCTTCTGAGATTGAAAATAAGTACTGTTAACTTTTTCTCGCTTGTAATAAATACGTCGAACCGTATAGGCCGCGTGCACTAATTCTATAGCTAAGCGATCGCTCTAAAATCAAAAGTACCAAATAAATACACAACGACTATGCGCATGTGCCATGAGGACATCACCATGTCGTGCATTACCTCTCGTTGGGTGCGGATAACCTCGGCTTCCTATGTTCCCGTCACGGTTACACCGAATTACACCGAAGCCGCTGACAACTTCCTGCTGCCCAACCATTATTTAAAATGCAAGTTAAGGTTGGAGTCGGCGATACAGCGTGTTTCATTTTTCAATCGCACAATATTTGAAAAAAATCACTAGTTGCAGATTATTGCAGTTCTGAACCTGGCAACGTTTAACGTTAGAACGCTATCTAGTGAGGCGAGTCTAGCAGTGTTATTGGAGGAATTAGAGGGTAGTAAATGGGATATAATAGGGCTCAGTGAGGTTAGGAGGACAAAAGAAGCATATACAGTGCTAAAAAGCGGGCATGTACTGTGTTACCGGGGCTTAGCGGAGAGACGAGAACTAGGAGTCGGATTCCTGATTAATAAGGAAATAGCTGGTAACATACAGGAATTCTATAGCATTAACGAGAGGGTGGCATGTCTTGTTGTGAAACTTAATAAGAGGTACAAAATGAAGGTTGTACAGGTCTACGCTCCTACATCTAGTCATGATGACCAGGAAGTCGAAAGCTTTTATGAAGACGTAGAATCGGCGATGGGTAAACTCAAAACAAAATACACTATACTGATGGGCGACTTCAATGCCAGGGTAGGCAAGAAGCAGGCTGGAGACAAGTCAGTGGGGGAATATGGCATAGGTTCTAGGAATAGCAGATGAGAATTATTAGTAGAGTTTGCAGAACAGAATAATATGCGTATAATGAATACCTTTTTCCGCAAGCGGGTTAGCCGAAAGTGGACGTGGAGGAGCCCGAATGGTGAGACTAGAAATGAAATCGACTTCATACTCTGCGCGAACCCTGGCATCATTCAAGATGTAGACGTGCTCGGCAAGGTACGCTGCAGTGACCACAGGATGGTAAGAACTCGAATTAGCCTAGACTTGAGGAGGGAACGAAAGAAACTGGTACACAAGAAGCCAACCAATGAGTTAGCGGTAAGAGGGAAACTAGATGAATTCCGGATCAAACTACAGAACAGGTATTCGGCTTTAACTCAGGAAGAGGACCTTAGTGTTGAAGCAATGAACGACAATCTCATGGGCATCATTAAGGAGTGCGCAATAGAAGTCGGTAGTAACGCCGTTAGACAGGAAACCAGTAAGCTATCGCAGGAGACGAAAGATCTGATCAAGAAACGCCAATGTATGAAAGCCTCTAATCCTACAGCTAGAATAGAACTGGCAGAACTTTCTAAGTTAATCAACAAGCGTAAGACAGCGGACATCAGGAACTATAATATGGATAGAATTGAACTGGCTCTCAGGAACGGAGGAAGCCTAAAAACAGTGAAGAAGAAACTAGGAATAGGCAAGAATCAGATGTGTGCGTTAAGAGACAAAGCCGGCAATATCGTTACTAATATGGACGAGATAGTTCAAGTGGCTGAGGAGTTCTATAGAGATTTATACAGTACCAGTGGCACCCACGACGATAGTGGAAGAGAGAATAGCCTAGAGGAATTCGAAATCCCACAGGTAACGCCAGAAGAAGTAAAGAAAGCCTTAGGAGCTATGCAAAGGGGGAAGGCAGCTGGGGAGGATCAGGTAACAGCAGATTTGTTGAAGGATGGTGGTCAGATTGTTCTAGAGAAACTGGCCACCCTGTATACGCAATGCCTCATAACCTCGAGCGTACCGGAATCTTGGAAGAACGCTAACATAATCCTAATCCATAAGAAAGGGGACGCCAAAGACTTGAAAAATTATAGACCGATCAGCTTACTGTCCGTTGCCTACAAAGTATTTACTAAGGTAATCGCAAATAGAATCAGGAACACCTTAGACTTCTGTCAACCAAAGGACCAGGCAGGATTCCGTAAAGGCTACTCAACAATAGACCATATTCACACTATCAATCAAGTGATAGAGAAATGTGCAGAATATAACCAACCCTTATATATAGCTTTCATTGATTACGAGAAAGCGTTTGATTCAGTCGAAACCTCAGCAGTCATGGAGGCATTACGGAATCAGGGTGTAGATGAGCCATATGTAAATATACTGGAAGATATCTATAGCGGCTCCACAGCCACCGTAGTCCTCCACAAAGAAAGCAACAAAATCCCTATAAAGAAAGGCGTTAGACAGGGAGATACGATATCTCCAATGCTATTCACAGCATGCTTACAGGAGGTATTCAGAAGCCTGGAGTGGGAAGAATTGGGGATAAAAGTTGATGGAGAATACCTTAGCAACTTGCGATTCGCTGATGATATTGCCTTGCTTAGTAACTCAGGAGACCAATTGCAATGCATGCTCACTGACCTGGAGAGGCAAAGCAGAAGGGTGGGTCTGAAAATTAATCTGCAGAAAACTAAAGTACTGTTTAACAGTCTCGGAAGAGAACAGCAGTTTACGATAGGTAGCAAAACACTGGAAGTGGTAAGGGAATACATCTACTTAGGGCAGGTAGTGACCACGGATCCGGATCATGAGACTGAAATAACCAGAAGAATAAGAATGGGTTGGGGTGCGTTTGGCAGGCATTCTCAAATCATGAACAGTAGGTTGCCACTATCCCTCAAAAGGAAAGTGTACAACAGCTGTGTGTTACCAGTACTCACATATGGGGCAGAAACCTGGAGGCTTACGAAAAGGGTTCTGCTGAAATTGAGAACGACGCAACGAGCTATGGAAAGAAGAATGATGGGTGTAACGTTAAGGGATAAGAAAAGAGCAGATTGGGTGAGGCAACAAACGCGGGTAAACGACATCTTAGTTGAAATCAAGAAAAAGAAATGGGCATGGGCCGGACATGTAATGAGGAGGGAAGATAACCGATGGTCACTAAGAGCTACGGACTGGATTCCAAGAGAAGGGAAGCGTAGCAGGGGGCGGCAGAAAGTTAGGTGGGCAGATGACATTAAGACGTTTGCAGCGACAACATGGCCACAATTAGTACATGACCGGGGTAGTTGGAGAAGTATGGGAGAGGCCTTTGCCCTGCAGTGGGCGTAACTAGGCTGATGATGATGATGATGATGATGATGATGATGATGATGATTGAACTGGAAAACTCTATGCAGCGGCAATTACGCGCACAAGAAATGGAGATGCATAAAGTCATCAACAAATATTAATCCGTTTTTAATTATTCACTTGCACCTGGCGAATTCTTAATGGATAGCTGCTTAAAACGTTGTCTAAGGATTACACAGCCGTTTGATGCACTCAAGAATAAAAGTAACAGAAGCGCCCACGTATTTTTTTCGCGCACTTCGGGGATACCTCAGAAATGGTGCGGTCTTGAATATTCGTTCAAAGTGTAATGCTTTACGAAGTCAGTGGTCACAATCTGTAAAGGGCAATATTTTCCCTAGAGTAAATATTTTAAATAGGAATGTTATTCTAGGTATTCATTCAATATATTTGATTGCTTCTGCAAGCAATGTCCGCCTCATTGAGTAATCCGGCTCAATCACTAGCATTGCGCTGTCGGCAACAGGCACTATTGTATAACACACGGTATATTTTAGACTTTTTGTGTGTTTACGCAGCGTAGCACAACAGAGGGATGCGACACACATCACAGGCTGCACACACTCCGGTCTTCAGCAATTGCGAGACAAGGCGACAAAAGGGAAAGCTTCAGGAAGTCTTAAAATACTTGTTATTACGCGCCATAACCACGGTTTGATCACGAAGCACGATGCAGTGTTTACAGAAATCTCCATTTCTCTTTATAATTATTTCTGGTTTATTACAAGCCACAGGCCACAGAGCAGCAAAGGCTAGCCGAAACCATCCCCATTTGTCGTGCGTAGTTTTCGGTACTTAAACAAAATTCTAAGATGGAACGCTTCCTAAATGATTAGAAGAAACAACGCACTGGTTCTCGAAAGACACACACACACACACACACACCAAACAGTGAAAAAAAAAAGAGACTGCCTTTCTAACAGACAGTTCTCTTACAGAACTGAGGTCCCCAGAACCAGATCAAGAGATACCAGCTTCTCAATACGAAGAAATGACCACTTAGGGAGAAATCCTCGAATACTACAGAAATGCTCGCATTAAACAAACACCAAGCGACTACATGGAGACTTCGGCAAACAAGCACCTTCCCGACGGCACTACTGATGCAACGAACACACCCAGCAGCCTACTCATCACACTGGAAGACATGCAATACACCATGTGCAGACCTCCATCACATTATATGGACATGCGCATCAGCTACAAAGAATATCAGACACAGCATAAACCACAATGCTATAATAAGAACGCCTCGAACCTGCGAGGCTACAGGGCTCAGCGAATGCCCAGAAGACCAGCTCTGGGCTGTCCGGCTGGTGGAGGAGGCTCCAGCGGTTAAAGGCGTGGGGGTGGGGGAGGGGCTGTATTATGTAAGGGTCCAGGTAGTGGACTGGCCATTTCGGCCACTGCTGATTGGATAGGGCCTCTCGTCTCCTCCTCTCTCGTACAGCTGCATACAATCAGCAGTGGTAAAATTGGACAGTCGAATAGGCGGACCCTTACAGAATACCCCCCTTGGCCTGCATCTGACGAAAAGGGGGGATTAACCGGGCTAGCCTCCCAGCCTCTCCGTTCTCCCTTCGAATGCAGCAGGGGCCCTTCAATAGAGATGTTTTACCTCCCTCTCTCGAGCCTGCTCATCTGTCAAAATACTACATGCTATATATAATCCAGACAGACCGGTAGAGCCCTGCCGTATATTGGAACGCATCCCTCCGTGAGAATTTGCGTTTGTTTGGACGACGCAATAGGACATTTTTGAAGGCTTTTTCGTCCTAAAGAAAAGGGGAGCTTAAAGAAAGCAGCGTCGTTGGAGAGATAGATTTTATATCGAGGACGATGTCGTTCCGCACCTAATAGCTATGTGTTTTTTCGACAGCCGACAGGGTGAGTAGGGCACATTTACACGCATGCATGCTCTCTTGTACACGGAAATGCAGGTATTTAGACACAGACACCGAGGAGACAAGCATACAAGAATGGACAAGCCCGGTCAGGGCGCGCGCCCGCATAATCACTCCCTCTCCCTCTTTGCTGCCACTCCGAATGCTGCGCGTGCAGAGAGACTGATTGGCAATCGCTCTCCCATTACCCTTCCAACGCCATTTGTAATAAAACATTTTACGAATTAAATTTTGTGCCTGTTCAAATCAATGAGGTGGGGAGGGGGGTGAAAAGTGGTTTCTTCGCCTCGAGCGACTTTGGCGCTCATCTCTGAACAAAGCATAGCTTCGAGGCAGCACACATGTTACGAGTAAATGTCATTAATACGTATGTTGTAAGAACTGAGTACTCTCTCGGTGCTGTTAGTTGAAAGTGGTTGAAAGTCGGCCTATATTTAAAAGTATAATTTCTTCTATATTGGGTTCCTTCAGTTAGCCTGGTGCGTTGCCGTGAAGATCCACAGGATACTGAATGGGCAATCTCCAAAATTGATCCGTGTGACCACGTATGGGTTGCAGCTCTATTGTTACGAATATCGGAAGTTCGCGGTAATCTTATCTGAAACTCATATATGCGTATGAACGGGAAGCTTTAGGTGTGGAGGCCTCCTACCTCAAGACATGGTAACAGAGAAATCGCTTTTCTCGGTATTCACTGCAGTATATTTGACCAGTTTTGTGGCAGTTAAAACGAAAAGATAAACTCTAGAGATTGCTGGTAGCTATTTTCTGATTAAGGCCATCAATTATTTGATGAAAGTTGCTGAAAATCACAATTTTCCAAAACCAAAACTATCAACTTTCAAATTCTCTAACTCGCTTATGAAAAAAGGATATCGCGTTTTTCCGAATTGCTTCCAGTAGGAAACCTGAATCGGATCAGTCCGATGCAACATACGTTACGCACTTTGGCAAAACGTTAAACATAGAAACAAATTTGGGTGAGATGACAATATTTATATCAGATGTGACTCCTCTGGATGTTCTGACCTATGCAATTCACAGAATTGAGATTATCTGTTCTAGGTGCCGAGTTGCGCATTTGTAAACTGCCTGCTTCAATTATTTTGCTGAACTTACGTTTTCTGGGCAATTTGTGCAGGGAACCTAAGGCCGTAGATCAACATTAAGCTTCCAGCAGTGACTTGAATTTACGCCTTTTCTCTCAAATGCAGCGGATTTCTGTATAGTCTGCCAAAGAGTCGTCTAAGAAAATCATTTCTGTCTTTTATATGCAGTGGAATAGGTGGCTTTGGCGTTAAGGCCTTGCTAGTGCTTCCCCTATATGCGAGTGGAAAGAGAAATGCGGAGGTGGTGTACTCGTGCCATTGTACTTACCCGTGCCAGCCACGGTAGCGACGGCTATGTGTCTTTGCATGTGGTTCATTTATGGCTTGTGCAGTATCTTTAACATAAATTTTAAGTAAGAGTTGTCCTATGATGCTTTCTTGAGGGAAACCGGCTTTTATTATTTGCACGAAATGTGGTCGCAATCCTGTGTCAATGTATTCCGTCCTACGTGATAGTTAGGAACGTAATAAATCACGAACGATGCAGCTGACGCCGTAGTTTTGTAATTTCGAAAGAAGAATACACTTCCTAAATGATTAAATGCTTTTTCGAAAAAATATAAGTTGACACCTATGGCAGTTTCTTTCTGGATGAAGTCTTTAATCGCGAGAAATATCAGCTTATAAGCGCTGTTTCGGGCAATAGGTGTTTTTTGGAGGCCTGTTGAAAGGCACGAAGAAGCCTATGTTTATGAAAAAACGATAAGATTACTCAACGCAATGGCGCCTAACTACATTAAAAATTTCTACTGTGATTTTTGTGCACGTTAAGACAAGTATGCAGCACAAGCATTAATATCCTGAGATGATCACTAATAACAGTGGCACAAATATCGGCTGTTAAAAAATATTCCGTAATATTATTGGTGAGATCATGAAGCCAAGACAATCCTTCTTCTGATAAACAAGTAGGATTTCGCATGAACATTGCCAACGACATTGGCTACATGGAAAGAGCGAAATACTTTTTGCTGATTTCCCGAATTAAAGATATCTATATGATTGTCTCCTCCAATGATAAGTTCAAATTTTTCTTGAGAATCATGCACAAGCAAAAAGTTAATCAACGAGAGTAATACATGGACTGAATTCCCCTGTGGCAGGCTTGTAAATAAGACAAATCGGCGTTTATGACAGAAAAGTCTGGCTCACATACACGAAAAATGTTTTCCTTTATGAGAAGCAGAACGCCACCTCCACTGCCTACCGTCATGGCTGCGAGCATAGTTGGGATGCCGCTGAGGAAAGAAAAAAAACCACCTAATGTCTCACTGTACCGAATTTCCGTGAGCATTATTACGGTGAAAGTGAAGCGTTTATCAAGAGCATCATTTCATCCTCGTTTATTGTCAAACAGTGCATATTTTCATGAAGAAGCAACGTAGCTGTTCTTTTTTTGTTTTTGGTTGTAGAATGAAGTTCGAGTATACGGCATCTAGTTGTTCAGCTGTCTTTGAATTACTTCAGGTCTCTATTGTCAAGCGCATTATTTCTTTGGTTGCATTTGACTTCGAGTAACATGTGGTTTCACCCTGCATTCTTTTTGCATTTCTATTCCGTCATTTTTGTTCTCATCCCATATGTACATGCAATCACCTATGTAGAGCTTATTGTAAACCAGAGTGACTCTCTCTTGTTTTTCTAAGTTTTCTTTCGTGCTGTGTGAATGCGTTTTTTCTGACGTTCCTTATAGTTTGACTGAAGTCCTAACCTATGGAAAAGTTTGCATTGTACTGATTCTTTAGTATAGCTGCTTTTTTTTGATGCACAAAGATAAGGCACCTACATAAAGACACACAGAGCACTATATATGTGTTGTGCACGTACCCGTCTATGCATGTTGCTGTTTGTGTTGTGTGGATTATTGTGCCGCCTATTGGCACGTTTGCTACGCCAACCACAAGCTAATAGAATGGAATTGTCAATCAGTTTAGCGAGAGCTATACGACGCCATTCCAGACATCTTGAGCCAGTAATTGCGTCAAGATACAATGAGTTTAGCGAGAGCTATACGATACCATTACAGACATTTTGAGCCAGTAATTGCGTCAAGATACAATAAGTTTAGCGAAAGCTATATGACGCCATTCCATATATTTTCAGCCAGTAATTGCGTCAAATACAATCAGTTTAGCTAAAGCTATACGACGCCATTCCTGATATTTTCAGCCAGTGATTGCGTCAAGGTACAATCAGCTTAGCGAGAGCTATACGTCGCCATTACAGACATTTTGAGCCAGTAATTGCGTCAAGATACAATAAGTATAGCGAGAGCTATACGATGCCATTGCAAAAATTTTCAGACAGTAATTGCGTCAAGATACAATCAGTTTAGCGAGAGCTATACGACGCCTTTTCAGAAATTTTGATCCAGTAATTGCGTCAAGATACAATCAGTTTAGCTAAAGCAATATGACGCCATTCCAGATATTTTAAGCTAGTAATTGCGTCAAATACAATCAGTTTAGCGAGAGCTATACGACGCCATTACAGGCATTTTGAGCCAGTAATTGCGTAAAGATACAATAAGTATAGCGAGAGCTATACGACGCCATTCCAAAAATTTTCAGACAGTAACTGCGTCAAGATACAATCAGTTTAGCGAAAGCAATATGACGCCATTCCAGATATGTTAAGCTAGTAATTGCGTCAAATACAATCAGTTTAGCGAGAGCTATACGACGCCATTACAGGCATTTTGAGCCAGTAAATGCGTCAAGATACAATAAGTATAGCGAGAGCTATACGACGCCATTCCAAAAATTTTCAGACAGTGATTGCGTCAAGATACAATCAGTTTAGCGAGATCTATACGACGCCATTCCAGAAATTTTCGGCCAGCAATTGCCTCAAGCTAAACGTTTTTTGCCCACTCTTCCTGCAAGATGCGGGCTCACTTAATGAACCGTAGGTAGACGAATTTAATGGAAATAAGCACCTGTAAGCCGCGCGACTCAGAGCGCAGCACCTGCTAATCCCACACTGCTGCTTTGATGTGAAGTTCTATAATATTCGTTTTTCCAGAAATAGGATGTTTTTTGCTATTAACGGATTCTTGTAGCGGAAACGGTGGCGTCGGTGTAGCTATCGGTGGATTTGTCTGTGAGCGAATATTTCTTTATATATTGGGGCATATGTATAAGCTAGGTATCGCTATATGTCATGCGACATATGGGGGTCGTATTGCCACACCATTCTAGCAGGAATGTTACAGTTACCTTGTCCTACATTGTTGACAAACTAAT
The DNA here is from genome assembly GCF_023375885.2 of Dermacentor andersoni. Classification (NCBI taxonomy): domain Eukaryota; kingdom Metazoa; phylum Arthropoda; class Arachnida; order Ixodida; family Ixodidae; genus Dermacentor; species Dermacentor andersoni. The sequence goes on along the minus strand of NC_092822.1, from coordinate 93,375,829 downwards.
TACTTAGAATTTTGAGAATGCTAGCCCTCAAACAAATGCCATGAACACCGACAGCCGCTGCCTTCTATCTTGAATCTTCTTAGACTTAAATATTAAAAGTGCGAAACAGTAACAGAGGTCGACCCACGCAAGAGGTCCCGTTTCTATCAGAAAGCTCGCATTTGTGCACAGCGCTAGGCCGGTAGCGCTTCCTGGAAAAAAAATACTGCTCCATAAACTGGAGTAGCCGGGAAGCGCGAGAAGCTGTCATAGATCATTTACTGCTATCGAGTTCCACTCTTAAAAGACAAGCTTAAGCATTCTGCATTTTTTTTTTGTGCAGATACATTTCATTACACTTTTCGCCTGTAGTTTGGCCTGACAGAGTTGGAGTACTCCCTAAAGAATGCTTGCGCATTAAAAATGGTAAGATCTACAGAAGTTTGGCATAAGTTATAAATATTGTAATGTGAACCACATGTTGACGTGGAAAAAAATCAAAAAGCATGTACTAGTGAATAGCTTTTTCTCTCCAGTGAATTCACATTCCACAAATCCGCCAGCCTAAACAGTTGATTGGAAAAGTTCACGTAACATACTCAACGTACAAAGCGCAAGATTATGCGAATACCTGAACGGGGACCTTTCGTGGGCACTGAGTGGCTATGCAACGTTCAGACAGCTCCGGTAAGTATCCCGCGTACTATTGCTAAATAAGGTCGCTGGTTCGATTCCTGGTGGTAGTTTTCCGCGATTATTTAACCTTCACCCGCCTAACGTGAGTGAGCGTTTGTGTATTCCCATGGGCGCTGAATGAAGGAAAGGTGTGCCATCGTGTAGGCGCACGCTGCATCAACCATGACAGTGTGTTGGTGAATTACTTGACGTCATTTTCCTAACTATACCATGGCCCCTTAACATACGCAGTAAAAAACGCTCGTGTAACATTACAGCTAGCAAATGCTGCAGGAAAAGCTAGGTGATGTCTGCTAAAAACCATGGCAGGTTTAGTTTTACATATGCACTATTGCTGATGGGGTTGTTTTTAAAGGCTTGCAGGACGACCTGCTTTGGGGTCCCGTCTGAAAGCGCCCGAAATACGGGCAGGACTCCGTAATATAAGAGGGGAGCGAGGGAGGTTGAAGCCTTCACATGCATTTTGGCAGGCCAATCTAACCACTCCGTTAAGATGTGTGGTTCAGGAAATTCCCACATTAAGATATCTTCTGGTTAGACGCACTGGTCTAGTAAGTGCTCTGTATCGGCACGTTCTTTTACGCCATCGAATAAAGGACAGACTAGCCTTTCAGTCAGCCTCGATGATGTTTTTGAATTTTTGTCACAACCATAGGTGTGAGCGCGAGCCCTTGCCGGAAGGGGAAAGGAAACTGTTACATTATTTTCTTCTTCGCTTGTGGTAGATTTTTTTTTGCCACTACAGACATATTTGCTGCTCCTGGTGTAAATTCCTGGGCAAAAGCACGTTACTACGACTCGCCGCAAGCATCACAAAGGAAGCAAATGGTGGGTCGCTGTCCGAGAATGGTGCGCTTAGATTTTTATGCACTTTTGACGTTGGGAGGACAGCAAAATTTTCTGTTGAGACAATACTCTCATAACGTTTAAAAATATAAAATTGCCTAGCAGTGCGGCCACAATGCTACTGTGCACGGTTCTGCGTGGCTGTTTCTCAGGTCTGTTGGACAAGCATGGTTCTTATATGTACTGACGCTCCAAGATGGCAAAATAACCTTGTCTAGGTATTAGACCCTGTTCTTGAATGTGTTATCTATATATTGCAATGTGGGCTCAGTGAACGTTTAAGAAGATATGCCGCGTCAACATTTCTAATATAATTCTGTCAACTAATGCAACATTCGTGAGGGCTACTGTTACCAGAGAGCGCAAAAAGAAGAAACACTTACTCGCATACTGAGGGAGACGTCCAGGGCTAGGAAAGATTTTCTGAGCGTTTCAAGTTATTTCTGAATTTCTATGATTTCCACCTCGATGGGCTTATGCCTGTTGAGAGCAGGCGGCCTGGCTGCAAAGTTGGACACAGAACAAAGTGGTCAGTTACTAAGAAATAAATCCGTAAGGTAGACTATCGGAACGTGCCAACACAGGTGAAGACATCTGGGTACACTGCGAACTAGAAGAGCATAGTTGCTTGAATTTTTGTAACGCGAAAACTAAAAAAAAGATTAAGAAGCCTAGCAAAGGGCAGTTAGTATTTGCATAAATTATTACACTATTGATCGCATGCTTACTAAGGGGCATTATTCGCAGATGTCTGGAATTTTTACAGGGGTGAGATATTTCAGATGGCTTTCTCAAGCTATCGCTCTTTCTTCCTCGTACCTTACCCACTCGTTTTGTGTCTATGATAGAAAACCGTAGATTCATTTTTTTCGTGCGTAGCAGTAGCACACTTTTATTTCTGTCGCAGAAGGTAACATAGAAACTATACTTTGCCGCTGCCTATCTTTATATCTTCGTCTCAGCACTCTTACACGCAATGAGCAGCATGCGCAGAACATAATCGGCGTTGTCAAGGATGTGCCCTTGCACGAATCGGAAAAGCGAATTCTCCATGACAGCGTGAAGCAGGAAAAATTATTAAAATGAAAAATATCACATTGGAAAACCAATCCAACAAGAGACTTTAGATTGAGACAACATGCATGCACGAGTTGCAGGGCCTTGGCTCCAGCTACAATGGTATATATCATACAGAGCGTCGTTGCGAGTCCTATTCCCATGACTGGCCATATTTTTTGGAGATGCACCTTCTCGTGTCGTCGCAGTGCTTATATGATTCGAGGTATATGCTAAACGTTGACGCTGTGAGTCAGCAAAGAAGGTGCAGACGGGGCACCAGCGCTACTCTTTCCGCTAAAGAACCCTGTTGGACATTAGTAGGGAGCAGGTGGCTGTTTGACAAGATGGAATTGCATGCGTGCACTCTTAGTGTAACCAAGACTTTGTATGTAAAGTGAGTGGGTGAAAAGACGGAACAAAAAATCCAATCAAATTTCCTAGGTAATCGTGCAAGATAGTGCAGAAATTTATGAAATACGGCGAAATTCCTACGAAATGGATGGCCCTAGAGATCGGCATTGAAATGAGTACAGCGTTTTCAAAAATTGTAGAGACCCCAAGGACGATGCGAGATCAGGGCACCCCTCAACTTTGTATTCAGGTAAAATTAATTTCGCCTAATTGGGAGTATTTTTAATGTGACGACACAGGTGTACCTAAAATCTTCTGAACGCTCTTTGTAAACGTACTACGGCATTCAATATAAGCTGCAGCACGTGAGCCAGGGCCTCAGCACAAAAAAAAAAAAAATAAATCAGTGCCCTTTCACTCTGTGAAGAAGGAAGACTAGTGAAGCTGTGTATGGTCGCCTGAATAGGCAACTGCACCACCACCGCGGGTCGACCCGGTATTGCACTAAGTTGGGGATCGGCCCAGGTATGAAAAATTGTTGGTCAATGCGCAGACGCAATCCGCCAGATCCTAGCGCTTCTCCATTTTAGATATGTGCATACCCGCGTGTTTGACTTCTTCGCAGAGTGATAATACAATGACCCGCAGAGCAGCCCTAAGGTCTCGATTGCTTAGCGCTGCTTGTTTCGTCAAGTTGCACGCTGCCGTAGCTTGACGTAACTCTTCTTGTTTTTCTTGTTTTTTTATTTCCGATGGAGCGGTAGCTGCTCGGTAGGCTAAGGTATTATCTCTCCGCGAAGAAAGCAGACGACGGAAAGCAGGGGGTAGGCGCATTGATCAAATGGCGACACCCACTTCACCTATTTGTCGATAGCGTCCTGGAAGCAACGGACCGTGTCTTCTAGCTTACATTGAACGTCATAGCACGCGCGCAAACATTTGTGGCAGACTTCGTCGCATCTATCATGTCTCTAACATTGCGGAATACATTGAATCCACTATGAGGAGAGGCATGGAGTCGTACCGTGACTTGTAATAGGTGACCATAGTGGGCCAAAGAGTTTGAAACATCGAATTGCACTTAATTTCAGTGTAAGCTGTCTTACACTTGCCTGCTCATCTTCCGTTGAGGGTGACGGACCAGTGAGGCACTAATATACCAAGATGTGGCAATGACCCAGACCTGTGTGAAAGGGGTCGTCCTTGATAACAATTTTCTGTTCCGTATAACCTACATCCGTCTTTTCACGACGCATCCATGCAAGTTCGTTTATTTCATATGGGTGCAACTTAGAAGCTGCAACAGTTGTTTGCGCAAGTGTTTGAATTACTGCGCTTAATATAACATGCGCTTTCGCGTAATGTGGTAGTTCGCTGTAAAGTCCTTGTAGGTGGATTACTTTATGGCGACGGTGAATTGCACACATGGAACAGCAAGTTATATTTGTCCACGTTTTGTTGACTCATTTCACAGTCATATGAACTGAAGTCTACGGTCTGGTACCACCCGAAATACTTGTATCATGCAGGGAACGTTTGCACCACACTGAAAGTTCGCTGGAGTAAAAGAAGAATGTAGGGAACACCAGTGGAGTTGTACAGGTATGCGGAAGCGTACGCCCTAATTGCAGTTTGGCCGCCGCTAAATTCAAATTTGTCCACCATAAGTTTAAGTTCTGCCGCTCTTTAATTTATTTTAGCGCAGCAGTATATTTTTGTTGGGCCATCCCTAAATTCGCCACCCCCAAAATTTGAAGTTGGCCCACCCCCAAATAGAAGTGGGACCACACATAATTTTGAATTGGACTCACCCCTAAATTTAAATTTGGCGTACACCCCCAAACTTGAAATTGGCCCACCCCGAATATCAATTGGCCCACCCCCAAATTTCAATTTGACCAAACCCTAAATTTAATTCGGCTCAGCCGTAAATTTAGGTTGGCCCACGTCCCAGTTTCAAATTAGCCAGCCCCCATGTTTCAAGTTCTCCTGTCCCCAGTTTTCAAGGAGACCCACCCCTAAATTCCAGTTGGCCCACTCCCGAATTTCAAGTGGGGAATTTTTTAAATTTCAAGTTGGCCAAACTCCCAATTTAAATCGGCCCACCACGAAATTTAGGTAAGCCCCACCACAATTTTAGTCGACCCGCCGCCACACCCAAACTTCAAGTTGACCCAGCCGTAAAATTAGGTTGGCTCACCCTCAAATTTAAGGTGGACTGACATGTAACTTCAAGTTGCCCCACCAAGAAATTTCAAGTTGACCCACCGCAATATAGGTTGGCCCAAACCCAAATTTTTATTGGCCGAACTCCAAGTTTCAGTTGGCCCATCTGCAAATTTCAGGTGAACCCACTAAAATATTTCAACTGGATCCAAACCAAAATTTTATTTGGCCCATGCCTGCTGTTATATTGCTTATGCATTCTAAATGGAACCTCAGATATCGCTGTGGGTATTCTCTCTGATAATAGTTTGAATTGTTCGTTATCGCGTGTAATGCTATAAATCATCTACATGCGCACTATCATAACGATTCAAAGTCTTAACGCTCCAAATGACGCAATTTTGTGCACATACTAGGCATTACGGTTTTCGTGTGCAGTTTGGCATGGCGGACCAGGGTGCTCGCCAAAGAATGATTACGCAATAAAAACAAAGCTTAATCTAGCGGACAATCCCATGTGTAATGCGAGCTTTCTTTGGAACTATTCACATGGCCTGCTATTTATCGGTGTGTCGAGGACTACATGAGCACACATGCATGAAAAGTGCACGTGCTCAGGAATGAAAGGATTTTCCAAAGATGCAACCGCCTGCATAAACCTAACCGCCTCTATAAACTTGAAACCATTGGTAAGCACAGAAGGTTTCAGTGCCATCCACTCATTTGAGTACATTATTGCGGCATAAGGTCATTTGTACATGTCTTCCAAGCGACACATTGTATTCGTAGTGCCTGAAGCGGAACCTCCATGAAGATAAGGAAGAAGATGACTGAGACTGGGGGTGCGGAAAGAGATAAAGAGGAAGTTCATGAAAAGGCGGACTAAACAGGTCGCCTCATTCTTATTTCCTTACAACATAGCTTGAAGTTTTGCACGCGGAGCAGCAGGGCCACGACAAAGAGCCAGACTACAGTAATCCCTACTTAGTATGATCGATTGCTGCTAAGTCATTTAATTCAAAAGTAATAGGTCAATTAAGTGGCAAGATTCCTACAGGAAATGCCTTATCCTGCACGTATCGGCGTCCTAAATCTGGCCCGTCCCTCTCATATACCTACTGCATTATTTCGGTACAATAAATCACATAAACTGATCACCAGAGTTTGGGAAGATAGGAAGTAGCGATGTCATTCGTAAGGAATTTGCGATGATTCTTGATGGTATCTGTGCAAGTAGCGCCAGGAGTTTGGTGACGACCTGTCAATGGTGCATGAACTGAGTTTCGAAAGGGAGATATAACATGGGTGTAAAGAGGCCTGAATATAACCGCTGTAAAGGACCTAAAATATATCAGTAATAAAACCACTACTATGACGCGTAAGATCTGAGATGCGCGATGTAAATAAGGATTTGCAACTAGAAGATAACCAGAAGAATAAGAATGGGCTGGGGTGCGTTTGGCAGGCATTCTCAAATCATGAACAGCAGGTTGCCACTATCCCTCAAGAGGAAAGTGTATAACAGCTGCGTCTTACCAGTACTCACCTACGGGGCAGAAACCTGGAGGCTTACGAAAAGGGTTCTGCTGAAATTTAGGACGACGCAATGAGCTATGGAAAGAAGAATGATAGGTGTAACGTTAAGGGATAAGTAAAGAGCAGATTGGGTGAGGGAACAAACGCGGGTAAATGACATCTTAGCTGAAATCAAGAAAAAGAAATGGGCATGGGCCGGACATGTAATGAGGAGGGAAGATAACCGATGGTCATTAAGGGTTACGGACTGGATTCCAAGGAGAGGGAAGCGTAGTAGGGGGCGGCAGAAAGTTAGGTGGGCGGATGACATTAAGACGTTTGCAGGGACAACATGGCCACAATTAGTACATGACCGGGGTAGTTGGAGAAGTATGGGAGAGGCCTTTGCCCTGCAGTGGGCGTAACTAGGCTGATGATGATGACAATTTAATGAAAGCTATGAGTATGAGTAGTACGACTGTTGAACGCATGGGCATGGAGGAATACGTTCTACAAAAGCGTTATATGGTAACAGTGGCCATCGATGAGGGGACATGTTTGGAATCTTTCGGCTTTACGACTTGCAAAATAGTAGCAGCCTGTGGAAGCTTCGAAACGGTTTTGCGGTCGAAACAGCGGTTCTGTGCCCAGAAGCACTGTCGGATGTAGTGGGATTTGCTATGAACAGGCAAAACGACAGTCACTTTTTCTCTCATTCCTTGTTTCCCCATAGCCCAACAAGACGTGTGGGAACGTCCGCGTCTCGCCACAATTGCCACAGATAGAAGGTTCATTACCATTCATCTGGTAAGGGTGCCGTATGCGCGGACTATTCGGTGTCGACAAGAAATGTTCTTAGTTTGCCGTATTTTCTTTCTTTAAGGCCCATTTCTCAAACGCCACTGAATGCAGCATATTTCAGGTTGCAACGTCCGAGGTTTGTTTCCAATACTTGCGTAGATTATAACGTGAGAATGGCTTCGGGTCCATGGCAGGAGCAACTATGAGCTGTCACGCCTCTATTCTTTACAAAGATTACGCAAGTCGTTTTTTAGGTGTTCAAGTAAACTCATTTTATTTGACCAGTTGAAAATTCAGGTAAACTAAGCTGCACCGGTCGTTTGCAGATGGCAATATTACATGATTTGAAACCTACTTGTACATAAAACTTTGTTCTCAGAATCACTGTATCAAGTGAATTCCTTTTTTTAGAACAAAGAGTGTACATCTAAGCATTCCTCATCGGGGTACACCAGTCGCTTGGATGAATAGCCCAGAAGAAGCATCGCCAGGTCTTACGCGGAATGTGCAATGAAAGAGGTACCTTTCAATCGGGTTCAACATGCTACCTCGGACACACTGAGCCAGCAGATTTCGCAAAATTTCGAAGCACCATAATGTATCGTAGCCTTTTTCTGCGTCTAAAATACCGATGAACATGGTTTATGAATGAAGGCGTCCTCAATATTTTCCTTATAGCGGAGTTGATCGCCATTTGTCGATCCGCCCACCCTGAGAGTGCATTGAAATGGGTTGAGTAGCTTCGTGGTCCCCATAAAATGCAGTAGACACCAATTTACAATTTTTTCGAACAACCTGCAAACGCAGCCAATCAGTTCTACAAGCGTATAAGTGGTCGAAAAAGACAGATCATTGCCCTCTTTGAGAATTGGGTTTATTGCTGCCTCTTTCCAAGCAGGGGGGATATACTTGCGGGACGATGACATGGCATTGAAAATAGACAGGACAGCTTTCTGTGTTTAAGTGTTATTATTCCATAAATGATCTGAGCAAATATTCGAGCAGAGTTATTCAAGCAGTTCAGCAATGCCTAGTACTCTGATAAGTTAAATGGACAGTTGTATGCTTCATTTGGTGTGTATTTTGTTCCAAAGGCTGTCGTTTTCATCGTTGTGCCTTTCTAGGCAATGTTCAAGAAGTATGCGTGCAGCTGGAGGTCGTGCTGAAAATTGGCACATTGAAAGTCTGTTTGGACTTCAAGAATATCTCCCTCCCTATTTACCAAAGCTATTGGCTTTGACTTCTCGACTTTTATTCTATTATTCTGATTCCCTACTTTTCGCTCATCTGTATAAGCGCTTGTACCGGAGATATCGTTCTGCCAACCTTTTTTCTTTGCCCGTCAAAGTGGCTTTATTTCTTGGAATTTTACATGCTCGAAATATAAATAGTGTATCTGCAGTTCCCGAATCCCTAAGGCGTCCCCATGCCTTATTTTGCAATTTGCAGGCTTTACTACATTCTTCATTGTGCTATGGAACACATCGTTAGCACGCACTCCTTTTGTTCGTGGTATTACTTTAAATGCACCGCCGATAAGAAAAGCTGCGAAGTCTTCAAGAGCATCGTCAGTGCTCAAGCTGCAGATGTCATCCCACTGATTCAGCCGATTCGCCATGCCACCGTGGAACGTGTGGCAACCACTTATCCTATTTTGTTGTGTTCATCACCACAGGAAAGGGATCGCTGCCACAGGGGTATTTAATTACACTCCACTGGAGGTACTTCATTAGTGTTGGAGATGCTTTGCTCAAATTTATGGACGAATATGACTAGCAAGCAATATTGTAAAACGCTAGTTTATTTTTATTCAGCACAAAAAACCCAGTGTGAAAAAGAAATTTTCAGTTGACCGGTCGCTCGATTCGCATGCAGATTCCCCGCCGAGGAGAGTTGTGGGCACATAAATCTGCAAAGACTACTTCGGTTATAGGCAGATCATCGACTAGCGCCCGATATTTTCCTTTATGAAGCGAGAAAGTAGGGTGCATGTAGAGAAAGCAGACACTGAGGAATTAATCTAAAAGCACAGCTAGCACTGCAAGTTCTTCAGGGCTGTTTGGAGTCCACACAACGAGTATCCTCACAATCAGTCGTGTACATGACGTGTCCGTACCTGCAGTTTGTGTGGCGAATGCTCCTGCGTAGAAGCTCTTGCATGACGGTCAACTGAGCTCGGCGTTGGCCAGTACGCAACCCTTCGATGTCTTGCAGGCCTGGACGGCGAAAGAAGGAAGACAGTCGAAATTATGCGTTGGATGATGCTGCGAGTACAGTAGCTCGTTTCAGACAGCTTTAATTGAGAACTCACTGCCGACAATGAATGGAAATCTATTGTTATTGGTCTTAAAGGTCACTAGAGACACTGATCGCGCCAACAGTTTGGGTAGATGTTGAACATGCACTACTAATAACTAAATTTATCACATGAATGCTCATGGTGTACTATCGTCAGTAAATTGAAATACGTGCGTAATTAAAACACGTGCGATTTTGATGTACATGCATATTTTACAAATCAACCACATGCCTCACATTTAGCGCTACGTTTACGCGAGTGTCCTTGCTTAATATGTGCGACAACCATATCAGCGATTGTACATCTAGATTAATTCGAGCAATCTATTCAAATAATTTAGCGAACTTATTTGACACATTACATCTTTTGTCTTTTCAGATTTCGAGATGATGGAGAAACGAGTAAATAAACCAGTGGATTTATTCCCACAAAATATTTTATAAAGTAATACGCTACTTTAATTTCTGTAGCTGTGTGTTGAATTGGAATATCGGCAAGCAAAAATTATATCGTAAAGTCAATTTCTCAAGGTTCAGATTACGCGCATTGTTTGACAAATAGGCACGAAAATGAAAGTTTCTATTTGCTTGTTTCGCCTGTGATCACCACCGCATCTCCTACCCGCAGTCAATTTATTATGACCGTGTTCACGGGAGCTTGGAAACACGTTCTGTGCCTTGAGTTTAGACTTTAAAAACAAAGGAAGAAACAAATATAAAAAAATACCTGAGGGTTGGTTCAGTGCGAGCCATTCTCGGGTAGAAGCCAAGAGAAGCAAAATACCTGTTGACTTAAGGACTATGTGGTGGCTGAGTTGGCTTAGGTTGAAGAGTACAGAACTTTGGAAAGAGGATAACTTATGTTGAAGTAATAATGCCACGTAATTATACTTTAATGTCAGACACATCCTGACAGCAATTTACAATAGGTAGCAAGGCACTGGAAGTGGTAAGACAATACATCTACTTAGGGCAGGTAGTGATGGCGGATCCGGATCATGAGACGCAAAATAATGAGAAGAATAAGAATGGGCTGGGGTGCGTTTGGTAGGCATTCTCAGATCATGAACAGCAGGTTGCCATTGTCCCTCAAGAAAAAAGTGTATAATAGTTGTGCCTTACCAGTACTCACCTACGGGGCAGAAACCTGGAGGCTTACGAAAAGGGCTCTACTTAAATTGAGGACGACGCAACGAGCAATAGAAAGAAGAATGATGGGTGTAACGTTAAGGGATAAGAAAACAGCAGATTGGGTGACAGAACAAACGCGAGTTAATGGCATCTTAGTTGAAATCCAGAAAAAGAAATGGGCATGGGCAGGACATGTAATGAGGAGGGAAGCTAACCGATGGTCATTAAGGGTTACGGACTGGTTTCCAAGGGAAGGGAAGCGTAGCAGGGGGCGGCAGAAAGTTAGCTTGGCGGATGAGATTAAGAAGTTTGCAGGGACGACATGGCCACAATTAGTACATGAACGGGGTAGTTGGAGAAGTATGGGAGAGGCCTTTGCCCTGCAGTGGGCGTAATCAGGCTGATGATGATGATGCTGATCATGTCAGACACCTACATAGCGAGATAGTTTGACTAAAGCCAGAAGGTCATCTCGATAACGTGCAGGACTTCTTACATCAGATTGTGGGATTCGAAGAACGCGAAGGGAAGACAGATATTGAAAGACTAATGAAATGCCAACTATCAAGCCACTATTATTCAAAGGTCAAAGACTGTCTTAATTGTTATTTCTGGCTTGAGTAAAGCAGGTACATCTTCATGGCTTGAATTGCAGCCCACTGTCAGTATAAGGGGACTCCACAAACCATTTTTCTGCATTTCCCGGCGTTACGCCGAGAAACGGTTTTGCTGCCGGACTCTGATAACCTGCGTAAGGTGCACATTGGGCAGGGTATTCAGTAAGTGTCTACCCAGTGGACATACTTATTTTGTATGCCGCGGATGCTCTGATTAGTGGGCTGGGCTGGGCTGGAGTAAGCGTGAGGATCGAGGCAACCCCAGCCAGTCAGTAGACGAAGAAATGGCCTGTCAACTAGATGGACACCTGTAAAATGACTCCCGGCATTATTAAGACGGAGCGTGCTGTGCTGGAGCACCAAGCGTCACAATCAAAAATGTGGCTGGGCAAAAAAAGGAAATGAATATTGGACAAGTGTCACATTCCTGAAACGCTCCATACACGCCATACAGCTTGGCCTGCTGCCTCCTCTGTTGCACAGTAGCAGAGGATATCAGGCCGTGTGTATGTCCCACTGTCTTGTACCGCTACTGGTGCTGTTTCTGTTTTCAGAACCATATAGACGCCAGCCAACAGTGAACTTGCTCAATGAATGTACTATCAATAATGCAGCGATGTAAGTGATCATATCCAACTTCCAAACCAAATTCATAATTCAAGAAAAAGGAGACTTTTACTGTGAAAAAACAAATGATTACAGCCATAATCAACTGAATTGCAACAACGTGAAATTATCGTCACAAAACATTCAGGAAGCGTCGCTGATCCCGGAGAGCTACCAGGTGGATGCATTTTGCACTGGTACATTTTACAATTTATGTTTAAGGCGTCCGTGAGGTGCGCCTTATATATGCACGGAATTGTGATTGGCATTGTGAAGGAGGGACCCCCCGTCAGTAATAATTTTTGCCTTTGTCCGTGGTAGGAATATTTCCTTTTCGTAAAACATGCTACCTGACCGACGAGCTTTGTCACTCTCGAATATTTGTGTACCGGGTGTTTGTTCAGGTAGCTCGTAAAAGCACTCAAAATTCCACGTGTGCGTTACCTAAACCCAAGCATCATAATATTTCAGAGAATGTGAGTGTTGTTCATTGTAAGATTACGTAGTTTTCTTAAGAATGTTTCATCACCCATTCTTTAACGCATTGCTTTAAGCGCAATACATTTAATAGATATGTTGCCGATAATTTTGATAAATTGCCAAAACAACGTTTCTCAATGATGATAGGTAGTGTATTGGTAGCTAGTGGATTTAACTTTTGCCTACTGAAGGCGAGCGGAGACGGCAGCGACGCGAGCCCGAAACGAAGCGTGTTAGCTCAGCGATCCCTCGCTTTGCTGCGCCACCTGTCGAACAAGGTTAGAGTCATTGTTACTAAGCCTCAGCTCGCGGTCATCCGCTCCAAACTGTAGCCAAACGGCCTCGTTTCCTAAACCTCTCGCAAAATACACAGTTGCTCTTCTGTGTTGAAACGCCTCCGATCCTTTTTCACTACAGGCGAGCCAGCGCCACGTTTGAAGACTTGGCACTGCTGTTCGCGCCGGTGCTCGCCATCTTTGTTTCGCAAAAACGCTGGTCCGATACGTGCACTCGCTGGGGAGATGAGACAAGCGATTGAGCGGCCCGCTTCGTAAACACTTTGGTCGCCCCAGCGAATGGCGCATGCGCATTGGCGTCTGCTCTCGTGCAGTGGGCCTTCTAGAATGCGGAGTGGATGGTTACTTGTTCTGCCCTGCACGAAACTGCGTCGGAAGGGGCTGAGTTGTTTTTTGGTCTCCCTATAGAGCAGAAGAGGCCGATTTACTGTTTTTTGAACGACATGCAGAGGCAGCTAGCCAGCGCAACAGGCCGATAACTGGTGGGAAAAGACAGCGCCCTAGCCCTCTTTTAGAATTGGTATTAAGCTGCCTCTTCCCGAGCAGATGGCGTATATTCCGAAGACCATATGGCGTTGAAAAGAGAGAAGAGTGTGTTCTGCGTTTTAGTTTGTGTTTTATCGGTTCATAAATCATTTGAGCAGATTCTGCTCCAGGGGTATTACAGCAGTTCCGGTATGCCGGGGTCTCTGCTAAGGTAAATGGACGATTGTATGCCTCAATAGAGACGCTGTTATGTGAGAATACTTCCAGTACGGGCAGATATGTCACTACGGGCGACATAAACAATGACGTGAAACCATCGGATCCGTAGTCTAGAGAATATATGACCCTGTTTTCAATGAACGCCTTTCAAAATTACATACATATGGCCACTAGAATCAACACACATTGCTAAGTTATTAGATATCTGCATAACAAGCCTTAGCGAATATTATATAAAACCGGGTGTTTTCTCTCTTGCAATATTAGTGACCATCTGCCAATCTTTCTACTGACTAGTCGATATGAAAATAAGGCTGATGAGCAGATATTTTTTTGGCGAAACCTAAATGATAGCTCACGGGAAGTATTTGGTAACTTAGTTCAAGGGCATCATTGGGCGTTATAATAAAGCACAGCGATGTCGACATTGCATATCATTGTTTTTTTCGCTTGATTTATAGCTGTTTTGACAAAGCGTGTCCACTCAAGGAAATCGTACTTCGTAGAAATAAATACAGAAAGCCATGGACGAACAAAAGCCTATTTCAGCGTCTATAAAGATTAAGGACACATTATACCACGAACTCTTCAGTTATCTGAATGTTCAAGTTCTTGTAGGTATAAAAAATTCCGAAATTTTCTTAACTACGATTTAAGAAATGGCAAAAATATTTGCTACACCGCAAAATTTGAGAACATTTACGATAAACGTAAGAAAGTGCAACAAATAGTTAATGCATTAACTAATAGAAAGAAACAGTTTGGTGATATAAAAGAAATGACCATAAATAGTAGAAGTATTTGTGGTGAGTATCTGGCTAACTCAATGAATGCCCGTTTCATAAATGCAGGAAGTTATGAAGAGCCTAATGCCACTGATTGTGAGACTAATACTACAGGAAAAGGGGAAAAAGGGGAACATTTGTTTTTTTCACCCTATATGTTAAAAACCAACTGTAACCCAATAATTTGTCAAATGATATTTTGTAAGTGTCTGTGTAAGCTCATATTTATTGTGTGAAAATATCTAACGCTATGTGTCTCCTCTCCCTGCCAATGAAGTGCCACCAGAGGATGTATAATACAAGCATATTTTGCGGGTAAAGGAGCCCGTGTCAGGGGCTGCGTGCCTTTTGCTCCTGCAGCTTTCTTGAAATTGTATTCAAGTAGAAAATAAACATTCATTCATTCATTCATTCATTCATTCATTCATTCATTCATTCATTCATTCATTCATTCATTCATTCATTCATTCATTCATTCATTCATTCATTTATTCATTCATTGGGTAGGCGTTTTTATTTCTCCAACGGCTGTCACCCTGCTCGTTGTCTCTATCTAAATAAAGTTAAAAAAAGTAAACTTCTAAATCAAGATCGTGCTAGTTATACTTGCAATAGGTTGTTTCAATAGGAGATAGGTTTTTTGGTAAGCGGTTGCCTCGCTAGGCTGATGAGTGCTCTTGTTGGAAGTTGAAATTAGATGAAAGTTTACAGCTTGTCCCCGATTTGTGTTTTCTTCCCTAGTCCTCGTCTTTATTACCACTGAATATAATGTGCAACTGTACCGCTGTGCTAATTTTTGACAATCAGTGCAACAGCTCGGAGTCGTGTAGGTTGAGCTACAACCCTTAGGCTGAATACTTACTGTAAATAAAGTAGCTTGATTATCGTCGCCATGCGCGAGCTCAGAAATAAAACAAGTTTTTATTTTACTGTATATGAGCTCTAGATATTTTGCCAACATGCATTTTCTTCATGTTGAGGTTTCCTTCAGTTCATAGGTCAACAAACGCAATCAGTGCCCGAAACAAGAAATAGTAAATTGCAGGCTGTTTACTTCGGTTAAAGAAGCGCTGTTACCAATGGTGATCAGGACAAAAAAAATTACCGTAGTGACACCAAAAAGTAGCTGGAGCTTGGAATAGGTGTAGGTATAGCTAACACGAACAGCCATTTATGACTTTAGGGAAAGGTGGACTTCGACGCACATCTACAGTAGAGAGACTTGCTGTCAGGTCCCTTTAAAATGTTTGATTTTAAACCCACCCCGCATACAATCTGAGTGAATGTTCTGTAATTCAACAATGTGATTCGCCTTTTTCTCATTTATAAACACAACGCACCGTCCCTCGCCTTCACCCCACAACGTCCACCCACCCTCACTTAACCCTCACCTCACCATATGAGGGTTAGGGCAGATGAGGGTGTCGAAGGCCCGCGTGAGGGTGTACATATCTGGTGGTTAGACCAGACAGGCAGGGACAATCAAACCGCCGTTATACTTACGGTTCACAGCTACTCCTTGCAAGGCAGCCTCTGAAAGAAATACAATATTGTGGTCATCTAGATATATATGTCTGCTCAAGAAGACAAAGTACATAATACGAAAAAATCAGGGCCCAGTATCTTGGGAATAGCAACAAACTTTCAGGAGTATATATCTAATCGGAGTAAAACTAGCAACACAACGGGGATGCTTCAAAATGCTGAGGAAACTGCAAAGGCACTGACACCATGCATATCCAACGTACATGTTGGCGCCTGCGTCGACATTAAGAGAAAAAATTGGCTCAGGGCAGGCTTATTTATTCATTTAGTATTACATCGAAGGCCCCGTGTGGGGTATTACATGAGGGACGGGTGGCCACTTCAGTGGAATGTGGACTCAATGGCAACCTTGAAATGATGTGGATTGGAGTGGTCCACGGCGTCGGCGTAAAGGTCATTCCAGTCCCGGGCAGTTTTCACAAAGAAAGAATGTAGGTGCGCATTGGTCCGGGCAGGTGGAGGGTACACAGATTTTTGGTGACGTAATGGGCAAGATTGACGGTGTGCTCGAATGATGGCTGAAGTAGTAGGATCAGAATGACAAAATTTGTGATAAAGACACACTCTGAAAACATGACGCCTTATATCTAGATTGGAAATTCCAGCTTTTAATTTTAGCTGAGAGACAGTAGGGTGGTAATAATAATCAGAATAAATACAACGAGCTGCACGATTCTGAACTGCTTCTAGAGTGTTAGAAAGGTGGTTTGGTGCGGGTCCCAAACAGAGCATGCGTATTCTAGCTTAGGTCTGAGAAAAGTTAGATAAGTTAGTACCTTTAAGGATGGCGGTACGAAGCGCAAGTTGCTGCGGAAGTAACCAAGCGTGCGATTGGCTTCGTTAGTGATGTTCGTAATATGAGAGGACCAAGAAAGGTTATTTGAGAGTAACGCCAAGGTACTTGCATGACTCCACAGATGATATTTCCTAGTTGCAGACAACATACTTAGGAGTATGGTGAAGCTTCCGTCGATGAAAAGGTACTAGTAAAGTCTTAGTAGTGTTCAGTGTCATTAGTCACATGCTGCACCAAATGGTAACTTTGTCTAGATCATCTTGCAATGCATGGTTGTTGGTATCAGCTAGGATTAGGCGATAAATGACACAATCTTCAGCAAAAAGCCGAATGTTAGAAGAAAGATTAACCACTAAATCATCAATATATATAAGGAAGAGGAGGGGCCGAGAACTGTGCATTGGGCTACACCGGAGAGAACAGGGCTTTTAGAGGAGGAGTGGTTGTTAGCATACACAAACTGTTGTCTTTTAGCCAAGGAATTTCGTATACAGCCCAAAACAAGGGGATTAAGGTGCAAGCGAGACAGTTTTAGGAGAAGTCGTTGATGCGGAACTTTGCCAAACGCCTTTTCGAAATCTAAAGAGAGGACATCAGCTGGGATGTTTTGATCAAGGTTACCTCTTATGTCACTTATAAAGAGTGCTAATTGGCTATCACGAGATACGGAAGCCATACTGGTTAGGGTGAAAGAACCTGACAGACGTTAGGAATGTAGGAATGTGGGAGTAAAGCACATGTTCCATAAATTTCGAACAGACGCTAGTTAGAGAAATTAGGCGATAGCTACTACATAATTATCGTGGACCTTTCTTTGGGACGTGATGTAATGTAATGCGCAGGTTAGATAGCCGTTGGATCATTATGGTTACCGAATGCATATGAAGAGAAGGGGGAGTGCAGTAGAGGGCGGCAGTAGACTAGGTGGAGCGATGAAATGAGGAAATTCGCGCACGCTAGTTGGAATCGGTTGGCGCAGGACAGGGGTAATAAGAGATCGCGGGAAGAGGCCTTCGTCTTGCAGTGGACATGAAGTAGGTTGATGATGATGATGATGATGACAACGATGATGATAATGAATTGCTGCTACGAAGCATCTGTTAAGTCTTTAATTGCGTTTAAATATATGTCTGCACCGTTAATATATCGAAAAATTTGAGCTGTTGTGGCTCTGAACGACGGTAATTAGGCATGAATGACTGTCACCGTTAATGGTCACTTACACGACTGCAGGCACGATACTCCTCTTGGCCACGATCATTACTCGTCCGGTTTAGGCAGCGAAAATGTGCTTACCAAATTGTCCACAGCACGTGTGTGCAGTTTTCTTTAGACACCGTTTAAAACATTTCTTGCCTTCCGGCCTACGCCAGAAAACTTCATATCCATACTGAAATACAGTGCACCACTTCTTTTTATTCAAGTTCCCTAAAGGCCCCTTGGGTATTACATAGGAGTGTTACAATAAATTAGTGATAGATCAAGTATGCGCCTTTATACAGATAATGAATGCTAAAGAAACAGAAGCAGAAAAACAGGAAAACAAGAACAGTTAGACCAATAGAACGGCACGTCGTAAACATGGAATATACCTACAGAATTAATATGGGTAATGCCAGGTAATGCGTGTTTCCAGGCGAACTGTTGAGCTGTTCGAGCCACGGACGTAGTCAGTGTGTAATTTCGAGGGATCGAGGGCGCTCCTATCCCCTGTATGTACGTTCGTGCGTGTGCGTTCGTGCGTTTTACATGCATTTGAATAGGCTGCGTTGGAGTTGGGCCCAAGATAAAGCTTCCTCTTAATGACTAATTTTTGATGTAATCGTTCAATTAGGCAAATTATTTTGAATAGTATCCAGGAGGTAGCTGATGCAGACAAATATTTGTGATAATGGATACATGCTATTAATAAGATAAATTCTTACCTTGTGTATATAGATTAACAAAATAGGCACCGTGTAACATAGCGAATGCTTGGCATAATTTGCTCTGGGTTTAGCAATGACTGTTTACGTTTCGTATTGTTAATGATGTTTCCTCAACAAAAAATTATGTGGTTTGACGTGCCAGAACAACCATCTCATTACGAGGCCCGCCGTAGTGGAAGGCTCCGGAAATTTGGACTACCTAGAGTTATTTAATATGCACCTACGTCTAAGTACACGGGTGTTTTCGCATTTCGCCCCCATCGAAATACGGGCGCCGTGGCCAGGACTCGACCTCGCAACCTCGTGCTCAGCAGCTCAACCATATTGCCATTAAGCAACCATGGCGGGTAATGATGTTTTCTTGGAGACAATCCACAAAAGTGGTAATGCCACCATATTTTACGTTTGACCGACTGGCAATGCAAGAATGCAGTTTAAAAATGAGAAAAAAATATGCACTCAATAAAGAAAAGGCTGGAGTAAGGCTGAATGAAGATATGCCACAGTCGCTATCTACCGAACAGGTCCTTCTTTGAGCAGATTTAATTTCATCAGGTTATCGACTCTTGTTTTGGACTACACAAGCCGACAGTATTGAAGATGCGAAGATCCTAATAAAATATATGATGAGCTTGTAAGCTTGACTTTAGCAGGTATAGAGTGCTGGCATGCTGACATGTTGCTCTCATGGTGCTCCACATGTTTTTTCCAGCTTAAATGCCTTGAGAAAATTACACCTAGTGTTTTTACCGAATCCACTAAGTCTGTAGTTTCATTTCCAAATAGGCATTTATTTGCCAAAGAAATTTTGTTTCCTTTTTGTCTGCACAGTACCACTTTTTTTACCGTTTATTTTGGAGCAATTGAGTTGTGCCCACGTTTCCAGTTTTACAAGTGTTAGGTTGATTCTTATTTCTAGGTTTAGTTCACATCAGTCAGCAACGAGAAGCGTATGGTCAGTATGTGCTATAACATGTGGTTCATTTATGGCTTGTGCAATATCCTTAACATAAATTTTCAATGAGAGTTATCCTAGGATGCTTTCTTGGGCGGATTTTATTATTTGCAGGAAATATGTCTCGAATCCTGTGTCAAGATATTGCATCGTATGTGATAGTTAGGAACCTATAAAATAATGGGCGAGGTGGCGGACGTAATAGCTTTGTAAGTTATAGGTATACAGTGGTTAGGAAGAATAAATTCTTTTTTAAAAATCAATTTTAACATCTACGGCACGTTTGCTCTGGGTGAAATCTTTATTCATGGATTCTATTTGTTTATAAGTGCTGTCTCCCTCAGTAGGCGTTTTTTGTAACCTGGTTGAAATCTAATGAATACATTGTTGCGCCAAAAAAAAAGGACTTGGGAAAGAAGAGTACGAAACGACAGATTGAGCGCTGAACTTCAACTGATTTTATTCTTAGACCAGGGCAGGGAGAATGAACAAATGTGCATGCGTGCATAAGTGTTGCCTAGAGCGATTACAGTGACGTTTTCAACATTTGCAACTCGTTTTCAAGCAGAAAAACAGACGTGTCACTAATACAACTCGTGCTTCTTACTTTTGTGTCGCAACAATGTATTCATTAGATCCCAACCAACTCGTCCAGCAACAAGTTCGACTCAAGCCCTTGTTGAAAGTCGCGAAGAAACTTATGTTTGTTCAAGAATGATAGGATTCTTCAACGCAATACCACCTAACTACCTGAATATGCTTCTTCTATCATTTTATTAAGTTTTAGGACAAACATTTGTCACAAGCATAAATATGCTCAAATGATCTCTAATGGTAGTTCCACAAATATCGGCTGTTAATAACTGTTCTGTAATACTCTTGGGGAACACATCAACCAATGACGATGCTTCTTTTAATGAAGAAGCGAAGCAAAAGGGCATATAAGAAGCAGCAAAGAAGCATATTTTAACGAAGAAGCAACATAGCTGGTTTTTTGTTGGCTGTAGGAGTGTCGAGCGTCTTGAAGTTGTCTTTGAATTATTTCAGGCATTTATAGTCACACGTGTTATTTCTTTGGTTGCATTTGACTTCGACTAACAGAGCGGCTCCAGCATGTGTGTGTGTTTAATTTCTACTGACTTGTTTTTGTTCTCATCACAAATCCACGTGCGGTCACTGATATAGAGCTTATTTTACACCAGAGAGACTCTCTCGTGCGTTTCTATGTTTTCTTTCGCGCTATGCCGAAGTTCTTTTTTTTTTCTCGTCCCTTACCTTCTGACTGAAGTCCTCTCCTATGAAAAATATCTGTCTCCATAAGTTGGCACCCATTGTTTAGTATAGCTATTTTCTGCCTTTAGATGCTCAAAAATAAGGCACCTACATATTGACACGCGGAGCTTTATGTGTTGTGCACGTGCACGTCTACGCATCTTCCGGTTTCTGTTGTTTTGAATACCATGCCATCCGTTGGCACTACATGACCATTATATCATTCCGTGGGTTATGAGTAGGGTTCCCCATTCTCACTATGTTTTCCCAGGGACAGGATAGTTTCCCACACCAGCTCTGCAGGAGTGGTGGTGGCGTGGAGGTAGATTGCGGGCCGTGTCCTTAAGTAGAATTGTCAAGCAATTTAGGGAGAGCTATGCGGGGCGTTCTGCACATTTTCAACCAACAATCACGTCAAGATAAGCATATGTCATCCACTCTTTCTACAAGATGCAGGCCCACTTCATAAACCGAAGGTAGACGCCTTCAATGGAAATGAACCCCTGCGATACCCGCGATTCAGAGAGCCGTAGATGCTAATTCCACACTGTTTCTTTCGCCTTAAGTTCTATGATATTCCAGATTTTCCAGAAATAGGACGTATTCTGTCGTTAACCAATCCTTGTAGCGGAAACATTAGGGTCCAATAAAAGATAAAATATTGCTGATTTCCCAGTCATAGCGTTCGTTCGGTGATGTTTTCTGTAATCCTTACACGAAAATTTCTAAATTAAGATTGACAAATAAATCAGGTTTGTGTAGCTTTCGACTATATGGCTCTCGTCGTATTAAATGATCGTATTGCTAATTGATTTTCTGTGTTCTGCCGATATCCTTCCTTATTTTCCTTTTTTTTCGTTTGGCAGTTCAAAACTGTTTCCAATGTTGTGCTGTGTATTCAAATGTGGCCCTTATATCCTTTTTTACGCATGGATCTTCTTTTATTTATTACCTGATATGTACACAGTATATTGTGGAGTTTTAATCGGTAAGCTATTGGAAAAACTGTTCGCACGTTCTGCTGCTCTCTTTGCACCACGGGTACTGGGGCTGGCCAAGCTGCACCTCCGCAGTGCTGTGCTGTTTTTCGCGGAAACAAGTCTTACCATAACATTCCATTTCAGACTCTCGGCCGACGACGAAACGTTGTGCCCCTCGAGCCATTTCATGGGCGCGAAATGCTCCTTGCGCAAGGAAGACACGCAGACACCAGAAATACCAGAATACAACTGCAATTTACTCCCCAGAAGGTTACTCGAGCAAGAGTCATTAAACGTATGACAATTTTTCCGCTCTGGTGTGGCACATGCTGCATTGGTGAGATCGGAAGATGCCTTAACTATAGCCCGAGGGAACATCGCGTGCATGTGCAAGCAATAACAGGCCCAGAAGAGTTTGATGGAGGCTGTCAAAGATCTCAGCGCAACCTTATTTTTACAGCTATGTAAAACTGTATTAGCACCGCTTGTGCTTCTATCACACAAAGAAACGAAATATCTTGGCCATATGATGAAATGCACTAACAGGCGGTATAGGAATGCATTGCGTACTATATTTAATGCTAGAGTAGTGTTAGGTCTAGCAGATTGCAGTCATGTTGAAGCTTTCGTGCTTCCTTCGCTTCGTCTTAGTCTCCCATTTATTTGAGCTTGTAAAATGAACGAAAAATTCACAAACGAGGAGCTCGTTCAACAGCACTACATTGTGACACATATCGGGAGAAGCGGTAATCCCTTCGATCTAGGAAAACTATATCCAGCCTCACGCTGCTGTCTTCCCATATGGAATATCTCAGCAGAGTAACCAAACAGGTGCGACGATGCCTTTTCAAGAAGAATGACTGCGTATGGCTGTAAAAGTTTTATAAGGTTTGCTGACACTGTTCACTGCCAACGGCCACATTTCGAAAACATCCCACACGTTGGACGTAACTGTTGCACTGAACAGCCGTCTCGATAGTGATGTGTAAGTTCTTAGGAAGAATACGTCGGAAATATTCACTTCCGCTGCCTTCACAAACTAAAGCTAAAAAAACTAGCGAAAATGTAGTCTATCAACTCCAACTTAACTCAGAGGTTAATGCTATAGACCAATATATTCGCAGTGATGGAACCACGCCGTGCACATACCTGCAGTTTATGTGGTGAACGGTCTCTCTCGATGTAGAAGCTCCATGGAGCTCGACGTGGCACAGCACACAGTTCTATCAGCCAGTAAATAAACGGAGAGAAGGAAATGCGTGAGAAATTTCGACACTATCCTTTAAATCGCCACCTAAACTTTGAGTCGCGGGATAATGTGTGGAGACCCATTCGGCCCCAATAATGTAGCGCCTATATGATTGTGTACGGGCCACGCACTGCACTCTGCGGAGCTGCGATCAGAAAAGAAAAAAAAAAAACATTGAATTCTTCGCTGACACCGTGGCCTTTTCCGCGCTACTGTACATGAGAATGTTTAGAGACACTGTTTATTCAGACGGAACTTGGCACGGAAACGTTGAAGACCAGAATTTGTATTGCTAAACGGTGCTAAAGTAAATGGTGGCGCTATTATTCAGGATGTTGGGGCTCGAGAACAGCAGATAAGCAAGTTCTCTTCAGAAAAATGCATTTGTTTTCTCAGTATGAAAAGTAGTAGTGTAAACTTTTATCTTGCCGTATTAAATACGTGGTACAAATGCACGATCACTCATGTTTTAAGAAAGGATGAAGTGTAAGACGAGGATGTCATTTAGAGGACCAGTCCGCCGATTTAATAGCTAAGTGTTCACTCTAAAAGAGAAGAACAAAATAAATACGCAAACACTGTGCGCATGCGCCATGCGGGCATCACTATCTCGTGCATTACCTTTCGCTCAGCACGGATAACCTCGGCTCTTTACCTTCACGTCACGGTTACACCGAATTACACCAGAGCCTCCGACCACTTTTTGCTCCACAAGTATTATTTAAAATGCAAGTTAAAATTAGAGCCGGCTATACAGCATGTTGTATATTTCAATCGTACAGAACTTTTAAAATTGGCTAGTTGCAGATACCAGTAGTTCTTCGAGCAGGATTATCTGATACAGTGTACGGTACGCGCACGGGAAAGTGAAATATATTATAGACTAAAAGACGAATATTATTCCATTTTTATTTATTCACTTGTGGCAGGTGAATTTTTAATGCATAGCCGCCTAAAAGGATGTCTAAGGATTACACGGGTAGGGATATATGCGCCGTGAAATTTGCCATGTAAATGAGTTATTGTTACACTTTTGTTTTTGTGAAATAAAACGCTGTTGCATTTAATGGAGCATAAAGTACCACGAGCACGCATGTATTTTCTTTTGTGCACTTCGGGGATACTTCGGAAATGGTGCCATGATCAATACTCGTTCCAAGTGAAACGCCTTGCCAGCTCACTGGTCACAATTTGTAAATGGCAATACATTCCGTATAGTATTTATTCAATAAAGAATGTCATTGTAGTTATTTAGTCAATGATTATTTTCGATCCCTTCTCCAACCAACGGCCCCTTCATTAAGTAATCCAGCTCAATCACGGGACTTACGCTGTCGGCAACAGCCAGTATTATATAACACCCGGTAAATTTAGAAAATTGGTAAGCTCACACCGCTTAGCGTAGGGAATGCGATACACAACGCAGAGCTGCACAAGCTGCGGTCTTCAGCAATTTTCAGAACAGATAAAAAGATAGGTTCAGGAAGTTTTAAAGTACTTGTGTTTTTACGCGCCATAACCATGGTTTGATCACGAGGCACGATGCAGTGTTTACCTAAATTTTCTTATCCCTTAATATTTATTTCTCGTTTAGTACAACCCACAGTCCATAGTGCAGTAAAGACTAGCCGAAACCGCCGCCGTTCGTCCTGCGTATTTTTGGGTAGTTAAAAAAATCTAAAATGTGATTTTTACCAAATGATAACAAGGAACAAAGAGCGAGATAGAGACACATACGCACACACAGAAACCCCAAACAAAGAAAAAGAAAAGCACTGACCTTGTGAATACAGAGAAGGTTAGACAAATTCTCAAACAGAACTGCGGTCCCCACAACCAGATTAAATTAAATTATGGGTTTTTACGTGCCAAAACCACTTTCTGATTATGAGGCGCGCCGTAGTGGAGGACTCCGGAAATTTAGACCACCTGGGGTTCTTTAACGTGCACCTAAATCTAAGTACACGGGTGTTTTCGCATTTCGCTCCCATCGAAATGCGGCCGCCGTGGTCGGGATTCGATCCCGCGACCTCGTGCTCAGCAGCCTAACACCATAGCTACTGAGCAACCACGGCGGGTACACACACAACCAGATTAAGAAATACCAGCTTCCCAATGCGAACAAATGACTACTTTGGGAGAAATCCTCGAATACCACCGAATTGCGCGCTTTAAATACCCTCCGGCTGACAAATCATTAAAAGAACACTAGCAACGGCATGGAGACTTAGACAAACAAGCACCTTTTCCACGCCACTACTCATGCACCGAATACACCCAGAAGCATACTCATCAGACTGTAAGGCATGCAATACACCCCGTGCGGACCTCCATCACATTTTGTGGGCATGCCCACCAGCTACAAATAATATCAGACACATCATAAACCACAGTGCTAAAATAAAAACCCCTGAGCATTTTGAGGCTAGACTGGTCAGGGAATGCCCAGAAGACCAGCTCTGGGCTGTCCGTCTGGGGGAGGAGGCTGCTACGTATCAAGGCGTAGCCTGCGTCTGAAGGGGAGCTTTACGGGGATGGCCTTCCAGACTTTCCGTTCCCATTTCGAACGCAGCAGGGACCTTTCAATAAAGGCGCTTTATCTCCCTCTCTAGAGTCTGCCCATCCGTCAAAACTATTGCACACTATCGCCCACACGGGACGGTGTTTGAATGAATAACCACCGAATGGTGCCTCTGTGTATGTTGCTGGTTCTTTGACTTAACAGGATTCACAACCGATTTTTGAGGACCTAGTTTTTTTATGGCGCAACGCAATGCTCACCCTCGGTAGTGTCTAGATCTGCAGTGGTTCCTTCCAAAAGCGCGTGGATATTTAGGAAGCACAACTTTTTGATCTGAGCACCCTCAAAAAACTAAGAGTCCCTCCTGTATTAACCCTGACATGTGAGAGCGATGTCGCTAGTCCACCTTGCAAATTCTAAAAGCTGTGCTTCTCACCGGTGGGAGTATAACTGTGGTTAACCACCTACATTTTCAACTTTTGTACCACTTTTGAAAACAATGAGCTGGTGCAATAAGTTCACGTTGCTGCGCACACATTTTTTATATTTGTATCTCGTTTCCCCCAAAGTAAACACCTACGTTATGGCTGGCTGGCCCCTTCGTCGTTGTTCTGTAGATAGACGAAACAAGCCAACTCATCGACGGCGAAGGAGGCGCCACTTTTTTGTTCACTACAAAAGAAGGCTTATCTCCACATTGTAAGTCAGGAATAAAAATTAATAAAAGTAATAAAAAAATTATAAAAGAACACTGCATTTCAATACTAAATAAAGACCCGTAGACGCGAGCGCTAGTAGAAGGTCACGTGGTGGACCTCTTATTCAGACAACAAATAAAACTTTCCTTGTGTTTGTAGAGCTTTTTGAATATGAAGAACTTATTCGAAGTGAACATATCTGGGAGCTCTCCAAATCTCCGTAACTAAGAGACCTTTCGTAATTTCAGTTTACCCTTGACTGAAAGATTGTATTTTTCGCAAACACAGCCAGTTTGCTATGTTTATTTTGTTAATGCACACAAGATATATGCACTGAAGGATAAGCAGGGTAATATCATCAGCAATCTTGAAGGTATAATAAAAGCAGCAAAATAATTCTATACTGATCCTTTACAGTACCCAGAGTATTCAGGAGCACTCTATTCGAAACAATAATGAACTCTATACGGAAACTCCTTCTATACTAGAGATCAGGTTAGAAAGGCCTTGCAAGGCATGAAACGGGGAAAGGCAGCAGGAGAGGATGGAATAACAGTCGATTTAATCAAACATGGAGGAGACATAATGCGAAGTGCCTATTGACTGCAAAGGTCCCAGAAAAGTGGAAGAATGCAAACATTACACTAATCCACAAAAAAGGTGACGTTATTAAAGAATTTAAATCTATAGGCCCATTAGCTTACTCCAAGTATTACATAAAACATTTACCCTAATAATCTCCAATAGAGTAAGGACAACATTGGACTTCAGTCAACCAAGGGAGCAGGCTGGCTTCAGGAAAGATTACTCTACAGCGGATCACACCCACGTCATTAACCTGGTTATCGAGAAATCCGCAGAATACAATAAGCCTCTCTATATGGCTTTCATAGATTACGAAAAAGCATTTGATTCAGTATAGATACCAGCACTCATAGAGGCATTGCGTAATCAAGGAGTGCAGACCCTTACGTACATACCCTTGAATATATCTGCAGAGGTTCCACAGCTACCTTAACTCTATCCAAGTAGGAAGATACCTATAAAGAAAGGGGTCAGACTAGGAGACGCAGTCTCTCCAATGCCATTCACTACGTGCTTAGTATAAGTATTCAAGCTATTAAACTGGGAAGTCTTAGGAGTAAAGATTGACGGCGAATACCACAACAACCTTCGGTTTGCCGATGATATTGTTCTATTCAGCAACGCTGTAGACGAGTTTCCACAAATGATTTACGACCTTAACAGAGAGAGAGTATGAGTGGGGCTGAAGCTTAATATGCAGAAAACAAAGGTAATGATAAATAACCTGGCAAAGAAACAAGAGTTCAAGATCGCAAGTCAGCCTCTTGAGTCTGAGGAGAAGTACGTTTACCTAGGTCAACTAATCACAGGGAACCCTGACCATGAGAAGGAAATTCATAGAATAAGAATGGGTTGGATCGCATACGGCAGACATCGTGAGCTCCTGACTGGGAGCTTACCGTTATCATTGAAAAGGAAATTATACAATCAGTACATTTTGCCGGTGCTGACTTACGGCGCAGAGACTTGGAGGCTGCCGAAGAAGTTTGAGAACAAGTTAAGGATCATGCAAAGAGCGTTGGAACGAAGAATTCTAGGTATATCTTTAAGAGACAGAAAGAGAGCTGTTTGGATCAGAGAGCAAGCTTGTATAGACGATATTCTAATAGACATTAAAAGAAACAAATGGCACTGGGCAGGTCATATAATGCGCAGATTAGATGACCGTTGGACCATTAGGGTGACAGAATGGGTACTAAGAAAAGGGAAGCGTAGTAGAGGACGGGAGAAGGCTAGATCATGTGACGAAATTAGGAAATGGGCAGGTGCCAGTTGGAATCGGTTGGCGCAGGACAGGGCTAATTGGAGATCACAGGTACAGGCCTTCGTCCTGCAGTGGACTTGGATAGGATGATGATGATGATGATGACGATGATGGCGGTGATGATGATGATGATGATGATGATGGCACACAGTGACGCCTTAAGTACTGTGTCTCAGGTCACTGCTGTGCCGGTATGGACACATTCCTGAAATGAATTTGCAGGAAAGCTGAAGTGCCTGCATAATGTTTCAAAACATCCATGGTGGCGCTTACAACAAATGCGAGCCCCATAAAGCGTTTCTCATGTGAGGCGGTCCCACGTATTTGAATGTAGTTGATGAGATAAGAGAGCAGTTTATCAGGCGCATTAACTAAAGAACGCCTATAGGCGCCCTGCGAACCAGTTTTTTCAAGTGAAGGTTGTATTGGCTCTCATGTTTCGATCGCGCTCTAGTCAAGCAAAAGCCCTGTTGCTGCCAGAGCAGAGCAGCAGTGGGAAAGGGCGGTTTGATGAGCTGACAGCTGCGCCGGATCGTGAGCCATTCGCCAGGATTACAGACGCGTAGGCAAGCGGTCACGCCACGCTCACAAGCAAGCGGAGCCGTTTCGCTTCCGCCGAGTTGCGAAAGGGCAGGAAAGGGTTTCGCGAGTGCCGCACCGGCTTCGTTTATGTTCATTTCACTCTCTGGAAACGCATGGGACGCCCGCGCGTTGTTTGTTCCTCCAAGGAGCAGGTAGCGTTCGACGAGTGGCGGCGCGAACTCGCCCGTGAAAGGACTCGCCGTTGGCGGTACGATCCAGACGCTAGCTCCACCCCACCCCAGGCAATCCGACATCAACGTGAATTGGATCCTAAGCTGAGGAAATGGGAAGCTAAAACAATCCGGCAGCGTTACTTGTGGATTACATAACGTATCGAAGGTGAGGTGTACGCAAGGTAAGCTTAGCTTGCCCCCCTTTTCCGGTACTTTTTTAACCAACGGCAAATAACCTTTGCGTTAGATGGAAGTCAGTTACCACGGGATTCTATGCTCACGGAAGTTAAAGCGTATTGATGACAGCTATGTGAACTGTACTAAGGTTACACTTCTCAATCCTGCTGCTCGTAGCAATTACTCTCAATGCCGCGGTGCCCATAGCAATCCTTTAATTGCTGCACTTATTCATACCATTCATGCTTGGCGTCTGGCAAAGGGGCCTGGGAACGAGAAGGAAGCAGTTGGAGCACGCTATGTGCAGCTTCCCCGCATGCTGAAGATTAAGGACTGGGCATCGCTTGTGCGAGTTTCATTTTGTGTGCAACTCAATCGTTGCAGTGTGTTCAATGGTTGTATTCCACGAACTAACCTTGGCGTCTACGACGCCATTAGCGGAATTTAACCCATGCGTTCTCGATAGCCGCAGGATAGGGAGAGTGAAGTGACAAGCGGAATAATAATTTGTACGTATATTATGACCTTGCTTAATAACATTATACACGCGCAGATTGCGAACGCTTGTCTTCATGCACTGCCTTTTGTGTGCATCTTTCATACATAGTAGAATTTCGTGCTGTCTTATACACATATCCGTTAAATATGTGCAGGCAGTAACAAAGCGATGGGGGGATCTGCGGGCACGGGCCAGACTGCGTTCTTGCGACAAAGGAGGCGTCTGGTGCGAAGATGTAGTACTGCCCGTGCGCGTGCTGTGGTGATTGTATGTTTGCCAATACTCCCGCTTCGAGCCAGAGTGAGTTAGGGCTTACGCTGCCAGGTTGCCGTCTTTTCAAAAACGGAGCGCGCACTGAGTTATTACTCCGCAGAACGGCTGAAACACAGGTCACTCTTTTCACGACACTGATGAGCAGGCTGGAGAAGAGGGATCGAATTGACTGGTCATGTGAACTAGAGGAGGCGCATGCGCAATGCTTTGGCTCTACACCATGGCCATGCTTCGTCAGATGGCGCAGTATTGCATCCGACAAATATGTCATGGTGTTTTACCAGTGCAGTATGTGAACGCGCTTATCTATTTTTCTAACTGCAATCATTCGTCTTAACTAGCGTGAAGTAGATTTGAATGGATATACAAATAAACCAGAGTAAAGCGAAACCACTATACATATCAAAGCGTCATAGATATCACAGACAAAGTGCTGAGTAGAATCAGAGGTACTGTTTCAAATACCGAAAATTGACCTCGTAATGAAATAGGACGTGCTGCCCGTGTCTCAGAGCGCAATCTTTTCTTTTTTTCGGGAGCATCGCCACGGGCCGCAATAGACCGGTCTTACTTAGCACAATCGGAAATGTACGCCCAGTGTGGATTGCTGCGGAATTCTTTTTTCGAAGACTGGTTTTCTTGGATTTGACGCATAATATCGGCGTTAGGGGATAACGGCTTACAGATCAACACGACGTGTTTTTACTAAAGGGACCAACAGCGGGCACTTTCTCACCACAGTCTCCGCATACATCAAGCTTCTAAAATATATTCTGATATGAAAAATACCGACATCGATTCGTGTGATCGCATGCATCACCAACCACAATCTAATTCGCGTTGCTATCTATAGCTCCGTTGTTCTTTACGGTGCATAATGTTCCCAATTCTCACCGGGAATGTCAGGAGGGCGGACTGTCGCCGTCGTGGTAGGCTCAAGTAGTGCCGTTGTGATCGTTTTATTGGCCGTTGTCTTCATGATGGGTCCTTCAACACAATTGTCAAGCAAAATGCAGAGAGCTATATGAAACCGTTGAATATATTTGCGACTAGGAACGCGTCAAGATCAACATGGTTGGTCCCTTGTTCCTACAAGATCATAGGCTCACTTCATAAACCGGCGGTAGGCTTTCAGTCCCAGTGAATCAGAGTTCAGTACTTGCTAATACCGCACCGCTCATTTGGCCTCGAGCACATAAATATTACCATTTCTTCTGAAATATTATCTCTACCGTCTTTAACCAATTCTTGCAGCGAGAACTTGAAGGGCGAATAAGAGGAGAAATATAGCTGCTTTCCTAGTCATCCCTTCCGCTAGGGGGGGGGGGGGGGCGGGGACTTCTATAAGGCTGGCACGGAAACATCCAAACTAAAATGTACCAATAAATCAGGTTAGTGTATCTTCCTGCTTGTCGCCATCATATCCGCCAGAATTCGATAACTTTAGAGAATCTTTCGGCAATGCGTGTATTTAAGAAATCAATTGTATGGTTGGAATAAGAATTGAAAACCAGTCAACTAGTATTGTGCGGCAGAGCATGCATAACATTTACGTACTGTCCCATCGGTGTGCTAATTTTGTTATTTTTATTATATATTAATTTACATATATTGCAAAAAATACTGATTACTAGCAATCTAAATTAAATTAAGGCCTTCCCATTTATCATTGGCGCTTCTTTGGAGACCTCTGGACCGCATTTTATTTTTTTTTTTGGTAGAAGGGGTGGTTGGACCTGGAACAGAATGCGAACGCTTGCAGGATTTCCGGCTTACTGAATATATTAACCGTAAAACGCTACATTTCCGGCATCTTTCAAAGCACATTTGAAATGATGTCCTGATATTTACCAGAAAACCGACAAACGGGTTTAGATGTAGGATTACAGAATTTCCTCGAGAACCAAGTTATAACTAATACAGTTATAGGATGTCCCCAACCTATGACACACCCTCATTGTTAAAGCTCAGCCCCATGAATATTCTTAAAGCTATTGTGGTCGAACTACATATGAGCGCCCTCCATTCATTTGGGCTCAATACTGTGGGATCATTAAAACAATTTCAGCCATTTAATTTGGTTAAGTTTAGGTTGTAGTATGTTAAGGTTGGTTGAGGATAGGTGGGGCGCCTTGTGGACAGTAGTGCGATAAGATTGCCGACCCGCGCTCGGCTATGGACTTCGGTCAGCGCTTGAAAGCTCAGGCGACTGCTGTTGTGGATTGGTGCACTCTGGAGTGAGCAGTTGTTCCACTGAAGCAATTTTACTGGTCGCAAACTGTAACGTTGAAAGCTAAAAAACTGGCTTTGTCTAGTGGGAAAGCTCCCGCCTAATCGGAGCTTTATTTTGTACTGTTAATAGGGCATAGTAATGCTTGCTGAGTAAGCGACTAATTCTTGCTGAGTAAACAAATGCCGGAACAGCGCGTCTGCACAGGAATAAAGCGTTTTTTTTTTTTTTTTTTGTAAAAATACACCCGCCTTCATATTATAGAACCAGCTCTATACTCTTGAAATCATCGGTAAGAACAAAACCTATGAGCGCCATCCAATCATTAGGGCTCATAATTCTGGCGCAAGTTCGTGTGCAGAATCTTAAGCCGGTTTTTCACTTACGTTCTGTTGTAATGAAAAAGTAGCCCAGCGCCAGGGCAGCGATGCAGAGAATTGTGACCGCGCAGACCACGTACTGCGAGCTGCAAATAATCCACAAATGCTAGAGATCATCTACATATGTATTATCATAACGAGAAAATGTCTTTAAATGTCTTTAAATGTCACGCAATTTCGTGCGGATACAATGCATTACGGTTTTCGTGTGTATTTTGGTATGGCGGAGCTGGGTACTCGCCAAAGAATGCTTACTTATTAAAAACAAAGCTTATTCTACCAGGCAAGCTCATGTGTAATGCGAGCTTTCCCTGAAGCTATTCACACGGCACCTAGTTATCAATTTGTCGGCGACTTCATGAGCATACATTGCTTGAATAGTGCAGCGACTCAGGAATAAAAGGATATTCCAAAGATGCAGCCGCCTTCAAAACAGCAACCGAATCTATCAACTTGAATGCATTGGCAAGCGCAGAAGGTTTTACTGCCATCCTGTAATTTTAAATCATTATGGTCGCACACGTTCATGTGCAGATGTCTTCCAAGTGACACAATGTGCTTGTAGTCCTAAGCCCCTCCTTCCCATGCCTAAGTCAAGGCTATCTTGCCTTTTAACAGGTGCGAAGTGCCTGAAGCGGAACCTCGGTGAAGATAAGGAACAAGACGACTGGGACTAGGGGTGCGGAAAGTGATGAAGAGGAAGTTCATGAAAATGGCGGACTAAACAGGACGCCTCGTTCTTATATCCTTACAACATAGCTTCAAGCTTTGCACGCGCAGCAGCAGGGCCATGACAAAGAGCCATATCATCGTAATCCCTACTTAGCCTGATTGATTACTGCTTAGCAATTTGGTTCAAAAGTAATAGGTCAATTTAACTTGCAAGATTTCCACAGGAAATGCCATATCCTACCCTTATCTGCGTCCTCAATCTGGCCGGACCCTCTCATATGCCAAATGCATTTTTTCGGTACAGTAAACCTCAGGAACCGATCACCAGAGTTTGGGAAGCTTAGAAGTAGCGATGCTATTCGAAAAGAATTTGTAGTGATTGTCTATGGTATTTGTGCATGTAGTGCCAGGACTTCGGTGAGAAGCCGTCAATGGTGCCTAAACTGAGTTCAGAAAGGTTAGTGTAACATGGGTGTAAAGAGGCTTAAATACATTCGCTGTAAAGTACGTAAAATATATGTGTAATAAAACCACTACTATGACGCGTAAGATGTGAGAGTTGCGATGGAAATAAAGGATTCGCAACGAGAAGATCATATAATAAACGCTATGAGTGTCAATAGCACGACCCTTGAACGCAAGGGCATGGACGAATATACTCTACAAAAGCGTTATATCGTAACAGCGGCCAATAATGAGAGGATATGTTTGGAATGTTTCGGCTTTAGGACTTTGCAAAATGGTAGCATCCTGCAGAAGGTTCAAAACGGTTTTGCGGTCGAAACAGCGCTTGTGCGCCTAGAAGCATTGGCGGATGTAGTGGGATTTGCTATCAGCAAGCTAAAGAACAGTTCGATTTTCTCTCAGTGCTTGTGTCCCCATAGCCTAACAAGACGTGCGGGAACTTCCGCGTCTCACCACAGTTGCCACAGAAAGAAGGTTCATCACCATTCAACTGGTAAAGTTGTCGTATGCACGGACTATTATTCTATGTCGACAAGAAATGACCTAACTTTGTCGTATTTTCTTTATTGAAGTCACATTTCCCAAACGCCGCTCAGTTAAATACAGCATATTTCTTGTTTCAGCGTCCAAGCTTTGTTGCCAATACTTGCTTAGTTTTTCGCTCGAAAATGGCTTCACCAGCATGGCAGGAGCAACTTTCAGGCATCACGCCTCTCTGCTTTACAAAGACTATGCAAGTGCTTTTTTAGGTGTTTAAGTAAACTCATTTTATTTGACCATTCAAACGATTTGTGTAAACTAAGCTGCACCTGTCGTTTGAAGATAGCAATATTACGCGATTTAAAACCTACTTGTACATCAAACGTTGTGCCCGGAATGACTGTATCAAGTTGAAATATTTTTAAAACAAAGGGAGGGCACAACTAAGTATTCCTCATCGGGGTCCATAAAAAGTCTTTCAGAAAAAGAAAAAAAGAGCATTCCTCATCGTTGTCCGTTTCCACGTAAAGTTCAAAAATGTGCACGGAGCTGGCGAGACCGTAATAATAATTGGCGCCCGAAAATTCTGGTTGGTCTTCAAGACTATCACCCTCCCTATTTACCAACGGTATTGGCTTTGACTGCTGGACTTTTATTGGATTACTCTTATTCAACACTTCTCGCTCATCTGTATAAGCGCTGGTACTGGAGACATAGGTTTCCCAATATTCTTCCTTAGGCCGTCAACGCGACTTTATTCCTTGCGATTTTACATGCTCGAAATATAAATAGGTTATCCGCCGTCCCAGAATCCTAAAGGCGTCTCCACGCCCCATTTGCAATTTGCGCGCTTTACTACATTCTTCATTCTGCCATGGAACGCATCGTTAGTAGCCACTCCTTTTGTTTGTCGGATTCATTTAAATGCACCGTCGATAACAAAAGAAGTATGCAAGACTGTCGTCAATGATTAAGCTGCAGATGTCATCCCGCTGATTCAGCTGATTCACCCTTCCACTAAGGAGCGTGTGCTATGCATTCGTGCTGTTTTGTGGCGTTCAGCACTACAGGAAAGCGGTCGCTGCCGCAGGGGTCTTTATTTACACTCCACTGGAGGTACTTCATTAGTGTTGGAGATGCTACGCTCACATCTATGCAAGAATACGTCTAGCAAGCAGCATTGTAAAACACTCGTTTCTTCCTATTGAGCACGGAAGACCCAGTGGAAAAAAAATTCAATTTACCAGTCGCTCGATTCAAATGCAGAATCCCCCCAAGGAGACTTGTGAGCACTTAAATCTGCAAAGACTACTTAGGTTACAGGCAGATCATCGACTAACGCCGGACATTTTTGTTTATGAAGCGAGAAATGAGGGTATATGTAGAGAAAGCAGACAGTGAGGAGTTTGTCTAAAAGCACAGCTAGAACTGCAAATTCTTCAAGCCTGTTTGGAGTCCAACGCAACGAGTATCCTCGCGATCAGCCGTGTATACATTATGTCCGTACCTGCCGTTTGTGTGGCGAATGCTCCTGCGTAGAAGCTCTTGCATGACACCCGAAAATAAATTCCGTGTGGCTCTGGCTTCCCGTGATTTTCTTAGCCTACCCTGATTTATTAAATTTGGGCAAATTCTTCCGCATCAGTAAATTATCGTTCTACAACACCAAAAACAGCACTCTTACAACGATAAGGCGTTTGTTAAGCCAAAAAAAGTGCAGGAAACAAATACGGTTGGCGAGGCCTACTTAACTTCCCACACCTGGGGGCTGTGAAGTCTTGGATTCTGATGGCATCTTCTAGGGCCTACTAATTATATATAGCGGTACAGGTTGACTACATTGTGTTCTAAAGGAACCAAATAATAAACATGGCAAGTTTCGAAAACCTTTATTCAGCCAAGGCGGCCCCAATGCGAAAACATACTTTGGAATCCCTGACGTCACGCTGACATACTGGCACTAGGGTTTTCGCGCGAAACTCAAATACTGATACTTGGACCTTCATTTTGTCATCAAATAATCAAACGATTTTTTTTAAATGACTGCCTGCAGGCTTCTCAAACAATGCTTCACTAGTCTGAACTGATTTATTGTTTCACTTTAGTGTCCCTTTAATTACCTCCCCACATTCCTTGCAAAAATTCATTCCTTGAAAAATTGTTGGATACGTCATAGATTGACAAAGAGATTCTTTGTTCGAATTTATAATTTCTCAAGCGCAACTATGGCGTCAAGAATAAATTTTTCACCCGATGCTGTAGCCCCATTGCTATGGCGATGTGTTGCGGAGTTCGAGCTAACGTGTACGATTGGGGCCGGGGCCGAGCAATTATTGCACAGCGGCGAAATGTTAAAAAAAAAAAAAACGAAAACATAACACCGCTGTGCTTAGGCTGAGGGGAATGCTAAATAATTGCAAGGGTGGTCAAAATTAATCGGGAGATCGGGAGTCTGCCATTGCGGCGTTTGTCGCAATGAGTCCCTGGTTTTGTCGCCTTAAACCCGAAATATATATACATATATATATATATATATATATATATATATATATATATATATAGTTAATTTGAAAGGGTTGTAGGGGTTAAACAGTTATCTCTATCAAGAACTTGTTCAGTGCCGCTAAACATCAACGGGCCATTTGCCTGTCTAAAATAAACAAAAATGTGGCATTCCATTTACACCACCACGAGTAAATATTTCTTAAAAGCAAAATCGATATTTCCTCCCATATGCTCATGGCTATACGCCGGACGAAATTCTAAAGTGACAGGTGCTACACAGGAGGTACGAGTGTACGAGCTCACGTTAATAGTGTTTATTTCTGTTGTGCCACTCCAACAAAATGATTGAGTGGAAAACTATGTCACCAAAGTAAACTTGACTGATGGACTAAACTAATGGACGATGCGACGACAGATTGCGCAATGAGCGTAATACTCCATGTTCGTACCTGCAGTTCACATGGCGAATACTACTGTGTAGAAGCTTTTCCGATGCTCTGTTGAGCTCGACGTCACACAGTGCACAGTTGTTGGAGCCATGCTGTTTTGCGCCGTGGGCCTAAGAAAGAAAGACAGCAGACAAAGTTATTAGTCGTTTGTTTTTTGTTACTTCCCTTTAGCGCACATTGGTCTTTTGCAGTCAATGCAATTCGTTGAAATCTAAACTTGCACAAAATACATTGAAAAAGGATAAGAGTTTTGTAATCATGTAGGCACTTCAACTCGAGGCGGAAGTCGTTAGCACGGTTTGGGTGCCCGTTCAGAATCTGTACTATTAAAATCATTTTTCCTACACACTATTTGGAGAGTATAACGAAAATGACTTTACACTGAATAAAATATATCTGCAATGTCTCAAAGGGACAATAAAGGCAAATACTAGGTCGACGTGCACTGTTTAAATACCGTTCCAGACACCTCGAAACGCTTGTTTAGAAGAGACTTAGTTTACGAGAAAATTGTATCTGAAGGGTCCGCATACCTTTTTCGAAATTCAAATCTCCTGCCACCCAATCGGGGGAAAAGGTGACGTGTACGCAATTACCGCCCTTTGCTGCCGTCGGTGAGTAATACGGCGCCCGACAGACGGCGGCACCGAGCCAGGACATAGCGATGGATTCGCCGCTGCAGCTGCTTTTTGGTCGACGGGCGTATAACGTTCGGGCATCCCGCGACATAGCATGGAAGATGAATTCTCCTCTACTTGCACTTCGTGCGAGTTTCGCGAGCCAGCAAAACTGGCGCAGCGCTACGCGATCGACAAAGTACAGAAACGCGAAAGCGTGGGCGGCGCAAAGTCGAGTGAAAACGAGACCTCTCGACCGCCCGCGTCGTTGTCAACCGTAATTCCAATGAGTTCTTTTTTCTGACCATGAAAGGGAACTGGACAAGAATTTTATTTCATATTGATAAAAAAATTGAAATAAAATTCAATTGAGGATTCAAATTCAAGTTCAAATACAATTTGAGGATGCTTTTTCCAACGATTAGATCACTACTAGTGACAGAATTTAACTGAGGAGTGCTTTCGTCATCGGGCAAGTGCATGAATGTCCTGGGGGAGTCAATAATCATGTCCTGCATTTACCTCGCGATTTATCGATTATTAAAGCTTTGTTCGCTATAATATTGACGCCTTAGAGATACCCGAGCAGTAATACATCAGGTTAGCTTGACTTTGTGTTTGCCTTTAGTGTCCCTTTTACGCGTATTACCCAAATGTGGATTTTTGCTTCATTCTTTTCTTTTTAAATGCAATTTTTTATGTTGAGAAAGCGGTCGGAGCCGTGTTGATCATGGATGCAAACTTTGTTGCTTACCATCTATTTGTTCAAATATCGTTATGAGTTATATTAACACACATAAGCCTTTTTTAGGTGTGCACATGTTCGTCAAAAATGTATTTGCTTGAAAAATGACTAGAGCATTCTGGGCTTCAACTGTGCGATGCATCTTGTTGAATGTCAATCGTTAAAATTATCTCGTAAATGTTTTGCCTAGTGGTGCGCGGTTCACGGCGTCTTAAGGAAAGCACGGAACGAGACGTTGTCTTGCTCTGCTGGCGGCGACTACTTAACCATGTGCGGCACAGCCATTTAATACGGTCCTTTATTATGAAAGTCAATAAAAAGACATTTGGGCCTTGAAACCAGCAATATTACTTAGACAAAATAAATCTTGCTCGTATACCTAACTACCTTGGAGAGAATCGTGTGCGAAACGGTTACGAATAAACGCTCAAATAAACGTTTTGATGCAGATTCAAGAGAAGGAAAGATCGAAGGTTAAATTAAGGCCCTAGTATCATCGATGCCATGGGCCCCCATAACAGACGCTTTCTACAGCGATAAAGAATATGATGAAATCTGAGCTTAACGCGAGCTGTGGCGGCATGCTTGCCTAGGGTGTAGCTTATGTGCCGTGATCGAACTATTTAGGCAGAGATAACCACAATGACAATGATACTTATAAACAATTATACAAAATTGTCTAAGACTGTTTAGAATACCTGACTACCGTTGGTAAATTACCAGGACCTTCGCGGCTAGAATGGTGAGCGGAACTGTGTCCCAAGCAAAGATGCAATTATGAGTGTGCATTTTCCCGCACGATGTCAAGCGATGTAGTTGCATCTTACCGCGGTCTTGTTTAGCGGCGACGATGACAGAGTGGTGAGTTTAGACAGGTATATGGGTAGTATTAAGGGACCGGTAATGGAACACAGTTGCCTCATTTCAAACAACATTTTGTGGTACAAGGCCCTTCATAGGGCACGCGAGAAGTGACGCCCTTCCTTTTTTTTTTTTAATAGTCCCTGTAGGTTCGAGACTAATACAATGCTGCTACACAAAGTCGACGTTGGTGACTGATGGAGGTGAGACATGTGGTCCCGACTTGTCATCAAGCAGCGACTGGCCAGTGTGAACATCGCCTAAGTAAAATGTGGCGGAAGCAGTGACCACGTGTTCCTAGAATGAAGTAGCTGTGTGGCTGCCATTGGGTGAATACTTCTTCCAATAGGTAGGGTCGCAATGAATGAGAGACCCGTTAGAGAAGTTGACATTTGGCATGAGGTACATGCCATTCACCGACGTCGCTTAACAATAAAGTTTCGTCTCCCACTTTGAACACAACTGAGTTAACCACCGACTACACGGAGAGAACCGAGAAGAAAGAATGCATGGGCAGTTTGACGAGCCCATCGACCCCTGCTGCCTGCCGAGGAGTAGTCTTCTTTAAAAAGAAAATCATCAGAAATATATTGTCGCTGCCGATCTACTTATATCGCCTCTTTGGAAATGTCTTCAGCTGTATTTTTATACCAACTAGTAAGCTAAAATTTATAGGTTCAATACTTTCCAGGGAAGTAGCTCACTAAAACTACAAGTAAGCTCACGTCCATTATATACTCCGGGCTTCAAGAAGTTCAGCAGGACAACAGTACACTGTCGCAGCACGTGCCGCCTTCGTCATGAAAGCTGATGCGCGCAACGTAATCCTCGTGCATTTCATTGTGGCCTACACGGGGTGATCGCTTTTATTTTGACGGTATTAAAAAAAAGTGCCTGTTGAGAACAACAATAGCAGTCTTTGAGTGAGAATATTCAGAGAGGCGCACCTTACTTGCGTGGATAAACAAAACATATATTCAAGTAATGAACAAAAGAAGTCACTATATAACATCATGATTTGCTGTGTACCTGATATTGCAATTTACAAATTGTAGCCGGTTAGTTTTGATGGCGTGACCATTTGGGATGAATTTCGAGAATGAGATCAGTTTGGAGATACGAGCCTTCAAACTATCCTTAAAAATCAATCAATCAACCAATTTTTTTTTATTCTGACGCGGGAGAGGGGGGGGGGGGTGGGGGGGTGCGCCAGGAATAAAGGCCACAATGGTTTGACGAAAGTTTCCAGCACACTTTTACATGGTGGCGAATGGCAGTGCAGGAAAGAAAAATTATTTTGGCATATATGAGGGGGTAGCCGATATACAGAAGATATATACGCTATGCATTATACAGGCAGTGCATGAAAATTAAAGATGAAATAGAGAACACAGATTTTGAAGATGGCCGTGGTAAATAAAGCAGGAAAAGAAAGGCCAGTGGAAGTTTCCTCACAACACATGCTGCCTTTTTTCTTAACAGAAGATACCGTGATACACAGCCCGAACAACAGCTTCTGCGTGCAAAAATAATTCAACAGCTAGAGCAAAAAAAGAATGTGAGAAATACTGTGATAACTGAATCGTGTGGCAACAAATGATGATGAGTAGTAGCAACATACAGTAGATACACTAATGATAAAGATTTAGTGTATTCGTTCAATTAGACAAATTATTTTGGAGAATACTACATAATTTTATTCAGGAGGTAGCTGCTGCAAACAACCACTTTTGATAATGTATACAGCCTCTTAATAAGACAAGTGTTTAATTTCTGTATGTAATTTAACAAAGTAGACACCGTGTAACATAGCGAATACTTGCCGTAACTTCCTCTGGGTGTAGCAATGGCTGTTTATGTCTTGTATGTTTAACAATGTTTTCTTTGAGGCCATCCAGAGAAAAGGTAATGCCACCATGTCTTAAGTTTGATCTATATGGCAGTGCAAGACTGTAGTTAATAAAATGGCGTACTGAATAAAGGAAAACGGCTGACGGAAGGCTGAAGATATGCGAAAGTCGCTATATGCCGAGCAGGCCATTTTTGGAGCAAGGTTAACTTGGTCAAATTGTCGGCGCTGGTTTTGGACTACACAAACCTGCAGTATTAAAGATGCAAAGATCCTACTAACATATATGATACGCTTGTAAGCTTGTCTTAAGCAGGTATAGAGTGCTGACACGGGCCATAATGCGTATAGCAGAATAAATTTTAGAATGGTGGTGCTCTACATGTTCTTTCCAGCTTAGCTTTGTTGAGAAAATTACACCTAGTGTTTTTACCGAGTCCATTTACTCTGTAGTTTAATTTCCAAATACGCAGTTATTTGCCAAATACATTTTTTTTCCGGTTGGGTCTGTACAATACTACTTTACTTTCTTTAGAGTTTACTTTGAAGCAATTTAGTGGTGCCCGTGTTTCTAGTTATACAAGGGTTTGGCGATTCTTATTTGTAGGTTTAGTTCAAACCAGTCAGCAACGAGAAGGTTATAGTCAGCATGTTCTATTACATGTGGTTCATTTATGGCTTGTGCAGTATCCTTAACATACATTTTGAATGAGAGTTATCCTAGGATGCTTTCTAGGGGTAAACCGGCTTTTATTATTTGCATAAAAATGTCCAGAATCCTGTGTCAACATATTGCGTGATACGTAATAGTCAGGAATTTATTGAATAATGATTGAGCCAGTGGACGCCATAGATTAAATAGAATTAGTATTAACTTTTATTCTGCCGTAATAAATGCGTCGTACAAGTACGCGCTTACTCATGCTTTAAGAAAGGCGCTTCGAATAAAGTTTAAGGCGAAGATGCCAAATAGGAGGCTTTCGTCGATTAGGCGTTCTCAAACAGCAGCACAAAATAAGTACGAAAAGACTGTGCGCATGCGCCATGAGGATATCAGCAACTCTCGCTTTACCTCTCGTTCGGCATGGATAACCTCGGCTCCTTACCTTCACGTCACGGTTACACTGAATTACACCGAAGCCTCCAACAAATTCTTGCACCGCATGTGCTAGTTAAATGGAAGATTGAAACCGGCTTTACAGGGTGTGCTACAGGGTGTGCATGTCTGGTGGTGAGACCAGACGTGACGGGAGAAGCAAACTGTAGTATGACTTACGGTTCCCAGCTACTCCTTGCAAGGTAGCCTCTGAAAAAAGAAAAAAAATATATTGTGGTCATGTCGATATACATGTCTGCACAAGAACGCATATTGTATAAAAAAATAGGGCCCAGTATCTTGTGAATAGGAAAAACTTTCTGGATTATATATCTAGTCGCAGTGAAACTTGCAACATAACGGGGAGCCTTCGAACAGTTGAGGAAACGGAGCAATACAGCGTTGCAATGACGCTGACATCATGCAGATCCAACGTACTTGTCGGCGCCTGTGCAAAACAAAACTGTTGTGAAGTGTTTGACTTAAGCTTGCTACATATAAATAAATAATGAAATAAATGAATAGAATATAAATGGTTAAATTTGTGTTACAAATAGAAATAACGATGTTTAAATAATTATTGATATTGACCCTCAGTGTAAATCTATTTACGGACGCCTCAGGCAATGCAGCTAAAACCCGCAGTTCTCCTGATTGTACATCTTCTGATACATTGCCCAGCAGTAACAAATTCCCACTGCTCCAGATTGAGTGGAACCCAGTAAGACACAGTACCGCAAGATATATTACATAGGCGGAAATACAGATCGACAGGCAAATAATTTCTAGTGATATATCGACTATATATGTACAAATGAAG
This sequence comes from Dermacentor andersoni, assembly GCF_023375885.2. Lineage (NCBI taxonomy): Eukaryota > Metazoa > Arthropoda > Arachnida > Ixodida > Ixodidae > Dermacentor > Dermacentor andersoni. The sequence continues at coordinate 93,332,832 of NC_092822.1, read as the reverse complement.
AAGAAACATCTGACAGAAACCATCTTACGATGACTGTCGAGGTTTATGCAATTAGCACTGAATCAGAGTAAGGACACACTCCAATGCGACCACCCGAAGCGGCATGCACGAAGGTTGTATTGTCATTGGGTTATTGAGCGAGACTAAGGAAGAAAGTAAACGTGTCCGCAATACAGACTAGTAAGAAGCAGTTGCAAGAGTGGTAGAAGAAACGCAGGCAAACGACAAACAGCGGAGGCGTAGAAAAGCAACTTTCCAATAGGGGTTAAGAAAGTTTAGTGAATCGAATTCTTTGTGGTTTTTCTTTGTCTTTTATTTCTTTAATATAGGGAGGACATTGGGCAATTAATGACCTGACCTTGATGCAATCCACTGCTTTGTTCCAAATGGGACGCTTTTAGAATCCATCCATGCTAATTCGTCGTCATGCTATCGAGCAGGTATAGACAACACTGTTTCACTATGCGTTTAGTAAACACAGTAGAAAAGCTCTACAATAAACGAAATCACCTGCGAAACAAAAGATTTTATACGCTCCTCCCAGTTTCCCGCCATACATAAATATTGCGAAGGCCTTCAGAAATTCACGCGCTCTGGATGACGAACGTGTTATTTTACAACAAATGCTCAAAAAGATAAGTGCCTTGCACTGCACTCTAGATTACCTGTCCTCAACACTGAGACTACTAGTGTGTCCGCATTTGTGTAGGGAGAGCAGGGGAGAGTTAATTGTTTTGTGCCGGGACGACAAAAAATATCATGCAAAAAACAATTCATTCAACAATTAGTAGAAATTGTTTCTGTCTACATGCCAAGCTTCTATTATAGTTACGCTGATGAGACTGTGGCCTTTTTTAAAGACGAAGTCGTCAGCTTGATTACTACACACCCAAAAAACGAATTTCATGTGAATCTGGCTTGCAGTGTTTTGCTTAGCTCGCCCTGATATATAAAATTGTGGCAAAGTGTTGGCGTAAACAGGTGATCCTCTATTTATCTATGGATGCGAATTGTATGTTGTTTGCCGACAAGTACTGATTGGATTGCTCATGGGATCACTCAGCCTATGGAGAATGCAATGTTGCATGTTGTGCAGGTGTGGACGAAATGTAAAAAAAAGAACTGTTATTCTTGTGCGAGAAATTTCGCAAAAATTGTGAGGCGTGCATTAATGGTGAACTCCGGAATTATTTTAAACCCCTACGTTTAAACTTGTGCTCAGTGCACGGTACACGGCTGCTTCTTGCATTTAGCGCCAATCGAAAAGCGGCCGCCGCGGCCGGGATTTCATCTCGTTCCCCCGGACTTAGCAGCACGCTACGAAATCCACTACGCCGCTACGCCATGCGAATAAAATTAACAGAATCTTTTCGAAAGGTACGACGGCTTATCTGACTATTTCGGACAGAAATTTTCTCTTAGTATTTCTCCCGTTCTATTCGGCCGTCCGTCTAGAAGCAGGGTACGCGGTTGTCTAGGACAAGTCAATAACGCTCAAGACTACCTTGATTACCTGCCTACGTTCCTTGGAAGTACACCATGTAATATTGTTGAACTCGTCATAGATTGACAAAGAGACCCTTTAGACGAATCGATAATTTCTCAAGCGCAACTACGGCATCAGGAATAAATTTACCACCCGACGCTGTAGCCTTGTTCCTATGGTGGTGTGCTGCGAGTTCGAGCTAGCGTGTATGATTTGGGCCGCAGCAGCCATTATTCCAAACGGGCGAAATGTAAAATGGCCTGTCAGATGCTAGTTACATAACCGCAAGTGGTCAAAATTAATCGGGAGTCTCCCACTACGGCGTGCCTCGCAATGAGTCCCTGCTTCGGTCAACATAAATCCCATATTCTATATATATATATATATATATATATATATATATATATATATATATATATATATTGTAGTGAAGAGGAATGTCCGGCGCTGTAGACACATCGCCAGTCGTCCGGGAGGCGCGAGCTCGCGACTGCCTGGGCTGCTGTGGTTGACACACGCTGCCTGTTGCCCTCTTGTACCGTATTCCTATTAGATTCTAGTGGAGGTGCTGCAGTTTTCCCCCAACCTGGAATTACGCACCCGAACTCTGCCATCCGTCATGCCTGACTTCCCCAGCCCGACATCCCCACCGCTTACTCCAGCCATTGTATGTGCCGGTGCCCAGCGTCAGCGGGATCCTGGTATCTTCAGCGGCACCGATGAGAAAGACGTTGAAGATTGGCTGGAAACGTATGAACGCGCCAGCAACACCAACAAATGGGACGATCTCCTCAAGCTCGGCAACGCGATCTTCTATTGAGCGAGCGTCGCCAAACTGTGGTCCAAAAACCACGAAGCCGATCTCCGCACTTGGGCTAGCTTCAAAACCGGCATCGCAGAAGCTTTCGGCCGCCCTGGCGTGCGCATACTTCGCGCTGAACAACGCCTACGACGCCGATCCCAGCAAACTGGTGAAACGTTCACCAGCTACATAGAGGATATCGTCGACCTCTGCCAGCGTGTCAACCCGACGATGGCGGTGGCGGACAAGGTACGTCACGCATGAAGGGCATTTCCGATGATGCCTTTCATATGGTGCTGTACAAAAACCCAGGCACTGTTTCTCAGGTCATTGAGCTCTGCCAGAGTTTCGGCGAGCTCTGCAGACAGCGTCTGCTCATGCAGCGCCCCCCTGAGTCCGATGAAACCTTCGCGAGCATTACCGCGGCTCCTGAGATGGACTTCCTGCTTTGCCAAATAAAAGAGTTCGTCCGTGCTGAGGTCACTCTTCAGCTTTCGCTGCTGTCCTCAGCCACGCCACCACCTTCACCTTTGCCGGCCAACCTTCGCCAGGTCATCCACGAGCAAGTGTGCGCAGCTCTCCCTTGTGCCCGCGAGACTCCGCCGGTGGCGACTTCCGTTGCTTTTCCCGACGTGACTGCACCTCTCAGCTACGCCGAAGCTGTCGCGCGGCCATCACCTCCTACCTTTGCGCCATCTGCATCAGTCGTGCCACTGCGTCCAGCTCCTCACTTCGTTCAGCCGCGGTACACACACAGCAGTGGACAATGGCGCACTCCTGACAACCGGGCCATATGTTTTACCTGTGGTCTACCTAGTCCCGTTGCACGATTTTCTCGTCGCCGTGCCACGTCCTACCGTCAAATCTTCGAAGCCGAAACATACGTTTCCCCATACCCGTCATCCTCCGCGTCTCAGAACCCTGGCCAGATGCCTTCCTACTCGGACCACCGCCCTCTTGTTGACCGCCTTTCGCCATCGCCTCGACGCCGCTCGCTTTCGCCGATGCGTCGTCGTCCTTCTTCGCCCGAACGGGAAAATTAATCGTCGCAGTTCCAGAGGCAAGAACTGCGTCACCGACGAACAGGCCAAGGCCTCTCCCTACTCCAGCTAATGTTATTGACGTATATGTGGATGGCATCGCTGCACTCGCCCTCGTTGATACTGGTGCTGCAGTTTCAGTTATTAGTGCCAAACTTTGCCGTTCGCTCGGAAAAGTTACGACGCCACTGTCCAACGTGTGATGTGTCAAACCACTTTCTGATTATGAGGCACGCCGTAGTGGAGGACTCTGGAAATTTCGACCACGTGGAAAACATGCCTGTGCTACTTAGATGATGTGGTTATTTTTTCGCCCGAGGGAGAGAGAGGAGAGAGAGAGAGGAAAGGAGAAAGGCAGGGAGGTTAACCAGAGAAAAAGATCCGGTTTGCTACCCTACGCTAGGGAGAGAGGTGAGGGTTTTCCCATCCATCTCTGTAGGATGAAGGAAGTGTTACAGTGCCTAACTGCCGGTAGCCTTCAACTCAAGCTGAAGAAATGCCACTTTGGCGCAAGTCAGCTCACCATACTTGGCCATGTAGTATCCAAACACGGTATTCTTCCTGACGTCGCCAAGCTCCTTGCAGTCGCTGATTTTCCCAAACCTTCCTCCGTAAGAAAACTTCACAGCTTCCTTGGCCTGTGACTTAGATGACTTTCGCCGCTTCATTCGGAATTTTGCATCAATCACCACTCCCTTCAATCAGCTTCAACGAAGCGACTTGAATGACTACGCCTGGTCATCCGCTTGTGACAATGCCTTCCATGAGTTGCGTCTTCTACTAACCTCGGCGCCTATACTGCGTCACTTCGACCCGACAGCTCCAACCGAAGTGCAAACCGACGGTAGCGGTGTTGGACTCGGCGCTATGCTCGCGCAGCGCAAATCTGGATTTCACGAGTACGTCATTGCATACGCAAGCCGCACCCTCACGAAAGCCGAGAAGAATTAGGCCGTTACGGAGAAGGAATGCTTGGCCATAATCTGGGCACTTGGTAAATTTCGATCCTACCTCTACGGCCGTCCCTTCGACGTGATAACAGACCACCACGCACTTCGTTGGCGGTCCACGTTGAAGGACAACTCAGGTCGATTAGCTCACTGGGCTTTGCGGTTGGAAGATTTTAACGTGCGCGTTGTCTACAGGTCTGGCCGCCGCCACACCGATGCCGACGCGCTTTCCCATTCGCCCGTGTCAACCGAAAGTGATGCCTGCCTCTCTGCTGTTGACCAAGTACTTTCGTTCCCAGCAGGCTGCGACATGGCATCGGAGCAACGCAAGGATACCTGGATTATTTCTAGTATCCGCTTCCTTTCACACCCGTCGACTGTTCCTTCACCCTCTCGAGCTTTGCGTCGCCAAGCATCTCACTTCGAAATTCGGGATGGGCTTCTCTATCGCCGAAATTACGTCTCTGACATCCGCAAGTGTTTGCTGGTCATGCCTCGACATCTTCGTGGTGAAATACGTTCTGCCTTCCATACTGACCCACAGTGTGCACATGCGGGTGTCTTCAACACGTACAGCTGGCTTCGCGCCAGGTTTTATTGGCGTGGCCTGTATACCTTTGTGCGCAGGTACATTCTTCCGTGCCCTCAGTGCCAGCTCCACAAGGTTCCTGCTCAGCATGCCTCTAGTCCACTCCAGCCAATCCCGTGTCCTGCCAGGCCCTTCGATCGCATTTGCATTGACCTGTATGGACCTCTTCCGAGCACGGCCTCTGGGAACCGCTGGATAGTCGTCGCCATCGACCATTTGACGCGATACGCAGAAACAGCCGCTCTGCCTGTTGCCACCACTCGTAATATTATTCCCCGTCACTTTATTCCCCGTCATGGTGCACCTCACGGACTTTTGAGGGATAGAGGACGTGTCTTTCTGTCCGAAGTCGTAAACGCGCTCCTTGCTGAATGTCGCATCGTTCATCACACCACCACCGCCTACCATCCTGAAACTAATGGTCTGACGGAAAGATTTAACCGCATCCTTCACTGCATGCTCTCCAAATACGTCGCCTCTGACCGCACTGATTGGGATCTCATTTTGCCATTCATCACGTTCGCCTACAACACCGCACCGCAGGCGACCACAAACTTCTCCCCATTCTTCCTCTTGTATGGCAGCGAACCTTCGACTACCCTCGACACCATTCTTCCGTACAGATCCGACTCATCCGAATGTACGCCAATCTCTGAAGCTGCCCGCCGCGCAGAGGAGTGCCATCAGCTCACCCGTTCCTTTACAGGCGTCGACCAATGGCAACAAAAGTCTCGACGTGGAGATGATCACTCGCATTGTCACTTTCTTCCGTACTCCCTCTTGTGGCTTTGGGTTCCCGCCGCTCCTGCAGTACTGTCATCTAAGCTTGTGTCCAAATATCAAGGACCCTACCGTGTTGTCGCGCAGACATCGCCTGTGAACTATATTAGAGAGTTTTAGAATAGGGGCCCCAAAGAAATAGCGTCGAAACCACTGCGCATGCGCATGACGCAAACTGCGTTTGGGTTTTGCGTTGGGAACGCTATTTCACCGATTTAGCTGGAGCCCAAATAGCGTCCCCAAAAGCTTTGCGTCGGCAAACATGGCGGCACCCATCGAAGCGACGGCTCTAACCTAGCACAAAACTGGGTTCGATTCGCGGTAACGCGTGAAGTTCACAAGCTAGGAGAAGTGACTGCAATTATCGCTTTCTCCCAACTGGCGTGTGTTATGAAGATTGACTCATTAGACGCCGCTGATCTTGAATTCGATTGTGGATTTTATGGCTCGTAAGCCTAACACGGCTAAGCTTGGCTGGTGAAGGCTAGTAAAGTTGGTTTGCTCAAAACTAAGCGCAACTAATTATTTGCTGATTACAGAATAACCTCTAAATTGTAATTAAACGCATATACACGCACGTCAAAATTATTATTCCTATCATAAAATGGTATATTTTATTTAATTATTTCTAATAGCTTTTCTTTGACGCCGCATAGCGGCGCTGTCAGCGCAAGAAGCTATCCGCAAACGTAAAACCCTATTCTAAAACTCTTCACTCCTACGTGCCCCAACGCTAACGCCCGCAAAGCTTTTTGGGGCCCCAAACTATTGGGGCCCCTATTCTAAAACTCTCTATTTTCGAACCTGTCACGCCATCTACGGACCAGCGCTGTCGTGGTCGTGAAACCGTCCACGTACAACGCCTGAAGCCGTATTACGACCCCACCATTCTGTGTCCTACATGAGTCACCAGGATGGCTCCTTTTGCTACGAGGGGCGATTGTAGTGAAGAGGAATGCCCGACGCTGCAGACACATCGTCACTCGTCCGGGATACGCGTCTTAAAAGCCAAACGTAACGTTACCGTCGCACTTCCTTTCCTCGGAATGATGCCGACTGGTGAACTGCGGAAGTCGCCATTGGATTATGGTCATTCCCGGAGCAGGGGCTAGGTAGACAGCAGTATCATGTGATATCGGGTGGCAATGTATGTAGCAAAAATTAACATACTGAATAATATTGTCGCGTTTAGCAGAAGCACGACGGTACACCTGCATAGGAGTTCAGATAAAAGAATTTCATGCAGTCGGCGTACTTTTTATTGCTCATAAAAAGATGCACCCTACGTTGCTTTATGTTAAGCACTACGAAATGGAGGCTTCCCATTGAGCAATACAAAAATAAATAAGTTATTTTCAGAGCGCTGTAGCGGCTCTACAGTCATAACCAGAAAAGAAGCGTTCAGCGTCGCTAAATATCACAGGGAGAGTTTCGTGTTTTAAGTCAAAAATATCGCTTTCAACTTTACACATCACGAGTAAACATTTCTTCAAAGCAAATTTGGTGTTTCCGCTCATATGCTCAAGGCGATACGCTAGAAGAAATTCTAAAACGCAAGGCGCTATAGAAGGCGTACCAGTGTGCGAGTATAGGTGAACGGTATTTGTTTCTGCTGTGCAACTTCACCAGAACGACTGAATGGAAAACTGTATGGCATTGAACTTGTCTGATGCACTAAACTAATGGACGATGAGATGATAGCTCGCGCAAAGAGCAAAATACACTATGTTCATACCGGCAGTTTATGTGGCAAATACTTGTTCGTAGAAGCTTCGCCGGTGCTCTGTTGAGCTCGACGTCACACAGTGCACAATTGAGGGAGCCATGCTCTTTTGTGCAGTTGTGCCTAAAAAAAAAAAGAACAGAGCACGAAGTTATTAGGAACTTGTTTTTGCTACTTCGAATTTGCGCACATTGGTTTTAGTGCAGTCGATGTAATTCATTTAGATCCAAAGTGGCACAGAATACATTGAACAAGAAAAATAATAAGCGAAAGTTTATGATCACGTAGGCAGTTCAACTCCAGACCGAAGTTATTCATTCGGTTTGGGTACCAGTTCAGAATCTGTACTATTGTGAATCGGTTTTCCTGCAGGCGGTTCGGGGAGTATCACCGAAATGATTTTACACCAAATAGGATATATCTGATATGTGTTAATGCGTATTACGCAGATGTCGCTTTTTGCGGCCCTGTTTTCTTTCTAAATGCAATTTTTTTATGTTGTGGCACATGTGGGCACCATGTCAATCATGGATGCAAACTGTGTTGGTTACCATCTATTTGTTCAAATATTTTTTAGTTGTATTAACACATATAAGCTTTTTTATGTACATGATGACAAAAAATGCACTTGCTTGAAGAATGACTAGACTCTTCTGGGCTTCAACTGTGCGATGCAGCTTGTTGAGTGTCAATCGTTGTGATTATCTCGTAAAAGATTAGCATAGTAGCGCGCGGTTCACGGCCTCCTAAAGAAAGCACGGAAGGAGTCGCTGCCTTGCTTTGCTGGCGTTGACTACATCACCATGTGCGGCACAGCCTTATTAATGTTCTCCTTTATGATGAACGCCAATAGGAAGATAGCCGGGCCTTGAGACCAGCAATAATATTACTATTTATTCCACGTAATTAGTCAATGAATATTTTCGATCCCTTCTCCAAGTGATCGCCGCTTCATTAAGTAATCCAGCTCAATCACGGAAATTACCCTGCCCGCCACAGGCAGTATTATATAACACGCGGTATATCTACACTTTTGGTAACCTCACACAGCTTAGCGTAGGTTTTGCGATACATAACACAGGGCTGCACAAGCTCCAGTCTTCAGCAATTTTCAGAACAGACAAAAAGAAAGGTTCAGGAAGTTTTATAATACTTGTGTTTTATCGCGCCATAACCACGGATTGATTACGAGGCACGATGCAGAGTTTACCTAAATTTCCATTTCCTTTCATATTTATTTCTGGTTTAGTACAGCCCTCAGTCCACAGTGCAGTAAAGACTAGCCGAAATCGTCCCCGTTCGTCCTGCGTATTTTCGGGTACTCAAATAAATTCTAAAATGCGACGCTTCCTAAACGATTACAAGAAAGCGCACCATTTTGGGAAAGACAAGCACACAAATAAAAGAAAGACAGTGACGTTGAAAGCGGAGTAGTTTAGAAAAATTCTCAAACAGAACTGCGGTCCCCAGAACCAGATCGAGAAATAACAGCTTCCCAATGAGAACAAATGACTACTTACGTAGAAGTCCTCGAATGCTGCCGAATTGCCCGCTTTAAGTACCCTCCTCCTGACAAATCATTAAAAGAACACTAGCAACAGCATCGAGACTTCGACAAACAAGCACCTTCCCCACGCCACTACTCATGCGCCGAATACAGCCTGAACCATACTAATCACACTATAAGGCATGCAATACATCACGTGCAGACATCCATCACATTTTATGGGCATGCCCATCAGCTACAAACAATATGAGACACAGCATAAACCACAATGCTAAAATAAAAACCCCTGAGTAGTGGGAGGCTAGACTAGTCAGCGAATTCCCAGAAGACCAGCTCTGGGCTGTCCCACTGGTGAAGATGGCTGCAACGTATCAAGGCCTGGCGTGCGTCTGAAGGGGAGCTTTACAGGGCTAGCCCCCCAGCCTTTCTGTTACCATTTCGAACGCAGCAGGGAGTTTTCAATAAAGATGTTTTATCTCCCTCGATGGAGTCTGCCCAAGTGTCAAAAATATTACATACTATAGGCCACACGAGACGGAGTTTGAATGAATAAACACCCAATGGACCCTGTGTGTCTGCTGCTGGTTCTTTGACTTAACAGGAGTAACAAGCGATTTTGAAGGAGCTAGATTTTTTTATGACGCAACGCAAAGCTCGCCCTCGGTATTGCGTGCATCTGCAGTGGTTCCTTCCAAAAGTGCGTGGATAATTAGGAAGCACAATTTTTCGATGTGAGCAGCCTCAAAAGAGTAAGAGTCCCTCCTCTAGCAACCCTGAGATGTGAGTGCGATGTCGACAGTCTGCCTTGCAAATTCTGAAAGCTGTGCTCCTCACAGGAATGAGTATAACTGTTGTTAACCACCTACATTTAGGCCTTCTCAACCACTTTTGAAAATGAGCTGGTGCAATAAGTTCGCATCGCTGCGCAAACATTTGTGATATTTGTCCAGCGTTTTCCCCAATGTACACGTCGACGTTATGGCTGGCTGGCCCCTTCGTCGTTATTCTGTAGATAGACGAGCCAAGCCAACTGATCGAAGGCGAAGGAGGCGCCACTTTTGTGTTCACTACAAACGAAGGCTTATCTCCAGATTGTAAGTTCAGGAATAAAAAGTAATAAAAGTAATATTAAAAAAGTAAAGTCATAAAATGTATACTGTATTTAACTACTAAAGATAGACCGGGAACCGCGAACGCGAGTAGAAGGTCACGTGGTGGGCCTCTTATGGAGGAAAAAAAATTTTCCTCGTGTTTGTAGAGCTTTTTGAATATGAAGAATTTATTCGAAGTCAACATATCTTGGAGCTCTAGAGCTCTGCAACTAATGGACCTTTTGTAAGTCAAGTTCAGTGTAGACTGAAAGATTGTGCATTTCGAAAATACAGCCAGTTTACTATTTTACCTTTTTAATGCACGCAGTGAAACCTTAAGTACTTTGTCACTGGTCACTGCTGTTCTGGTATGGACACATTCTGAAATGAATTTGCCGCAAAGCTGAAGTGTCTGCATTATGTTTGAAAAGAGCCACGTGTTCACCTTCTGGTTTGGGTGGCGCTTACAACAAATGCGAACCCCACAAAACGTTTCCGATATGAGAGTGTCCGACGTCTCGGAAAATAGCTGGCAAGTTAAGAGAGCACTTTATGAAGCTGAATAAAAAAAAGGCCTATAGGGGCCCTGCACACCACTTTTTTTCAAGCGAAGGTTGTATGGGCTCACAAGTTTCGATGGCGTTCTAGTCACGCAAAAACCTTGTTGCTCCCAGAGCAGAGCAGCAGTGGGAAAGGGCGGTTGGATTAGCTGACAGCTGTGCCGGATCGTGAGCCATGCGCGAGGATTACAGCTGCGTAAACGCGCGGTCACGCCACGCGCACAACCAATCACAGCCGTTTCGTTTCTGCCCCGTTGAGAAAGGGCGAAAAATGGTCTCGCGCGCGCGGCACCGGCTTCGTTGATGTTCAGTTCAATCTCGGAACGCGCATGGGACGCTCACACGTTGTGTGTTCCTCCAAGGAGCAGGTAGAGCTCGACGAGTGGCGGCGAGAACTCGCCTGTGAAGGGCTCACCATTGGCGCTACTATCCAGACGTTATATCCACCCCAACCCAGGCAATCCGACAGCAACGTTAACAGGATCCTCAGCTGAGAGAGTGGGAGGCTAAAACAATGCGGCACCGTTACTTGGGGGTTACATAAGCGTGTCGAAGGCGAGGTGCACGCAAGACAAACTTCCCTTACCCCCACTTTCCTGTAGGGAAAGGGTTAGATATTTTTTTAACCAAGGGTGCACAAATTATGCTTTAGATTGAATTACCACGGGATTCTATTCCCACGGAAGTTAACGCGTACAGATGACAGCTCTATGAACTGTACTAAGATTACTTTTCTCACTCCTGCTGCTCATAGCATGTACTCTGAATACGGCGGTGCCCATAGCAATGACCTGTGTCTTCGTCCTTGAACTGCTAAACTTATTGCAACATTTCATGCTTGGCGTCTGGCAAAGGTGCCTGGGAACGAGAAGGAAGCCTTGACAGCACGCTATGTGCAGCCTCCCGGTATGGTGAAGATTGAAGGACTGGGCATCGCTTGTGTGAGCTTCATTTTATGTGTCATTCCAATCGTCAGTGTGTTCAATGGTTGACTTCTAGGAAGTATACTTCGTGTCTATGACGCCATTATTGGGATTTAACCCATGCGCTCTCGATAGCCGCAGGATAGAGAAAGTGTAGCAGGAAGCAGAATACTAATTTGCACGCATATTCACTCCTTGCTTAATAACATGCACGTTCAGATCACAAACGCTTGTCTTCATGCCGTGCCTTTTGTGTTCACCTTTCCTACATAGTAGGATTTCGTGCGGTCTTATACACATATCCGCTAAATACGTGCAGGCAGTGACAAAGCGATGGGGGTCTGCGAGCACGGGCCAGACTGCATTCTTGCAGCAAAGGAGGCGTCTGGTGCGCAGATGTAGTATTGCGCATGCGCGTGCTGTCGTAGTCGTATGCCTGCCAATACTCCCGCTTCGAGCCAGCGTGAGTAAAAGTTTACACGGGCAGGTTGGCGTCATTTCAAAAATAGAGCGCGCGCTGAGTTATCGCACCGCAGAACGGCTGAAGCACACGTCACGTTTTCCACCCCACTGATGAGCAGGCTGGCGAGGAGGGGTTGGTATCGACTTCTCAGTGAACGAGGGGAGGCGCATGCGCACTGCTATACACCATGCCAGTGCTTCGTCAGAGGGCGCAATATTACAGGCGACAAATATGTCATGGTGTTCTACCAGGGCAGTATGTGAACGCACTTATCTCTTTGTTTTCTAACTGCAATCATTCCTTTTACTAGCATGAAGTCGATTTGAATGGTTATACAAAGAAAACACAGTAAGGCGAAAAAGTATGCATATCAAAGCGTCATATATATCGCTGACAAAACGCTGAGTAGGATCAGAGGTACTGTTTCAAATACTTAAAGTTAACGGTGGAAAGAATTAAGATGTGATGCACCTGTCTCAGACGCAATCTTTTGTTTATTCGGGAGCATCGCGCCGGGCCTCACTAGACCGGTCTTAGCACATTCGTAAATGTACGCGCAGTGTGGATGGCTGCTTAATTTTTTTTTCGAAGAAGGGTTTTCTTGGAGTTTACGTATAAATTCGGCGTTAGTAGATAACCGCTGACAGATCAACACTACATGTCTCTGCTAAAGGGACCAACATGCAGGCACATTCTCGCCACAGTCTGCGCATAGAACAAGCTTATAAAATATAGTCTGAGATGAAAAATACCGACATTTGATGTATGTGATCGCATGCATCATCAACCACAAGCTTATTCGCGTTGATATATATAGCTCTGTGGTTCTTTACGGTGAGTCATGTTCCCAATTCTCACCGGGTATGTCAGGAGGGCCCGCTGTCGTCGTCGTTGTGGTGTCGAGCTGTACTGTTGTAGTTTATTTGGCTGTCGTCTTCATCACAGGTCCTTGAACACAATTGTGAAGCAAAATAGTGAGAGCTATGTGACACCGTCCAATGTATTTGGCAACTGAAATGCGTGAAGATCAACATGGTTTGTCCCTTGTTCCTAATGGGCTGACTTCATAAACCGGAGGTAGGCTTTCAATGCCAGTGAATGAGAGCGCAGTACTTGCTAATGCCGCACCACTCATTTGGCCTCGTGCACGTCAATATTCCCGTTTTACCTGAAATATTAGGTGCACCGTCCTTAACCAATTCTCGAAGCGAGAACTTTAAGGCCTCTAAAAGGTAAAATATAGCCGCTTTCCCAGTCATCACTACCGGTTGAGGGGGGGGGGGGGGGTCTCCTAAATCTGGGCACGTAAATTTCTAAAGTTCAGAAAAAAATCCAAGTTTGTGGTGTTTCCTACTTGCGCCATTATATTTGGCGGAATTCAGTTACTTTGGAGAATCTTTTGGCAATGCATGGATTTAAGAAATGAAATGTATGGTTGAATTAAGCCTTGGAAAGCACTCAGCTGTTATTGTGCGGCAATGCGTGGATAACATTTACGTACTGTCGCATCGGTGAGCTAATTTTGTTAATTTTTTTAAGTTTTACAAATTTACAAATATTGAAAAAAATACTGATTAGATGCAATTTGAAATAAATTATGACCTTTATATGCTTCATTTGCGGTTCTTTCGAGACCTCTGGATCGCATTTTTTTTGGGGGTTTGGCAGGTGAAACAGAATGCAAACGCTTGCAGGATTCCCTGTTTACTGAAAATATTGACGGTAAAACGCTTCATTTCCGGCATCTTTTAAAGCACGTTTGAAATGATGCGGTGATATTCTCTAGAAAACCGATAAACGGGTTTGGATGCACTACATAGAGTATTTCCTAGAGAACCAAGTTATAACTAATATAGGTATAGGATGCCCCTACCTGAAGGCACACCGGCGTTATTAAAGTTCAGCCCCATGAATGCACTTAAAGCTATTGTGCTCAAAGTATATATGAGCGCCCTCCATTCATTTGGGATCAATACTGTGGGAGTCTATAAAGCAATTTCAGCCATTTATTTTGGTTAAGTTTAGGTTGTAGTATGTTAAGGTTGGGTGAGGATAGGTGGGGCTCGTTGCCGACAGCAGTGCGATAAGATTGCCGACCCGCGCTCGGCTGCGGACTTCCGTCGGCACTTGAAGGCTCAGGCGACTGCTGTTGTGGACTGGTGCCCTCTGCAATGAGCAGTTATCCGACGGAAGCAATTTTACTGGTCGCACACTGTAACATTGAAAGCTAAAAAACTGGCTTTATCTAGCGGGAAAGCTCACGTGTAGACTGTTAACAGAGCATACTAATTCTCGCTGAGTAAGCGACCGCATAAACAAACGCCTAAACAGCGCAGCTGCACAGGAATAAAGCGATTTTTTTTATAAAAATACACCCGCCTTCATATTATAGAACCAGCTCTATACTCTTGAAGGCATTAGTAAGGACAAAACCTATGAGCGCCATCCAGTCATTCCGGCTCGTAATTCTGGCACAAGTTCATGTGCATAAATTTAAGCCTGTTTTTCACTTACGTTCTGTTGTAATGAAAAAGTAGCCCAGCGCCAGGGCCACGATGCAGAGAACCATGACCCTGCATACAACGTGCTGCGAGCTGCAAATAATCTACAAATGCTACAGATCATCTACATTTGCATAATCATAACGATTAAATGTATTTAAATGTCTTTTATTGGCACGCAATTTCGTACGGATACAAGGCATTACGCTTTTCGTGTGTATTTTGGCATGGCGGAGCTGGGTACTCGCTAAAGAATGCTTACCCATTAAAAACAAAGCTTATTCTAGCGGACAAGCTGATGTGTAATGCCTGCTTTGTCTCTAACTATCCACATGACCTTCTAGTTATCGGTGTGTCGGCGACTTCATGAACATACATGCGTGAATAGTGCATCTGCTCAGGGATAAAAGGAATTTTCAAAGAGGCACCCGCCTTCAAAACAGCTACTGCATCTAGAAACTTGAATGCATTGGTAAGCGCAGAAGGTTTGAGTGTCATCCACTAATTTGAATTCCTTGTTGTCGCACATGTTCGCATGCAGATGTCGTCCAAGTGACACAATGTACTTGTAGTCGTAACTCCCCCCCCTCCTCCTCCCTCACATGTCTAAGTCAAGGCTATCTTGGCTTTGAACAGGTGCGAAGTGCCTGAAGCGGAACCTCCGTGAAGATAAAGAAGAAGACGACTGAGACTAGCGGTGTGGAAAGCGATGAAGAGGAAGTTCATGAAAATGGCGGACTAAACAGTTCTTGTCGGTCTTATTGCCTTACAACATAGCTTGAAGCTTTACACGCACAGCAGCAGGGCCACGACAAAGAGCGAGATTATCATAATCCCTACTTTGTCTGATTGATTGCTGCTCAGGCATTAAGTTTAAAGTAATAATTAAATTGAACTTGCAAGATTTCCACTGGAAATGCCGTATCCTGCACGTATCTGCACCCTAAATCTGGCCGGACCCTCTCATATACCGAATGCGTTATTTCGGTGCAATAAACCTCAGGAACCGATCACCGGAGTGTGGGAAGCTGAGAAGTACCGATGCCATTCATAAAGCATTTGTCATGATTCTTATGGTATTTGTGCAAGTAGCGCCAGCACTTCGGTGACGACCTGTCAATGGTGCCTGAACTTAGTTTCGAAACGTTAGTGTAACATGCTTGTAAAGAGGCCTAAATATATTCGCTGTAAAGTACGTAAAATATATGTGTAATAAAACCACTACTATGACGCGTAAGATGTGAGATGTGTGATGAAAAAGGATTTGCAACGAGAAGATCATATAATAAAACCTATGAGTGTCAATAACACGACCCCTGAACGCAAGGGCATGGAGGAATATGCTCTACAAAAGCGTTATATCGTAACAGCGGCCAAGAATGAGAGGACATGTTTGGAATCTTTCGGCTTTACGACTTCGCAAAATCATAGCATCCTGCAGAAGGTTCAAAACTACTTTGCGGTCGAAACAGCGCTGCTGTGCCTAGAAGCATTGACGGATTTAGTGGTATTTGCTATCAGTAGGACAGTCCTTTTTTCTCTCATTGCGTGTTTCCCCATAGTCCAAGAAGACGTGTGCGAGCTTCCGCGTCTAGCCACAACTGCCACAGATAGGAGGTTCATCATCATTCAACTGGTAAGGGTGTCGTATGCGCAGACTTTTCTATGTTCATGAGAAATTATCTAAGTTTGTCGTATTTTCTTTATTGAAGGCCCATTTTCCAAACGCCGCTTAGTTAAATACATGTTCTACGTTTCAGAGTCAAAGGTTTGTTACCAATACTTGCTTAGATTTTCGCTCGAAAATGACTTCCGGTCCATATTAGGAGCAACTATCAGCCTTCACACCTCTCAGGTTTACAAAAACCATGCAAGTTCTTTTTTTAGGTTTCAAGTAAATTATTTTTTTTGACCATTTACTCAATTTATGTAAACCAAGCTACACCTTTCGTTTGCAGATAGCCATATTACACGATTTAAAATCTACTTGTACATGAAACGTTGTGCCGGGAATGACTGTATAGGGTTTAATTATTTTTAAAACAAAGGGAGTGTACAACTAAGTATTCCAGATCGGGGTACACCAGTCTCTTGGGTGAAAAGCACAGCAAAAGCATCGCAGGTCTTACGTGGAATGTGCAATGAGGGAGGTAGCTTTCAATTTTGTTCAACGTGCAACCGCGAACAGGCCGAGCTGGCAGATTTCGCAAAGTTTCGAAGCGCCATAATGTATCGTAGCCTTTTTCCATGTCTAAAATTGCCGATAAGCATTGTTTATGAATCAATGCGTTCTTAATATTTTGCATATAGGGAAGTAGAGAGCCATTTATTGATCCGCCCACCCTGAGACTGCATAAGAATGGGTTGAGTAGCTTAGCGGTCCCCATAAAATGCAGCAGACGCCAAGTTACTATTTGTTGGAACAACCTGCAATGGGGGCCAGTCAGTGCTGCAAGCACGTGAGACGTGGAGAAAGACAGCTCCTTGCCCTCTTTGAGAATTGGGCGTATTACGGCCTCTTTCCAAACAAATGGTATATACTTTGACGATGACATGGCATTGAATATAGACAGGAGAGCTTTCTGTGTTTAAGTGTTATTATGCCATGAATTATTTGAGCAGCTCCTACAGCGGAGTTATTAAGAAAATTAAGGAATGCGTTGTACTCTGCTATGTTAAATGGACTGTTGTATGCTTTATTTGGCGTGTATTTTTTTCCAAAGGCTGTCGTTCTACTCGTTGTCCCTTTCTAGGTAAAGTTCAAGAAATGTGCGTGGTGCTGCAGGTCCTGCTGAAAATTGGCACACAGAAATTCTGCTTCGTCTTCGATATAATCTCCCTCCCCAAATTGCAAAGGTAACGGCTACGACTGCGGGATTTTTGTTCTATTCTTATTCCATACTTTGCGTACATCTGTATAAGAGCCTGTACCTAAGACATAGTTTAGCCAAATTTCTTTCTTAGTCTGTCAGTGCGACTTTATTCCTTGCGATTTTACATGCTCGAAATAAGAACAAGTTATCCGCAGTTCCCGAATCCCGAAGGCGTCCCTACGCCCTATTTTTCAATTTGCGCGCTTTTCTACATTCTTCATTCTGCCATAGAACCCATCGTTAGTAGCCACTCCTTTTGTTTGTGGGATTCATTCAAATTCACTATCGATAAGAAAAGCTGCGAAGTATGCAAGAGCAACGTTAGTGCTTAAGCTGCAGATGCACTCCCGCTGATTCAGACGATTCGCCATGCCACCGAGCAACGTGTGGCAAGCATTTGTCCTATAATTGTTTCGCGTCCAACACGATAGGAAAGCGGACGCTGCCACAGGGGTCCATAACTAAACTCCACTGGAGGTACTTCGTTTGTGCTGGAGATGCTATGCTCAAATCTATGGAAGAATATGACTTGCAAAAGCTATTGTAAAGCGCTGGTTTCTTCTTATTTAGCATAGAAGAATCAGTGGAAAAACATTTCTTCAGTTGACTGGTCGCTCGATTCCCATGCAGAATTCCCCCCCCCCCCCCACCCCCCAAGGAGACGTGTGCGCATTAAAATCTGCAAGGACTACTTAGGTTATTGGCAGATCATCGACTAAGCCCCGACATATTTGTGTGTGATGCGAGAAATGAGGGTGTATGCAGAGAAAGCAGACACTGAGGAGTTTATCTAAAAGCACAGCTAGAACTGCAAGTTCTTGAAGGCTCTTTGGTGTTTAACGCAATGAGTATTCTCGCAATCAGCCGTGTATACGTTATGTCCGTACCTGCAGTTTGTGTGGCGAATGCTCTTGCGTAGAACCTCTTGCATGATAGTCAACTGAGCTCGGCGTTCAACAGCCCGCAATCCTTCGAAGTTTTGCAGGCCTGGACGTCGAAAGAAGCATGACAGTCGAAATTATTATGCGCTCAATATTGCAGCGAAAATATGAGTTAGATTGCTACAGACGCCTTGAATTGGCAACTCATTGCCGATAGTGCATTGAAAACTTTCATTATTGGTCTTAAAGGTCGCTATATACAATGATCACGCGAATAGTTTTGGTAGCTGTTGAACATGCACTACAAGTAGCTAAATTTATCACTTTAATGCTCAAGACGTAGTAGCGCAAGTAAACAGAAGAAGGTGCGTAATTAAAAAACGTGTGATTTTGATGTATGTGTACACTTTACAAAGCAACGACGTGTCTTTCATTTCGCGCTACGTTTACGCGACTATGCTTGCTCATCATATGTGACAGCCGTGTCAACAGTTGTATAGGCAAATGAAATAAGTCATCTTTTTAATTTCTTTAACGAATTTATCTGACATGTTATACCTTTTTGTCTTTTCATATTTCGAGATGATGGAGAAACAAGAAAAAGAGCCATTGACTTTTTTCCTACAATATACTATAAACAGTTATATGCTGTTTTATACTTCTGTTGCTGTTTGTTGAATCGTTGTTGTACATGTTAATAATTTAGCCACCGAGCTCTCCCGATCTGTTGTATGCTTGTATAATATTGCACACTTAATAGCTGTCTTGCTGAGGCATAACGTATGTACTTCAGTGTTCTACTCCAGATTATTGCTCGGTATACTAGTATGTGGCAACAAAACAAAAAAACTAACTACAACAGGATTCTACAAAAGAAGATATTGCGCCTTTATGAAAACTATCAGGAACCATATTATGAACTGAGCAAATTACCATAATTTTTTTAAGTAGAGAATGCATGAAGTGAACGACATTTGGGATTTTAAACTACTACAGCACATACATAAGATGACACTATAAATACTCGAGAACAATAATGAAGTTCCTTACGGATATGAGACTAAAGGGAAAACGGACACTAAAATGAAAGACCAATTATGGTAAAAAAACAACCAGCTGCCAAAAATCAACAGTCCCAAATAAACATCAAGAAATGGTTACTAACACATTGTTTCACAGAGTGATTATTGCAAGAAAATATAATTAAATCGCTTTTTTTTTAACGTAGGTAGATACACATTCACAGTCATATGCTGCATTTGAGTGTACTGTTGTGTTTTACACGTACAACCTCTACCTGACTGTTTGTGGACAGGGTCAGAAAAAGAAAAGGGGTAAGCGTGGAACATTTATTATTTCACCGTCTATTTTAAGAACACACTGTAGCCCAATAACTTGTCAAATTCTATTGTAAGTTTTTGTGCAAACTCATATACAAAGTGTCAAAATATGTAATGTTATGTGCGTTCTCTCGCTGCCAATGAACTGCCAGGAGATGATGTATAATACACGCGTATTTTGCAGGTAGAAGGGTCCCTGTCAGGCGCTGCGCGCGTTTTGCTCCTGCACCTTTGTTCAAATTGTATTCAAATAGAAAATAAACATTCCTTCATACATCTAGCGCGCATATTTTTTGCTCCAAAGGCTGCCCTTGTGCTCGTTGTCTCTATCTAAATGAAGTTCAAGAAAGTGAAATTCAAAGCCAAGACTGTGTTAGTTATACTGTTAGTTAGCTATTTCAATCGCTGATTGATTGTTTAGTTAAGTGGTTGCTCCGCTAGGCTGACGAGTGTTTGTTACTGGAATATGCGCATGTTATATTTCTCTATATATTGCTACGTGTTGCCGTGATAGATCAGTTGAAAGTTGCTGCCTTGTAACTCGTGTTCTGTTCCTCTGTCCGAATCTTTATTACTGTTCTGCTGTGCTCATTCTTGAGAATCAGTGCAACAGCTCGGCGTCGTGTAGGTAGAGCTAAAACACTAACGCTGAATGCTCGCTGTAAATAAAGTAGGACGACTATCGTCGCCGTGCGCGAGCTTCAAAATAAAACAATCTTTTATTTTACTGTATATGAGCTCCAGATATTTTACCGACATGCATTGTGTTTATGTTGATGTTTGCTTCAGTTCATAGGTCAACAAACGCTATCAGTGCCCGAAAATCTGCATATTTTTGCCTACTTGGCTAAAACAAGAAAATTGTAAACTGCAGGCTGTTTACTTCGGCAAAAGGAGTGCTGCGACCGATCGTGATCAGGGCAAAAAAAATTATGGTAGTGACACTAAAAAGTCGCTGTCACTCCTCCCGCTGTCGTTGCTGATTTATGTAGCTGGAGCTGGCAATAGGTTTAGGTACAGCTAACACGAACAGCTATTTATGACTTTTGTCAAAAATGGGCTTCGACGTACATCTGCGCCAGAGAGACTTCGTGTCTGGCCCCTTCGAAAGGCACACACTACTAGTGTGTGCGCATTTGTGTAGGGAGAACCTGGGAGAGTTAATCGTTTTTTGCCGAGACGCAAACAGACAAGCACAAGGATACACACATTCGTACGCTCACACATACGCACACACACACACATGTACACACACCCACGCAGACACACGCACACAGACACACATACATACATACATACATACATAAATACATACATACATACATACATCCATACATACATACATACATACATACATACATACATACATACATACATACATACACACGTACGTACGTACGTACATACATACATACGTACATACACACATACAGATAGCTGCCAGAGCTAGGTGGCCACTGCATTACTCGTAGCTTTAGGACCAGTACGACTGCCAGAATGTTTCTGAAATGCTGACTAAACGTTAAAAAAATATAATGCAAAAAACCCCATTCATTCAATAATTAGCAGAATTTGTTTTTGTCTACATGCCAAGCTTCTATTATCGCTCAGCTGATGAGACTGTCGCCTTTTTAAAAGCACAGTCGTCAACTTGATTAATGAGTGCACACCCGAAAAATAAATTTCCTGTGAATCTGGCTTTCTGTGACTTACTTAGCTCACCCTGATATTTAAAATTTGAGCATATTACAGGCGTCCAGAGGTGATCCTCTATTTATCTGTGGATGTGAATGGTATGTTCCTTCCCGACAAGAACTGCTGCAACGTACTGATGGGAATGCTCATGGGATCAATCGGCCGATGGACAGTGCAGTATTGCATGTTGTGCAGGCGTGGAGGAAATAAAAATATAAGAACTGTTATTTTTTGTGTAAAAAATATGACATAGTTTTGAGACGTGCAGTAATAGTGGACTCAGGAATTATTTCAAACCGCTGTTTTTTTTAACTTGTGCTCAATGCACGGCACATGGGGGCTTCTTGTTTTTGGTGCCGATCGAAATGCGGCCGTCGCGGCCTGGATTATATCTCGCTCCCTCTGACTTAGCAGCACGACACCAAATCCACTACGCCGCTACGGCATGTGAATGACATTAACACAAACTTTTTAAAAAGTACCACGGCTTATACGAATCTATTTCGTACAGAAACATTCTCATAATATTTGTCCCGTTCCATTCGGCCGTCCGGCTAGAAAGCAGGGTACGTGGTTGTCTGGGACAAGTCAAGTAGCGCTCAAGACTATCTTAATTACTTACATTCCTTGCAAGTACACCATGCAAAATTGTTGAACGCGTCATAGATGGACAACCAGATCGTTCAGTCTAACTGATACTTTCTCACATGCAGCCACGGCATCAGGAATAAATTTTCTACCCGACGTTGTAGCCCCGTTGCTATGGCGATGTGCCGTGGAGGTTGAGCTATATATATATATATATATATATATATATATATATATATATATATATATATATATATATATATATATATATATACACATATATTTAATATGAGCCCCAGTTGCTGTGCTTTGCTAATGATATCATTCAGGCATTTGATGACAACCCATCACGTGACTTCGCACTACGCTCGTCGTGGTGTCTCAGACTTTGCTAGTAACTAAGCTGTGCAGGCTCAGTACTGATACTGATTGAATGCTGTCTGTGGAAATCTAGAATGTATTCCCGCCCCGAGAGCCGCGAAATCGAATACTAATACATTTTAATGGGTCAAACACATCAAAATAGGTGATGCAAAATTTCTCGTTCAACGCTATTACATGCGCAGCACCACGAAGTGAAGGTGTGTCTAACCCCTTTGTGCCGCAAAAACCTAACGTAACGCTACCGTCGTACTTCCTTCCCTCGGACTGATGCCTACTGGCGAATTGCGGAAGTCCCCATCGGATGCATGGTCATGCCAGCAGCAGGGGCGAGGTCGACCGCACTATCATGTGATGTGGGGCGGAAATGTATGTAGCAAAAGAGTAACTAAGTGAATAATAGAGTCGCGTTTTGCAGGAGTACGACGGTACACCTCCATACGACTTCAATTGAAATAATTTTGTGCTGACGGCGTGTTTTTATTGCTTACGAAAAGATGCACCCTACGCTACTTTATGTTAAAGATTATGACAAGCAGGCTGCGCATCAAGCAATATAAAAATAAAAAATAAAGTTACATTTAAAGCACTGCAGCGGCTAAACAGTCATATCCAGCAAGAAAGTGTTCAGTGTCGCTAAACATCAAAGAGAGAGTTTCCTGGTTTAGGTAAAAAATATCGCATTCAACCTTACACATCACCAGGAAACTTTTCTTCAAAGCAAAGTCGGTGCTTCCTGTCATATGCTCAAGGCTATACGGCGGACAAAATTCTAAAACGAAAGGTGCAATACTAGGCGTACATGTGTGCGAGTATACGGTAATAGTATTTGTTTCTGTTGTGCCGCTTCACCAAAATTGTTGAATGAAAAAATATATGTCACGAAAGTAAACTCGACTGATGCACCAAACTAATGGACGAGGAGACGATAGCTTGTGCAATGAACGTAATACTCGATGTTCGTACCTGCAGTCTATGTGGCGAATACTGTGCAGAACTTTAAGGTGCTCTGTTGAGCTCGACGTCACACAGTGCACAATTCTGGGACCCATGCTGTTTTGTGCAGTCGGCCTGAGAAAGAAGACCAAAACACGAAATTATTAGGCATGTGTTTTTGTTACTTCCCATTTGCACACATTGGTTTGTTGCAGTCGATGTATTCCGCTTAGATCCCAATGGCACAGAAAACATTGAAGAAAAAAAAATTAGGCGAGAGTTTGATGATCACCTAGGCAGCTCAACTCTAGAGGGAAGCCGTTCCCTCGGTTTGGGTACCAGTTCAGAATCTATACTATTGAAGCCGATTTTCCTACTGGCAGTTTGGGCAGTACAACCGAAATGATTTTACGCTGAATATGACATATCTGTATTATATTCATGCGTATTACGCAGATGTTTTTTGTGGCACTGTTTACTTTCTAAATTCAACTTTTTTATCTTGTGGAACCTGTGGGCGCCGTGGTAATTATGGATGCACACTTTTTTGCTTCACCCTCTATTTGTTCAAATATTGTCACGGGGTCGTGACGTCAAAGAACACAGTAGCAATAGTGTGAAAGGCAAAACTAGATTTTATTGGGTGAACCTGTGCCCACAAAGCAGGCTACACTTATAACACAACGAGAGCGGCGAACATAGTCGGCGATCGTCGAAAATCTGATCAGTGGGTCAAGCACGTCGGCTTTTAAAGAACAGTCGTCGAATGTTCCAGACTAATCGTTCGAACCCGCGTGCCTTCCACAAAGTTCTACACCACTCGCGTCAGGTGATGAAATCAGATAACATAAGGTTCGGCGACAACAGACAGTGGATAGAAGCATCGATAACTTTCCAGAAACTTCGGATACATGCAGGCGCGTCCCACGCTGTGCGATTACATTTGTTAGGCGGCGAGACGTGGTTGCCCGATAAAGATAAGTACACGTGTCAATATTGTTATAAGTTGTATTAAGACATATAAGAGTTTTTAGGTATGTAGATTATCACGAAAAATCTATTTGCTTGAAGAATGACTAAAGCCTTCTGGGCTTCAACTGCACGATGCGTCTTGTCGAATGTCAATAGTTATAATTATCTCGTAAAAGTTTTGCCTAGTAGCGCGCAGTTTTCAGCTTTTCAAAGAAAGCATGGAAAGAGCTGTTGCCTTGCTCTGCTGGCGGCGACTACTTAGCCCTGTGCGGCACCATTTTAATTTTGTCCTTTATAACGAAAGCCAAGAAAAACATAGTTGGGCCTTCAGACAAGATATATTATCAAGACAAAATAAATCTTGCTCGCATACTCTAACTACCCTGGAGAGAATCATGCGAAGCGGTAACGGATAAAGGCTGAACTAAACGTGTTGATGCAAATTCAAGGGAAGATTGAAGGATAAATAAAGAACACTAGCATCATAGATGCAGGGGCCCCCATAACACAATTTCCAGACCGATAATGAATATGATGAAATCTGAGCTTAACGCCAGCTGTGGCTGCATGCCTGCCTAGGTGGTAGCCTGTATGGCGTGATTGAACAATAAAGGTGATGATACACAGAATAAAAACCGATACTTAAAAACAAGAATACAGAATGGTCTAAGAAGGCTTAGAATACCTGGCTAGCGTGGGTAAATTAGCAGGACCATCGTGGCTAGCATGTTGTGCGGACTTGCGTCCCAAGCAAAGACAGAAATCGGAGGGTGCATTTCTCTGCTTGATATCAAACGATGTCGTTGCATCTTACCGCGATCTTGTCTACCGCCTCCAATGACAGAGTGATGAGTTTGCACAGGTATATGGGTAGCATTTTGGGACTGGTGATGGAACTGTTACATTTCGAACAATGATCTTCCGGTATAGGCCGCATGAAATTTTACGCGTAAAATGACGCCCGACTTTTCTTTGCATAGGCCTGCGGTCTCGAGACTAAGGCAATGCTGTTCCTCTAAATCGACGTAGGCGACTGACAGTTTGCGCGTATGATCGCTAATGGCCACCAAGGAACGACTTGGCGGTGTGAACGTCGCTCGAGTAAAATATCGCAGAAGGAGTGCACATGGTGTTGCCAGAATCATGCTGCTGATTGGTTGCCGTTGGGTAAATATTTCGTCGAATAGGTGGAGCCACAATGACTGAGAAATCGGTTAGGGAAGTTGACGCCTGGCATTATATGTATGACTGTCGCCGACCTCGCTTAACAATAAAGCCTCGTCTTTCACTTAGAACATTCTGAGTTAACCACTGATTTCACGGAGAGGACCGAGAAGAAAGAATGCATGGGCAGTTTTCCGAGCCGATCGACGCCTGCTTCCTCCGGAGGAGCAAAGTCTTCTTTCAAGAGGAAATCAGTGGCAAGATATTGTTGTTGCCGAGCTATCTATATAGACTCTCAGGAAATGTCCTAAGCTATATTCGTTGAAGTTCTGAATCAATTTTTTTTTCATTCCAGCTCTTACGTTGAAATTTATAGGTTCGATACTTCCCAGTAAGCTAGCTCTCTAGAACTATAAGTGAGCTGTCTTCAGTTATACACCACGGCCTTCAAAACGTTCAATAGGACAACGGTACTCTGTTGCAGCACGTGCCGACTTTCTCGCGAAAGCTGATAAGCGCTATGCAATCCTCTTGCGTTTCATAGTGGCCTACGCGGTGGGATCATTTTGAAATTTTACGGCAGTTTGTAAACTGCCTGTTTCAGATAATAATATTAGTCTTTGAGTTGGAGTATTCAGAGAGGCGGACATTACATGCACGAGAAATCGAGGCATATATTTAACAAATAAACAGAAGGTTACTTATTAAGGTTATAATAAGTTACTGTACGCCACATATTGTGATTTTAGTCGGGTAGTTTGGCTAAGCATATTCATTTGGAATGAATTTCAAGACGACATCACTTTGGATATATGCCCCATCAAGCTAGCATTATCAATAAATAAATAAATAAATAAATAAATAAATAATGTTTGTTTTCCTTTGGCCAGTGGGACGCCAGGACTAAAAGGCACAAGGGCTTAACGAAAGGTTCCGACTCCCTTTTGGAAGGTTTCAAATGGCAATGCCAGAAAGAACAATTGACATTTTTTTTTCAATTTTTTTGTTTTGATTGGACAGAATACATTTGGTAATGATAGGATTCAATTTATAGTTCTAAGCACATTGCGCTTGTCGACCATCAGCGCATAGGCAGTACATAGAAGGCACCAGGCAGCAACAGGCAGTACATAGATCATCTAAGTGTAATAAAAGTGTGCCGCACAGTTATTGTATCAACATCACATGCTACCCATTATTTTTCCAAATACAGTACTGAAGAATCATATTCCTGGTATACGTACCAGCATCTTACAAAAACCTGATTTTATACACAGAGATGAATGATGTGTTAAAAAACTAAATTGTAAGAAAAAACGAAAGTATTTGTTGTTAAGGCAAAAATACATGATGGCAAAAATGCATTTGCTTGAAGAATGACTAGACTCTTGTGGGCTTCAACTATGCGATGCAACTTGTTGAGTGTCAATCGTTATGATTATCTTGTAAAAGATTTGCCTAGTAGCACGCGGTTCACAGCTTCCTAAAGAAAACATGGAAAGAGTCGTTGCCTTGCTCTGCTTGCGGTGACTACTTAACCATGTGCGGCACAGCCATTTTAATACTCTCCTTTATAATTAGAGCACAGAAAAAGATAGCTAGGCCTTGAGACCAGCAATAATATTACTATTTATTCCAGTATTCCAGCTATTTATTCAATGAAAATTTTAATCGCTTCTCCAACCAATCGCCGCTTCATTAAGTCATCCTGCTCAATCACCGGAATTATGCTGCCGGCATCAGGCGGTATAATATAACACCCGGTATATCTACACTTTTCGTAGGCTCACACAGCTTACAGTAGGTAATGCGATACATAATACAGGTCTGCACAAGCTCCGGTCTTCAGCAATTTTGAGAACAGACAAAAAGAAAGGTTCGGGAAGTTTTAAAATACTTGTGTTTTTTCGCGCCAAAACCGCGGTTTGATCCCGAGGCACGATGCAGAGTTTACCTAAATTTCCATTTCCCTTCAGATTTATTTCTTGTTTAGTACAACCCACAGTCCATAGTGCAATAAAGACTAGCCGAAACCGTTCCCGTTCGTCCTGCGTATTTTCGGATACTCAAATAAATTCTAAAATGCGACGCTTCCTAATCGATTAGAAGAAAACGCATTAGTTTGCCAAAGACAAGCACACAAATGAAAGAAAGACACTGACGTTGAATGTGGAGTAGTTTAGAAAAATTCACAAACAGAACTGCGGGCCCCAGAACCAGATCGAGAAACAAAAGCTTCCCAATGAGAACGAATGACTACTTACGGAGAAATCGTCGAATACTGCCGAATTGCCCGCTTTAAATACCCTCCTCCTGACAAATAATTAAAAGAACACTAGCATCAGCATCGAGACTTCGACAAACAAGCACCTTCCCCGCGCCACTACTCATGCGCCGAATACAGCCTGAACCATACTCATCACACTGTAAGGCATGCAATACATCACGTGCAGACATCCATCAGATTTTATGGGCACGACCATCAGCTACAAACAATATGAGACACAGCATAAACCACAATGCTAAAATAAAAACCCCTGAGTAGTGGGATGCTAGACTGGTCAGGGAATTCCCAGAAGACCAGCTCTGGGCTGTCCCGCTGGTGGAGGAGGCTGCAACGTATCAAGGCCTGGCGTGCGTCTAAAGGGGAGCTCTAGAGGGCTAGCCCCCCAGCCTTTCCGTTCCCATTTCTAACGCAGCAGGGAGTTTTCAATAAAGATGTTTTATCTCCCTCTATCGAGTCTGCCCAATTGTCCAGAATATTACATGCTATAGGCCACACGAGACGGAGTTTAAATGAATAAACACTCAATGGACCATCTGTGTCTGCTGCTGGTTCTTTGACTTAACAGGGGTCACAACCGATTTTTAAGGACCTAGATTTTTTATGACGCAAAGCAAAGCTCGCCCTCGGTAGTGCTTGCATCTGCAGCCGTTCCTTCCAAACGTGGGTGGATAATTATGAGGCACAATTTTTCGACGTGAGCAGCCTCAAAAAAGTAAGAGTCCCTCCTTTAGCAACCCTGAGATGCGAGTGCGATGTCGACGGTCTGCCTTGCAAATTCTGAAAGCTGTGCTTCTCACAGGAGTGAGTATAGCTGTTGTTAACCACCTACATTTTGGCCTTTTCAACCACTTTTGAATATAATGAGCTGGTGCAATAAGTTCGCGTCACTGCGCACACATCTGCTATATTTGTAGCGCGTTTTCCCCAAAATACACGTCGACGTTATCGCTGGCTGGCCCCTTCGTCATTATTCTGTAGATAGACGAGCCAAACCAACTGATCGAAGGCGAAGGAGCCGCCACTTTTGTGTTCACTACAAACGAAGGCTTATCTCCACATTGTAAGTTCAGGAATAAAAAGTAATAAAACTAATAATAAAAAGTAAACTCATAAAATGTACACTGTATTTAAATACTAAAGATAGACCGGGAAGCGCGAACGCCAGTAGAAGGTCACGTAGTGGACCTCTTATGGAGGAAGCAAAATTTTCCTCATGTTTGTAGAGCTTTTTGAATATGAAGAATTTATTCGAAGTCAACATATCTTGGAGCTCTGGAATTGTCTGCAACTAATGGACCTTTCGTAAGTTAAGTTCAGTGTAGACTGAAAGATTGTGCTTTTTCGAAAATACAGCCAGTTTACTATTTTACCTTTTTAATGCACGCCCTAAGTACTGTCTCACTGATCACTACTGTGCTGGTATGGACACATTCCGAAATGAATTTGCCGCAATGCTGAAGTGTCTGCAATATGTTTGAAAAGAGCCACGTGTTCACCTTCTGGTTTGGGTGGCGCTTACAACAAATGCGAACCCCATAAGACGTTTCCCATATGAGAGTGTCCGACGTCTCGGAAAATAGTTGACAAGTGAAGAGAGCACTTTATGAAGCTGAATAAGAAAAAAGGCCTATAGGGGCCCTGCACACCACTTTTTTCAAGCGAAGGTTGTATTGGCTCACAAGTTTCGATTGCGGACTAGTCAAACAAAAATATAGTCGCTGCCAGTGCAGAGCAGCAGTGGGAAAGGGCGGTTGGATTAGCGGACAGCTGTGCCGGATCGTGAGCCTTGCGCGAGGATTACAGCTGCGTAAACGCGCGATCACGCCACGCGCACAACCAATCAGAGCTGTTTCGCTTCTGCCCTGTTGGGAAAGGGCGAAAAAGGGTCTCCCGCGCGCTGCACCGGCTTCCGTTATGTTCAGTTCACTCTTGGGACACGCATGGGACGCCCGCGCGTTGCGAGTTCCTCCAAGGAGCAGGTAGCGTTCGACGAGTGGCGGCGAGAACTCGCCCGTGAAAGGGCTCACCATTGGCGCTACGATCCAGACGTTATATCCACCGCAACCCAGGCAATCCGACAGCAACGTTAACGGGATCCTCAGCTGAGAGAGTGGGAGGCTAAAACAATGCGGCACCGTTACTTGGGGGTTACATAAGCGTGTCGAAGGCGAAGTGCACGCAAGAGAAACTTCCCTTATCTCCACTTTCCTGTAGGGAAAGTGTTAGAGATTTTTTTAACCAAGGACCCACAAATTATGCTTTAGATTGAATTCAATTACCACGGGATTCTATTCCCCCGGACGTTAACGCGTACATATGACAGCTCTATGAACTGTACTAAGATTATTTTTCTCACTCCTGTTGCTCATAGCATGTACTCTGAATACGGCGGTGCCCATAGCAATGACCTGTGTCTTCGTCCTTGAACTGCTAAACTTATTCCAACCTTTCATGCTTGGCGTCTGGCAAAGGTGCCTGGGAATTAGAAGCAAGCCTTGGCAGCACGCTATGTGCAGTCTCCCGGTATGGTGAAGATTTAAGGACTGGGCATCGCTTGTGTGAGTTTCATTTTATGTGTAATTCCAATCGTCAGTGTGTTCAGTGGTTGACTTCTAGGAACTATCCTTGGTGTCTATGACGCCATTAGTGGGATTTAACCCATGCGCTCTCGATAGCCGCAGGACAGAGAAAGTGAAGTAGGAAGCAGTATACTAATTCGCACGCGTATTCACTCCTTGCTTAATAACATGCACGTTCAGATCCCAAACGCTTGTCTTCATGCAGTGCCTTTTGTGTTCACCTTTCCTACATAGTAGGATTTCGTGCGGTCTTATACACATATCCGCTAAATATGTGCAGGCAGTAACAAAGCGATGGGGGATCTGCGAGCACGGGCCAGATTGCATTCTTGCAGCAAAGGAGGCGTCTGGTGCGGAGATGTAGTATTGCGCATGCGCGTGCTGTCGTAGTCGTATACCTGCCAATACTCCCGCTTCGAGCCAGCGTGAGTTAAACTTAACGCTGGCAGGTTGGCGTCATTTCAAAAATAGAGCGTGCGCTGAGCTATCGCACCGCAGAACGGCTGAAGCACACGTCACGTTTTCCACCACCTTGATGAGCAGGCTGGCGAGGAGGGGTTGGTATTGACTTCTAATGTGAACGAGGGGAGGCGCATACGTAATGCTATTCACTATGCCAGTGCTTCGTCAGAGGGCGCAATATTACAGGCGACTAATATGTCATGGTGTTCTACCAGGGCAGTATGTGAACGCACTTATCTCTTTGTTTTCTAACTGCAATCATTCCTTTTACTAGCATGAAGTCGATTTGAATGGTTATACAAAGAAAACACAGTAAGGCGAAAAAGTATGCATATCAAAGCGTCATATATATCACTGACAAAACGCTGAGTAGGATCAGAGGTACTGTTTCAAATACTTAAAGTTAACGGTGGAAAGAATTAAGATGTGATGCACCTGTCTCAGACGCAATCTTTTGTTTATTCGGGAGCATCGCGCCGGGCCGCACTAGACCGGTCTCAGCACATTCGTAAATGTACGCGCAGTGTGGATGGCTGCTGAATTTTTTTTTTGTTTTTCGAAGACGGTTTTCTTGAAGTTTACGTACAAATTCGGCGTTAGTGGATAACCGCTGACAGATCAACACTACATGTCTCTGCTAAAGGGACCAACATGCAGGCACATTCTCGCCACAGTCTGCGCATACAACAAGCTTATAAAATATAGTCTGAGATGAAAAATACCGACATTTGATGTATGTGATCGCATGCATCATCAACCACAAGCTTATTCGCGTTGATATATATAGCTCTGTGGTTCTTTACGGTGAGTCATGTTCCCAATTCTCACCGGCTATGTCAGGATGGCCCGCTGTCGTCGTCGTTGTGGTGTCGAGCTGTACTGTAGTAGTTTATTTGGCTGTCGTCTTCATCACAGGTCCTTGAACACAATAGTGAAGCAAAATAGTGAGAGCTATATGACACGGTTGAATGTACTTGGAACCTGAAACGCATGAAGGTCAACATGGTTTGTCCCTTGTTCCTAATGGGCTCACTTCATAAACCGGAGGTAGGCTTTCGATGCCAGTGAATGAGAGCGCAGTACTTGCTTATGCCGCACCACTCATTTGGCCTCGTGCACATCAATATTCCCGTTTTACCTGAAATATTAGGTGCACCGTCCTTAACCAATTCTTGAAGCGAGAACTTTAAGGCCTCTAAAAGGTAAAATATAGCCGCTTTCCCAGTCATCACTACCGGTTGGGGGGGGGGGGGGGGGTCTCCTATAAGCTGCGCACGGAAATTTCTAAAGCTCAGAAAAAAATCCAGGTTTGTGGTGCTTCCTACTTGCGCCATTATATTTGGCGGAATTCAGTTACTTTGGAGAATCTTTTCGCAATGCATGGATTTAAGAAATGAAATGTATGGTTGAATTAAGCCTTGGAAAGCACTCACCTGTTATTGTGCGGCAATGCGTGGATAACATTTACGTACTGTCGCATCGGTGAGCTAACTTTGTAAAATTTTTTATGTTTTACAAATTTCCAAATATTGAAAAAAATACTGATTAGATGCAATTTGAAATAAATTATGACCTTTCCATGTTTCATTTGCGGTTCTTTCGAGACCTCTGGATCGCATTTCTTTTGGGGGTTTGGCAGGTGAAACAGAATGCAAACGCTTGCAGGATTCCCTGTTTACTGAATATATTAACGGTAAAACGCTTCATTTCCGGCATCCTTTAAAGCACGTTTGAAATGATGCGGTGATATTCTCTAGAAAACCGATGAACGGGTTTGGATGCACAACCTAGAGTATTTCCTAGAGAACCAAGTTATAACTAATATAGGTATAGGATGCCCCTACCTGAACACACACCCGCGTTATTAAAGCTCGGCCTCATGAATGCTCTTAAAGCTATCGTGCTCAAAGTACATATCAGCGCCGTCCATTCATTTGTGCTCAATAGTGTGGGAGCCTATAAAATAATTTCAGCTTTTTATTTTGGTTAAGTTTAGGTTGTAGTATGTTAAGGTTTGGTGAGGATAGGTGGGGCGCCTTGCCGACAGCAGTGCGATAAGATTGCCGACCCGCGCTCGGCTGCGGACTTCCGTCGGCGCTTGAATGCTCAGGCGACTGCTGTTGTGGACTGGGGCGCTCTGCAATGAGCAGTTATCCGACGGAAGCAATTTTACTGGTCGCACACTGTAACATTGGAAGCTAAAAAACTGGCTTTATCTAGCGGGAAAGCTCACGTGTATTCCGAGCTTTATATTGGACTGTTAACAGGGCATACTAATTCTTGCTGAGTAAGCGACCGCATAAACAAACGCCTAAACAGCGAAGCTGCACAGGAATAAAGCGACTTTATAAACATACACCGGCCTTCATAATAGAGAACCAGCTCTATACTCTTGAAGGCATTAGTAAGAACGAAACCTATGAGCGCCATCAAGTGATTCCGGCTCATAATTCTGGCACAAGTTCGTGTGCATAAATTTAAGCCTGTTTTTCACTTACGTTCTGTTGTAATGAAAAAGTAGCCCAGCGCCAGGGCCACGATGCAGAGAACCATGACCATGCAGACCACGTACTGCGAGCTGCAAATAATCTACAAATGCTACAGATCATCTACATATGCATTATCATAACGATTAAATGTCTTTAGTCTTTTACTGCCACGAAATTTCGTACGGATACAAGGCATTACGGTTTTCGTGTGTATTTTGATATGGCGGAGCTGTGTACTCGCCAAAGAATGCTTACCCATTCAAAGCAAAGCTTATTCTAGCGGACAAGCTGATGTGTAATGCGTGCTTTGTCTCCAACTATTCACATGACCTTCTAGTTATCGGTGTGTCGGCGACTTTATGAACATACATGCGTGAATAGTGCATCTGCTCAGGGATAAAAGGAATTTTCAAAGAGGCACCCGCCTTCAAAACAGCAACTGCATCTATAAACTTGAATGCATTGTTAAGCGCAGAAGGTTTGAGTGTCATCCACTAAATTGAATTCATTGTTGTCGCACATGTTCGCATGCAGATGTCGTCCAAGTTACACAATGTACTTGTAGTCGTAACTCCCCCCCCTCCTCCTCCCTCACATGTCTAAGTCAAGGCTATCTTGCCTTTGAACAGGTGCGAAGTGCCTGAAGCGGAACCTCCGTGAAGATAAGGAAGAAGACGACTTAGACTAGGGGTGTGGAAAGCGATGAAAAGGAAGTTAATGAAAATGGCGGACTAAAGAGTTCTTGTCGTTCTTATTGCCTTACAACATAGCTTGAAGCTTACACGCACAGCAGCAGGGCCACGACAAAGAGCCAGATTATCATAATCCCTACTTTGTCTGATTGATTGCTGCTTAGGCATTTAGTTTAAAAGTAATAATTAAATTTAACTTGCGAGATTTCCACAGGAAATGCCGTATCCTGTACGTATCTGCACCCTAAATCTGGCCGGACCCTCTCATATACCGAATGCGTTATTTCGGTACAATAAACCTCAGGAACCGATCACCGGAGTGTGGGAAGCTGAGAAGTACCGATGCCATTCATAAAGCATTTGTGATGATTCTTATGGTATTTGTGCAAGTAGCGCCAGCACTTCGGTGACGACCTGTCAATGGTGCCTGATCTTGGTTTCGAAACGTTAGTGTAACATGCTTGTAAAGAGGCCTAAATATATTCGCTGTAAAGTACGTAAAATATATGTGTAATAAAACCACTACTATGACGCGTAAGATGTGAGATGTGCGATGAAAAAGGATTTGCAATGAGACGATCATATAATAAAACCTATGAGTGTCAATACCACCACCCCTGAACGGAAGGGCATGGAGGAATATGCTCTACAATCGCGTTATATCGTAACAGCGGCCAAGAATGAGAGGATATGTTTGGAATCTTTCGGCTTTATGACTTCGCAAAGTCATAGCATCCTGCAGAAGGTTCAAAACGGTTATGCGGTCGAAGCAGCGCTCCTGTGCCTAGAATCATTGACGGAATTAGTGGTATTTGCTATCAGTAGGACTGTCATTTTTTCTCTCATTGCGTGTTTCCCCACAGTCCAACAAGACGTGTGCGAACTTCCGCGTCTAGCCACAACTGCCACAGATAGGAGGTTCATCATCATTCAACTGGTAAGGGTGTCGTATGCGCAGACTATTCTATGTTGATGAGAAATGATCTAAGTTTGTCGTATTTTCTTTATTGAAGGCCCATTTTCCAAACGCCGCTTAGTTAAATACATGTTCTACGTTTCAGCGTCAAAGGTTTGTTACCAATACTTGCTTAGATTTTCGCTCGAAAATGACTTCCGGTCCATATTAGGAGCAACTATCAGCCGTCACGCCTCTCTGCTTTACAAAATCCATGCAAGTTCTTTTTTAGGTTTTAAGTAAATTCATTTTATTTGACCATTCACTCAATTTATGTAAACCAAGCTACACCTGTCGTTTGCAGATAGCCATATTACATGATTTAAAACCTACTTGCACATGAAACATTGTGCCCGGAATGACTGTATAGGGTTTAATTATTTTTAAAACAAAGGGAGTGTACAACTAAGCATTCCAGATCGGGGTGGACCAGTCCCTTGGGTGAAAAGCACAGAAAAAGCATCGCAGGTCTTACGCGGAATGTACAATGAGGGAGGTAGCTTTCAATTGTGTTCAACATGCAACTGCGAACACACCGAGCTGGCAGATTTCGCAAAGTTTCGAAGCGCCATAAAGTATTGTAGCCTTTTTCCATGTCTAAAAGTACCGATAAGCATTGTTTATGAATCAATGCGTTCTTAAAATTTTCCATATAGGGAAGTAGATAGCCATTTGTTGATCCGCCCACGCTGAGACTGCATAGGAATGGGTTGAGTAGCTTAGTGGTCCCCAAAAAATGCAGCAGACGCCAAGTTACTATTTGTTGGAACAACCTGCAATGGGGGCCAGTCAGTGCTGCAAGCGCATAAGACGTGGAGAAAGACAGATCCTTGCCCTCTTTGAGAATTGGGCGTATTACGGCCTCTTTCCAAACAAATGGGATATACTTTGACGATGATATGGCATTGAATATAGGCAGGAGAGCTTTCTGTGTTTAAGTGTTATTATTCCATGAATTATTTGAGCAGCTCTTACAGCGGAGTTATTAAGAAAAATAAGGAATGCGTTGTACTCTGCTATGTTAAACGGACTGTTGTATGCTTTATTTGGTGTGTATTTTGTTCCAAAGTCTGTCGTTCTACTCGTTGCCCCTTTTAGGTAAAGTTCAAGAAATGTGCGTGGTGCTGCAGGTCCTGCTGAAAATTGGCAAACAAATGCTGCTTTGTCTTCGAGACTATCTCCCTCCCCATTTTGCAAAGGTAACGGCTACGACTGCGGGACTTTTGTTCTATTCTTATTCCATACTTTGGGCACATCTGTATAAGAGCTTGCACCTAAGACATAGTTTAGCCAAATTTCTTTCTTAGCCTGTCAACGCGACTTTATTCCTTGCGATTTTACATGCTCGAAATAAGAACAAGTTATCCGCAGTTCCCGAATACCGAAGGCGTCCCTACGTCCTATATTGCAATTTGCGCGCTTTTCTACATTCTTCATTCTGCCATAGAGCACATCGTTAGTAGCCACGCCTTTTGTTTGTGGGATTCATTGAAATTCACTATCGATAAGAAAAGCTGCGAATTGTGCAAGAGCAACGTTAGTGCTTAAGCTGCACATGCACTCCCACTGATTCAGACGATTCGCCCTACCTCCGATCAACGTGTGGCAAGCATTTTTCCTATAATTGTTTTGTGTTCAGCACGATAGGAAAGGGGACGCTGCCACAGAGGTCCATAATTAAACTCCAGAGGAGGTACTTCATTTGTGCTGGAGATGCTATGCTGAAATCTATGGAAGAATATGGCTTGCAAAAACTATTGTAAAGCGCTGGTTTATTCTTATTTAGCATAGAAGACTCAGTGGAAAAAAATTTCTTCAGTTGACTGGTCGCTCGATTCGCATGCAGAATCCCCTCCAAGAAGCCCCGACATTTTTGTGTAGGATGCCAGAAATGAGGGTGTATGCAGAGAAAGCAGACACTGAGGAGTTTATCTAAACGCACAGCTAGAACTGCAACGTCTTGAAGCCTCTTTGGTGTTCAACGGAATGAGTATTCTCGCAATCAGCCATGTATACGTTGTGTCCGTACCTGCAGTTTGTGTGGCGAATGCTCCTGCGCAGAACCTCTTGTATGATAGTCAGCTGAGCTCGGCGTTGGAACAGCACGCAATCTTTCGATGTTTTGCAGGCCTGGACGTCGAAAGAAGCATGACAGTCGAAATTATTATGCGCTCAATGCTGCAGTGAAAATATGAGTTAGTTTGCTGCAGACGCCTTTAATTGGGAACTCATTGCCGACAGTGCATTTAAAACTTTCATTATTGGTCGTAAAGGTTGCTATGTACAACGGTCGCGCGAATAGTTTGGGTAGCTGTTGAACATGCACTACAAATAGCTAAATTTATCACTTGAATGCTCAAGATGTAGTAGCGCCAGTAAACAGAAGAAGGTGCGTAATTAAATAAAAAAAAAACGTGTGAGTTTGACGTACGTGTATTCTTTCCAAAGCAACGGCGTGTCTTTCATTCCGCGCTACGTTTACGCGTCTACCCTTACTTATCATATGTGACAGCCGTGTCAACAATGGTATACGCAAATGAATCAAATCATCTTTTTAATTTCTTTAACGAATGCATGTGACAGGTTACACCTTTTTGTCTTTTCATATTTCGAGATGATGGAGAAACAAGAAAAGAAACCATTGAATTTATTCTTATAATATACTATAAACAGTAATATGCTGCTTTTTACTTCTGTAACTGTTTGTTGAATCGTTGTTGTACATGTTAATAATTTAGCCACCGAGCTCTCCCGATCTGTTGGATACTTGTATAAAATTGCACACTTAATACCCATCTGGCTGAAGCCTAACGTATGTACTTCAGTGTTCTACTCCAGATTATTGCTAGGTATACTTGTATGTGGCACCAAAACAAAAAAAAAGATGTAGCTACAATAGGATTCTACAAAAGAAGATATTGCGCATTTATGAAAACTATCAGGAACCATATTATGAACTGAGCACATTACCATTATTTTTTAAGTAAGAATGCTTGAAGTGAACGACGTTTGTGATTTTAAACTACTACAGCACATACATAAGATGGCACTAGATATACTCGAGAACAATAATGAAGTTCCTTACGATATGAGACTAAAGGGAAAACGGACACTAAAAATAAAGACCAATTAATGTAAACAAACAACCAGCTGCCAAGAACTAACAGTCCCAAAGAAACGTCAAGGAATGGTTACTAACACACTGTTTCAGAGAGCGATTATTGCTAGAAAATATATTTAAATCGCCTTTTCCCTTTTTTTAACGTGGATAGATACACATTCACAGTCATATGCTGCATTTGAGTGTACTGTATTGTTCTACATCTACAACCTGTACTTGGCTGTTTGTGGATAGGGTCAGAAAAGAAAAGGGGGAAAAGGGGAACATTTATTATTTCACCGTCTATTTTAAGAACACACTGTAGCCCAATAACTTGTCAAA
Source organism: Dermacentor andersoni (assembly GCF_023375885.2). NCBI lineage: Eukaryota > Metazoa > Arthropoda > Arachnida > Ixodida > Ixodidae > Dermacentor > Dermacentor andersoni. The sequence goes on along the minus strand of NC_092822.1, from coordinate 93,294,681 downwards.
TTCTATTGTTCTAAGTTTTTGTGCAAACTCATATACAAAGTGTGAAAATATGTAACGTTATGTGCGTTCTCTCACTGCCAATAAACTGCCAGGAGTTGATGTATATAACACGCGTATTTTGCTGGTACAAGGTTCCCTGTCAGGCGCTGCGCTCCTTTTGCTCCTGCACCTTTGTTCAAATTGTATTCAAGTATAAAATAAGCATTCCTTCATACATCTAGCGCGCATATCTTTTGCTCCAAAGGCTGTCCTCGTGCTCGTTGTCTCTATCTAAATAAAGTTCAAGAAAGTGAAGTTCAAAGCCAAGACTGTGTTAGTTATACTTTTAGTTAGCTGTTTGAATCGCTGATAGATTTTTTTGTCAAGTGGTTGCTCCGCTAGGCTGACGAGTGTTCCTGCTACTGGAATATGCGCATGTTATATTTCTCTATATATTGCTACGTGTTGCGGTGATAAATCAGTTGAAAGTTACTGCCTTGTAACTCGTGTTCTGTTCCCCTTTCCTAATCTTTATTACTGTTCTGCCATGTTCATTCTTGAGAATCAGTGCAACAGCTCAGCGTCGTGTAGGTTGAGCTAAAACACTAACGCTGAATGCTCGCTGTAAATAAAGTAGCACGGCTACCGTCGCCATGCGCAACCTTCAACATAAAGCAATTTCTTTATTTTACTGTATATGAGCTCCAGATATCTTACCGTCATGCATTTTGTTCATGTTGGAGTTTCCTTCCGTTCATAGGTCAACAAACACTATCAGTGCCCGAAAATCGGCAAATTTTTCCCTACTTGACTAAAACAAGAAAATAGTAAATTGCAGGCTGTTTACTTCGGCAAAAGGAGTGCTGCGACCGATGGTGATCAGGGCAAAAAAAATTATGGTAGTGACACTAAAAAGTCGCTGTCACTCCTCCCGCTGTCATTGCTGATTTATGTAGCAGGAGCTTGCAATAGGTTTAGGTACAGCTAACACGAACAGCTATTTATGACTTTAGTCAAAAATGGGCGTCGACGTACATCTGCGCCAGAGAGACTTCCTGTCAGGCCCCTTCAAAAGGTTTTATTTTAAACCCACCCCGCACACAATCTGAATGCATGTTCTGTAAGTCAACAATGAACAATGCGGATCGTATTTTTCTTCTTTATAAACACATCGTCAGGGCGCCGTCCCTCGCCTTCACCTCACAACGTCCGCCCACCCTCTCGTCACCCTTACCTCACTAACAGAGTGTGAGGGTAGATGAGGGTGTCGAATGCCCTCGTGAAGGTGCGCATGTCTGGTGGTTAGAGCAGACAGGAAGGGACATTTAAAGCGCAGTTTCACTTACGGTTCACAGCTACTCCTTGCAAGGTAGCCTCTGAAAAAAAAACAATATTGTGGTCATCTAGATGTATGTGTCTGCTCAAAAAGACATTGTGTATAACACGAAAAAGCAGGGCCCAGTATCTTGGTAATAGCAACAAACTTTCAGAAGAGTAGTCGGAGTGAAACTTGTAACATAACAGGGAGCCTTCAAAATGTTGAGGAAACGGAAACGATAGAGCGATGCAATGACGCTGACATCATGCAGCTCCAACGCCCATGTGCGCGCCTGTGCAGAGCAAAGCTTTTCGGAAGTGTTTGATTTAAACTTCTTTTATATAAAGAAATAACGAAATAAGTGTATAAAAATAATACGTAGCACTTTTCTTATAAATATAACTAACCATCTTTAAATAATTATGGATTTTGATGTATGTATGAATTATGTATGTTGCATGTTGCATGTTGTGCAGGTATGGACGAAATGAAAAAAAAAGTTATTTTTGCGCGAGAAATATGACATAGTTCTGAGGCATGCAGTAATGGTAGACTCCGGAATTATTTTAAACCCCTGGGTTTTTTCACTTGCGCTCAATGCACGGTACACGTGTGCTTTTTGCATTTGGCGCCAATTGAAATGCGGCCGCCGCGGCCGAGATTTGGGGCCCTATAACGTAAAACTATTCCAATATGTTTTTATTCGGATAACCTGACGTCAAATTTGCTTAACCGCCGACACAAGCACCAGGCGGTCACCCGCAGGGTTGTCTGAAGAGGCCAACCAAACGCTCTCCCCGTTCATAGGAGGTCACCTTTGTGTGTTTGAAAAACGAATAGCATTGCATACACTGAGCAGCTTGTCGTATCTAATTGGCTAACAAGAGGCGAGGAGCACGCTGAAGTGGAGACGGATTTGTTGGGGCCGAATTACTGCGCTTAAAGTCAATAACCGGATAAGAAGTTGGTGCCGGCGTCTGCGATTGGTCCGCTTTCCCTTTCTTAGCTTGCGGTGGCTGGTCGAAAATCGCGGCGGAATGCTGCGGAAGCTTAGGAATGACGCTAAAACGGATCCTCAGCAAAGAAGAGGTGGCAGAATGAGGCCGTAAACGTGCTGAAAGTGCTCGAAAACGTTACACTGCCACGCAAGAAGTTTTATAACACGCAAATAAATCCATGCTCTCCGGCAGGTGCAAGTAGCCAGCGCCTAAGCGATCGGCGGCAGCCATCTTTTATTCCTTTCAGAACGCGGAAGCATGCGGCTATTCAGAAGAAAATTCAATTTTTTTGGCATATTAATGCATCTTTAATGCGTTCACGTCACTTTGACGCGGTGATTTTTGCCGGTTTTGTGACGTCGCGTTACAGGCAGGTGAAGTGGGTGCAGCCCGAAAACTTTTTGACTAGTAGCTGAGGGCGAATGGCGAAAACGCGTCGAATCAGAAATAACTATTTTTCTTTTGTTTTTGGTCAACTCGTGCATAATCAGTGTGTACGCGTCGTATCAGATGGGGAGGTATCTCCGTTTTTGTGACGTCCCGTGACAGACAGGTGAAGTGCAGGTTGTCCAAAAAGTTTTTGGACAATCGAGGAGGGCTGATTACAGAATTGGAATAGAAAAGTTTGCAATTGTTTTACGTTATAGCACCCCTGTACTATGACTTACGGTTTGCAGCTACTCCTTGCAAGGCAGCCTCTGAAAAAATAAAAAAAGAAATGATAATATTGTGGCCATCTCGATGTACATGAGTACTCGAGACGACATAATTGTAAAAAAAAAAATAGGGCCGAGTATTTTCAGAATAGCAACAAACTTTCAGGAGTATAAATCTAGTCGAAGTGGAACTTGCAACATAACGGGGAGCCTTCAAAAAGTTGAGCAAACGAAAACAATAGAGGGATGCAAAGATGATGCAGATCCAACGCACATGTTGGCGCCTGTGTAAAGCAAAGCTTTTGTGAACTGTTTGAGTGAGACTTCCTATAAACAAATAAAGACATAAAGAAATAAATTATTATTGGTTAAATTTTTGTTATAAATATAAATAACGATTTTTAAATAATTATGGATATCTACCCTCAGTGTAAATCTATTTACGGACGCTTCAGGGAATGCGACTGAAGCTCGCAGTTCTCCTGATTGGACCAAACTAACAGCTTCTCATACATTGCAGCAGTAGCAACAAATTTTCCAGTGCGCAAGATATAGCGGACTACAGTGGGATACAGTACCCTAAGATATAGTACACATGGGGGAAATACAGAGCGATATGCAAATAATTTCTAGTGATATATCGACTATGTATATAAATGAAAAAGTAAGATCTGACAGAAACCGTCTTACGATGACACACGACCAAAATGCGATTAGCACTGAATCAGATCGGCGACACACTCCAATGCGACCGCCAAAAGTGTCATGCGTGAAGCCTGTACTGTCACTGGGTTGCTGAGCGAGACTAGGGGGGCAGTAAACGTGTCCGCAGCAGAGATTAATAAGAGGCTATTGGGAATATTCGTAGAAGGAATGTAGGCAAATGACCTACAAGGGAGGCGTATAAAACCAAATTCCCAGCATGGGTTCTGAAAGTTTAGTGAATTGAATTCCTTGTGCTTTATCCCTTTCTTTTCTTTCTTTAACATAGGCAGGACATTGGACAATATAATGACCAGACCTTGATGCAATCATCTGCCTTGTTCCAAAAGGGACGCTTTTAGAATCCATCCATGCTAATTCCTGGTCACGTTATCGAGCAGCTGCAGAGAATACTGTTCCACTGTGTGTTCAGTAAACACAGTGGAACACCTCTACAATAAATGAAATCGCCTGCGAAAGAAATTATTTTATATGCCCGGGCCGTTTCCGGTCTTTCATACATATTGTGAAAGCCTGTACAATGAAGAAATTGACACCCCATGGATGACGAATGTGTTATTTTAATACAAATTCTCGTAAAGATAAGTGCCTTGCACTACACTCTAGATTATCTGTCCTCACCACTGAGTCATACTACTAGTGTGTGCGCATTTGTGTAGGGAGAACATGGGAGAGTTAATCGTTTTTTGCCGAGACGCAGACAAGGATACACACATTCGTACGCTCACACATACGCACACACACACAGGTACACACATACGCACACACACACATGTACACACATACACACGCACGCAGACACACGCATACATACACACACAGACACACACACAGAGACATACATACATACATACATACATACATACATACATACATACGTAAGTACGTACATACGTACATACAGACATACAGATAGCTGCCAGAGCTAGGTGGCCACTGCATTACTCCGTAGCTTTAGGACCAGTACGACTGCCAGAATGTTTCCGAAATGCTGACTAAGCGTTATTAGTAATAATTAGGAGAATTTGTTTTTGTCTACGTGCCAAGCTTCTATTATCGCTCAGCTGATGAGACTGTCGCCTTTTTAAAAGCAAAGTCGTCAACTTTATTAATGAGTGCACACCCCACCCGAAAAATAAATTTCCTGTGAGTCTGGCTTTCTGTGATTCACTCAGTTCACCCTGATATTTAAAATTTTAGCATATTACAGGCGTCAAGAGGTGATCCTCTATTTATCTGTGGATGTGAATGGTATGTTGCTTCCCGAGAAGAGCTGCTGCAACGTACTGTTGGGAATTCTCATGGGATCAATCCGCCGATGGACAGTGCAGTAGTGCATGTTGTGCAGGTGTGGACGAAATAAAAATATAAGAACTGATATTTTTTGTGTGAAAAATAGGACATAGTTTTGAGACGTGCAGTAATAGTGGACTCCGGAATTATTTTAAACCCCGTTTTTTTTAAACTTGTGCTCAATGCACGACACACCGGGCCTTTTTGCATTTGGTGCCGATCGAAATGCGGCCGCCGCGGCCTGGATTATATCTCGCTCCCTCTGACTTAGCAGCACGACACCAAATCCACTACGCCGCTACGGCATGTGAATGACATTAACACAAACTTTTTGAAGAGTACCACGGCTTATACGAATCTATTTCAGACAGAAACATTCTCTTAATATTTGTCTCGTTCCATTTGGCCGTCCGGCTAGAAAGCAGGGTACGTGGTTGTCTGGGACAAGTCAAGTAGCGCTCAATACTATCTTAATTACTTACATTCCTTGCAAGTACACCATGCAAAATTGTTGAACGCGTCATAGATTGACAAACAGATCGTTCAGTCTAACTGATACTTTCTCACATGCAGCCACGGCATCAGGAATAAGTTTTCTACCCGACGTTGTAGCCCCGTTGCTATGGCGATGTGCCGTGGAGGTTGAGCTATATATATATATATATATATATTTAATATGAGCCCCGTTGCCGTGCTTTGCTAATGATATCATTCAGGCATTTGATGACAACCCATCACGTGACTTAGCACTACGCTCGTCGTGGTGTCTCAGACTTTGCTAGTAACTAAGCTGTGCAGGCTCAGTACTGATACTGAATGAATGCTGTCTGTGGAAATCTACAATGTATTCCCGCCCCGAGAGCCGCGAAATCGAATACTAATACATTTTTAATGGGTCAATCACATGAAAATAGGTGATGCAAAATTTCTCGTTCAACGCTATTACATGCGCAGCACCACGAAGTGAAGGTGTGTCCAACCCATTTGTGTCGCAAAAACCTAACGTAACGCTACCGTCATACTTCCTTCCCTCGGACTGATGCCTACTGGCGAATTGCGGAAGTCCCCATCGGATGCATGGTCATGCCAGCAGCAGGGGCGAGGTCGACCGCACTATCATGTGATGTGGGGCGGAAATGTATGTAGCAAAAGTGTAACTAAGTGAATAATAGAGTCGCGTTTTGCAGGAGTACGACGGTACACCTCCATACGACTTCAATGAAAATAATTTTGTGCAGTCGGCGTGTTTTTTATTGCTTATGAAAAGATGCACCCTACGCTACTTTATGTTAAAGATTATGAAAAGCAGGCTGCGCATCAAGCAATATAAAAATTAAAAATAAAGTTACATTCAAAGCACTGTAGCCGCTAAACAGTCATATCCAGCAAGAAAGTGTTCAGTGTCGCTAAACATCAAAGAGAGAGTTTCCTGGTTTAGGTAAAAAATATCGCATTCAACCTTACACATCACCAGGAAACATTTCTTCAAAGCAAAGTCGGTGCTTCCTGTCATATGCTCAAGGCAATACGCTGGAACAAATTCTAAAACGCAAGGTGCAATACTAGGCGTAGATGTGTGCGACTATACGTTAATAGTATTTGTTTATTTGTGCCACTTCACCAAACGGTTGAATGAAAAAATATGTCACGAAAGTAAACTCGACTGACGCACCAAACTAATGGACGAGGAGACGATAGCTTGTGCAATGAACGTAATACTCGATGTTCGTACCTGCTGTTTATGTGGCGAATACTTCTGTGCAGAACTTTCCGGTGCTCTGTTGAGCTCGACGTCACACAGTGCACAATTGTGGGACCCATGCTGTTTTGTGCAGTGGGCCTGAGAAAGAAGACCAAAACACGAAGGTATTAGGCACTTGTTTTTGTTACTTCCCATTTGCACACATTGGTTTGTTGCAGTCGATGTATTCCGCTTAGATCCCAATGGCACAGAAAACATTGAAGAAAAAAAATTAAACGAGAGTTTTATGATCCCGTAGGCAGTTCAACTCTAGAGGGAAGCCGTTCCCTCGGTTTGTGTACCAGTTAAGAATCTATCCTATTGAAGTCGATTTTCCTGCAGGCAGTTTGGGCAGTACAACCGAAATGATTTTACACTCAATATGACATATCTGTATTATGTTAATGCGTATTACGCAGATGTCGTTTCTTGCGGCGCTGTTTACTTTCAAAATTCAACTTTTTTATCTTGTGGAACCTGTGGGCGCCGTGGTAATTATGGATGCACACCTTTTTGCTTCACCCTCTATTTGTTGAAATATTGTTATAAGTTGTATTAAGACATATAAGAGTTTTTAGGTATGTAGATTATCACGAAAAATCTATTTGCTTGAAGAATGACTAAAGCCTTCTGGGCTTCAACTGCACGATGCGTCTTGTCGAATGTCAGTAGTTATAATTATCTCCTAAAAGTTTTGCCTAGTAGCGCGCGGTTTCAGCTTTTCAAAGAAAGCACGAAAAGAGTTGTTGCCTTGCTCTGCTGGCGGCGACTACTTAACCCTGTGCGGCACAACCATTTTAATTTTGTCCTTTATAACGAAAGCCAAAAAAAAGATAGTTGGGCCTTCAGACAAGATATATTATCGAGACAAAATAAATCTTGCTCGCATACTCTAACTACCCTGGACAGAATCATGCGAAGCGGTAACGTATAAAGGCTGAGCTAAACGTGTTGATGTAAATTCAAGAGAAGATTGAAGGATAAATAAGGAACACTAGCATCGTAGATGCAGGGGCCCCCATAACACAATTTCCAGAGCGATAATGAATATGATGAAATCTGAGCTTAACGCCAGTTGTGGCGGCATGCCTGCCTAGGTGGTAGCCTGTATGGCGATAAAAGCCGATACTTAAAAACAAGAATGCAGAATGGTCTGAGAAGGCTTAGAATACCTGACTAGCGTGGGCAAATTACCAGGACCATCGACTAGCACGGGTAAATTACCAGGACCATCGTGGCTAGCATGTCGTGCGGACTTGCGTCCCAAGCAAAAACAGAAATCGGACTGTGCATTTCTCTGCTTGATATCAAATGATGTCGTTGCATCTTACCGCGATCTTGTTTAGCGCCTCCAATGACAGAGTGATGAGTTTGCACAGGTATATGGGTAGCATTTTGGGACTGGTGATGGAACCTAACTGTTACATTTCCAACAATGATCTTCCGGTATAGGCCGCATGAAATTTTACGCGAAACATGACGCCTGCCTTTTCTTTGCATAGCCCCTGCGGTCTCGAGACTAAGGCAATGCTGTTGCTCTAAATCGACGTAGGCGACTGACAGTTTGCGCGTATGATCGCGAATGGCGACCAAACAATGACTTGCCCATGTCAATGTCGCTTGAGTAAAATATGGCAGAAGGAGTGCACATGTGTTCCCAGAATCATGCTGCTGATTGGTCGCCGTTGGGTAAATATTTCGTCGAATAGGTGGAGCCACAATGACTGAGAATTCGGTTAGGAAAGTTGATGCCTGGCATGACATGTATAACTGAGGTTTTTTTATTGCACGAAAAGGGACCTCAGTTATGGAATACCAACACGCCCTAACCTACGCTCTTTCAAATGACATGTATGACTGTCGCCGACCTTGCTTAATAATAAAGCCTTGTCTTTCACTTTGAACATTCTGAGTTAACCACTGATTTCACGGAGAGGACCGAGAAGAAAGAATGCATGGGCAGTTTTCCGAGCCGATCGACCTCTGCTGCCTCCAGAGGAGCGAAGTCTACTTTAACGAGGAAATCAGTGGCAAGAAATTGTCGTTACCGAGCTACCTATGTAGTCTCTCAGGAAATGTCCTAAGCTACATTCTTTGAAGTTCCGAATTGATTTTTTTTTATTCCAACTCTTACGTTGAAATTTATAGGTTCAATACTTCCCAGTAAGCTAGCTCTCTAGGATTATAAGTTATCTGTCTTCAGTTATACACCACGGCCTTCAAAACGTTCAGTAGGACGACGGTACTCTGTCGCAGCACGTGTCAACTTCCTCGCGAAAGATGATGAGCGCAATGTAATCCTCGTGCGTTTCATGGTGGCCTACGCGGTGTGGTCATTTTGAAATTTTACGGCATTTTGAAAACTGCCTGTTTCAGATAATAATATTAGTCTTTGAGTTGGAGTATTCGGAGAGGCGGACATAACATGCACGAGAAATCGAGGCATATATTTAACAAATAAACAAAAAGTTACTGATTAAGGTTATAATAAGTTACTGTACGCCACATATTGTGATTTTAGTCGGGTAGTTTGGCTAAGCATATTCATTTGGAATGAATTTCAAGACGACATCACTTTGGATATATGCGCCATCAAGCTAGCATTATCAAAAAATAAATAAAGAAATAAATAAATAATGTTTTTTTTTTTTTTGGCCAGTGGGACGCCAGGACTAAAAGGCACAAGGGCTTAACGAAAGGTTCCGACTCCCTTTTAGAAGGTTTCAAATGGCAATGCCAGAAAGAACAATTGACATATTTTTTCAATTTTTTTGCTTTGATTGGACAGAATACATTTGGTAATGATAGGATTCAATTTATTGTTCTAAGCCCATTGCGCTTGTCGACCATCAGCGCATAGGCAGTACATAGAAGGCACCAGGCAGCACCAGGTAGTACATAGATCATCTAAGTGTAATAAGAGTGTGCCGCACAGAGATTGTATCAACTTCACACGCTACCCATTATTTTTCCAAATTTAGTAATGTAGAATGATATTCCTGGTATACGTACCAGCATCTTACAATAACCTCATTTTATACACAAAGATGAATGATCTGTTAAAAAAATAAATTGTAAGAAAAAACGAAAGTATTTGTTGTTAAGGCAACGCAGTACATGTAAAACATAGATGAGTTTACTCAAAATATAAAATATATATACGCTGTGCATTATAAACACATTGCATAAAAATTGCAATCAAATTCCGAATGGGCATCTGGTAAAGATGACCGTGGTAAATTTGGTAAGAAAAAAAAGGATGTCCATAAATGTCGTCACAATGTCTGCTTTATCTTTATCTTAACCGAAAATGTCGCAATGCACAGCATGCACAACTGCAACATACACCAGCACGAGCAAAAATAAGTGCAAATTACTGTGATAATAAAATTGCGCGGTGATAAGTGATGATGAGTATTAGAAACATACAGTAAATAAGTTAAGATAAAATTTAGTTTAATCGTTGAATTAGCTAAATTATGTTGGAAAAAACTGTAAGTTTCATTCAGGAGTTGGCTGGTGCTAACAAATAGTCGTGATAATAGATGCCGAGCTTTTATTAATATAAATGTTTAACTTGTATATGTTGTTTACTAAAGTAGGTAGCCTGTAACACTGCGAATGCTCTCCGTAATTTCATAATACCACTTTAATTTTTTAGAGTTTACTTTTAAGCAATTTCCTTGTGCCCATGTTTCTAGTTTTACAAGTGTTTCGTTGATTCTGCTTTGCTTGTATAATTCATACGAGTCCACAACGAGAAGTGTATTGTCAGCATGTTCTATCATATGTTGTACATTTATGGCTTGTGCAACATCAGTAACAAATTTAGAACAAGAGTGGTCGTTCAATGCTGTCTTGGGGAAAACAGGCTTTTATTAGTTGCAGGAAACATGTCTCAAATACTATTTCAACGTATTGCATCCTGTGTTATAGGTAGGAATTTAAGAACTAAACAATGCAGTGGATGCCTTAACTTTCTAATTTCAGAAGAATAGAGTGATTGAGGCGATTAAATGCTTTTAAAAGAATAGATAATAACAGGTATGGCAATTTTTTCTGGCTGAAGGCTTTAATCATGAATTTGATTTGTCTGCTATCTCGGTCAAGAGGTGTTTTGTGAAACCATGTTGAAATTTGCGAAGAAGCTTATCTTTGTTAAATGTGGTAAGCTTATTCAATGCAATGTGGCCTAACTATCTGAATGCACCTAGACTGGGTTTTCTTGCGTGTTAAGACAAGCATTCGTCACAAGCATAAATATCGTGAGATGGTCACTAATACCACCACCCCAAATAACCACTGCTTTTAAGTCTCCAATAATATTAGTGATGAACACATCAAGAAATGACGATCCTCCTCCTGATAAACGAGCGAACTACATTTAGCTCGCTGCCAGAAGTAAGGATGTAATATTAATGTACCCTCCAAAAATGACTTCCGTTGTTCTTCAGAAGCATAAGTGAAAAGTCGATAAACAAGAGTAATGCATGGGTACAATCGCTCTGTAGGAGGCTTGTAAATAACACAATATACTGTTTTATTACTGGTCACTGTCAGCGCCTCAAAATTTGCTTTTATGACAGAAAAATCTGGCTCATATACACAAACAAGGTTTTCCGTCCCCACAAGCCGTAGGCCAGCTCCCCAGCCTACCGTCACGGCTGCGAGCATAGCTGGGGTGACCGCGAGGGCAAAAAACATTTGATGTCTCACTCTACAAAGTTTCCGTGAGCATTATAAGAGTGAATGTGAAACGTCTACCAACAGCATTTCATCCTCTTTGTTTGTTAGACAGCCCATATTTTGATGGAGAAGGAACATAACCGTTTTTTTTTTGTTGGTGGTTATAGAATGAAGGTCGAGTGTACGAAACCTATTTGTTGATTCGTCTTGGAAATATTTTAGGTATTTATAGCGAAGCGCGCTATTTCGTTGGTTGCATTTGACCTAGAGTAACAGGGCGGCTTTAGCCTGTGTTTTTTGTTTCATTTCTACTCACTAATTTTTGTTCTCATCCCATATGTACGCGCAATCACCGATGTAGAGCTTATCGTACACCAGGGTGACTGTCTCTTGATTTTCTAGGTTTTCTATCGCTCTGTGCCAATGTTTTTTTTCTTACGTCTCTGATCGTTTGACTGAAGTCGTCCTCTATGGAAAAATATGTCTATAGCATTTTACTCATTTCCATTCAACTCTTTCCTACCTTTTCATGTACAAAAGTAAGGCACTTACAAATAGAGACAAGGAGCCCTATATATTTGTTTTGCACGTTCCCGTCCATACATGTTCCCGTTTGTGTTGTGTGGATTATTATGCAGCCAACTTGTACCTATGATACACCAACCACAATCTACTTCCTCTTGCTAATGATCATTCCGTTGGTTTTACTATGAGCTCTACCAGTTCTACTAAGTGTTCCCCATTCTCACCACGTCTTCCACTGGATAATCCTTAACTCTAGCTCTGTTGAAGCAGTGCTGGTGTTGGCCGTAGATGTTGGGCCACGTCCTTAATATAGAATTGGCAGGCAGTTTCGCGATACCTGCACGGCTCCTTTGCATACATTTTCAACTGCAGTAATCAGGTGAAGATAAACATCTTTTACCCACTGTTCCTAGAAGATGCAGGCTCACTTCAGGACCTGAAGGTAGGCACATCATGGAAAGGAACAGCTGCAATCTCGGTGAGTCAGAGGGCAATACCTGCTAATTGCACAGCGTTCCTTTGACCTCGATAACTATATTATTCCAGTGTTTCGAGAAATAGGGTGTGTTCTGTCGTTAACCGATTTCGTAGGGAAAATATTAGGGTCCTTCAAAAGGGAAAATATAACAGATACCCAAGTCATAGCTTTCGTTAGGTGGAGTCTCCTATAATCCTGGCACAGGAAATTCAAAATTCAGAAGAGAAGCGGGGCAGCGTTGTACTCCGGTAGGAACTGCGTATTGTACGGCCTCGCGCGCTCTATCCTGCAAGTCATCTGTGTTGTGGCAGAGTCTTGGTGCGCCGGTGGCTCATACCTTGTGCAAGCCGTGTTTTAGCGTCCAGTTCGAGTTGAGACAATAGACAACACGTAGATCAATTCGCTCGCTGCTTCTGCTGCAGCGCTTCGTCAAACCAGCATTTTGACAGCAAGTACCAGTGATCAACGACTGTGATGTGTTCATATTTGGCTATGCGCTCTGACACCATGCTTTAGTATATTTAGTAAGGGATTATTTGCTATATATATGGCCGATAACACTACTTTCCTTACTTCATATGCTTGTCTACAAATTTTTTATAGCAATGGATGCTTCATTTTTCGAATGAAACCACGAGTTTTTAATGCACTTGGTGTTTCAGAATGGTAAACTTCAGCTCCGTATTTGCGGAGTGAGCGGACAAGACTTATGAAAGGGCAGGAGACACGATCACTGCCGCTGTATGTGTGCAAAAACCGCTTCAGAGTACATTGTCTACGGGAATTCAGCCCTCAGATAGTTTGGACGATGAAAAAACGTGAGCTTCGAGTGTCAAATTATTCCCAAGAACTTATGCACGCTGCTCACAGAGACCTTCTTCACCACTGATTGCAGTATTAGGGTCTGCAATGTGGGACTGCTCTTATTTAGAAAGAGCACGCTAGTGCTTTCTTAAGTGCTTAAGCAAACCAATTTTATTTGACCACTCAGATAATGTAAACTAAGCTGCACCTGTCGTTTCCAGATAGAAATATTACATGATTTAAAACTTACCTTTAGAGAAACATTTAGCCTGGAATGACTTTGTAACATGAAGTCAGTTTTTAAACAAGGAGTGTACAACCTACCATTCCTCATTGCGTTACTCCAGTTCTTTGGGTGAATAGCTCAGAAGAAGCATCGCCAGTTCTTACGAAGAATGTGCAATTAGGCAGATAGCTTTCAATGGTGTTCAACACGCTACCGTGGACACAGTGAGCCGGCAGAGTACGTAAAATTCTCAAGCAGCATAAAGTATCGTATCCTTTCTCTATGTCCAAAAATACAGATAACCACTGTTTATGAATGAAAGTGTCCTTAAGATTTTCCAGAAAGTGGAGTAGATAGTCATTTGTCGATCTGCTCACCCTGAAAGTGCATTAGAAAGGTTTGAGTAGCTTAGTGGTCCCCATCAAAAGGAATAGACGCTCATTTATTGTTTTTTCGAACAGCCCGCGAATGCAGATACTCAATGCTTCAAATCTATAGTTGGTGGAGACAGACGGATCCTTGCACTCTTGGAGAATTGGGTTTATTACTGCCTCTTTTCAAGCACGTGCGACATAGTTTGGCGATGATGTGGCACTGAACATATATAGGAATGTTCTGTGTGTGTAATTGTTATAATTCCATAAATGGTTTCAGGAGATCCAAGAGCAGAGTTATTTCAGCACTGCTCTGCCTGGTGCTCTTCTATGTTAAATTGACAGTTGTATGCTTTATTTGGTGCGTATTTAGCTGAAAGGGCTGTCGTTCTACTCGTATCTATCTAAGTGCAAGAAATGTGCGTGGAGCTGCACATAGTGCTGAAAACTGACACCCACAAATTCTGCTTGGTCTTCGAGACTCCATATTTATCAAAGGTAATAAGATTGACTGCGGCCTTTTATTCAATTAAATCTTTTTCACACATTTCCTTCATTTATATAAAAGCTTGTAGCGGAGTCATAGATTTGCTAAATTTCTTAGCCTGTCCAGACGACTATTTCTATTTCTTGCGATTTCAAATATTCAAAATATCAATAAGTCTTCCGCACTATCTGATTCCCGAAGGCGTCCACACACCTTGTTTTTCAACTTACGTGCTTCACTAGAGTCTGCATTCTACCATACGATTCGTCATTAGCAGCCACTCCTTTTTTTTTGCGGGATGCATTCGAATGCACCAATGATAAGAAAAGCTGTGTTATGCAAGAGCATCATCGATGCTTAAGATACACATGTGATCACGGATGCGACACATGCGTGAGTTCACGGAACAGCTTCCGGTCAGCTGATTTGACCTTCCACTGAGGAGGATGAGGCCATCATTTATCCTAAAATATTTTTGTGTGTGTTTTGCACTAAAGGAAAGTGGTCGCTGCCGTAGCGATCTTTAATGAGATTCCAAAGGAGGTACGTTATTAGTGTTGGAGATGCTATGCTCAAATGTATGGAAGAATATGTCTTTTAAGCACTATTCTAAAACGCAGCCCTATTCTTTTTTAGCAGGCAAGCGCAAATGGGAAAAAAAGCAAATTTTCAGTGAACTGGTCTTTAGATTTGCACACAGAGTCCGCTCAAGGAGATTTGTGAGCATTGAAATCTGCAAGGACTATTTAGGATATAGGCACATCGTCTTAAGGGCTGCAATATTTGTTTACAGAGCGAGAAATGAGGGTGCACTTAGAGAAAGCAGATGCTACGGAGTTTATTTAAAGGCACAGCTAGAACTGCAACTACCCCAAACTTGCTTTGGAGTCGAACGCAACAAGTATTCTTGCAATCAGTCGTGTAGACGCCATGTCCGTACCTGTAGTTAGTGTGGGGAATTCTCCTGCGTAGAAGCTCTTGCATGCCAGTCACCCGAGCTCGGCGTTGATCAGTACGCACTCCTCCGAAGATATGCTTGCCTGGACGGCGAAAGAAGGATGATGCTTGAAATTATTATACGCCGGATGTTAGCTCGAAAACAGAAGTAAACTTGTTACACATGCCTTTAACTGAGAACTCATTGTTGCAAAAGACATTGAAAGCTTTCATTATTGGTCTTAAAGTCGCTCGAGACAACGATCGCGCCAGCAGTTTGGGTAGCAGTTGAGCATGTACTATAGATCAGTAAATTTATCACTTGAATGTACATGGTGCAGAACCTCAAGCAAAACGTTTTCTGCCATATAAAACAACACACGTGTGATTTATCATATACGTGCATACATAACAAATAAACGCCGTGTTTCGCATTTCGTACTAGCTTAAGGCGACTGTTCTCGCCTATCACGGGCGGAAACCATGTCAACAATTGTACATGCGAATGACTTTACGCAGGCTATTTATTACTTTCATGAATTTATTTTACTGATAACACCTTTCTTGTCATTTCACATTTCGAGATTTAAATAGATAAAGAGATTACATGTTCATATATATTATAGGCTTACCAATTATATAGAGTAATACGCTGCTAAATACTTGTGTACCTACTGGTTGAATGTCAACAACTGTAAATTATCATTGTCTCTTTAAGGCCATTTGTGAAGATTCCGAGCACGCGCACTGTTTGACAAATAAGCATGAAAATGCAAGTTAATCGCTGCTTCGTTTCACCTGCTATCACCACTTCAACGCCTACGCGCAGCCATTTGATTATGTCCTTGTCTATAGGAGATCAGTAACACGCTCTGAGCCTTGATTTCAGATTGTAAAAAAGGAAAATGGGAGAACCCGGAGGGTTTGTTTAGTAAGAGCAATTCTCTGGCGGAAGCCAAGAGAAATACAAAAAAACAAAAGGTAAGACTGTGCGGTGGCTCAGGTGACGTATGTTAGGCCCTAGAGTAAAGAACTTCACAAACAGGGAGCGAGAGAGTTTGAAACATGCACGTCATGCCAATAACGTTCGGCACTCCATACATCAGATGGCGTGAGTCTAAGTGCGCGAAGAGGAGAAAAATATTAAAACACCATTTAAATACCAACTACTAAGCCAGAATTATGCGAACGTCAAAGAGTTTCTATAGCTGTTTGTTCTGGCGTGATTAAAGCAGCTAAGCATTTGTGGCTTGAATTGCAGCCCCATGTCAATGTAAGTTGACTAAAGAAACCATTCGTCTGCGTCTTCTAGCATTACGCCGAGAAACGGCTTTGCTGTTGGACCTAAACAGCGAGAAGGAAGCATAACTCTTATGACCTGCCTACGGTGCACACTTGACGGGGTATTCTGTAAGTGTCCACCTAGTGGACATGCTTATGTATTATGCTGCTCACGTTCTGAATCGTGGGCTGGGCTGTGCTGGAGTGATCGTGAGGAGACAGGCAACCCCAGCCAGTCAGCGCTACAGCCGAAGAAGAAATGGACATGTCTACTAGGTGGACACCTGCAGAATACCCCCCCCCCCCCCCTTGCATCCTTCATGTGCAGCACTCAGTGCTGGATCAACATGTGTCATGATAAAAACGTGGCTGACCAAAAAAAAAAGGCAATGAATTATCGTCTACGAAATAATATGGGGTATATGGTCACATTCCTCAAACGCTCCATCCACGCCTGAACGCAAAGTGATGTGTTTAAGTGCGGTGGTCCAACCACTCTGTTGTAAAGTAGCAGAGGATATCAGGCGCAGGGTTGTTACTCCGCCAGCCAATCACAGAATCAAACAAAATTGTCGTCGTGCGATGAGTTCAAAATGGCTTCGTACTTGATACCTCAAGGAGCGTTTGCTGTTCTTCAAGAGTCTTTTCATCGGCGGATGTGATGAGGTGTGGAAAAAACACGGACAAAGTGCATGGAGTCTGAGAATTTCGCTTTTCAAAAGCCCGCGGTACAGTTCATTTTACTGCTGTCCCCGTTTTACCTACGAAACTTCACTACCAACTGAAGTGAAACTTCTCAATAAATAGTTAATGCAAGCATTTAATTTGTGTTCAATAAAGAATTAGGCATTAGAATATACGAATGAAAACGTACAAGATTACGCGCTTATCATTCTATTTTTGTGGTTACCGCCTTATTCAGGTAGCAGGTAAAGTTTGCAGTACGAACAATTTGCAGCCTCGCGTAGAAACAGTGGCTGGCTGCTATGAGGGCGTTGTCGGCACATACATGATTATACCATGCAGGCTATGTGACTATTTGTCACAAGCCCGTTTCCAAAGGAATGGCGGAATAAATCTTTAATCATCATTATGACCTCACCTGGTCGTTCTGGTTTGGCGGTTATTTCCCTCTTTGCAGCATAATGTTGTCTAACCTTTCCCGCATGCCGACGACCTCACGCTGTCACGTGTCCGAATGCGCTCATTAAGCTTGGCCTTATATTATATATAATTTGCAGTGACGCACGTGGCAAACATATGCGTTACTCGTCAGTTGTTTTTATTTGCCGCGGTGGTGCAGTGACGATAGAGTAGAACTTTTATTGAGGTTAAATTACAGCCGTAGGCGTTTTATATGTGGACGCGGCATGCCACTGCTTTCATGCAGAGCAGGGCACCGCGCCTTTCAAATATGTCACTGTCGTCAATACGCGCGAACGTTTGCGGCAGACGCGGACTGGCAATGACGCCAACCAGGACCCTGTTCTGTGTTGTGCAGGGCCTTTTCCAGATCAGCCATCTACGAAAATGAGCGGCTACACGTGCTGAGATGGAAGCGATATCGTCGACGTCTACGAACTTCGTCCCGATAACACTGTTGGCCAGATGACAACATGGTTATTTCCTGGAGAGCTAGCTCCACTAGCGACACCACCTGGTAGTCGCGGTGTGACGTCACCTGAGAACCCCACTATAAAAGAAGCACCTCACCGGTTCGTCATCTGTGGGCACGGCGGACGCGGACTGGCAATGACGCTAACCAGGACCCTGTTCTGCGTTGTGCAGGTTAGTCGTTACAGTAGTTCATTACGGACTGATTGTCGTGGCATTTTTGTCCTGCCGTGCCCACGGATGTGTTTACACCTTGCCTATGAATGCCTTCTTGTGTGCAAGTTGCTTCTCTGAGGGGACATTGAATCAAACCCAGGTCCCACGAAGAAGCAATTCTTTGAAGAGCTGCTTGAGGGTCAAACTGTTATCCCTAACGATATTTCAGAAATGAAGGTCCGACTATCTAACATAGAAACATTGATAAATAAGCTTCAACAGATGTACACTCAACTTCACAAAAGGTTATCTGAATCTTCTCCGATGGAAGGGGTTCAGGTTCAAACTACTCTAAAGTCTATAAAAACGTTATTGCCTTCCAGTCAAAGAAGCTAACTGATCTCGAAGACAGAAATAGGTGGTCAAACGTAATTATTCATGGCGTTTATGATTGCGACGACGAAACGGAAGTGGGCGTCAAGAAAAAAAGTTCTTACCGAGGTAATAAGGAATAAGCTGCAAGTACAGTGCAAATCAATGAGCCGCATTCACAGGCTCGGCCGACAAGGCAGCAAACGACCGGTCATCATCTATCTGCAAGATTTTGACAAAAAAACTTATATTTCAATATTGCACGAAGCTACAAAATTCAGGCATGTCTGTACAAATTGGTTACTCGCAAGCAACGCTAAAGAAACGGAAGCTTCTGTGGGAAGGCGCTAAAGGTGAGAAACTGCAGGGTAAAAAAGTGCACCTACTTCATGCTAAACTTAGGTTCGATAAAGATTTGTTCTTTTGGGATGACACAAAACACATGCGCATTAAGGTAAACAATCAACGCTTTCAGCAACACGAGCCTTGACGCCTTTCCAAAGAATGTGACAAGCACTTGCGCATCATTACCCTAAATGCTCGTAGTGTAGTAAACAAAACGGTACTCCTTGAGGTTTCTTTACTAGAACATGACCCACACATTGGCGTCATAACCGACACGTGGCTGCGGACTGAAATAGCCGACGAGGATGTCTTTCCTAATTGTTACCAAGTTTTTCGTAGGCATCGGCCGTTCAGGGGTGGTGGTGGTGCAGTTCTAATTAAAGACCTACAGGTTGTTCTCTTGGAAGAAATTACTGGCCTTGAATATTTGTGCATAAAGATCTCATGCTGGAACCGTAGCTTCGTTCGGTTTGCCATTTACAGACCTCCTGATGCAGCACCAGATTATCTGTCCAAACTGGAGGAGTATATGTCTCGGTTCCAAAGAAGTAAACTGCTAGGTATTGGTGACCTAAACCTGGCAGGCGTTAAATGCGAGCGCTTTGAATCCGTTCCTCAAAACAGCAATAATTTAAACAGTGTATTTAACGTGATGTTAACACATGGCCTAATTCAAATAGTTCAGGAACCGACACATGTGCAAGGAACTAGCAAATCTGTACAGGATTTGGCATTTTTGCCTAGAGAATTCCCTGATTACACTGTTTAAGTTGTGGAAGGCATCTCTGACCCCCTGCTTGTCAGTGTTCGCTTACTCATTGTCGCTTGTACTCAATCTAATAACACTGTGAAATGTTCTTTCAAAGGCTACTCACGCACAGGTGATGCATCCACTATAGAACATTTGGAAACATGCCTTATCGATTTTAATGATACTGATTTGAAGACACTTTGGCGCCGTTTTAAAGATATGTGCCACTACTGTATAAATAAACTTGTGCCGAGCAAACGTAAATTTGTTCGTAGGCAAACGCCGTGGATGACGCGTGAAATAATCCACTTAAACCGAAAGATAAGAAGGTTAAAGAAACAGCGCTTGCCTTTGGGTCATTTAATAGATTTTAAAGAAGGTCTTGCGCGCGCAGTACACTCTTCGAAAAAACATTATTTTGATACACTGCTGCCAAATTTTATTGTAGAGGAACCAAAAAAGTTTTTGAATTATATAAGTGAAAAAAAAAGCAACCGGTGTCGCAAATTTTCATTGATGGTTCTGTGGTTACCGATCACGAGGACATTGCGCACCACTTCAATGACTACTTTCACAATGTGTTTTCAAATTCCGGTGCTTGTCCATACAATGACGCAGTGTTTCACCCTTGTGATGTAAATTTCATTTGATACCCTGGCGTAGTTTCTGTGCTGCTAAATTTAACAACTAAATCATCATATGGTCCCGACAACCTTCCTAACGTGTTTCTGAAGAGATATACTGAATCTATTGCAAAGTTTCTAGTAATTCTATTTCGTATTTCATTACTTCATGGACAATTACCGAGCGGCTGGAAGATAGCCAGGGTTTGTCCAATACCAAAGAAAGGTGACCGCGCAATATTACAAAATTACCGTTCAATATCACTTAGATCGTCATGTTGTAAACTAGTCGAACATATTATTTCCAATCATATTAATGAATTTTTAGATCGGCACGCAGTCCTCTCTAATTTTCAGCATGGGTTTAGAAAAGGATACTCAACAATTACACAAATGGTGGCAGTAATTCATTCACTCGCTTCATGTCTTAATAAGAACGGTCAGATTGATGCAATATTTCTTGACTTCAATAAAGTTTTTGATAGAGTTTCCTATGACAAACTAATATTCATACTCAGACGCATTGGCCTCCCTGAAATTTTATACATATATATATCAAACTACTTAACCAATCGCTACGAATTTGTAGCAGTTAAAGATCAACAATCAGGTTGCCTTCACGTCGGCTCTGGCGTGCCCCAAGGAAGTGGGCTGGGGCCATTATTGTTTTTTATTATATATCAATGACATTACTACTGAACTTGATCCGAATGTCCAAATCAGGTTGCTTGCGGTTGATTGTGTGCTTTTTCAAGAAATAACTGCAATTAACGACCAAGTTCATCTTAACTCCTCTCTTGCTAAGATTTTTGAATGATGTGAAACGTGGGACATGAAGCTTAACACTGATAAAACCGTATTTCTTCGCTTCTCTCGCAAAAAAACTCCGCTTTCTTTTAACTACAGGCTAGGTTCGTCACATTTGCTGGAAGAGACTAAACATAAGTATTTGGGTGCCACACTCACTAATGTTTTATGAAATTTACATATAGATAGATAACATCTGCTCATCCGCATTCCGTAAACTATACTTTTTATGACATAGCCTTAGAAATTCTCCCCCTAGCGTAAAATTACTTGCTTACAATTCACTAATTAGACCGTAACTTGAATATCCATGCGTTGTCTGGGACCCGTTTAATAAACACATTATCGCCCACCTCGAAAAGGTACAAAGAAGCGCTTTAAGGTTTATTCACTCTATATTTTCTCCGTATGACTCACCCTCTTAATGAATGCAGATTAACGGCATCCAATGTCTTGAACAACGAAGAAAAAATTTCTTGCTTTGGAATCAAGATCTAGCTATTAACCCTTCTCCTTATCTGTCGCTTTCAACGTCGAGGCATACACGCCACCATCATCCTAATTCCATGACGCCGTATTTTGCGTGAGCAGATTTATTCAAGTTTTCGTTTTTTCCTCGCACTGTAACCGACTGGAATGATTCTTGCCTTTCGCCACACTTTGATATTTTCAACTTTGTTCTTATTGTTTTGTTGCCATTTAACCCACCCTGCTTGGCCCTGTACAAGGTTTGCAGTATTCAATAAAGAAAGAAAGAAATGAATAAATAAAGAAAGAATTATTCTGTTGGTGGTCGTCTTTCCTCAAATGATTACACAACCATATGTGGCGTAATCGCATGTATAGAAGCAAGTGCAGCAGCGTACGCGAAGTTTCACAGAACGCGCAAATTTTATGTGCAATGTTTAAAAAGAAAAGTCTAAAGTATACGGTCATTAAGTGGCTTTGTACAGTGGTAAGAAATTCGTGTTTTGCGACGTAGAGGTATTGCACTAGGGACCCTATAATGTAAAACTATTTCAATGTTTTTATTCCAATGTCCTGACGTTAAATTTGCGTAACCGCCGACGCAAGCATCGGGCGGTGACCCGCACGTTTGTCTGATTAAACCAATCAAAAGCTCTCCTCGTATATGGGAGGTCATTTTTGTTTGCTTCAAAAACAAATAGCATTGCCGACAGTGCGCGGCTTGTCTTATATGATTGGGTGACAAGAGGCGAGGAGCACGCACAAGCGGAGACGGATTCGTTAGGGCCGAGACACTGCTCCGAAAATCGATAACCGGATGGAGAGGGTGGTGCCGGCATCTGTGATTGGTCCGATTGCACTTAGCTTGAGGCGGCTTGTCGAGAACCGCGACGGCATGCGACGGAAGGTCAAGATTGCCGCTAAAACGGATCCTGAGCAAACAAGAGCTGTGACAGCGAGGTCATAAACGTGCCGAAAGTGAGCAAAAACGTTGCAAGGCAACGCAGTAAGTTTTATTGTACGCAAATAAACCCATACTCTCCGGCAGGTGCAGGTAGCCACCGCCTAAGCTATTGGCGGCAGCCATAGCTTAGGCGGTGGCTAACCACTGCCGAGAATACTTCGTAATGTAGATTAATCAATATTCAATTTAATGGGGAATAAACATGAGTTAATAAAGAACGAGTACGATTCCTCTTTGTCTACATGCCAAACTTCTATTCTAGCTATGCTCATGAGACTATAGCCCTTTTAAAGACAAAGTCATGAACTTGATCAATGAGTACACACCCGAAAAATAAATTTCCTGTGAATCTGGCTCCCCGTGATTTACTTAACCCACACTGCCAAATAACATTTGGGCATAATACTGGCGTCAGCAGGTGCGCGTCCATTTATCTGTGGATGCGAGTGGTATACCATTTCTCAACAAGAACTGCTGCGACACACTGACAGCAATGCTCGTGTGATCCCTCTGCTGATGCACAGTGTGAATATTGCGTGTCCAGCAGGTATGGAGGGAATTATAAATAAAATAACTGTGGATTTATGGTGCAAAAGCATGATGTAATCATATGGCACACCCTAATGGAGGACTCTGGAATTATTTTAACCTCTTGGGGTATTTTAACGAGCGCTAAATGCACGGTATACGGGTGCTCTTTTGTATTTCGTGCCAGCCGAAATGTGGCAGCCGTGGCCGGTTTTTAATCTCGCTCTCTCTGACTTAGGAGCACGCCACCAAATCCACTACGCTGGTGCGGCATGTGGACTAAATTAATACGAAGTTTTTTTCGAAAGTACCACGCCTTATCCGACTGTCTTTCGGAAAGAAATTTCTTCCTAGCATAAGACGAGTTCTATATTCTGCCGTCCGACTGGAAAACAGGCAACGTTGTTGTCTAGCGCAAATACGTTGATGCTCAAAACTATCTTAATTACCGGCCTATATTGCATGCAAGTGCACGAACTAAAATTGTTGAACATGTCATGCACTGTCATGGAGATACTTAGTTCGAATTGGTAATTTCTCACGTGCCATCACGATTTCAGGAATAAATTGCTATGGCGATGTTCTCGCCATAGCTAAGGCGATGTTCCACTTCGACCGCGGTAGCCATTATTTCATGGGGTTGCAATGTAAAATACGCCTCTGTTCTTAGATTGAGATCCACGTTAAACAACCCTAAGTGCTCAAAGTGAATCGGGAGTCCCCACTACGGCATGACTCGCATTGAGCCCCTGGTTTTTGCCCTTTAAACCCTAGAAATTAAAATAATAAACAAAAACTCGTGTGAGCCCCATTTCCTGTGCCTTGCTAATGATATTTTGCGGGCTCTTGATGACAAGTCATTCCGTGACTTCGCAGTGCGTGCGAAGCCGTGTCTCACTCTTTGCTCGTAACTGTACTGTCCAGGCTTTACAGTGACACTACTACCACGGGCTGGACTGAAGTCTCTCCTTATGTGAAACATTGTCAAAAACAGGCACTCCGTCGATCTATAAGAAGATGAAAACAAGTTATTTTCAAAGGGCTCTAGTGGCTAGACAAACATTTCCAGCACTAATGTATTCGATGCCTCTAAACATTGAATAGAGAGCTACCTGTTGTATATCCAAAATGTCACATTAGGCTTTGCACATCATGAGTAAGTGTTTCTTTAAAATAAATTGGGTGTTCCTGCTCCTTTGCCAACGGCAAGACGTCGCACGAATTTCTAAAACCAAAGGCGCTACACAAGACGAACGAGGGATCAAGTCTACGTGAATAGTATTTGTATAGGTTCTGTGACTTCATGACTGAGTGGAAAACTAAACGCCAAGAAAGTCAACTTGAATGGTAAACTAAACAAATCGTGTAAGGGACCATAATTTGCGCAGTCAGCGCAATATGCCATGTTCGCACCTGCATATTATGTCGCGAATACTTCTGTGTAGAAGCTTCTCCGGTGCTCTGTTGAGTTCGACGTCACACATGGCACATTTGCGGGAGCCACGCTGTCTCGTGCAATGGGCGTAAGAGAAAAGAAAAGCACAGGAATGTATTACGCCTGGATTTTTTGTTACTTCCCTTTCGCGCGCATTGGTTGGTTGCAGTCGATATAATTGACCGAGCTCTGAACTGGCAAAATACACACAGGGAAAAACAAAAGATTTAGGAACAAGTAGGAACTACACCTGGATTCAGCAGTTACTCCGGTAGTTCGGAAAAAAATTAAGCCCCTACCCTAACAAAAAACGCTTTTTCCAACGGTAATTTAGAAAGCATAACCAAAAGAATTGTACACAGTACATATCTAATGTGCCGTTACGTATTACGCAATGTTTGCATGATTTGTGCCGCTGTTTGGCACAACCGTTATCGTTTTAAGTTATGTTGTTTATCGTCTGGAATCTTAATCATGGATGCAATTGCTCAGGATATATTTGTTGAAATATGGTGTTGAGTATTTCTACACAATCGTTTTATATTTATGTACATGATGGGGAACGATCTCCTTGCTTGTGGAATGACCTCATGCCTTCATGGCTTCATCGATGGTTTGCCTTTTGTTGAATGTCAATCGCTATAGTTATCTCTAGTAAGAGTTTTTCATGGTAGCGTGTAGTTCGCGTCTTCAAGAAATGACGTAAAGAGTCGTTGCTTTGCTTGTTTGCGATGTCTTCCGCAACCTTTATGGCACAGCATTTTTAATATTCTCATTTATAAATAACGCAGACAAAAAGACATTCGTATTAATGAGACAGCAGTATTAATGAGACAAATAATTATTTGTCGCATAGTGTAATTATTTCTTAGAGCATCAACTGCAAAACAGTACCGAATAATCGCCGAAATAAACATGTTTATGCACATTCAAAAGCAGGTGACACAGATGGATAAATAAAGGCACTAGACTCATAGATAACATAAATGATTTCCACGGTGTTAAAAAATATGATGGCATCTGAATTTAATGCCCGCTCTGTTTGCATGCTAGGCTTGATAGTACGTAGACAGGTGGGGTGCTGAAATTAGGAAATTTGCACGTGCAAATTGGAATCGGCTGGCGGAAGACAGGGGTTATCGGAAATTGCAGGGAAAGGCCTTCGTGCTGCAGTGGATATAAACAGGCGGATGAGGATGATGGCAATGATGATATGTCGACATATACGCCCATATGGCGATCAACCCAACAACGCTCAGAAATAAGCACTTATGCAAAACCCAGGATTGTAGTAAAGCAAGCTTCGCTTTCTGAACTAAACAGATATCTTGACATAGCACAACTATATGTATATATATATATATATATATATATATATATATATATATATATATATGATGCTTTGAAGAATGGAGGAGTCCTGACGTGCTTGGCGCATGACCGTTCAGATTACAAGGCGTGACTTGCGCCTACCACCACGGTTAGTTGAGTGGTCAGTGTTCTCCCAGCAGAGCTCGCGCATAACGGACCTGATCAAAATGCAGTCTTCTTCAGGTATTCTACCGTTTTTGCTTGGTGATGGTTGTCTGGAGTCTCAAGCAGAGCGCATGCAATTATTAATTCAATTATGAACGCATCAATCATGCCAAGCAACGCGCTCACATGAAAGCGTTTACGGGTAATGTTGAGATTAAAACAGAGTTCTGGTGATACGGGAGCACCAAAGATGCCTAGGCGAACCTCCTAAGAAGCGGAAAAGCCGAAAGAAAACGTAACGCGCATTTCAGCAAACAGTGCCCGGCATTAGCGTAGTGATGCCGGCCATTGTTTGCGTTTGCGTTTGTTTACGCCGGCGCAAACGCCTCGACAGTTACGGGTTCTCGCAGTTAGCTTACGCTACCCATAGACCTTGCTGGGAAGTTGTTGAGTTCGTAACGCAGGGAGAACAGTACCGTGATTTTGTAGCGATGCCTTCTGCGACGCCATGCCTTTTCTCCCTGTTCGCGCCACATCAGTGATCAAACTGACGCTCCGCCCAAGAATCGAATGCAAGACATCACTACAAAATGATGGCCGAGTTTTTTGTATTGTTGAAGCTACGGATGCAAATACTACATTACCTGCAGGCTCTGTGGCATATAGAGGCTTTAAGATACCAAGATTGTGCTTATCAGATGCCAGCTTGCCAAGCTTAAGGTAACGTGAAAAAGAAAGAAAAAACGTATGCACTCATTTTGCTTTGTTGAAACACGTTGCAACATAATTTTCTGCCTTTCCCCGTTAGGGAATGAAATACTCATTCGCCATGGATCGGTAAGTGATGCGGAATGTGTCTCAATATAGGGACAACGAATTTGAAACGCTTTTTGCCAAAAAAATTGGCCGAGCGAATCCTCGTTAACAAGACTGATTTAGTACATGTCACCGTTCGTAGCAGCTTTACGTTTAGCAGAACATGCGGATGAAAAGGGAGAGGGAAAGTATATGTATATATCTGGGGGGGGGGGGTGTTCACTGCTATTACTGTGCCGTCGTCCTCTCGCGCTGGCTAAGCCAGGTGTGGCGTCGAAGGGGCAGGCAAGGAAATGGCGCCGCAATAGCGTCGAAGCAGGCAAACAGTCAGAAATAATGCTAGGTGGAGTGTAGCAGAAGTAAGGGTGGGCAGTAAAGAGGAAAGCCGGGCGTCCTCACTCACATGTGGGCGCGATTAAAAAAGGATTCCTCGTCACCAAAATGCGGTCGGAATGGCGACGGAACGCGTTGCTCAGCAGGACATGGCGCTGATGCGAACGCTAGTAGCGTCCGGTCATAATCCGGCGTCAGCAGCAGCAAAGCGTTTCCTCAGGAATCGTGAAGGCATCGCAGTACGTATTGGATGGTCTATCTCCGTCGCCAAAAGGTGATGTCGGCGTGGCCTCCACGAACGCCACGTCGGGCCCGTTGCGCACCCTAGGACAGCGCCCTAGAGAGAGACACGGGGATGAAGGCGGGAACCGAGGCGAAAGACATTTTCATTCAGCATGCAGCCAGATTAATAGGCCTTAAGAACCATAACAGCGCCCCTCAGGGCGAAACGGCTTGTTTTCAGAACCTAAACCTCGATATCCCACCAGGTAGAACAACAAAAATAATAAAAAAGTGGGCAATATAATGCCAGCATGCAGGCAACGCCAAAATTTTCGTGGTGCCTACATTAACATGTCCTTCGTATGCCGACAATGGAACAACTAGTTCGCAGCGAACACCAAGCACCGTGACCAAAACACGAGAATAACCCCCGTATTCAGAAATCTTGCCTTGAACCCCATGCTTGACTTTATGTAAATGACGCTTGGTGAGAACGCGCCCAAGACGCTTATTGCGTTTCCTCTAGCGCGCTCACGAAAGACGTTATTTAAATCAATGGTGGGCTTCAAGTTAAGATGCATTTCTGAATACGGGGGTTAGTCTAGCGACTAGAAAAACAAAGAAAACGGAAAGAATAAAAGAACCGGCTCTTCGAGAGATGAAAGCTTCTTCCTACGCCAACGTTGGAATTCCATGAGCAGACCTGTCCCGATGTCTCCTGACTTGTCATTAATAAGTCCTGAGCCCTTCCACTGTGAAGGACAAGCAACGAAGAGCTGTGGTGCGTTTTGCCTCAATCGACGCATATATATATATATATATATATATATATATATATATATATATATATATATATATATATAATTATTAATACTTTTCTTGAAGGACACGGAGAAGGCATATTAATTTTGACTGTGGCGCGATTTATCCTTATTTTTTTATAAGTAGTGACGTTTGCAAGTACCGCCGCATGGTAGACAGGAATTCGACAATATTTGAAACTTCTCTGTGCATTACGTAAGGATGAAAAGTATATGAAACTCGGCGTTGTTGCAGTCACCTTAATCGCTAATAGTCATAGAATTTCTTTCGGGATAGTTTAGGTAAAACAAGAGTTACAACCAGTTTTTGTGACCATACTCCCTCCGTGGACGATCACGTATTGACAGCAGACGGGATTTATGAAACGTTTATAACTTCACTGTGACCTAATAATGATAAGTAAATGAAACTCACCCTAATGATAAAGTCGTCTTAGTGGCCAATTTTAGTATATTTTTTTTCAAGTTACCTATATTGAACTCAGAGCCACAGAGCATTCGCGAGAAATTAGAGACGAAAGCGGCTGCTGGCGTCTGACGCCGGAGGTAAAGGCTGGAGCTTCGACACACGGACTCAATCCTGGGGTAAGTAGCCCTTAACAGCTTCGCCCTAAAACATTTGCATCACTAGGGCAGTAACGCTTACATCTCACCAACATAAGGGAATACTTGAAGGGCGAGTGAGCGTAACTACAGCGCACGCAACGGACCGCTTAAGCGACGCAAAACGCTCAACGCAAGGCAATACGAACGCTTGCTTCGCGTCACCCCATTGCTGAACTAGAATGGCGACCGCTGGTTCACCCGTAGCCGAGAAACAGACGGCTAATAGATGCCCAAGGGCCAAGAAGAGAAAAAGAACAGAGGTGTGCTTACGTGGAAGCGGCTCGTTCTGAGCATCGTTGCACGAGACCGTCGCACGAGACGCGAGAGCACACTGTGCTGCTCCTTCCCACGATAACGATGACGATGATGTTGATAATGATGCCAACGGCAGTGGTGTGCGCCCTTAGAGGTTTCTGTTAAATTACTGGCTGAGCACCGTGCCGCAATTGTAGTAAGTTCTGCGAATGAAAATAAATTTCACGTTATGCCAATTAGTGATTTTCAGAAATAAGTTGCTCGCAGAATGGACGCCACACAGAGTCGAAGACGAACACAACCTTGCGCGGAACAATAAGAGCGAACGCCACAGAGCCCTCTGTTTTCTTCGTCTTCTCTTTGTGGCGTCCTTTGTGCACGACGTACTTATTTCTGTATGCAAATAAAACCTGCAGGAAGGAAATTTCGCACAAGAATAAAAAGGGAAAGCCCCTTGCTATTTTCGCCCGGAGATTCTAGCTGGAGGATATAGAAGAATGAGAGCGCATTTATTGTTTGGAGACAATTGTCGACGGTAATGAGATGGCCACGTAACTGGTGATGGGATATATGTTTAGTAGAATATGACGATTGCTATCACCATCACTGTGGTGATTATGACGGCGGAAAAACTAGACAGAGACAGAGTTGGGATATACACAAGTGCAGAGCGTTTACTAATGCACTTGATGCACTAACTTTCCTTAATCTGTGTGCACCTTTTTTCTGCATAGAGAGTTCTTTACTCGTGTTTTTTTATAAACACATCCGTGTAGGCCACGTTTATGTTCAGCGCTACCAGCACAGGTCGATGGCGTGGCTTCGCAGGTGCAGCCTTAGCCGTTCGTCCGTTGCAGATTGTCTGAAAAATTGCCATTGTGACCTCAGAAAAATCTAAATCAATATCAAGATCTTTATTTCAGGGAATTTTCTGCGTAGAGAGAGTAAAAGCTGAAACAGCCTGATTGGGCCCCTGCCCACGTTCAGTTCATACAGCATTTACGGGTACAATAACGTATAAAATAAGGTGCACATTACATGAAATTGGCCGTTGCACTCAATGTACAGTCGAAGAAAGAAAAAAAAAAGTGACTTCTAAAACATCAGATAGCAAGTAGGACATGCATACATATGCACACAGATCACGCAGATAGATATACATATACAAAATGTCGCACAAGATTCATGGGTTAGATAGCTAGTAGGCCTTTCTATCATGTTACAGATTAGTAGAGAACGATTACCTACCTGTACACTGTGCGTATAAAACAGAAAAAAAAAACTGGCTATCCATAAGAGGCCGTTCTAGATGCTCAAGTGGTGCTGTCGCTTTGCACATTTAAGATTACGTGGCCCTTGTGCCACCATTGCACATCCATTGGGGCCGCTAACCAAATGGCACATAACTAGTGACTCAGGTTGTCTACTAGGCAGGCAGCAGCCAGCAGCGAATAGTCGATTCGGGAACACGCACGTAGTGACCCATGTCTGTGACCCGCGTCATGTGTACTGAGATACCCTTACATGAATGTATATTCACAGACGTGGTAGGTGCGGATATCGCGTATACCAAAGAGAAATGCATTGTCTTCAATGCACGTTAACCGGACGTTATTGGGTGTCTGGGTATTCCGTCCGCTGTGATAACGTAAGATATTTGACGAGTCTAGCTTTCGTATAATATGTACGATGTCTTCTCCCTTCTATCCTTGTCTGCTGGTTCTAAATATGCTTTCCAAGTCAGTTTACCAACACGCCCAACGAATCGCAATTCTGTAATGCTTACGCACGCTAAGAAATAGCGTTGTCTAACATGGTGGCACCGATGGCCGTTACTTCAGCGTTAAATATCATGATGGTTACACTCTTGCACTCGTTAACCACCAGTAACTGTTGAAGATTTCACTTCCTCTAAAATCACCTAGAACGTTAATTATGCACGCATGGCCCGTCCGAATCGGGAGATCGTTCGGCGATTATGGCATTCGTACTCCTAACAAAATGCATCCGTATAGCGACGACAGGAGGGTTGCTAATGGATTGTCTTGAATTGGCTGCGTTTTGCACGAGGCACTGCGTGGCGCCTTGTTTTCTAAAGTCTTCGTTACGTTTGCTTTCCATTACGGCAAACGAAATGTTTTGAATAGAAGCGTACCATACCATCCTGCAAAGATGCTGTCATTTAATGTACGTAAGGCTACAAACGCTATATTAAAACTCTATAATGCAAGTTGCATTACCATGGACATTTATTGTAGCGTGTATGGCAAACACCGAATTCGTCAAATATATTACGTTATCACAGCACACGTAAACCGCAGAAACCCGATAACGTACATACGTAATGACGTTGCGTTTGGTTCCAAATGCTGTTCTAAAACTGTGTGATATCTAAAACAAGCCTACACCGCTTCTAGGTTGGAAGGAAATGCTGTATGAAGAAGGATGTGGTAGGTTTCAATGATGGCATGCGGCGGAAAATACTCATACGGCACGTTGTATTAGATTCTTGCCATGCGAAACGTACCGTGTGGGTATCTCTAGCGATTGGCTGCAAGGTTCCCTTTCAAGCTTCGTCGCGCTGTTCGTAGATGGCAGTTTCCTTTTGATGTGATAGCAGGGCCGCCTTTTC
This sequence comes from Dermacentor andersoni, assembly GCF_023375885.2. NCBI lineage: Eukaryota > Metazoa > Arthropoda > Arachnida > Ixodida > Ixodidae > Dermacentor > Dermacentor andersoni. Next base: position 93,262,952 of record NC_092822.1, on the reverse strand, counting down.
CGCGTCCCGGCACGCTCACCTACGATATTGCCAGATTGAACGTTGAAATCGATGAATAACTCGACCCAGGCGCGATTTTCAAGGTGTTCTAAATAAATGGGGAGGCATTAAAATCTGATTCCGAAGAATATATTCAGGAAACTACCCCCAAGGCTCTAAAAATGTAAATGAACACCAAAAAAAATTTGTTAGCCTCTTAAAACTGACGTTTTTAGCGTAAACGTATGCCCGCTTCGTCTAGAAACGAGTTTGAAAAAATTTGCCGCGGTTGAACATGGTTAAACCGAGTTTGTCGAGCGATACCCGGTTTTGGTTGCTTTGGAAAAGCACCCCCTGGCGTTCTTTAACGAGCGCCCAAGACACGCTACACGGCAGAGACCGTATTGCGGCCCCATCGAAATGTGGCCGCCGCAGCTGCAATTTGATGCCTCGCGATCTCCAGAAAAGCAGGTCTGACCTAGAGCCCCTATGGAGCCTGCTGCAGTGGGGATTCTGTGGCCACGTATAGGGTGCCACTCCAAATTGTAACGCGAAAAGTAAGAACGTGCACTACCATATCTCTTAACGTGGCATTTGATGACGACGTGGTGGTGGATGTCCTGACGCCAGTTTACTAATTCTACCATGGCCCCTTATCATTCACAGTAAATATCGTGGATGGAACGTTACATCTATGAAATTCCGCAGCCAAAAATGAAATCACGTATGTTCATAACCATGGCAGGTTCTGTTTAGATGTACACTGTAGTTTATCTGGTGTTTATGGAGCGTTTCTTTTTTTTTTCGATGAGTTGTATCGGGTCTTTCTTTTGGGTCTCATTTCAAAGCGCATAAAATTCTGGTAGGACTCCGTGGTATTAGATGGGAGCTAGTGATGTTGAAGTGTTCACACATATTCTGGCAAGCGATTGGAACGACTCGGTGAAGATGTGTGTTTGAGGAAAGTCTCTCATTAGGACTTCTGTTTTGGTGCATCGGCTCGTTTTTTTTTTATGCCGTCCAATAAAAGAGGTGCAAGCATTTCTGTAAGCCTCGAGGATGTTTTTTGAATTTTTATCACAACCATAGGCGTAAGAACGAGCCCATTCCGGATGCAAAAACCAACTTTGCGAAAAGCAACCTTGTGTGAAAAGGAGCTTGCGGTGGAATAGTCTGTACCCCTTCATACATCTACGCCTCTCCTGGCGTAAAATATTCTGCAATATCACGTTACTCCGGCCCAAAGCAAGCATCGCAAAGAATGCAAATGGTGGGCCACTTTCCGAAAACTATGCAGCCAGTACTTAATGAACTTTTCACGTCGTGCGAACAACTGCATTCGCTGTTGAGTCAAAACTGCAGTAACCTTTAAAGAGATAAAATTGTCTAATAGCCACGCAAATCAGTACCGTGCACTATTGTGCACGCGCTGTTTATCAGATCTGCTGCACAAGCGCGTGTCTCATTGGTACTGACAATACAAGATGACACTAATAATGTTCTCTAATTATTCGACCTTGTACTTGAGCGGATAATGTATACATTGGAATACGTGCTCAGTAGCGAGATAAAAACATATGCCGCGTCAAGCTTTAAAATCTAATTCTTTCCGGAAATTGAAAATTTCTCAGGGTTACTTAACAAAGAGCGCAAAAAGACAAAAAAAGCCCACTTACCCAAATACTAAGCGAGTCGTCCAGTGCAAGGACCAATTCCATGAACGTTTCAGCTCATTGATGAATTTCCATAATACACACCACGATGTGCTTAAGCATGTCGGGAGGAGGCAGCCTGAATGCAAAGTTGGACACGGAACGAACTTCTCAGTTACTAAGAAATATATCCATGAGCTAGAATATTCGAACGTCCCAACGTAGGTAAAGACTTCTGAGTATACTGGGAGCCACAAAGGCATAGTTGCTTGCATTTTTGCATCGTAAGAAGTAAAAAAAGGCCACTAATAAGCCTAAGAATGGCAAATAATAAATGATGCTAACTTTGGATAACATGTTACACTACTACCCACATGCTTCCTCAAGGGCATTTTTCGCTATTGTGCGAAACTTTTACGAGATTTGAGATACGATTGAAGATGACTTGCTCAAGCTGCATTTTTTCTTTTTTTAGATTGCCTGCTTGTTCTTTGTGTATGACAGCAGCCGTAGATTAATTTTCGTGTGTGTAGCAGTAGCACACATTTTTTTCTATCTTAGAACGGGATGTAGCAACCATACTTTGCCAATTTCTATTTCTTATCTATATGACAGTGCTGTTAGTCTCAATGAGCACCCTGTGCAGGATATAATCGACGTCGTCAAGGACGCTCTCTCGCACCAGTCAGAAAACTGAAATGAACATAAAGACTATGACAGCGTAAAACAGAGAAATACTTATGACTCCGAAAAACATGACTGGGAAACCCGATTCTAGAAGGGCGTTTTCAGTGAGACAACGTACAGGCATCAGATGCAGGGCCTTGGCTCCAAACAACATGGTAGACATCCTACAGAGCTTCGTTCTGAGTGCTGTTGCTATGACTGGGCATATTTTCTGGAGATGCTCTTTCTCAAGTCATTGCAATACTTATAAGATACGAGTTCTGTATTAAATGTTCGTGCAGTGAGTCAACAAAGAAGTGGGAGAGGGTGTAGCAGGACTGCTCTTTACGCTAAACAACCCTGTTGAGATCTACTAGGGGGCGGACGGCTGCAATGACGAGATAGAATTGCATGCGAACACTGTTAGTGCAGACAAGCTTTTGTACCAAAAGTGGTTGGGCGACAAGATGGAACGAAAAATGCACATAAAATTTCATATGAAAGTGCGGAAGAATTGTGCGGAAATTTATAAAATGCGCCGAAATTCCTACGTAATTGACGGCCTAAAATTTGGCGTTCAAATGGGCCCAGGGTGAAGACCCCAAGAACGATGCGAGATCAAGGCGCCCCTCCATCTTGCTTGAAGATAAACTTAATTTTGCGAATTGAGAGCCTGTTAATGTGGCCACACCGGTGTACCTAATAGTTTCTGAACGCTTTTTGCAAACGTACCGTCGCCCTCAAGATGAGCTCCAGCACATAAGCCTTGGCCGCAGCCCCAAAAACACGCAGTGATTATCAACTCTATGAAGAAGGATGACCATCGTAAATGCGTGACATAAAAATTCAAGTTCCTCGCTGCCTTGTTTCACCTGCTATGACCAACTCAACGCCTACCCGCAGACAATTCATTTTGTCCTTGTCTATTGGAGCTAAGAAACACGCTCTGTGCCTTGATTTCAGATTGTGAAAAAAGGAAATGTTAGAAAAAGGGAACCCGGAAAGTTTGTTTAGTGACAGCAATTCTCGAGCAGAAGCCAAGAGGAAAACAAAAAAAAAGGGATAGGTAATTTAAGATTGTGTGATGGCTTAGTTGACGTATGTTAGGCCCAAGAGTACAAAAGTTCGCAAACAGGGAGCGAAAGAGTTTGACTAAAGCAAGCATGTCATGCCGATAACGTGCGGCACTTACTACATCAGATGGCGTGATTCGAAGAACGCCAAGAGGAGACACATATTAGAACACTTATTAACTACTAACTTCTAAGGCGCAATTATTCGAAGGTCAAAGTGCGTCCATATATCTTATTTCTGGCGTGAGTAAAGCAGTTCAGCTTTCGTGGCTTGAATTGCAGCGCAATGTCAATGTAAGGGGACTGCACAAACCACTTGTCTGCGGCTTCCGGCGTTACGTCGAGAAACGGCTTTCCTGTCGGATTTAAACAGCGACAAGGAAGCGTAACTCTGATCACTTGCCTACGGCGCACACTTGGCGGGTTATTCTGTAAGTGTCCACCCAGTGGACATGCTTATCTAATATACAGTTTAAGTTCTGAATCGTGAGCTGCACTGGGGTGGGGTAATTGTGAGAAGACAGGCAACCCCAGCAGTCAGCGCTACAGCAGCCGAAGAAAGGGATATGTCCCCTAGATGGACACTTGCCGAATGACACCCTGCATTCTTGATGTGGAGCATGCAGTGCTGGAGCACCAAGTGTGACGATCAAAATGTGGTTGACCAAAAAAAAAGTAATGAATTATTGTTTACGAAAGAATATCGGGAAGGTGAAGGCGCCGTGATTATCTTAATTTTGGCTTGCCGCCTACTCTGTTGTACAGTAGCAGAGTGTATCGGGCGCAGGGATGCTACTGCGCCAGCCAATCACAGAAGCAATCAAAATAGTCGTCATGCAACGATTTCAAAATGGCTTCGAAATATTTGATACCTCCAGAGCATCTACTGTTCTCCAAGAGATTTTTCATCCGCGCAAGCGATGAGGTGTGCAAGAGATACAGACAAAGTGTATGGAATCGGAGCATTTCACTCTTCAAAAGTCAGTGGTAGCGTTCATTTCACTGCTGACCCCCTTATACACAGGAAACTTCAATACCAAATGAAGTGAAACTTCACAATACATAGTTACAGCGAAGCAAGCGTTTTATATGAGTTCGAAAAATAATTTGGCTTTCATCGTTCCGCTGTCACAGACGAATGAAAACGTGCAAGATTACGAGATTACAAGAGATTAAGAGAGAGCGAAATGCAGCAGCGTAAGCAAATTTCCAGAGAACAAGCGAAATTTATGCGTAATGTTTACGAAAACATTTAAAGTATAATGATATTAGGCGGCTTTGCACAGTGTTAATAATTTCATGTTTTGGGACTTGCAGGTATTGCACTAGGGGTGTAATTCTAACACAGAAACCCTAAGAAACGCGTAAGGCCACTGCCATTATAGAATTTGCGCTTATAATATGGGCAGGGCAGGGGAAAGGTGACGCGGTGAGAATATAACACTTCGGTGAGGACTCATTTTGATAGAACCTGAAGCGCTCGTCAAACAGGCCCAACGCCCCGAAGTAAATGAACGCGAAACAGAGTTGATACCTGGGGAAAGTACGGCAATCTTACGGGATAAGTGCGGGCTAGGCTTCAACAGTGGCAGGTTGTTGACGGTCCTTGCGAAGCAATACGCTGGAAAGAGCGTGAGAGCGTTTTGGAGCAGATATAGGTAATACCCCATAGAGTCAGGATAGAATTAAATCTGGCATTTGGTGGGAATGAGGCGCAAGTTATGCTCGACATGCAGGTAAAGTGCAAGTTTCGACGCTAGTTATAAGCTTTACACCTGTTTAGTAAACACAGTTGACCACCTCTTCCATGAACCGAATCACCCGTGAAACAAAGAATTGCATATGCTTCTGGTGATTTTTCATCTTTCATGCGTATTGTGAACGCCTCTACAACGAAGAAATTTAGGGACTCTTGATGACATTTGTTGTTTTACGACAAACGCTCGTAGAGATAAGTGGGACCACTGCACTGTGCATTATCTATCCCGAATAATTTGAGTCGGACTAGTATTGTGTGCGCATTTGTTAAGTAATAGCATTACAGAGGTAACAGTTTTCGCTGAGACAGAAACAAACACAAGGACACACGCTAAAACACACACACACACACAAAGAAAGAAAGCAACATCACAGTAGCAAATATTTTAGCGCTCCCACTTGTTGGCTCGGGAGATAAGTGTACCGAGCTGTAAGAACTGCAAATGTAAAAAACAGCGAACCGTTAACAACAAGCACACGCACATACCGTTTGGCTGCTTCTGTGGAGGGGCACTTGGTCAACTTACCTTGTGAGCTTGATGGGTGCGCCTAAAAGACGCCTTTTGAGCGTCTATGGCCCTGTTGAGCATTTTGTCCAATATTCCCACTGTCGTGTTTAAGCGAATTTCAAATAATGAATCTTTGCAGCCCGCTCGTCTCCATATCTTCACCAGTTTATGGAGGCCTCTGTTCAACATGTAGAGGGCGTCTTCTGTTGCCCGTTTCCTGGATTCCAAAAGAAATACCATCAGCCTTTTCTTCAATCTATCCGCTTCGAAGCATAGGCAGCCAGTACGAAATCGCCACTGCATGAATGAATCTACACTCCATAAAGGCAATTCAAACTAGCATTGATGTTAACATATGTAGATTTTTGTTATGCTAATACCTGTAAATTCTCCATACAGTTATCTATACCAAAATATATCGCACAGTCTAGTAGAGTAGAGAACATGAATCGGGAGTAGAGAACGTGAAGCACACTTCATTTACTCAACGACCAATCCCTCTAATTACTCTGATCTTGTTTCTCCAACAACGCAGCTGCCGAGCGTAAGTGGCCACTGTATTATTTTGTGGCAATTAGACCACGATCACTGCCGAAATTGTTCCAAATGTAGAATTGTCATTAAATAATTTATTGCGGATTAAACATGAGTTAATGAACAATGAGTACAATTTGTCTGGGTCTACATGCCAAGCTTCTATTCTAGACTGTCGCCGTTTTAAAGGAAAAGTCATGAACTTGATCAATAAGTACACACCCGAAAAATAAATTTCTGGTAAATCTGGCTCGCCATGATTTACTTAGCCCACACTGTTAATTAAAATTTGGGTCAAATGCTGGCGTCAGCAAGTGCTCCTCTATTTATGTGTGGATGCGAATGGAATGCCCTTTCCTGGCAAGAACTGCTGCGACACGCTGATAGGAATGCTCATGGGATCATTCCGCTGATTCACAGTGTGAATGTTGTGTCTCGTGCAAGTGTGGAGCAAATTATTATTAAAAGAAGTGTTGGTTTGCGTTTTGAAACCATGATATAATTATGCGGCACACCCTAATTGAGGGCTCAATAATTATTTTAATCTCTTCGGGTATTTTAACGTGCGCTCAATACACGGCAGAGGGGTACTCTTGCATTTCACGCTAATCAAGATGCGGCAGCCACGCCCGGGATTTGATCTCGCCTTCTCTGACTTAGCGTGCCACCAAATCCACTACGCCGATGTGGTATGTGGATTAGACTAACGCGAACTTTTTCAGCAAGTACCACGGCTTATCCGACTGCATTTCGGGAAGAGATTTTCTCCCAGCATATGACGAGTTCTATATTCTACCATACGACTGGAAAGCAGGGAACGTGGTTATCTAGCGCAAGAAAGTTGACACTCAAAACTATCTTAATTACCGGCCGATATTGCATGCAAGTAAACCAAGTAAAATTGATGAATATGCCAATAATTTAGATGCAGATACTGAAGTCCAGTTGGTAATTTGCAACGTGCCGTCATGGCTTCAGGAATAAATTGCTATGGCGATGTTCGACTTTGGCCGTGGTAGCCAATAACCAGCCAAAACGCCGGTGCACTTCGATTCAGATCCACGTTGAAGAACCCTAAGTGGTCAAAATGAATCGGGACTCCCCCTCTACGGCGTGCCTCGCAATAAGTCCCTGGTTTTGGCACCTTAAACCCAATAATAATAATAATAATAATAATAATAATAATAATAATAATAATAATAATAATAATAATAATAATAATAAAAATAAAATTCTATAGGGTCCGGCACACCACAATAGGTGGCGCTAAATTTAGCATTCAATTAACCCTACTAACGCACACAGCAGAGTGAAGCGGGTAAAAATTCGCTCATTCTCTCAAAATTTTCATAGTGCGACGCACTGTTGTAGCAGCAGGAAAGCTGGAACAGAGCGTGTTATCACGTGATTTGGGACCGCAAAGGATTTTGTAAAACGGTAACTAAGTGAGTGTCGAAAATGTGCGACTGCGCATGAGCATACGACTTCACCGAAAAAAATTTCACTCGTTCAAGTACTTTTAATTCTTATGAACCGATACATCATACCCTCCTTTAAATGAAACAATGTTCAAAACAGGCACTCCGCTGAGCTATACGAAAATGAAAAATTATTTTCAAAGAGCTCTAATGGCTAAACGCACATTTGCAGCGCTGACGTGCTCCATGCCTCTAAACACTCGATAGCTACCTGTTGTATATCAAAAATGTCACATTAAGCTTTGCATATCATGAATAATTGTTTTGTAGAACAACTGCGGTGTTCCTGCTCCTATGTCCATGGCTAGACGTCACACGAAATTCTAAAACCAAAGGTGCAACACATGACGCGAGGAGGATCAAGTCTACATGAATAGTATTTGTACCCGTTGTCTTACTTCAAGAAAATGATTGAATGGAAAACTACACGTAAACAAAGTCAACCTGACTGGTATTCTAAAGAAATCGAGGAAGCGAGGATAATTTGTGTGGTCGGCGTAATAAGCCATGTTCGTACCTGCAGTTTATGTGGCGAATACTTCTGTGTAGATGGTTCTCCAGTGTTCTGTTCAGCTCGACGTCACACAGGGCACATTTGCGGGAGCCACGCTGTTTCGTGCACTCCGTATAAGAAAAATGAAGAGCAGACAAATGCATTATGCCTGGGTTTGTACTTGCTTCCCTTTAGCGCACATTGGTTTGTTGCAGCCGATGTAATTCACTGAGCCCGGAACTGGCACAATACACAATCAGAAAAAGAAAAGGTGTAGGAACACGTAGGAAGTTCAGCTGGTTTCAGGGGTCACTCCGGTAATTTGGGCACAAGCACCTGCCCTTACAAAAATGGTTTTTCCACAGGTAGTTTAGAAAGCATAAGCAAAAGGATTGTGCACAGAATAAAATATATCTCTAATGTGCTATTAGGTGTTACACAGTGTTCGGATGATTTCTGCCGCTTTTCGTGCAACCGTTATCGTTCGAAGTTACTTTTTTAAAGCTTCTGGTACTTTAATCATGTATACAATTGCTTACGATATATATGTTGAAATATGCCGTTGACTATTTCCACACAATCATTTTTAGGTATGTACACGATGGCGAACGATGTCCTTGCTTGTAGAATGGCCAGACCCTTCCTGTCTTCATCTTTCCGTTGCTTTTTGTTGAATGTCAATAGCTCTAGTTATCGAGCAGGTGATTTTCATGGTACTGTGTGGTTCGCGTCTTCAAGAAATCACGGAAGGAGTCGTTGCTCTGCTTTCTTTGGGATGTCTACCTTAGCCTTTAAGGTACGGCCTTCTTAACATTCTCATTTCGTGCGTTGAGACCATCAATATTAAGGAGACAAAGAATTATTGCTCGCATGGTCTAATTTTCAGAGCATCAACTGCAAAGCAGTGCCGAATAAATTCCCATCGTGTTGATGCAGACTTAACAGCCATTAACAACAAGTGATAAATTAAGGGACAAGCATCATAGATGTGAGGAGCCCCTATAACATAGACGACGTCTACAGTGATAATGAACATGATGGAATCTGAATTTAATGCCTGCTCTGGCTGCATGCTTGGCTTCGGAGTAGCTAGGTGGGTTGATGAAATTAGGAAAAGTGCAGGTACAAGTGGGAATCGGTTGGCGGAGGAGAGGGGTAATTGGGAATTGCAGGGAGAGGTCTTCATCCTGCAGTGAACACAAATAGGCGGATGGTGGTGAGGGCAAGGATCACATATAGACTTATACACCCATATAGCGATCAATCCAACAACGCCCAGAAATAAGCACTTAGGCCAAACCAGAATTGTAGTAAATACAGCTTCGCTTTAGAAACTAGACAGGGATCTTGACGTCGCACAACTACAATCGGCAAATCGGCCTACCCTGAATGTGTGCGGTGACTCTTGTTGAAGTGACTCTTGAAGTGATTAGTGGGTTCGCGCAGATTTTCAGTGGCGCCTGTTGTCACACTCGCAGGCAACCCGAGGGCGTAGTGCTGCGCTTCCAGCGTGCCGCTCGAAGCGCCAGTGTTTTCCTTCCTTCTTGAAGCGCCAGTGATTCGCCAGTGTTTTCCCAGCAGAGCTCGCGCAGAACTCCAGACCGCGGTCTAAATTCCCCATGCACTCCTTAAGGCTCTTTCTGTTAACCGCGACGGACCTAAATTGGCGGTGAAGGTTAAAGTGAAGTCTTCATTGTACATTCTACTGCGTTTACTTGGTGATGGTTGTCTGACGTCTCAAGCACAGCGCATACAAAGCACCTAAACAAAGAACTCAATTATGAACGCATCAATCATGCCAAGCAACGCGCTTGCATGAAAGCGTTTACGGGTAAAGTTGCGATATAAAACAGACTGCTGGTGATACGAGAGTACCAGAGATGCCTTGGCAGACCTCATAGGAAGCGGAAGAACCGAAAGATAACGTAACGCGCCATTCAGCAAACAATGTAGTGTAGTGATGCAAACATTCAGTAAACATCAGCGTAGTGATGGGAAACAACGCCGGCGCGAAGGCCTCGAAAGCTACGCGTTCTCACGGTTAGCTTACGGGACCCATATCTCTTGCTGGGAAGTTGGTGAGTTCGTAACCCAGGAACACTGAGACCACGATTTTGTAGCGATGCCTTTTGCGACGCCAATCCGTTTCGCGCTGTTCACGCCACATCAGTGATCAAAGTGACGCTCAGCCGACTTTAGCAATCGGATGAACGGGCAGTGAATGATAAAAACGGCACAGAATTGAGCGGAAGACATCGCTACAAAATAATGGCCCAGTTTTTTCTATTGCTGAAGCTACGCATACAAGTGCTACATTTCCTGCAGGCTATGCGGCTTACAGCGGCTTAAAGATACCAAGATTGTGCTCACCAGAGGTCGGCTTCTCAAGCTTAATGCCACCTGAAAAAGAAAAAAACGTATGGACTGATTTCGCTTTGTTGAAACACCTTATGGCATTATTTCCTGCGTTTCCCCGTTAAAGAATTAAATAGGCCTTCCCATGCACCGTTAAGCTATGCGGAAACTGTCTCAACATAGGGGCAACCAATTTGATACGATTTTTGCCAAATGTTTGGGTGCGCCAATCTGTTAAGAAGACTGATTTAGTACGTGTCATCGTTCGCAGCAGCTTTACGTTTAGCGGAACATGAGGATTGTAAAGGGTGAGGGAAGGTGCATCTGTCCGTTACACTTCTATTCCTCTGCCGTCGTCCTCTCGCACTGGCTAAGCCAGGTGTGGCGTCGATGCAGGCGGGCCGGGAAATGACGCAGCAATAGCGTCGATGCAGGCAGAAAGTAAGAAATAATGCATAGGAAGAGTGTAACTCAAGTAGGGGCGGCAGTGAAAAGGAGAACCGGGCGTACTCACTCACATGTGGCCACGATGCAAAAGGATTCCTCGTCGCCAAGATCCGGTCGTAATGGCGACGGAACGCGTTGCTCAGCAGGACGTGGCGCTGATGCGAACGCTGGTTGCGTCCGGTCAGAATCCGGCGTCAGCGGCAGCAAAGCGGTTCCTCAGGAATCGTGAAGACACCGTAGTACGTACAGGGTGGTCTATCTCCGTCACCAAAATGTGATGTTGGCGTGGCCTCCCCGAAGGCCACGCCAGGCACGCTGGACACGCTGGAACGGCGCCCTGGAGAAAGACACGAGGTTGGAGGCGGATACCGAGGCGAAGAAGGTTTTCATTCAGCGTGCAGCCACTTAACTAAGCCCTGAAGAACCAGAACAGCGTCTCTCAGGGCGAAACGGCTTGTTTTCAAAACCTAAACATCTATATCACACCAGGTAGGGCAACAAAAATTAGAAAAACAGCATGGAATATCATGCCAGCCTGCAGGCGACGCGTAAATTTTCGTGGCGCCTACATTAACATGTCTTTCGTATGGAACTAGTTCGCAGCGAACACCAAGCACCGTGCGCAAAACACCATAACCCCCGTATTGAGAAATGCGTTTTGCCTTGAAGCCCATGCTTGACGCTATTTAAACGCCGCCTGGTGCGAACGCGCCCAAGACGCTTATTGCGTTTCCTCTAGCGCGTTCACGAAAGGCGTCATTTAAATCAATCGTGGGCTTCAAGTTAAGATGCATTTCTGAATACGGGGGTAAGTGTAAGGGCTGCAATAAGAAAGAAAAAAGAAAGAATAAGAGAACCGGCTCTTCGAGATATGAAAGTTTCTTCCTACGCCAACGTTTGAATTTCATAGTGCCTTCGCGCAGCGATGTGCCCAGGCGCACGGATCATCGCCGAAGGCTTCGTGGTAGCCTCAGTCTAAGCAGACCGTTATATATATATGATTATTACTTTTAGTGAAGGATACGTATAAGGCATACATCTTTTGATTGTGGAGTGATTCATTCTTATTACTTTATGAAGTAGTGATGTTTGCAAGTACCGCCGCATGGCAGACAGGAATTCTGCAATATTTGAAACTTCACTGTGCACTACGTAAGTATGAAACGTATATGAAACTCGGCGTAATGTTGCAGTCACTTTAACCGCTAATAGTCATAGAATTTGTTTCGGAATAGTTTAGGTAAAACAAGAGTTACACCCGTTTTTTGTGACCATACGCCCTCCGTGGACGACCACGTATTGACAGGAGACGGGAATTACGAAACGTTTATAACTTCACTGTGACCTAATAATGACAAGTAAATGAAACTCGCCTTAACGAGAGAGTCGTCTTAGGGGCCAATTTCAGTGTATTTTTTTTTCCAAGTTACCTGCACTGAACTGAGAGCCACAGAGCATTCGCGAGAAACTGGAGACGAAAGCGGCGGCTGGCGTCTGACGCGGTCGCCGGAGGTGAAGGCTGCAGTTTCGACACACGCACTCGATCCTGGGGTAAGTGGCGCTTAACAGCTTCGCCCAAAAACATTTGCATCACCACGACGGTAACGCTTACATCTCAGCAACATAAGGCAATACTTGAAGAGCGAGTGAGCGTAACTACGGCGCACCCACCGGAACCCTTAAGCGACGCAACACACTCAGCGCAAGAAAATACGAACGCTTGCTTCGCGTCACCCCATTGCTGAACTAGAATGGCGACCGCTGGTTCACCCGTAACCGAGAAACAGACGGCTAATAGATGCCTAAGGGCCAGAAAGAGAAAAAGAACAGAGGCGTGCTTACGTGGAAGCGGCTGGTTCTGAGCATCGTTGCACGAGACCGTCGCACGAGACGCGACAGCACACGGTGCTGCTCCTTCGCACGATAACGATGACGATGATGTTGATAATGACGCCAAGGGCAGTGGTGTGCGCCCTCTTAGGATCGTGTTAAAATTACTGGCTAAGCACCGTGCCGCACTTGTAGTAAGTTCTGCAAAGTGAAAATAAATTTCACGTTATGCCAGTTGGTGATTTTAAGAAATAAACAAGTTGCTCGCCGAATGAACGCCACGCAGAGGCGAAGACGAACACAACCTTGCGCTGAACAATAACAACGAGCGTTTGGTTTGGTTTGGTTTGGTGCCTGTAGATATAGCACAACCCACTACGGGGGATTGGCCATGAATCGGGCGGCAGTGGGTCGGAAGGGAATAAATACGTACTGAAAATGAGATATTAAATGAAT